>NC_136424.1:34906250-35573125 GCF_052625555.1 Lactuca saligna
TTACAAAGTACTTACTTAGAAATTGTTACAAGACAATTCTATAGACGTGAAGTCTCACATTCAAAGTACACTCCTTTGAACATCCTTCTTGCATAAAAGTTTCTAATCTAGACATAGATTCTTAATATCTAACTCCCAATATGGAAACATTTCCACATTTGCCATATGACAACTCATTCTTAATAGAATCTTATCTATTCGTAATAATGTCGATATGGTCCATCCAATACCATACTTCCAACTACTAACAAGCGACCATTCCTCAGTGAACTTTGATAGTTTTTTAATTATTTTAGTCAAAACCAATTCTAGTCCTTTTTCCCTCTTAATGCGCTAGACATTTGGAAAATTTTATAATGGTAAAATACTATAACATTTACAATCGATCCTATACCCGAAGCGTATGGGACACGATGCATAATGTCTTACATAAAGATATGATACTTTACAAATCTTTAACCATAATATTTTATGTGTCATGTTCTCACAATTCGAACTATGAAGAGGGATGCCGTAATCATAATCGAATTTTAAGAACACACAATGTATCCTTTGATTGAAAAAATATTAAAATTTCTCAATCTAAGCTTTAGATTTTGAAACGAAGTATAATATTCTCTCCCTTAATTATATTAAAACAACTTTTCAACCCATGCAACTTTGCAAATTGAATCTTTGTTTTTCTATAATTAATATTGCTAACTTGCAATACTCGCCATAATAATCATACAATCATAACACTTATGCTCCCACTATCATGACGACTATTATCATATAAGCATAACACTTATGCTCCCACTAGCTTTGACATGTATTCAGAAAACAAATGAACTTCCAGAAAACAATGCCTATTGAATTTCTGAAATTCATATTTCTAATACCAGATGCTTTGATAAGCTTTTATCTAAGCTTCTTAAACTTATACACCTTTGCCTTAGATAGCTCATATGTGTGTTTAAACAATTTAGAACTTATGTTACTAAGTTCCAAATGTTCAAACTAAATTGCCAAATCTCATAATTCGAACTATGGAAAGGGATGCCGTAACCATAATCGAATTTTGAGAATACAATTTTCACAATCGCTATCTTCTTAAAATCTCTCTTAGTGAAAGCATTTCCTCACAGTCATTTTCATGAAGGAGGGAATCTTATGACACTTAGATTTTATGGTGTATGAGTTCCTATCCATGTGGATTTGCCAAAACCAAGGTCTGCGACAAATCCAAACTCATATGGACTGAACTTTCTTAATCTTGATTTCTTGCCCCATGGTAACACGAGTGCCCACCATGTCTTCCAAGTAGTTTAGTAACTTGTCCTTACATATCAATGTACTTTCCATCGACTAAGGCTTTAGTGTGTATTCAAATGAGAACTCATAGAACTCATATACACAATTAACTCAATTGGAATGGCACAGAAACAAAATAATGTCAGCACGATAGTTTGTAAACCTCAAGTCGTGTGCTAGTGATGATCGATAAGGTTTATTCTTGATTTGTTCTTGAAACTTTTCAAGACCATTAAGGCTCCCACTGACTTCTTGACATATAAGATTCTCTTGTCAAGAAACATTTCTTGACAAACAAATATTCAAGAGTTAGTGAAGCATTTATCAAGACAAAACACTTAACAAATTGGTCCTAGTTGGTCTTTGTCTTATCCAAGACATCACAACTTACCAATTTCTAATGTGCAAGAATAAGAAAACTTTTTCAAATTCCACATTTGTTAAGTGTTATAAACCTACTAAAGATTTTTTCACTCAAGTCACAGTCTTGACTCTAAGACTTGATATTGGAACGAAGTATGATTGACTTATTGATTTAACCATTTCTACAATACTTGATACCTCTTTTTAGACATGCAATTGCACTAAGACTCACTTAGAGGATCTATTGAGACACAGTTCTTAATCTTTAAGACTTATCATAAAATAAAAGGTACCCTCCCTTCTTCTTAGAATAGAGAAACTTTTATCTTTCTGCCTACTTGATTCTTCTTTATTCGTTCTACTATTCATTGAAACTTTTTCAATCAACTCAAAATTATACTTAATCTTATAAGTATAATCATATTTACTAAGCTTTAGTAAATCATGACGAATATCTTTGTCACTTTTGTGGTGGACTTGATCAACACACAACCTAGTGTACTTGATCTCCTAATCCTTCAATTGACACTTTGTCAAAGAATTAATCTAAGTTTCCCAAACGTGAAAGTTTTTCGTTCATCATACAATACACATTGCATGATTCCAAGTTTCTGCCAATTGAAACTTGGGTGATGAGAAACTCTCCCTATATGGTAAACTTTTGATATTTCCACAAATAATATAATTAATAATCAAATCCATTATTGCTAATAATAGAAACCTTCAAACATCAATTTTTCATACATGCCATTGCAAGGATAAATAAATAAGATAAAATCAAAATTCATTTTATTGCGGAAAAAAAATTTGTCCTTACAATGCAATTCAATTGAAAAAACTATGTTATTACATATTTCTTAACAATCTATTCTAACTCCAAGTAGTAGCTCAAGAATCCATTCTTCAAGTAATGCGATCGAAATCCATTTCTTCATGATTAGATTCAGCTCACTTCTTTTCTCAAGCTTCCTCTCTTTTCTTCGATCCTACAAAACATCAAAATGTAATCTTATCACATCATGTATTAAGAATCTAGAATAGGAACTCAAAAGAGTTAGATAATGGATCTTACCTGTAGTAGAGCCATACGTCTTGACTCTCCCATCTCTTAGATCTTTCAGGTAGTTAGGGCAGCTTCGTCTCCAATGCCCCTTCTCTTGGCAATAAAAGCAAATGGACTCCTTTGGCACAGCACATCGGACAATCACAGACTTAGTTCTTTCTGGACTTCCAATGTTGCCAGTGTCCATTAAAGTTTGGGAGTTTGATTCACTAGACAAATTTGCTTGACCAGCACGCCAAATCATTGCTGATTCAGCAGCTATAAGCAAATAGGTGAGATCAATTAGGGTCACGTCGTGGTCCATCATATAGTACTCTCTAACGAACTCACTATATGATTTAGGAAGTGACTGAAGAACCCAGTCAACAGCCAACTCGCTTGAAATCTCGACACCCAACATGCTTAACCTATCAATGTGTGACTTCATCTCTAAGACGTGTGCACACACAGGTTTCCCATCTTCGTGTTTACTCGCCAAAAGGTATTGAGTGAGCTTGAACTTTTCAAGCCTTTGAACTTATGGGTCAGGGAGAATAATTGGAGGAGGTGGAGGAAGTAAAGCGTGACTCTCATTTCCTTGATCGTATCTCGGAACATCATCTTCATTTGGAAAGCTTATTCCAAAGGATTTGGGAAGACCATTGTAAGATTCAGACATCAACAAAACGGGAGAAAATTCAAGTTATGTTGATTAGAATTCTTGATGTAACACCCAAATGAAACATCAAGCTAGGATCCAACACAATACTCTACAACCTAGAAGAGGGATACCGTAATCTAGTTGCAGAATATCTGAAGGTAGGTAAATGACGATTTACCAATTTCCACAATGAAAACGAAAAAGAAGTTTAAGTTTTAAATGAATGAAACTCCTAGATCTTTTGAGATTCATTGAACTTTTCAATGGCATGTTTAATCTCGATTATGCCCTACTATTTGTGACTGGGATGCCGAGGATCACAAACAAGGTGTGAATAACCATACGAATCACGTGGTGCGCCCAATGCTACTATCACCTAATCAATGTGCCGGTTAGCCACACACGCTCCATTGATCTATGATAAGCATCGAGCCACCCTTCGCCACCAATGTCATCCCCAAATTAGTGTGCCGGTTAACCACACACGCTCCACTAACGTTTGACAAGGGTACGAAGTGTAATTCCATGGGTTAGCATACAATTTCACATTTTTTCTAAAGTAACTATGATTTGGGAATTTGTAAAAGCATTTAGTTACTTTGTACTTCATTATACTTATAATGGAAGGTTTCTGTCCTATCCTACCCGTTCGGCTAATGACCCTCCACTAGTCAAGAGTGCGGTGGGTAAGAGTGGATACCCATTCAATCGCCATTTTATAGGCAATTTCCTTAAACACCCCTTATAGACCAGCTTCGTGAATGAGGCCTACTAACGGTAAGACTGACTGTTTACTCATACATATATATAATATTAGACTTTTAATGTTATATATAGTATAGGGTGTATTTTACACTTTTAAAATACTAGGTGGTTTAACTTAGTAAATTATGCTTTTAATTTAATTAAATGTGAACCAAAACTTTATGGGTTTATTAAATCACTTTTAATTATACACTTTAATTAATTAATAAAACCACAAGGGTGTGATTTGAACTTTTCAAATTACTAGGGTTTTAGAATTTAACATTTCAAAATTAAACTTTTAATCAAAATTTTAAATTCCTAAACTTGAGGGCAAGTTTTGAAACATTTCAAAACATTAGGGATCAAACAACAAATAATTCAAATTAAACAATTAATTTCATAATTATCTATATTTGACCTAATCTTATTTTAGTCATTAGATAATTACCAAATAACTTTAAATAATCCATATTTATCACATAAACAACCAATATTTAAAATATTTGAAATTATCTATTGTTTTGGCAAGGATAAACATATAATTAAGATAAAATTCGGATTTTAACTTCATAAAACAATTTAAGCATCAAATCCAAGTCAAAACAGCAGCTAAATACCGAAATACCCTCTGCCTGACGCACTGACTCGCCGAGTCAGACCTGGACTCGCCGAGTAGGGCCAACTCGCCGAGTCCAGATACTGACTCGCCGAGTTGAGTCGAGCAGAGGCAAGAAACTCGATTTTCGGTAAATAATTCAACATAGCATCACATACAACAGAAACCAATCAAGTCTCTGATACCACTGATGGGTTTTTAGCATAAGAACAATCCTATGTGCTCATACAAACCCTAATGCTTGGATCTAGGTTTCTCTATTGTACATGCTTTGAATCCAAGACTAATAAACTTAGATCTAACATATTATGAACTGAATTAGGGTTTATATAATTACCTTTGATTGTTATATAGCAATAACAATCAATTCCTTGCTTGGATTGGCTTCAAAAGTTTAGTGCCTCAAGTGTTGCACCTCTAATGGAGTCACAAACACCATATGCAACTTGGATGAAGAGGAGAAGAAGAGAGGCTGCCCAAAAACGACTAGAAACCCTAGAGAGTTAGTTGTCCACGTTTTTGGAGCCTAAGGGGTCCTTTATATACTTGTGTGGGCTGCTAGGGTTTCAGTCAAAACCCTAATGGACAGCTTAAACTCTAAGCAGCCCATGGAACCTTTTGGATAAGGCTATGGACGAAAATATGATGGGCTTCCATCATAATTTCGTTCACCCCTTATTCCTTTAGTATTCCTTAGCCCAATAACTCAATTATCCAATAATTGCAATCCAGTCCCCTGAATTTAATTAATCTCTTTTAGCCACAAAAATTAATTATCAATTAATTCTTGACTAATATTAATTAAACAATATGATTTCTCCTTTAATATATTATTCTCATAATATATTAATAAATCATATTTAAACCTTTCTCTCCTTAAATCATCCTACATATTGCTATGGTGAAGGCAACCCAAAAGGACCATGCTCATAATCGGGTCAAGTACATACCAAAATAGTTATGGACTTAGACACTAATCCAACATATATTTCTCATAATTTTAATCGTCATGGTTTTATTTCTGAGCAACGCACGGGTTTTCGTCTAATAATTAAATAAGAGACAACTAGTAAAATACAAATACATATGAGCACCATTTAATTAATAGCAATCAAGTAGCCTTCTTTGATATTTTATTTTTTATGTATTTGTACTCACTTGAAAAGTATATGAAATCCAAATGCCCTATTTTTAACTACTATAAGTAATTAAAATATATTAATTAACAATAGACTACAAATTGATCAAATAGAACACTCTTAGGGATCAAATATGGCATTATATTTCATCATCAATACTTATGATGACAATACAATGAGTGAGAAGACAGACGGATAACAAACTACATCATTAAACCTTTTCAGATGATAAAGTCAATTCTTTTAAGAATTACATCTATGGATCTACTGGATATAAAATGTCATCCTAGAAACTACAATGAAAAGCTTATAATATTGAAAAACACTGTCGCGAAGGCATGATGTCATAAACTAAACCTTTTCGGATGATAAAGTCAATTATTTTAAGAATTTCATTCATAGATCTACTGGATATAAAATATCATCCTAGAAACTACAACTAAAATGTTATAATATTAAAAAACACTATCAAGAGTGCATGATGTCATAAACTTACAAGATGATCGATTAAACTTGAAATTACAACACACGTACACATTTGAAAGTGAAAACGATGATTTGTCATGATGTCGTGAACTTCCAAGGTAATTAAACTTGAAATTGCAACACAAGTACATTTGAAAGAGAAAATTATGATGAAATGGAGTAGCATATAACTTAAGACTTTAACTACTAAAAAAACAAAACAAAGAACCTTTGAGTGGCATGAACTTGAAAACACATCTATGAAACACTCAACTTTATTGTTTGCGAGCAATGCATTTAAAAACATCTAACTTCAAGAATTATATCCTAATCAATATTTTGGATACTTATTTTCGATATTTTTAGGTAGTTGAATGTATTTAAAAATATCTAACTTCAAGAATTATATCCTAATCAATCTTTTGGATACTAATTTTCGATATTTTTATGTAGTTCGACTATTTGAAAATCCAAAATATATAGCTTTTATCCTATAGTTTTGTGGTTATTCAACAATTTAAATAAACAGATATACTTAATGAAGGTATATTATGATCGGAAAATATTATGAAACATACATAATCTGATCGAAATCGAAGTGCTCAAAACTTATAAGAATAATCTATTTTTTCTGAATTGCATAAAAGTATTTTATCTAATTTTTTTTACAAGAAACCAGTTAAAAGAGAATGTTACAACTTGACATATAGTTCAGGGACCATTGTTGTTAATACACAAACATGCTTTATTTGTGCAACGGATGAGCAAATTAGGGCAAAATTACTTGAAAAACACTCCCATCCTCCTATTCGAGGCTACACACAGAGAGAAAAATAAGGAGTGAGCGAGAAAGATGGGGTGGATCGGGGAGCAAATCGATTCGGTGAAATCTATGCAGTTCAGGCAGCTCCTCACGCAAGCAGTTAGCCTTGGTTCATGATTCTTCTTTCTAAAATTCATTTTCATTTCTTAAGTTAGAAATTGAATAAGTTACATTGTCGTTTGCTTCACTTCGTTAGTGGAATTTCCTTTGATCTATGCGATTCAACGCAAATTTGATATCAATTTCTAGATCTTCATTAGTTCTTCAAATTAGGGCATTTTTTTCAACAATTGAATTGTAAAGCGTCTATTAAATATTTAGATGTATGTGCATTTACACATCCTTATTGGATCTTGTTGCGGGATGAAACGTTTGGTTCCTCTTTAGCACCGTTCTAGAATCAATTTTGAAGTATGAGATAGTTTTGCATCTGTCACTGCTACACGATCGACGCATGTAGTCTTTTGTCACCATGCATTCCTTTTGTTGTTATAGAGTGTTTGGAATGCAAAAAGAATTGCCATTGATGATTACCTATAACTATCATAAATCAGTGTTGTAGCAACCTAACATATGTACAGCTTTTATATATTTTTTTTAATTCTTGGATCACGATGATATCCTGAATGTTGGGTCTTTCATTATCTTCTCCAGGTATGATTGTTACATCAGCATTAATAATATGGAAAGGGCTGATGTGCATAACTGGAAGTGAATCACCTGTTGTTGTTGTGCTTTCTGGAAGTATGGAACCTGGTTTCAAAAGAGTAAGTGACACAAGTAAATAACTTGTTGGCATGTAAATATGTTCTACTTCTAACTTTTTCAAATGTCTTGTAGGGTGATATTCTGTTTCTCCATATGAGTAAGGAACCAATTCGTGCTGGAGAAATCGTGGTGTTCAATGTTGATGTATGCTTCTTAATTATGTCACTTTTTGTTATTTATGTAACTCTAGTAGAACCTATCTTTCAGTTACTGATTCAATAGTATCTTGAAAGCATACAATTTACAACCTGACTTAACTATCTCTTGTTGGTTATATACAGGGACGTGAAATTCCAATAGTACATCGAGTTATTAAGGTATGTGTAATTGTGTATGCAATCATATTGATGATCTCCAATGATATTTCTGAATGTAATATCTAACTACTAATATATATTTTATGTAGGTTCATGAACGTGAAGGTAGTGGAGAAGTTGATGTCCTCACAAAAGGTACTTTGTAGTTTGTATATTCTACTCATAAGTATTGATTTTACAGTTGCAAGTATTACAAGCAAAGTGTCATTTAATCAATCCGAATCACACTACTTGCTTATCAACTTATCATCCAGTGGCAATTCTGTAATTTCAGGAGACAACAATTTTGGAGATGATAGGCTTCTGTATGCTGAAGGCCAGATGTGGTTGCAAAGACATCATATTATGGGGAGAGCTGTTGGGTAAATATAAAACTTTTAACTTTTTGTTTACTCAACCCCAAATACTTAAAACCTTTGTAAAATACATGAATTTGGTGCTTTTTGCAGGTTTTTGCCTTATGTGGGTTGGGTGACAATTATAATGACAGAACAGCCCATCATCAAGGTTCGATTTAATACATGGATCTGTTTATTTTGGCATTCTTTTTGGAGTGTAAACAAGATTTTTACTGATTTATTTATTTATTTATTTATTTATTTTGTATGCAGTATATTCTAATAGGTGCTCTGGGGCTGCTTGTAATAACTTCTAAAGAGTAGTAGCAAATGGTTAATGGTTGTTTGACCATGTTTGTAGACCAGTACTTTTTATGATTTGTGGACAGATATAGCTTCGATATAAACTATTTTACCCTATTACAACTAAGGGGGTGATTGTTGATTCAACTCATACAACGATATGCTTCTAGAATCCTTCAAATTATAAACAGAATCAAAGTTTCAGATAAAACTTAATTTGTTTTGATTTTTTGTTTAAATTTATTATCTTATACTAAAAGGAGACAATTTATAACATGTTTCGACTTTCTATTGATCAAAAGTCATAGCTCCAATAACGATGGTTCATTTCATGAAATAAAAACGCCAATGTGGACTCAAATATTTTGTTACATGTTTCCACTTTTAAAGATCCTGATATAAATTTTGGAATTTTTATACTATGGCTGTTGTGATTTGAACTTTAACTGATTATGGATGTGTGACATTGCTGATTCTGATTCAAATATGGGAGAGCATTGGTAAATGAATAGTCAAGTATAATGAGAACTCAAATATTTTATGAAAATCCAAGAAATCGATCATGGCCTTGGGATTAAACTCATCTAACGGCCGTGATTTGTAGGGACCCGTCATTTTATAGCACTCTAACCATTTTGTAAGCGTCTATAAATCACCACCATCAGATGAGAACCATTTTGTAAGCGTCTATAAATCACCACCATTAGATGAGAGTTTGGATGATATTGATCCAAGGGCCGTGACAAGTCCTCTACTTGTGAATGATAAAATGTTTTGATTAAGGTTATGTTTGGGCGTACTAACTGAAAAGTTAAATGTTAGTTGAAAAACTAGTTGATAAAAGATAACTAATAGTTGAAAAACTTGCCGATGAAAAATAATGTTTGTTAAAATTATTTGAGATATATAAAATTAAATAAAATGATATTTAAGAGAATGTGTTTTTGGATTAATTAATTAATGAGTATATTTTGAAAATTTTAAAAAACTTATAAAAAACTAATCTAAGTAGATTTTTAAAAAACTAGCTTATAATTTACTTTTTAACTTGCTAAACACGACAACATAAACAAAAATCAAACTCAGCCTAAAATGTTATAAGAATTTGAAAAAGGATTACAAGTAAAGAAAAAATGCTTATGAAAAATAAATGCATCACTTAACAATTTATCTCATGACTTGCTTTTGAGGGACCTAAACTGAGTAAGAATAAATCGATCTGGACCAATAATACGAAAAATAAGAATTCAATGGACTAAACTTACCGTTGATATATAGTCTAGGGACCAAATTTGTAGTTTACTCAAACAATAAATCATCCCCCTATAACTTGGAATGATTCTTTATGATTGGATTCGGAGGCAAGGCGTTTAATTTTCCGGAGTGCTTATGATCAGATGGAGAGAGTGATCTCTTTCCTGATGATCTGAATCCGAGGAACGGAATCCTCCTCAAATTGGAAATCTGTGTATTTCTGATGGATTTCATGGATTCTTCCACCACCTCCACCACAACTATTCCACGCCCACCGCCACCGCCAGCGCCAGCGGCATCGTCTGAATCATCCCTTCTTCTATCCGACTCCACTCTCCAAAATGCTTCCTCACAGGTACTCTCTGCCTCATATTATTACAATGCAATTGATGACATAGATCAATCCTTTTTCTCATCATTTCGAATTTTGATGCGGGTTACATATTCGATAATTCTTTGTTTTCGTTTATTTATATTGCATTTAGTCCATGAGGAGGAAAGTTGTGCAACATTCATTGTAATCGTTGTTATCATCTATTCGTGTTTATTAATTGAAACATAAATTCGATGATACATGAGGAATCTTCAACAACAGTTGTATTCTAAGTTTGTTCTTCAATTACCTTCTCCAGCTGCTTACCCTAATCTACTTTTATTCTTCATCATTCTTCTATAATTACTACTTATATACATTTTCGTTTGCTTATCAATTTGCACCTTTTGTAGGAAGATCATTATGTAGCATCCATAACAGAAGAACATGAAGTAACCTGCTGGGGATGTGGATTATGCCTTATTCTTTCACCCTATACTCCCATTTTCAAGTGTGGTTGGTGTGGAGCCATATCCGATCACAAAGCAATCAAAAAGGACAACAAGTACATTTGGTGGATACGTTTGAGAGACAGATGTCTTCTCTGTGTTCTCATACTATTCATGTTCTTCATTATAGGTAAAACTCCATAGTCCATACCCTTAACTCATTACTTTACTTACAAACTAATCTGATTACACACAGGTGGTGGTATCTGGGCTATATATCCTGTAATCTTCTCTAAAAGTTACCTTTTTGGCATACTCCATATGACTCTAGCAGTTCTTTTATCAATCACCACAATTACCACTTTTGCCCTTTCTGCATTCCGGTCTCCTGGTACACCCCCTCTCATCCCCTGGGGTAGCTACCCTGCAGTTGGAAAAAATGGTCTTGCAGGTTACACCTTTTGTAAATACTGTTCAAAGCCAAAATCCCCTAATTCTCACCATTGTCGATCTTGTGGCATGTGTGTGTTAGACATGGATCATCATTGTCCCTTTGTAAGTTTCATCTTAATCCACATACATACATACATACATACATACATACATACATGAGGTGTTACTGAATGATTAAAATTACAGATTGGGAATTGTGTGGGAGCTGGAAATCACCGTGTGTTCATCTATTTCTTGATCTCATCAGTGATAAGTAGTTTCTATGTCTCTCTGATATCTTCATTCACTGCTTTTTGTATATTGCCACCAGGGAGACACATACCTATGGCTGCTTTGAGTGGGCCCGGTGACTACATGTTGATTGTCACATGGGTTAAGGAAGTTGGGTTTTCGTTTTATGAGTCTGTGGAGTCGTTATCAGTGAGGGGTATTGTTGTCATTTATCTTTGTGTTGCAAGTGTTGCAGTGGAAATAGGGTTGAGTGTGCTTTTGTGGCAGCAGTTGTCTTACATTTATCAAGGGAAAACGTATTTAAGTCTTTTGAGTTCTCGTGGGACAAATCGAACGAGTAAAAAAGATTGTCAGAATTTTGTGAGGTTCTTTGGGTGCCCCTATTCAGCGACTAGATGTCTGTTAGGTTCTTGGAATTCTAGAAAGATTCACAAGAAGTGATCACTTGATATGATGTAAAAGTACAAAAGTTTTTGACTGATGAAAGAGATGAGTTATTCATGCTAGAACGACTCATGCATTTAATAATCTATATATACATTGCATTTGAATTACTAAGTTATTGTTGTAAAGTAAACAATACAAGGTATATTATACTTAAATATTAACATACATACATTACTAATGTATAATATAATTTATAAAAAAGTAAATATTTATTATACAATATGTTATATAATTATTATTATTATATAGTAATATATATAATGCAACATTACTTTCAATATCTTGATTCTTGAATGGAATCACTTGCAAAGCTCATGGTTGCCCTAAGTTGTAATGTTTGATAAAGATAACGAATAAAAAGGAGAATACATGAGTTTCAAACATGGACCATAACCCAGTCGCTTATGAAAAGGCAGTTGCTCCAACTATATATCAGTTAAGAAAAATAGTAAATTGAAAAGAAAAGAAAACGAGTTATAAATGGGTGGTAAACCGTTGGTTTAAACAATTTTGATTCATTGTTGTAGTTTGTGTAATTGTGTAACAGAAAGAAAATTGTGAAATGATGTAAAGAATGATATATTTGCATGTATTTATAGGTTTAAAAAATAAGTAAAATAATTTATTTTAGAAAACTTAATTTTCAACCGTCAAAGTGACTAAAAGTGATTGTTGTCTTCTTTTCCACCAACGCCTCTATGTTGCATTTTGGACAAAAATTGACGAGTGGTGGGCCTGGGGAGGCATTCTTGGTGTGGCCACAACGTCGTGGAGGTGCCACCTAAGCTCCCTCCATGGCGTTTAGAGGTAGCCTTAAAGCAATGACGAAGCTATGTGGTTCCAGAGGGTTCCGGGCCACTACTCCGTTTCAGCCTATCAATGTAAAACAAATGGTTTTTCTATTAAGATGTAACGATTATAATATAAGTGTAACTACTATTTTATTTTTGCCACTAGTACCGAAAGATTTTGCATCCACAGTTGCCTTGAAGAATCAATAGGTTCTCTAATTATGATATCGACACTTTACATCCCTTAAGGGTGGATGGTATGGCAAGAAAGATGGGAGGTATCATCGATATCTCCAAGATGAAGATTCTAAGTAGTAGGAGGTATCATGGTTTGTTTTCCAAGAAGCTAAACTCTCTCTCTCTCTCTCTCTCTCTCTCTCTCTCTCTCTCTCTCATTTTTCTATGTTTTGATTACTTGTACATCATCCATAAAAGCTTGTACCAAACATGTTTGTATATGTTTAATTTGTTTGTGAATTAATTTGTATTTATTTTAAAATAAAAAGGTTAAAGGTGTTGAGAACAATGTTGTAAAACTCGCCGAGTTTGTCGATTACTCTTCCGAGTACTCCCTACTAGGCTCTTACCAAGGCGAGTTACAAAATTCGGGTATTCCTCGATCGGCCAACTCGGTGATTATTATGTATAATATACTTAATGATTTATTATTTAACACACACATGTAATTATTACTATATATATTTTTTAAATTTTCAATTATTATTACGAAATGAGACAATTATGTGTTTTTCATTTTTTGTATATTCATATGTATCTAATTTTGTTATACATTTCAACCAACTTATAGTTTTAACTTATCATTTTAACATATATAATTTCTCTAAAAATATTTTTACATGAATTATCGAATCCGAATACTACCGATTACTTGTTACTCGGTAGTCGGCCGAACAAATACCAAGTAACGAGTTCTACGACCAGAGTTGAAAAGAAGAGTTTTCATTTGTGGAGGCGGAAGAAAAAAAAAATAACTATAAAATGGGTTGTAAAACCGATGACTTTCCATTTTCTATTCGAAAACCAAAAAATGTCACATTTTTATTTTCCTTAATTTTTTTAAATATGTTTTATATCAATATTATATTTTTTGTAAAGAATAAAAAACCATAAATTTTAATATATATTTTATAATTGTTTAGTATATATATATATATAATTTAATTAACTATTATAATAAAAAATAAAAAAATAATAATAAAAATAAAAATAAATAAAAAAGGAAAAAATAATATTTTCTAACCATTGGCCAATCAAAGATAAACTTCAGCAAACAGCATCCACACCTTCGAGGCCTAATTCATGGTGCAAATCCTTTTCTGAACTCAGTGGTGGGTCAAATTAACATTTAAATGGACCAAAAGATCCATTACCGAATCCAAATTACACCAAGATCCACAAGAAAATTAACACCTAAAACCAACAAGAAGAAAACAACTACATCTGAAACAAGAACTTGAACCCACATGAAAACAACACAAAAACAATCTCAAACCCTAATCTACTCCGCCTGCTCAACCTCCGCATACGGTGTCTCCAACTGAGCCTTCTCAGCCTCCTGAACCTCCTTCTCAGTCTTCTTACCTTTCTTACACTTGTAATACACACTCATGAAAGTCCCCACAGCTCCATACTTATTCCTACACTGCTCATACAGCCCTGCATCAAACATCCTCCAGAACTTCTTCTCATCAAGCTCAGAAACCGCGTATTGTGGCTGGAACCCATGGTTTTCAATCAACCAGCTCTCTAATCGGCTAACTGCATCAACCCCATCAAACACCTCACCCCTGAACACTGATGCTGGTGTGTAGTAGACTCCAATATCTGTGTACATTTGGGCATATGGGGTGTCACCTTGTCTGCGTTCTTGTTCGAACCCTGGCTCTGGGTATATCATTGTCTTGCATGGGAGCTTGTAGAGTCTGTGTGGGCACAGCCATAAGGGGTACACCTGTAAGGTTTGTTTATGGTGATTGTTAGTTAGATACCCTTTGAAAGTTAACAATCTTTTTGGTGAAGATAATAATCTTTTTGTAGAAAGTAACAATCTTTTAGGAAATTTACAGTATTTTTTGTATAAATCAACAATCTTTTTGTAAAAAAGTTGACATTCTTATGTAGAAATGACAATCTTTTGGTGAACAATAACAATCTTTCTGTAAAAGGGAGGATCTTTTGTCAAAATCAGCAATCTTTTTGAGAAAAATAATAATCTATTAGTGAAAAAGAACAATCTTTTTGTAGAAAGTAACAATCTTTATGTAAAAGTTAACAATCTTTTGGTGAAAATAACAATCTTTTTGTGTAAATTAACAATCTTTTGGTGAAAAATAACAAACTTTTTGTATAAATTAACAATCTTTTTGAGAAAAACAACAATCTTTTTGGAAAAATAAATAATCTTTTTGAGAAAAACAACAATCTTTTTGGAAAAATAAATAATCTTTTTGAGAAAAACAACAATCTTTTTGAGAAAAGCAACAATCTTGTTTATAAATTAACAATCTTTTTGTAAAAAAGATGTGTATTTGTACCTCCATCTCACGATCAACCCACTCAAGGGCATCAGGAACCTTGTAAAGAGGAACAAGCATATCTTGAATAACATGCATCTCATGATAATAATTCCTTATAGCTTCACCTTGTGTAGCCTTAAGAAGAGAAACCTTTGGTGGCATCAACCATCCAAGAGAATATCTAAACCACCATTGATCTGCAAACGGAAGAATAAGCTTCCCTTCCCAATACAAACACCTCGTGTGCCTATGATAATACTCTCTAGTCGGAATATACTCCACAAACTCCCCTTTCTTAAGTGCAGTTTGAGCATGCTGATAAAACCATGGCTTAAACCACCACCCAACACTATTAATCTTATTCCCTTTCATCTTTGCCTCTTCTTTAGACGCGTATACACCCGTCATACAAACGCCCTCATGTGGATTATAAATCATGGTTTCCACAAAGTCGGGAACCATTTCATTGTCCTCGTCACCAAACCCAGGGGCAAAAGAGTCAATATACCCTTTTGCGAGATCTCTCACGTTGCCTCTAACGGGTTTATACGTCAACTTCATGTACTCTTTAATCGGGATAAGTTTGATTTCAGCAGACATGAGAAACCCAAGAGTCCCTTGAGACCATGGAATTGCATAAAAAAGATCAGAATACTCATTATCTTTTGTTGCCCTAACAACTTTCCCATCTGCAAGACAAATCTCATATGCCACAACAGTATCAGAGAAAAGACCATATAAATGAGAGCTTCCTTCAATCCCATACCCGTTTATAAGCCCACCAACTGTCAAATCATCCAGCTCAGCAACAACAGCAAGTGCAAGATTCATGGGGACAGTAGCACGTGTGATTTGACCCATGTTGACCAAAGGCTCACATTTTGCAATCATTCTTTCTTGATCTATTTCAAGAATGTTGCGGAAAGCAGAAAGGTCAACTTCAAAATGTCTAGCACGTTTATAGTCAACATTCCTCATTCCAACTGCAATCCATGGCTTTCTTGCTGTGCATACAAGCCCATCTTTTGATGGGTTTCTTTCTTGGAGACGTTTCACAACTTTCTTGACATTTTCTTCGTGTTCTTCTTGGCGTTTCTTGTAGGACTTCCAATTGGATCTTACATCTCCAAGATATGTGAGGAAGTAGAGAGTGAAAGAGATTGGGAGGACAACAAAGATGACAAGAATCCATCTAAATTGAACAAAATAATCCACCCATACTTTCTTCCTCTTGGGGCGCACTAATGGGGCCTCAAGATCCGCCATTTCAGGAGATGATGATCAACTGTAACATTAAAATAATCAAATGTTTCGTTTAGATCATCATAAAGAGCACAAGAATGGAAAAAAAATTTACTACAATGTTTCAATTTGTTA
This sequence comes from Lactuca saligna, assembly GCF_052625555.1. Taxonomy (NCBI): domain Eukaryota; kingdom Viridiplantae; phylum Streptophyta; class Magnoliopsida; order Asterales; family Asteraceae; genus Lactuca; species Lactuca saligna. Next base: position 34,922,978 of record NC_136424.1, read on the forward strand.
CCAATCTATGCAATACAGTTGATTTCTTACCAATGTATGCATAACTTGGTATATTTTTAGTCACGAATTGAAACATGAGTGAGTAAATTGGTAAGAGATCCGAGAATAAGAATGCTGCTTCATGTTATGTAATGAAATGGATACAGATAACAATGAAAATTAAATAAAATAGTATATGCAATAAATTGGTTTACTTTTAGTAATAAATTGAAACATGACTGTAATAATAAGAATAGAAATAGCAATGATTCAAAATAAATTGGAACAATAAATACTGTACGGCAATATGAGATTTTAAAGCATTTCAGGAAACAGGATAAATATCTTTATAAGATTTCCCTTCTCACTCATCCACCCAAAAACATTCAAACAAATACTTCCAAAATCAATGTAAAATGTAGATCCATGTATAGTAAACACAATCGACAGTAAATTTATCAGAATTAGGGACCACGGAGAGAGGAGAAGGTGAGTTATTCACTCTACAAGCAAGCTCAAAAACATTCTTTTTAAAATCTCCAAATCAACAGGAAGTATGCTCAAATTCGAAGTATCTAGTAACGATAGCATCAACATATGTAAGTAAGAAGCTTGTAATTGCTTGAATACCCTAAAACCCTAAAAGAATTGCACCCGTTCTAAGCCTTTCGTATTGTTAATCTGCAACGGATTTAATATAAGGGCGAAAGGAAAAGTAGTTTCATATAAATGCATGCATAAACACTAAACAGATTTATCGACCTAGTAAACAGAATGTGCATAATGTCAATGGATCGAAAAACCCTTAAACGATAACACAAATTTCGAAGCAACAATGCCGTTTTAAACCATTAAAAGTTCACAGTCAAAACACAAATTTGAAGATCTTCACAATTGTGTGTGCATCTGTGCGTATGAATGGAATCATGAAACGAATAATGAGAGAGAGAGAGAGAGAGAGAGAGAGAGAGAGAGATGATTACCCAAACCCGAAGAATGAATCGGAAATGTAGGAGAGATCCGAACACTAAAAGGGTCGGATCTTGTTGGGGGTATGAGAAGAAAGGTTTTTCACTGCCAAGAAGCAGCAAGTGAAGCAGGGGCAACTTTGGAGAAGACGATGGATTATATTTTATAGCGAACTGATGGGCCGGTCATCACGTGACAAAAAAATATCTAAAAATAAAAAAAACAAACCTTCTGTTTTATTACCTAAAAAAATACAATAAGGCCAATATGCACGTGACAATGACGTTAATTGTATTATTGATCCTTTTAATATTTATTTATTACCAAGATGTTGCTGATAAATCAATCAAGATTAAACACATTTTTATGTGGGAGAGACAATTGCGTGTCTATTTGGTAAAATATTGAATATTGTCTTCTTTATCTATGTGGATTTGATATACTATATTATCAAAAAAAGAATTTTAGTATGTTTATTTTGATTTACTTTAAAATTTTAGTATTAGATTTTGTTGTAAACATAAATTAAATATACAAAAGAACTTCTAGTCCAACAGATTCAAGTTCCGTTCAAAAATAATTTAATAAGAGTAAGTTAAATTTATTGTTTAAAAATAATATTAAATAAATAAAATAAAATCAGATATTAGAACGACTCTGATTAGGCATCAAATCAATATCATGGTTTAAAAGGAAAAGTTATTTATTAAAATGGTCATATATAAGATGGAAATATATCTTTATGTTTTTTTTGGTATCTAACAAAAGAACTGAGTAAATGCATACAAACTCGTGATAACATCTTTTCAGACTAGTAGAATCGATAATAAACATTGAAATTAAATATCTTGCTATATTTTTTTTGGTGAGAAATTAAATAGTCCTATCTTTTTTTTATATATCTTCCTACCCATATGAAATGATGACATGTATCATATTTTGATAAAATTAATTATATTTTTGAACACTTGTTATCATTTCAAATGGATAGGAAGATAATTAATTTCAAATGGATAGGAAGATAATTAGGAAGAAAAATAATAAGATATTTAATTTCTCTTTTTTGATAAGCATTTACATGTATATTTTATTTTGAAAAATTAAATATCATCTTATATCTTTTTTTCCTACTTATCCTCCTACTAATATAAAATACTAACAAGTGTCATTTCGATAAAATTAATAACATTTTAAGACAGTTGTAATTATTTCAAATATAGGAAAATAAATAAGAATAAAAATAGAAATATATTTAACTTCTCTTTTATTTTTCATAAGGATAATTTAAGATAATTCAATTGTTCCTACCAAATAAAAATCACTAAGCATGAATACACACCTATTTCGTTGTGGTTGGTAATGTTTTGCATGTTCTTAACGTTTTGTTCAACCAGACACACATAAATATTTATCGTTAAAAAAATCGTTGTATGATCATTTCCATATATTTAAGGGGTTCGGAGACAGGAGACTATATATGTATGTACTTGTTTAATTATTGCAATGTGATTATTTTTCATTCCAAATCGATCATTTGTTGTCATCTTGATTTGATTGTGTTTTAATACAACATTTTGAGGTAATTTGCATTTTTGATCCATAATTTATTTGTTTAACTTGAAAGGTCTTTATTGTTTTTTTTTTTTTTTTTTTTGGTTCATGTCTTATCTAACAATATTATTTTGCCCTTGATTTTTTTATTTATTTAGATAAACACACCCCAATCTCATTTCATCTCACCCTACCTTACAGTTACCTATTCCACATTATTTAAATAAATTAAAAAATCAAATGGTAAAATAGTCTTTTTAGATAAGACAAGACCGAACGCGCAACAGAAAACAAACTGTATGGACTTTTTAAGTTAAAAATATAAGTTACGGACCAAACATGCAAATTACCCCAAACCATAAGGACCATTCGTGTAATTTACTCAAAAATTTTTTTTTTTGGGGGGGGGGGGGGGGGGGGGTGAACACTAAAATCAGTCCAAAAATAATATTGTATGTAATTGTTGCTTCCTTTTTAATCATCTATAATTTTACTACAGTTTTATGTGTGATTATTTTAATTTATTTAACTGTTTGTTTGAAATCATATTTCTAATATATATTTATTTGTCTATATATTGAAAAACGAGATCCCATCAAACCAAAGAGATTTGAATGGGCTGGCTATCACGTTCTTGATTATTTTAGTATTAAACATGTCATGAATTTGATTATAATATGCCATCTTTCATGATTCTACAAGATCCATTTTTAAGTATGTGTAATATTTAACTATACAAAAAATATATGTTTCTAAATAGTAATTCATTTTTTTATCATATTTTGGTCGTTAATAATGGAAGACACATAAAAGTTTCCAGAAAAGTACTATTGTTTCTAACTATGTAATGGTGCTCAAATGTTTTAAAATCAGATAAATAATATACGTGTAAAGATCTTTATAAAATTATAATGATATTGATATCGTTAAGCACTTAACTGGAGCTTATTGCTTGTGATTTGATAATATAAATACAAATTATAACTTGTATCGATTTGTATTTTACAATTTAATTTAAATAATTAAAAAATTTTACATTAATTACCAATGTTGTCAAGATCGGGAGCACATGATCGTTTTTAGGCTTGTAAGATCGGTATCGTAAAATCAGTATCGTGATCCTAAAATCCCACTAAAACATAATTTTAGTTTATAATTTTGAAACATGAAAAATATTTCAAACATTTAAATTTTCATTCAAAAGTGATAAAAACATCAAAATATTAGTCATAAGCCAAAACATAAAATGATAAACGGTAAAATTGTAAAGGATAAAAGATATAAAGTGGTAAAAAAAATTAAAAATCAAATAAAGGTAGGATGGAATCAATTCCGATCCTACGATCTTACGATCCTACCTGTGATTCTGCTCCAAATACGATATGTTTATGATCCGACTCCTTTTTCATATTTAAGATCGTACGATCCTACGATCAGGTTCACGATTTTGACAACCATAGTAATTACTATTGTTTTGGTAATTAAGTACATGTTTTCTCATAAATAATAAAGTTAAACTATTTATAAAAAATAAATGAATTAGTTTTAGGAGTAGGTGATGAATTAAGTCATTAACTAATTAAAGGAGATCAAAAGGTTTGAATAGAGTGCTACATGTTGTAATTAATTAATACGCCTTAAAAACAAAATGTTGGCCACTAATTAAATTGTTAAGATCCAATATATTATTTTTAATGCGGAAATTCTTGCAATATTATAGTTTCATGTCGTATTTGTTGCAAGAAGATCATGGCACTTTTCAAATAAGTTTTTGTTGTCGAGCCTTGAGATCCTATTTGATACAAATAGTCTAGCTTATAAGCTAGTTTATTATAATTTACTATTTTATAAAAATAAAAATAGCTTATTTTAGGTTATAAGTTAGCTTTTGATAAAGCTATTTGATATTGGGTGTGTTTGACAAAAGTAGTTGTTAGCTGGAAGCGATAGCTGGTAGAGTGTAGCGGGTAGCATGTAGCGGATAGTTGCTAGCGGAAAGTTGTAGTTTTTATTTGTTATATGAGTGTTTGGCAAAAGTAGCTGGAAGCTTTTGAAATATATAATATTACATAAAAGGACAATTTATTAAAAATAAATAAATATATAAATATAATTTTAAGGGTAATTATAGAAATTGATTTCAAAAGCTCAGTAGCGTTTTGTTAAACGCTCAACGCTACATGAAGTAGCTTTTACATTTGGAGGGTTTTGTTTAAACTAAAAGTTAAACGCTTGTACTGTCAAACGAAGTTTTTGTTTAAACTAGAGCGTTTTGTCAAAAGCTAAAAGCTAGAAGCTACCAAACGCTTCGAAAAGCTTCGTGCCAAACACGCTCATTATTTTTGATAAGCTTAACGAGCTTTTTGAAAAATAATGTAAATAATGTTTATTTATGTCATTTTATATTGTGTGACATATCAAATATGTTTTTCTTAATATATTACTGCATTTCATGAAGAGGTAAAAGCCTCTATTTAAACACAATCTACCGACTAAAATATAAAATACATATAAAGCAACCTAAATGTTATTAAGCCCTATTTTATAAATATATCCGACACTCTTTCTCAAGTTAGAGCATTAAACATGCCCAATTTGTCGCATATGAAAGACTACAAAAGGGATGTGAAACATCCTAAAAATACGGTCCGAAAATTTCATTTTAAATTGTAAATAAAAACCACAAGTATCATTCATCATATAAAAATCATAATCGTGTATCTCATAATTGTCATAAACAACTATCAATGTATCAAAATCATATGTCAAAACATCAAAGTAGATCATCCCAGGCTAAAAGTTGTGAGGTGTGTCATGCAGTTATCCCGAGCTCTTCTCATTGCTAGCAGAAGTACCTGAAACCAAAACTGAAAACTGTAAGCACGAAGCTTAGTGAGTCACCCCAAACTACCACATACCATACACATAACCACTTAATAACATACATTGGGTCTTACCCGCTACATCGGGCCCCGCCCGGCATCTGACGAATCTGGCATTAGGCCCCGCCCAGCATCGGACCGAAGTCTAGCATCGAGCCCCGCCCGGCATCGGACTGAAGTCCGGTATACATATAACATATCAACAAGCATATAACATAAACATATAAACATTCATCGGGCTTACCCCCGACATCGGACCGAAGCCCGAAACATATAACACATAACATATAAGCTAAAAAGTCATCGGGCTCGCCCCAACATTGGACTGAAGCCAGGAACATATAAACATACACATGCAAGAATCACGAAGACATCAAGCATACAAATATTCCCCGGGCTTGCCCCGCCATCGGACAGAAGCCCGAAAACATATAATCTACACCGGGCTAACCCCGACATCGAACCTAAGTCCGACATATGCTAACATACATAAACGGGTCGGAATTGGTGCCTTCGACCCGTTCCTACTGGAGGAAAACTCACCTCACAAAGTTAGTTGTTGAATCTCTCGGTAAGGAATCTTGTAACTCCCCGACTCCCAGGTATTAATTTTTACAACTTTATTTTCATATTGGAAGGTCTACTCGATGAGTTAATACCCTGACTCATCGAGTAGGAACTTTTGGGACCACGTGTTTTAAATGACCAACTCGCCGAGTCGGAGACATGACTCGACGAGTTGGAGCTGGATGATGAAACCCTAATTTTTGGGGTTTTGCACCCTATTAAAATGGACATTAACCTCCCTTAGCCTCTCTTACAGTCCCTTGTGAGTCCAGAAATCCTAAATCGCCATTTTCTCTCCATATTTGTGTGTTTTAAGCTTGGAAGGTGGATCTTGGTGAGAGAAGCTTGAAGATCCAAAAGTTTGAGGCAAGGAACGTGTGTGGATCTGAAGTTTACCTCAACCTAGCAGGATTTGAAGGTAGCAAGTCGTTACCTTGATCTCCTTATAGCTAGATCCTTCTATATTTGGGTTTTAGGGCCATTTTACCATGTTGATGTTCCATTTCAAGTAATGAACCAAGATCTGAAGTTACAACTTCAGATCTAGACTCACCTTGGTTCTTATAATCACAAAGTTTCAACCTTTAGCATGCTAAAGCATTTCCCTTACCTATAATCTCTTATTTAGCTTGATTTAAGTTATTATCACCTATTGCATGTACGTAAAGTTTGCAACTTTACATAAGAAGCAGTGTTGCAGAAATCGGCCTTGCCGGCCGATTAATTGGCGATTAATCTTTTGGCGGCCTTAAACCGATTACGATTAGGGTGCTTGACGGAAATTTGTCAAAATCGGTCAAAGTCGACATTGGCGGTCATTGGCGACCCTTGGCGGTCTCGGCGGTCATAGGTGGGAATTTTTTTTAAAAATGAAAAAAATTTAATTTTCAAATATTAAACTAAAATTTTAAATTTTCAAATTTTAAAATAATAAACTAAAATTTTCAGATTTTCAAATTTTTCAAATTTTAAGTTTTCAAATACTTAGTTTATTAGGAATATTATTTTTTTAAATAATTTTATTAATAATTAAGGGTCCCCGATTAATCTCCAGTTAATCCCCGCCTAGTCCGATCAATCTCTTATCGTCAGTCGATTAATCCCCACCTAGTCCGATTGATCGACTAGTCCTTCCTGAGAGTTTTTGGTAAATTGGAATTTATGAAAAAGGTCTTATGGTAATAATAGGTGTTGGAGTTCGTGGCTGTGGTTTGAGAGTTTGATTTATCACTGTAACAGCCCGCAATCCAGGTACCCTTCTATTTAGCCCTTCATCTTTGATATGTTTCCATTTAGGGTTTGTATGTTAGGCGAGTACGTTGGGCGTACAAGGAGTACGCTGCGCGTACTCGCGTGCTTCATTTGGACGCATTCACCCTCGGGTACGCTGGGCGTACCCAAGGTTACGCTGGGCGTAACCGGTCCAGACCTAAAAACCCTAATTATTTAGGATGCCTATAAAAGTGATGTGTGGCTCGACTCCTCAGCCACCATCCTTCAGAAAGAAACCCTAAAGAGAGTGTGCATTCGTTCTTAGTCCATTTGTGAGTATTCTAAGCTTGGTGGTGCCATTTCAAGGTAGCAAAGGAGAAGAAGAGCTCATTGGGAAGTCTAGAAGTGGTGTTCAAGTGTGGATCTGAGCTTTGCAAAGGTTGAAGCTTCATTATAAGGTAAAAAGTTTGGATCTTGTCATATAGTTCATGTTATATGCTTCAAGTACCATTTTCTAGGGTTTTAGTCCCAAAGGTGGAGACTTTTTGAGCAAATGGTCTCCATAAGCTTAGATCCATCATATTTCTGGTCTATTTGAGTTGTAGACTCATAAAAATGTAAGCTTGGACGTGAATGTTGCACCATGCATGAGATATAAGTCCTTGAGTTGGAATAGAATGATGTTAAGAAGTGTTGGAGCCTTTACAGCCATGCCAAGGATTAAAGGTCTCGACTTTATGGGTATAGATGCATAAATAAAGCCAGATCTAAAAGTTGGAGTAATGGATTAACCGATTAAGACCAAAAATGATGTATGCTAAAGTCTGATGGTTACGCTGGGCGTAACTCCCAATACGCGCAGCGTACTGGGTGAAAACCCCGATCCATGGGTTGGCGATGTACGCCCTGCGTACTCAAAAGGTTGACTTTTAGGGTTTTGGTCATGAAGACTTTGAGTCAAGGGAGGGTAAAATGGTATTTTACCCTCGGAGGAATGATGATATGGGGTAAAGTCTAGTTGTGGAAGTCTTTAATAATGAAAATGATATTTATTATGTTTAGGCGAGGTAGAGTCGTCGTTGGGATTTGGAGATAGCAAGTATTCAAGATTCTAGACTTTCCACGAGGTGAGTTTTCTCACTATACTGTACCTGGAAGGGTTTTCATTGTGTGACCGGAAGGTCGGATATGTTACGAGTTATATGCATTGTAAATGATAAGTTAATCGTTATTATGTGCTATGTATGATATGTTTGATATGGGCCGGAAGGCATTATGTTATAGGCTGGAAGGCGTATATGTTATGGGTCGGAAGGCGTTGTGATGTGGACCGTAAGGTTGACGCAGGTAGGACCGGAAGGTTTACCGAGTCGGGACGGAAGTCCCCTGAGACACATGGACCGGAAGGTCAGGGCCTGGAAAGGCGTATGTGCCTAAGTAGTATTTTGGGGAACTCACTAAGCATTTATGCTTACAGTTGTTGTGTTATGTGTTTCAGGTACTAGCGAGGACCGTGGGAAGGCGCCGGTGTGATTGTACACACTGATGGAGGAACTGTTTTTATGATCATGGGATGTATTTGTTATGATAACATTGTTCACATTTGAATTTGGAATATTAAACGATGGTTTTTGACATTTGCAAAAATGAATTTTTTTTTTAAAACTTACGTTGTTACAAGTTGGTATCAGAGCCTTGGTTTGAGGGATTTGGATACACCTTCGGGCGTAACTGAACTCAAACCGGGGATTTGAGGAAAATTTTAATTAATAAAAGCAATAAAATTTTGATAAGAGATTTCGAAACAACCAAAGGAGAAGCAGTGTGTACGGTCAGCCAGCGCCCGAACGGTAAAATTCCCAAAATACCCTTACAATATGTGTTATGAGATATGTTATGATATGATACGCATGCTAGTAGACTAGGTATTCATATTAGGACTAGAGTGGCCTGATTGTGATGCCTTAGTCTAGGGGAACCTGCTGCTATGAGATGCTTTAAGAGCGAGTGGGTAGCCAGTGCATAGCAAGAATAGAGTACTCATGATCCGGGGTTCAGGGAGGAGGACTTGGGGTGAATGTTGATGCGGTGTAGTCGGTAGTATTGGGCCCATACTACTGAAGACACCGGGTCAGTGGGCAACCCAAGTAAGAATCCCTGGGTATCGGAGACCGAGTAGGGTTGCGTTATCTAGTGCGTTTATGCTCAATGGAGTCTCTGATATTTTTATGTTGTCTTTCAGAGGCATTATGGTTGGACCACGCCACAGACCTGGTACGAGCGGTGTGAGTGACGAGGAGCTTCGTCAGATGATTCACGAGGAGGTGGCTGCGGCGATCCAGGCCGATATTCCGGAGATGTTTGGGTCTATCAAGACCACACTGATGGAGACTTTTGATGAGCGGTACGCCGCGGTGACTGAGGCCGCAGCCGCTGCAGCTACCGCAGCTGTGGCCGCTGCCAGACCACAGGGAGGTGACTCGTTGCTATTCCGGGAGTTCAGCAACACGAAGCCACCCGAGTTTGACGGGATGCAGGATCCGATCGCTGCGATGAGATGGATTGCTGATATTGAGGGATGCTTCTACACTTGTTAATGTCCGGAGCATCTGAGGGTACGGTTCGCTTTAAACCAGCTCCGCCTGGGAGCAAAGGATTGGTGGAAGTTCGTGACGGCGAACTTCACTCTTGCAGGGATTTCAGCCGTGACTTGGGAGAGATTTACTTCTATGTTCAGAGACGAGTATGTTCCCCCGGTGGAGAGGGAATGGTTGGTTCAGGAGTTCTTGACCCTCAAGCAGGGTAATGATTCGGTTACTGTGATCACTCGGAAGTTTCATGAGAGGGCGATGTTTTGCCCTGAGCAATTGTCCACTGAGCAGGCTCGGATGAGCCGATATTTGGGTGTACTGAGGAGGGATATTCGGGAGTTCGTATCGAACTCGTCATACCAGACCTTCACTGAGCTCCAGGCAAATGCCAGGAAGAGAGAGATCGAGTTGGAGACTCAGGCCAGGGAGGAGGCCGAGTCTCAGCAGGTGGATCGGCGGTCGGCTCAGTCCCAGCCTGCAGCCAAGTGGACCAAGTCCGCCGATTCGAGGACGGGAGGTCAGAAGGGCCGCACTTGCGGAAAGTGCGGCAAGGGTCATGAAGGGGCATGTCGATCAAGTGCTTGCTACAATGTGACATCCCCAAAATCACGGCCAGAAAAGACCGGTTTTGTTTATACTTTATTTCAAAATCAGAGTTATCTTTTAATAAAAGGGTTGCGGAATTTGTCCCAAAACAATAATATGATAAAGATTTATCAAAAGCATTTCCATAGAAATGTATTTCATTAAAAGACTCGGGATGTCATGTTCGTACAGATCAAAAGTATAAACAGTACAATATAAGCCTTACTACATTATTTCATATCTACAGGCCTATATCCGTAATCCCTCGTCCAAAACATCACACCTATGCTCATGCGCCACTACCTGTAATGCATAAAACTGAGTGGGTCAGGCTTGGGAGCCTGGTGAGCACATAGGGTTTTCAACCCACAATAAGTTTATTAATTTCATCAATCAACAATAACCCGATTACCCGTTCCCGTTATCCTCACTTTACGTCCCTAAACACCTATCATAAGGGACCTAGCCTAAGGATCATCATCGGGACGGACACTACTGCTAAGGGGATTCCTCAGCAATAAATGTCCTAATAGGCAACCATGTGGGGGATGGAGTACACCGGTGAACACATCGTTCACAACACCTACAGGTTGCGAGCCTGCTAGTGTTCCACTGGACTGTCTAGAAGAGTCCGTGGTCGTCATCTATACTCCGCTAGATGACTGGATCAACAACAACAACATCGAGGCCTCTCATCATTTTATCACACATCACCTATTACATCTACCCATGTTTTACCCCAACATTTTCGTAGATATAAAATACATATACAGTTTAAATCATTGAAAACATGTATAACAACGTTCATCTAGCATAGATAGCAAGTATTCAGATAATATGCACACATAGCACGTAATTTATATAAAATACTTCATATCTATGTGTAAGTTGAAGGTAACTATGCACTCACCGGAAAAGGTGGTGATTCCGAACTCAGACAGCGCTTCGCTTCTTAAAAAGAATTTTTTTCTTCGACGAAACCTAGTATTATTACCACTAGAGTTTAGTTTATTATTCGTCGAGACTAATTAATAGTCTAGCTATTATTATTATTATTATTATATAAGCATCAAAAAAATACTTATATAACCCATAATAATAGCCCAAGTATTTATTATAAGTTCCTAATAACGTTACTATAATTAAATAAAAGTTATATTAAAAATAGCGTAGGCGTAGCTCACTTACAGCGGGTTTTATAGAAAACCGGGCTTTGCTTGGAGCAGCGTTCCCGAGCCGAAAAGCTCTTCTTCTCGGAGCCTTCGAGCACTCCGGGGCTTCCGCCTCGTGCTAGGGAGGTTCCCTAGGCTTTTCGGGGGATTTCGGGGCTAGAGAGAGGTTCTAGAGAGAGAGAGAGAGAGTAAAGAGAAGAAAGAATGGGAAAGGTGTGAAGAAAATGAGGGTGGGAGAGGTGGTATTTATAGGGTGAAATGTGGCTGAACTTGGTGCCACATGTCACCATCTGGTGGCAAGCCTTGGGGAGAAAGCAATGGCCAAGATTGTGCCACATCACCCATTTTCGCACAGCACACTTCCGACTTCTAAAATCCGTAACTTTCACATACGACCTCCGTTTTTGACGTTCTTTATATCCACGCGTAGGTAATAATAAGATCTACAACTTTCATTTTGACACCGTCAGCTAATTCTCGACCGATCTTAAATTTAACAGTACAAGGAGATTATACTGTTAAACGTCTGCGTAAAATTAATAACTTCTACATACGGACTCTGTTTTTGTCTGTCTTTTTACCGTTGATTTCCTATTAATGAGATCTTCAACTCTCATTTATGTTGCGTAAGCCAAAAACCGCTCGAACTAAAATTCGAGTTTCAGGCCGTGCACTGCTAAGCCGAATCTTAGAAAAATCATAACTTCTTCATACGAAGTCAGATTTGGGCGTTCTTTTTATCGATGTTCTTAGTTTAACATATTCTACGACTTTTGTTTAGATTGCTAAGGCTAAAAAGTCTTCTATCGTAAAGTCACTATTTACGTTTCCCGGTGTCGTGCCGGTTTTGTCGTAAAACTTCGGCGGGCCATAACTTCTTCGTTATAGCTCGGATTTCGGCATTCTTTATATGCACGGAAACCTTGAGACATATTCTACAACTTTATGTAGAGATATTGGGATTATCTCACACTTTAATTTTGACGCTCATTTTTATTCTTTATTAATTATACATTTATAATTAAATAATAAACACATAAACACACATAATTCACATAATACTCAAATATTTCATATTTATTACTTCAAAAAGAGTTACAATAGTTGACCTAGACTATTACATTGACAAAAATGCTTAGCCCTGAAAACCCGGGCGTTACATACAAGTATGGCAAGGAGGGGCACATTGCTAGGGATTGCCCCAAGGGATCAGGGCCGGCCCGTGGGCATGGGCAAGCTGGGCGACCGCCCCGGGCCCCCAAATGCTACAGGGCCCCAATTTTTAAGTTGTTATTTTGGTTATATATTAACAACCCATTACTTTTTAGCCTATTGGACTACTTTAAACCCCAATATCCAGGAACTAATCCAAAAGATGAAGTGTGGGAGAGAACGAGACTTACCTGGCATGCGTCCTAATTCCAAGGCATCGTAACTCTTCAACAGTCAGATTTCTATAGAAAATCCAAACATTGTCATGGAAAATCCAAATGACGTCTTCTCCAAAAGTAAGAGTTAAAGATCATTCTTTTATTTCTTATTCAAGATTTCAAGTTAATCGATTTCTTTCATTCTTTTCTAATTTTCTGAATTCATCCACAACAACCATTAGTGAATCGAATGTTATTTTAGAATCGAGAGACTGATTGTGTCTCGTTCTTTTCACGATTTCAGAAAACGGAAAACTCTATTGTTTCTCTTCTTGTTGTCGATTTCCTTTTTGTGATATAGCACCAATGGGAAGTTAATCAGGTTATTTGATTTATTTTAGGAATCTGGTCTAGAGATTTGAATCGAGAGTTCCAGTCACTGCCTCAATTGGATTTCTTTCTCAATTTCTAGAAATTTGAAGGTTTAGCTTTTAGAATCGACTGTTAGAGATGAAATTGATTTTTGATAATATGACTGTGAATCTCTGTATGTTCTATCGCTCTTGAAATTTCTTATTCTTTTTTGAAATTCGATTTTTATGAGGTTGTTCAAGTTAGAGACATAATCAAATGTTAAATTTTTTTAGTTAGAGACAGTTCTTGAACTTTATTGCTTAATTTCGATTTGTAATGTTAATATTCTTATTTTTGATTTGTGAATGGTACTCTTTTTTTATTTCTATTTCTATGTTTTTGATATATATATATATATATATATATATATATATATATATATATATATATATATAATTTTCTGTTGTTATATAGTTTTTTCAACCACTTCCAGGTTATTAACAACAACAAGTATTCTGGATTTAAGCAATTCACCTAACGCCTTTGTGTCGATGATAAATCAACTTCAGTTGGAGGTCAACAACTTATGTACAAGTTAATGAAGAAACAAAGGGGATGAGACTTTAGTATTTTTGTACTACTAATAGCATTGTACTTTTATTTTTCCCCATTCTATGGTGTACGAATTTAAATGTATTGTTATGTATGTATAAAATAGTGTAATATACGAATACATAAAATTATCGAAAGGGCCCCATTTTTTATTTTGCCCCGGGCCTCCAATTGTCTTGGCCCGGCCCTGCAAGGGATTTATGGTTTGCTTTTATTGCAACCAGACCGACCATCGGAAGGCCGAGTTCCCTCAGCTTCACCAGGGATCTGCGCCTACTGCTAGGGTTACCGAGACTCGGCCGGTGAGAGCTAAGGCTCCGAAGGCTCGTGGGAGGGCTTTTCAGTTGACTGTAGAGGAGGTCCGCACGGCGCCCGATGTCGTAGTTGGTATGTATTCTTTCGTGTATTTACTTTTATGCTGAGATATTGTGCTTATATTATGATATGCGTAGGTACTTTTCTTGTGATTCTGTACCTGCCTTGGTATTATTTGACACGGGTGCGAGTTGGTCTTTTGTATCTTTGGCTTTTAGCCAGCACATCGGTATTGATCGGGAGGTGATGAGTCGACCCCTGCGGGTTTCTATAGCGGATGAGAAAGCGGTATACGCCACTGACATGATTCAAGGATGTGTGCTCGAGATTTTTGGTGTCAAGTTCCCTATAGACTTGATTCCTATAGCGATGGGGGATGTTTGCGTCATCGTGGGCATGGACTGGTTGAGTAAGTTTGGGGCAGTCATTGACTGTGAGAGACAGCTGGTGACTATACGAGACCCTAGTGGGGGAGTGCTTACTGTGTATGGCGAGGGGACCCGGTGTGGGTCAGCGTTTTGTTCGGCTACCAGGGCGAGACAGAGTTTGCAGCAGGGCTGCAGTGGATTCATAGCCTATGTGATGGACACTCGAGTGGCCGCGGGAAGGCCAATTTCGGTTGACGAGGTTCCAGTAGTATGCGAGTTTTCGGATGTGTTCCCCGAAGACTTACCAGGTGTGCCTCCGGAAAGGCAAGTGGAGTTTCGTATCGATCTGGTTCCGGGAACGGCGCCCATCGCCAAGGCGCCTTATCACCTCGCTCCACCAGAAATGCAGGAGTTATCCTCGCAGCTTCAGGAGCTGTTGGGAAAGGGGTTTATTCGACCGAGTAGCTCACCTTGGGGAGCGTCGATTCTATTTGTCAAGAAAAAGGATGGTTTACATCGGATGTTTATCGATTACCGGTAGTTGAACAAGTTGACGGTTAAGAACCGGTATCCGTTACCTAGGATCGATGATATGTTCGATCAGTTGCAGGGGGCATCTTGGTTCTCTATGATAGACTTGAGGTCGGGTTATCATCAGATGAGGGTTCGGGATGAAGATATTCAGAAGACTACATTCAGAACTCGTTATGGACATTACGAGTTTGTGGTGATGCCTTTTGGGCTCACCAATGCCCCGGTTGAGTTCATGGATCTTATGAACAGGGTGTGCAGGCTGATGCTGGATCGGTCGGTGATCGTATTCGTTGATGATATTTTGGTATATTCGAGGTCTAGGGAGCAGTACGAGGAGAATTTGAGGGAAATTCTTGGAGTATTGAGATCGGAGAGGTTGTATGCCAAATTCTCCAAGTGTGATTTCTGGTTACGAGAGGTCCAGTGCCTAGGGCACCTTGTTAACCAGAAAGGGATATTGGTCGATCCGGCCAAGATCGAGGCGATGATGAGATGGGAAGTGCCGAGATCGCCTACTGAGATCAGGAGCTTTATGGGATTGGCCGGCTATTATCGAAGGTTTATCAAGGATTTCTCCAAGATCGTCATGTCGCTTACTAAGATGACCCGGAAGGGTGTTGCATTTTCATGGGGACCGGAGCAGCAGTCCTCATTCGAGACCCTTCGTCAGAAATTGTGCGAGGCCCCGGTGCTTGCACTCCCGGAAGGGATGGAGGATTTTGTGGTATACTGTGATGCATCTATATCTGGATTAGGGGCGGTGCTTATGCAGAGGGGACACGTTATAGCGTATGCTTCGAAACAGCTGAAGCCTCATGAGTCGAGATATCCCACCCATGACCTGGAATTGGGGGCTGTGGTGTTTGCCAAAATAATTAAATACCAAAATAATTAAAGAAAATAGAAAAAAGAAATGAGAAGGGTAAAATCGTCTTTTTAAGTGTATCAGGGACCAAAAACCCAGAAAAAACTTGATTTTGGACCTACCATGCAAGTTAAAAAACTTTTGGACACTATCCAAAGTTTTTTGCAAACCACAAGGACTAAATAGTTGTCTTTAAAAATCAAACTTTACAAATGCAATAGATGATATTATGGAATGTGGATGCTCGCTTCACTTTTCTTGTTTCTGTTTTCTTCGAGTAGCACTCAAAATCCACAAATAAAGCAAAAACCTTCCACGCTTTTCTGATTTTCTAGTTCTACCCACCCCAAGAACACACACTAAAAAAAACGAACTCTTGGATTAACACACACACACACAAAAATGTGGAGTCTGTCTTTTTTTGTTGAGTCCATTCACTTTATAGAGGACCAAAACATTTGCTGATGTGATCTTTTAGAAGTACATAATCAGAAGAATATATTCCTCCACTAAATAATTGGGAGGCTAGGCTCTCAAATTTCAAGCAAACCATTAGGGTTATCTCTTGTTTATTTGGTGTTTTGAAGTGATTTCAATCAATTTAAAAAGCTTCCATTTATATGCTCTTGTTGTGATTTCATCTTCTAAGTGAGTTCAATGCAAAGATAATGTACTACTTAAAATGATAAACGACACAAAATAATATAATACTGTCGAAAGCTTAGTTTATTACTCTTTTTTGCAAGCATATATTAGCTCATTTACATGTAGATGTTGAAATTGAACATTTGGTATATGAAAAAATATACTTCAACCTTTATGCCATGTTTCAATCAACTCTAATGTATGCATTAATCTTTAACACAAACACTTTTTTGTTGGTGTCATATGTTTCAGATACAAGTACTAGATGGATATGTGGTAGATAATTTAACCACACAAAATGAAACATTTTGATTAATAACAACATTCAAATCGTATAAATGTTTCCAAAAATAGAGCCAAATCCAGTAATTTAAAGTTGCCAATCAATGGGAGAAGTAGCTGCTTCCTCCAAGATTCTATTGGTACGAGAAAAATGTCTGCACATTGCCCCAATAATTATCAGCAATAACATTATTTAATAAAACTTGTTACTTTTTACTTTTCTCATATTTAAAAATACAAACCTGCATCCAAAGAATCCCCTATGAGCAGATAAACCAGAAGGATGTGCTGCTTTCAGAATATGGTGCTTGCTTTCATCAATCAACCTGCACAATGTTTCCAAATCATGTAGAGAATAAATTTTCAATGTGAAATTGATATTCATTCTTTAAATAAAGAAAAACTATTCCCATAAGTACCTGGATTTTGCTTGAGCATAGTTTCCCCAAAGAAGAAAAACAATTCCTTTTTTCTTTCTAGAAATTGTCTCTATTACAGAATCAGTAAACTGTTCCCATCCTTTCTTTGCATGAGAATTTGCTTGATGCTGCCTAACTGAAAAAAAAAAAAAAAACAATATTATATATAGGTGTTTCTTTTGACTTAATCCATTCAGATAACTCAAGTGACTTAGTCTTACCGGTGAGAACAGCATTGAGCAACAGAACACCCTGCACATAACAGTGTTGATGTCAGATCATATTTGTTTTAACAAAATAAAGACACTTAAACATATTAAACACTAAAAAAGATTTTCTAAGATTCAACAAGAATATAAAAATTAGAAGTAAGTTTGATGACCTGTACAGCCCATCGTTCCAAATTCCCATGAGAAGGTATTGAACACTGCAGATCCTGTTGAAGTTCCTTGTATATGTTTACCAAGCTTGAAGGTACTTTTATACCTTCTGGAACAGAGAAAGAAAGGCCCATGGCTTGACCAGGTCCATGATATGGATCCTAACATAAGAAATTCAATGTGTTAATAATTCGCCAATTGATTGATATGAGTTTTGTAAAAGATACGAGCAACTTAATAAGCAACGACAAAGGGGATTTTGGTAAGCACCTGACCAATGATGACAGCTTTGACCTTGTCAAATGGGGTTGAATTCAGAGCATTGAAGATCAGATGTTGAGGAGGGTAGATTGGTATGGGGCTTTGTATTTCAGCCTTTACAAATTCATTCAATTTCTTGGCATAGGGTTTTTGAAACTCTCCGGGAAGGGCTTCCAACCATGTTTCTTCCACCAATAGTTCTTCCAGTTTCATAGACCCGAAACCCTCGCCTAAGCATTTAAGAAAACAAATGACAACCATATCATCAACATAGAGATTCATTGAACCATAGATGTAACTTTTCATTTTTGCTTTCGTGTAAGGAGGAGTAACAAATACGCTAGCGATTTCATATAAATGGTACACAATCTATTGATCGAATCAGAATAAGGAAAATCCATGTCTAGGAACTTACCTGAAGTGGATTTCGAGACTCTCCCAGCACAAATTTTGAGATTACGTTTGGCTTTAGCTAGGGATTGATTGAACTGAACCCTGAGTTTCTGTTCATCGTTGAGATTCGACGAAGGTGAAAGCTGAACTCCACTACCGTCAACCGATTCTGATGTGTTAGATGGAAATGGAACAGCGTTGGTGGTGGGTTTTTGGGAAACCGAAAGGAAGCTTTTTTTTGAAGAAGATTCCAGGGACGACGCTGCTGCCGCTGCTCCTTTGGAGCGTTTTGCCGGTGGGAAGAAATCTGTAATGGCTTTCGCCGAAGCCATTCTGTGGTTGGGATTTGTGAAGAACAGAGGGTTTTTCTGGAGTATTATGGCGGGAAATGTGAGGCGCGAATATAGAGACGCATAGTGATGGTTCCAATTTTTGTTGCAAGAACGCATAGAAATCGATTAGGGGAGACGGTAACACTTCCATCTTTTAGGCTCGAATTTGTTCCGGACAAAATTACAAAAGTGGTTCCTTTATTATCAAAATTAACAGGTTTTTGGTCAAAAATGTTTTGGAATGCTGAAGTGTTTTAATTTTGGATATTTGGTATGTATATGATACTTAGGTCTTTTGATTTGCACTTACCCGGTCTGGTAAGAGCACCGGTCAGCAGTCAGACTGTTTGATGGGCCTCCATTGTGGCTGATTCGGCAAGCAGTAAATGACCAAGGGGCTGACTTGGTCCAAAAAAAGAAAGAGGATGACTGATACAAAAAGCCTAGTCTTCAATTTCTTCTCCTATGCCCTAATAGAAATCGCTTATCGTTCTTCCCTTCCTTCAATACATCGCGACAACAAGCAACAATATTTTTCCTCCAACTTCCGGCCGCTTCACCTCCTGCGCCGACGACCACACAGCGCCGGTGAGGAGCTCGACTGCAGGTAATGTTTCTCCATTTTTTTTTCCTGAAATCACAAAACCCTTCATGTTTGCTGTCAAATTGATGATTTCATTCTGAAATCAAAGTTTGAAATTACTTCTTTCATTATTATTGGATTCAATTAGATTGAAGGGTTAGCATAAAATCAATTCATAATGTGTTTTTGTTTATGAAATTTGATTTTATCTATATGAAGGAATGAATATTTGTGTATGAAATCTGATTTTCTCTGTATGAACTAATGTGTGATTTTAACATGAACTAATGTTTGAATAAAATAAGATTTTAGGTTGCTAAAATGAACTTATGTTGAATATGGTGTGAAATTATAAATTAAAAAGTGTTATATGCTTATGAGATCAAAATTTAATTGTATGAAATCAAAATATATGTTGTATATGCTGTTAAGAATGTGATGAAATCACATTTATGCTTGATTTATTTGTAAATGTGTATTATGTGGATGATTAGCTATTTTCCCCTTTTTTACAATAGACATGACAGATAAAAGAATTAAGGTTAGTTGGAAGTCGGAATTGGTGAACAAACTTTTTTGGAAGCATGTATACAAGAATTAACAAGCAATGGTCGGGAGGGTAGTGGCCGAAATGCAAGCTCATGGGCTGTGGTCGCGGAGAAATTGAAAACATATCATAATTTTGTTGTCGAGAAAAAAACAAATGAAAAACCGATACGACTATCTAAAAGCAAAGTATGCAGTGTGGTTAAAACTTAAAAACAAAACATAAAATATTTATGATCCTGTAACGAATTCTTTTAACATGATTAATGAAGAATGGGAAGCGGAAGTGAAGGTACATATATACATATTTTTTAAATTATATTACTTTTTTAATACTTTAATAATATTTATTAAATTTTCAAACAGTTGAACAAGTAAGTAGATAAGCTGAGAAATGCACCCCTCTCTTGCCCTGAACTTTGTACCCAACTATTTGAATGGGCGACCTCGACCGGTGTTCACAGTTGGGGGCCATCTTCGACACTACCTCATCCCAATGAAACCTTCAGTACACATGATTTTGAGGATACAGGGATGGAAGAGCCAGCACCTCATGCAGATACCCCAAGCTCAACAGTACCTCAACCTACTAGTGAGGAATCATCTGGGCGGACAAAAAACAGGGGGGGCAAACGAAATTGTCCTAAAGAAACCACACTTGATGATGAGTTGAAAGAAGTTGGAAAATAAATTATCAAGGCTGCACAAGCATTCACGGAAGCAAATAATCTTGACAATGAGATGGATGCTTGTATGGCGAAGTTGACAAGCTTGGAATGGGGAGAATATGATCCGAAATACACTACTGCTCTTATGTTATTTGCTGAAAGTGCTGGTAATAGGAAAATTTGGTTGCGGCTTAACTTGTCAACTTGTGAGTCGTGGGTAACAAATGTGGGAAGAAAGTTTGGATTAGTTGTTTGACATTAGTATGTTATGGTTCATTGTTTGACATTAGTATGCTATGGTTCATTGTTTGGCATTAGTATGTTATATTAATTTATATGTTATGGAATGTTATGCTTTTAGTATTTACATGTTACAGTTTGTTATGTTATGGATTGTTATGTTATTGAGTGTTATGTTATTGATTTAAATGTAATTTGTATTTGATATCTAACAGGACACATGGATAAAGAAGGTAAATTTCTATATTTCCTTATATTCTCGTGGTATTGGTTGATGTTGGTTCGACAAAGGCAATAAATAGTTAAAAGAATAGGAGCTAGCGAACAAGTAGCAAAGGGGTATGTGTATACGCAAGATTTTAATACACGGATGTCCTATACAATGTTACGATATGATACGTCTTTCACAAGATGCATTTGTACTATCATGCAATCACTTTACACAAATAAATTGGTTGCAATGTAGTAGGATGATAAGCGTTGAAGAGAAGATGGCTATGTTTATACATGTTACAGGACATAATGAACGTTTTCGAGTCGTTAAAGAAAGATTTCATCACTCCACACAAACGATTCACAAATGTTTTCATGAGATCTTACGTGCAATGATGTGTTTTTCACCAGAAATTATAGTACGAACCTCATCTAATCCAACAAGAAACACCTCAGAACGACATAGACGGCTAATGCACGTATTTCCCGGAGCAATAGGTGCACTAGATGGAACACTTATACATGTAGTTGTGCCTATTGATCAACAAACTCGTTATAGGGGAAGAGGAAAAAGTGAATGTTATCAAAATGTACTTGGAATTTGTAATTTTGGTATGATATTCACCTTTGTATAAGCTGGATGAGAGGGCATAACACATGACTCTAAAGTTTTGAAAGAAGCTGCATTTAACCCGACTTCCGGATTTCATTCCCTCCACCAGGTTTGTAATTTTACTATACATTTTATTATCTATATTATTTATACGATAAATTTGTCAATCATCTACAGATAAATATTACCGTTGTGATGTCGCATACACCAACACCCGTGGATTTATGGCTCCCTACTGCAATACTAGGTATTGGTTAGCCGATTTTCGAAGAAACAGAGCTTTAACAAAGAAAGAAAAGTTCAATCATGCTCATGCGCAACTTAGAAATATCATTGAACGTCCTTATGGTGTATTGAAGGCGAGATTTCCAATTTTAAAACAAATGACTCCTTATCCTTTTTCAGTGCAAAGAGACATAGTCATTGTCTGTGTTGCGGTACATAAATTCTATAAGGAAATACGATATTGAAGATGAATTATTTATGAACTTTGAACAAAACACTATGGTTACTCCTAATGTGGGTGGTGGAGGAAGTGAGGGCCAACACTATGACTCAGTCAGCATTTCTAACCCAGTCAGCAACTATCAAACGACCCCTTAACTTTTTTTAAATGATAATTTTATCCTTATGAATGATGAATCATTTCTGCAGCCAAACTAGGATGACTATTTATAAATCTCTTCTTTTAAAATTTATTCAATTATTATACATTACTTTTTTTAAACAACCAACGAGACCTAAAAGTAAAAACTAGCAAGCAGCTAGAAAACAATTACAAGACGTTCATAGGATTTTGAAGCCTATTCATCCATCCCATATGACATTTATTATTTCTATTAGAATACCGTAAGAAAGAAATTTCTTTTATCGAATCAATAATCTCGTTTTTTCTAATCTTTCCTGTTCCAAGCACCACGTTATTTCGAAATCTTCACATATACCAAATACTGGTACATGTTATCGCATCAGCCACCCTTATTTTCTTCAAATTCGTGACGTCATTATCAATGAAATTGAATAACTAAAAAATTGTATCAAAATCGGAAGGAACACCATTAATCCAAGAGAAAATGGTATTCTAAGTTCTAGCTATCACTTCACACCTAAGAAAAAGATGGTTGATGCGACCTGGCCACCAGACGTTTACGCCTTATGCCTTTGATGATTCTAATCAGCCTGCGAGGTCACAACGAGATAAAACCCTCAGCTTTTCTCTAGGAGGAGGCTCCAAAGAAAACGCTCTGACGGTCAAGTCAGTATATAGACTTGGGTGTATCTTGGGTGAATTAGGAGAGAGCGACTTACCTTCCAAGGTACTGGGGGTGGCCTTTTATATTGAACCCCTTTGCTAGTCCGTACACGACAAGGACGTCAGACCCGACAGGATCGGGGACGCTGATTGGATAATCGTGCTCCTTAATCTGTCAGAGCCAATGATTGGTTCAGGTAGTAATGCCATGAGTATCTTCTTTATCGCCTGGAGCCGTTATACTTTTGTCATGAAGTGGAAGGCACCCCTGGTGGGGTCGAGCCTTCTCCACGCTCGCCCTGCTCTGTCAGGTTTGTCCCGCTAGGAGCGGCGTGCCTTAGGCAATTCTCTGGTGTATCTGGGCACGACTCTTCGTTCGTGCCAACAACACATAATCAAGTCCCCTAGTCCAGTAGTCATAGTGTTGCTAGACTACCTATGATGTTCTTGATGAGTTTTAATACAAACAATCCTATGTGTGCATGCAACCCTAATTGGATCTATGTTTTCACTATTAGACATACAACTTTATGAACACAAAAAGAAACCTAGCATGCATCTGCTATTTTCGAAATTGACATAGGAGAATAGAATACATACCTTTTGTTGTTATATAGTAATAACAACTATTTCCTTGAGTTTCCCTAGCTCTTGAAAGCAAGTACCACAAGTGTAGTACCTCTAGTGGCTCACAAACACACTTTGAGTGAGAGGATGAATATGAGAGCGAGGAGGAAAGGTACTAAGCTCTAAAATTCGTCCCTAGTAGGGTTTTCTCAATGAGTGGTCGAATTCTAGTGCCTTAGGGTGTTATTTATACTTGAGGCTAGCTAGGGTTTCAAGGTGGAAACCCTGATCCCTTAGTTTAGGGCCTAAGCAAGCCAATGGACTCCTTTCCTTAAGCCCTTGGACGAAAACTCCTAGATCCTTCTAGGATTTTCATTCAATACTTAATAAAGGTGATCCAATAGCCTAAAGTCTCAACTATCAAATAATTACCAAACAACCCATGTACTTTTAATTAATTCATTTAATCCCAAAATTAATCCCTAAATAATTTCTTATTAAATACTAATTAATAATATGATTCCAAATAAATATATTATTCATATAATATATTAACAAATCATATTTATACCCCGATTTATAATTCTTAACAATAAACCAGCCTTTCTCCTCAACAATCATGCTATATAGTCACCAGTGTGAAGGCAACCCAAAAGGACCATGCTCACAATTGGGTAAAGTACATATCAAAATAGTTATGGACTTAGACACTAATCCAACAGTATCCCGCTTGGATGAGTCTAATAACTATTTTACGTATGACTTCAGAACCTGATCAGCAATCGTAGCTTTCAAAAACCGTTGTCAACTCTGATATTATCAGAGGCGTGTCCTTTAGATGAGGGATCATGTATTCCTCCATTCTAGATATCATATAGACACGAGACATGGATTATAATCATTCTCTCATTCTATGTGTTGTTTCCTGATTTCTGATTTATGATGACTGATAACAGACTACAATTGAACACATCAACTTAGTCCCGACTTGGCCAAGCGCTTCCGATGTCATCACTAAATCATCTAGGGGCCCAAACATATCGCTTTTATCCACTTTGGGAAAAAGGAATGAAAAAACTTCAACTCCAATGATCGCTTGTATCTACTCATCAAATCACACACAACGATATGTTTTATAACACCAAGTTACTGGTGCGTTTACATATTATCAATGTGCAACCGACTTGCAAAATACAACTCACATGTCTCAGTTTCAAGAATATAAGATATTATCGTCTCACCAATCATTCGTGATAAAATTCATGAAGCGATCCAAGTGAGCGTGGGTTTGATCCAATACTCTAATCTTACAGCAGCACTCATGAACCTTATAGCAAACTTTTTGCTATGTCTAAAACACTTTAGACAATCTACAGTCATATTCATGACAATCTTCATTCATACCTACTTCCAACGTATGAAAGAATGCGGAGGGTTTGAATAATCTTATTATTCGGGAAGTCAAACATGCAAGGTAAAACACAAGAATAATACTAATCCCATATGGCCCCAAACTCTGGGTATAAATAAAATATTTTATTTAATCACCATATTGATTACTCATTATTTATTGTTTCGGGTAATCAACTTCTTACTTGAATTATAACAACATTTGTCCTATGCTCTTAGCATGCACACTATGTTTACCTATGGTCCTTACTTTGTGAAATAGTATAATTGAATAACATTTTCAATCATCCTCATTTCATAATTCCTAATCCATTAGTGTAAGAATACAAAATTCTTGCCACTATTATAATATGTTAGATTCTAACATTTTATGCAACAGTCATTTCATAATGTCATGGCACAAAAGTCACCAATACTTGGCCAATGAAATTACAAAATGCTCTATTGGAGATTGTTACAAGACAATTCCATAGTCATGAAGTCTCATATTCAAAGTACATTCCTTTGAACATCATTCTTACATAAAAGTTTCTAATCTAGACATTGATTCTCGATATCCAACTCTCAATATGGAAACATTTCCATATTTTCCATATGACAACTCATTCTAAATAGAATCTTATCTCTTCATAATAATGTCAATATGGTCCATACATGACTATACTTCCAACTATCCACAAGCGACCAAACCTTGGCGAACCTTAGATTGTCCTTGACAGTTGTTTAAATATTTTTTAGTCAAAACTGGTTCTATTTCCTTTTTCCCTTTAAATGCCCTAGGCATTTGGAAAATTTTAGAATGGTCGAATATTACAACATATGCAATCGATCCTATACCCGAAGCGTATGGGATACAATTCATAATGAAAAACGTGATACTTTACCAGTTTCTTACTATAATATCGTCATAATATTTATATTTGCCATGTTCTCAAAATTCAAACTATGAAGAGGGATGTCGTAATCATAATCGAACTTTGAAAATGCAAATAATAAATATGTCCTTGACTAAATTCAATTAAAATTTCTCGATCTAAGCTTTTAGATTTGAAACGAAAAACCCAACAAGTATAACATTCTCTCCCTTATTTATAGCAAAAACAACTTTTCAACCCCTGCAACTTTGCAAAGTGAAACTTTTATTTTTCTATAATTAATATTGTCAACTTGAAGTACTTAAATAACAATCATGCTCCCACTAACATGATGACTATATCCATTCCATCATAACATTGATGCTCTCATTAGCTTTAACACGTACTCAGAAACCAACCAAACTTCTAAAAAACAATACTTATTGACTTCCAATGTTCATCTTTTCTAATATGATGTGCTTCGATAAGCCTTTATCTAAGATTTTCAAACTTATACACTTCCCTTTAAATGGCTCACATGCGCGTCTAAACTATTTTAGAACTTATATTACTAGGTCTCAAATGTTCAGACCAATTGTTAAATCTCATAATTCGAACTACGAAGAGGGATGTCGTAATCATAATCGAATTTGAGAATGAAATTACATAATCTCTATCTTCTTAAAATCTCTATTAGTGAAAGCGTTTCCTCACAATCATTTCATGAAGGAGAGAAACCTTATGACACTTAGATTTTTACAGTGTATGTGTTCCTATCCATGTGAATTGCCATAACCATAATCGAAAGATAATGTTTGTGACA
This sequence comes from Lactuca saligna, assembly GCF_052625555.1. NCBI lineage: Eukaryota > Viridiplantae > Streptophyta > Magnoliopsida > Asterales > Asteraceae > Lactuca > Lactuca saligna. Next base: position 34,949,385 of record NC_136424.1, read on the forward strand.
TATTCAAACTCTTATGGACAAAACTTGTTCGCTCTTAATTTCTCACCATCAAGGGTCCCACCATTGCTTCAAAGTTATTTAGAAGCTCACTTATGCCAATCAATGTACTTTCATTGAACAAGGTGTTTTCCCTTATGCAACCTAATGAGAACTCGCAGAACTCATATGCATAACCAACTCAACTGGGTTGACACAGAAACAAGAATACGTCAACACGATAGGTTACAAACCTCAAGTCGTGTGCTAGTGATTAATAATAGGTTTACTCTTGATTAGTTATTGAAACTTTTAAAGATCATTTAGACTCCCACTGACCTCTTGATATATAAGATTCTCTTGTCAAGAAAACACTTATTGGCAAACAAATATTCAAGAGTTAGTGCGGATTCTTATCAAGACAAACACTACACACAATTGGTGTTAGTTTGTCTTTGTCTTATCCAAGACATCACAATTTACCAATTTCAAATGTGCAAGAGTAAGAAAAACAATCTTCTACTTCACATTTGATAAGTGTGTTAGAACTTCTTACGATGTGTCCCTCAATTCACAATCTTGGAGTACAATTCTAAAAATTGATTTTGGAACGAAGTATGACTCATCCTTTTGCTTTAACCATTTCAAAAATTTCCGATTCCTCTTCTTAGCCATACTAGTGCACTAAGATGTCCTTAGAGGATCAATTGTGATATGGTTCTTAATCATTAAGATGATCATAAACACTATACAAAAGTACTCTCTCTTGTTCTTATATTAGAGAAACTTTTATCTTTCTACCTAATCTAAGAGATGAGAAACTTTTATCTTTCTACCTAATCTAAGAGATGAGATGAGAAACTTTTTTCTTATATTGGAGAAACTCTCTCTTTTTATTATATTGGAGAAACTTTTTTCTTATATTGGAGAAACTTTTATCTTTCTACCTAATTGATTATTCATGTATTAAGAATCAATGAATAGGAACTTAATGGAGTTAGATAGTGGAATTTACCTGAAGTAAAGCCATACTTCTTGACTCTCTCATCTCTTAGATTCTTCAAGTCCTCTAGGAAGCTTCGTAGCCAACACCCATTCTCTTGGCATAAGAAACAGGTGGCTTCTGCTGGAGTGACCACGGAAGCATTGTTGGTTAATTTACGAGACAAATATGCTTCATTACTTTGCCAAATCATTTATGATTCAGCAGCAATAAGCATGTAAGTTAGGTCAATGAGGGTCGCGTCAAGATCCATCATATAATACTCTCTTATGAACTTATCATATGATTTAGGGATTGACTAAAGAACCCAATATATAGCCAACTTCTTTGGAAAAGATGTACCCAACATTTTCAACCTATCGATGTGTGATTTCATCCTTAGGACGTGAGCATACATGGGTTTTCCATCTTCACGTTTCATTGCCAACAACGCTTGAGTGATTTTGAACTTTTAAATTCTTCGATCTTGTGGGTTTGGGAGGACAACATGAGGGGGTGTAGGAAGTGAAACCAAGCTAGTCCACAAGGCAGTGATCGATCTTTCACCTTCATTGTGGAACAAACTTTTACTTTGAGTGGGAAAACCTTTTCCATGGGATTTAGGAAGACCATAGTTGTCAGACTTTGACATCTACAAAACGAGAGAAAAATAAAGTTATTTGATTGAATGAGTCCTTAATAAAACATCTAAATGAGATATTAAAGCTAGGACCCAACACAATATTCTACCACTTAGGAGAGGGGTGTCGTAACCCAAATGCATAACATTTGAAGGTAAGTGAATGAAGATTCACTAATTTTCCACCATGAAAAAACGAAAATAAGATTAAGTTTTAAATGTATTGAAAACTCCTAGATGCTTTGAGATTCATTGAACTTTTCAATGACGTGTTTAAATCTCGATATGCCCCTCGATTTGTGACTGGGATGCCGAGGATCACAAAACAGGGTGTGAATAACCATGCAAACTTACATGGTGCCCCCAATGTTACAGTCACCTATTCGATGTGTCGGTTAACTACACACACTCCACTGAACTATGACAAACATCGAGTCACCCTTTTCTACCTTTGCTTAGAACCCATTTAGTGTGCCAGTTAACCACACACGCTCCACTAACGTTTTCACAATGGGTACAAAGTGTAATTTCATGGAATTGCATCAAATTCACTTTTGCCTAAAGTAACTAGGATTGGAAATTTTGTAAAAACATTTAGTTACTTTATAATTTATTATACTTTTAATGGAAAGGGTTTGCCCTATCCTACCCGTTCGGCTAACGACCCTCCACCAATCAAGGAAGCGGTGGGTGAGAGTGGACACCCATTAAACGACCATTTTATAGGCCATAACCTTATACCCCCTTATACACCGGCTTCGTGAATGAGGCATACTAACGGTAAGACTAGCATTTAAGTTATACATATATAATATTAGACTTTTAATGTTATATATAGTATAAGGGTGTATTTTACACTTTTAAAATACCAGGTGATTTAATTTAATAAATTACACTTTTAATTTAATTAGATATAAACCATATCATTATTGATTTATTAATTATATTTTAATTATACTTTTAATTAACTTAATAAAACCATAAGGATGTAATTTGAACTTTTCAAAAACCAGGGTTTTAGAATTTAACATTTTAAAAATAAACTTTTAATCAAAATTTAAATTCCAAAACTTGAGGGCAAGTTTTGAAACTTTTCAAAACAATTAGGTTTTAATTATATTTAAAATTTTCGAAAAATTAAAACATTTTAATCTTAAATATTAAAATTTTGATTTAATAATTATCCAAAATTAAACAAATAATTTGAATTATTAAATCTTGGAGGATATCTATTAAATTAAACAATTAATTTAACCTAATCCATTAAATCCCCTAAAATTCGAAATTATGGGATGGGATAATTCAAAATCTTTAATTACCAAATTGAAACACTTAACAGATATGTAACCTATACGTTTTGAAATCATGTTTCGTAATGAATAAAATTGTGAAATACTATGTGAAATTGAATGTTGAGTTCTAACAGATGGTTTTTACTAGAAATGAAGTAAAACTATGTTTAGAATCACTCAGAAAATATTGGAAGTCTTATGAGATTCTAATTAAAAGCCAAATAGTAAAATTTAGCGAGAATATAAAATTTTAAATAAGTAAAATTTTATTATTTGATGTTGTAGAAAACCTCGTTAGAAACTTGTACGCGAAAACCTCGTCGAAATCCGAGTTATAACGAAGAAGTTATGACCAACCGAAGATTTGCAACAAAACCGGCACGACGCCGAATGACGTAAAAAGTGAGTTTTTGATAAACTACTTTTTAGCCTTATTAATCTAAATGAAAGTCGTAGTATTCGTTAAACCGAGAAATTCAATAAAAAGAACGCCAAAATCTGAATTCGTATGAGGAAGTTATGATTTTTCGAAGTTTCAACTTAGCAGTAAACAACTAATAACTCGAATTTTAGATCGAGCGATATTTCACCGATACATCCTAAACGAGAATTGAAGGTCTCATCATTTGCAGTACAACGGTAAAAAGTCTGGCGAAAACGGATAACAGATGAAGAAGTTATGAATTTTTAACGGATTTTCCTGTGCCGGTCTGTTTAAAATAATAATATTAAAAATAAAGTCAAAATTAGCCGACGAAGTCTAAATGAAAGTTTTAGAGCGTAATTTTAGCTACGCGTGCATATAAAGAACGTCAAAAACGGAGCTCGTATGCGAAAATTATGGATTTTAGAAGTTTGGGGCTCAAAATTCGAGAACTCTCGCATGAACAGTGTCAGCCACGTCACCTAGCACGAAGCAGCAGCGTCACCGGAGACGTGGCCCAATCCGAAGCCGGCACGTGTTGCAAGTTGATTCGCCGAGGCTGAATTCTAGCAAGAATGAGACACGTCTCGCATCGGTGGCCAGTCCGACGCGAGACACGTCTCGCCTACCAGCCTCGCATCCGAGCCACGCTGTCCCTCGCTGCTGATGCCACCGAGCTGCTTCGTCGCTTCCTGTCCGAGCCTCGCATGCGCGCCATCTCCCCTCCTCTCGCTTCGTGGCCTTCGCTCCAGCAGCCGCATGTCCCTTCTTCCAATGCACCTCCGAACCTCGGCCCTATAAATAGAGGCCTGCGAATCCTCCCGACTAAAATTTGAAAATTGACACTTTTTCACCCTAATTCCATATATTAACTATTTTGACTTTTCCCGAAGCCCCGATATCAATTTTAGCACCAGAAACACACCCCGAGAACCCCCAAGAAAATCGAAAATTTTATCTTTTTGGTTTTGAAGCCCACCTTCGCAGAGCCCGGTTTTTAATTAAGCTCCCGGTTTTCAACATAGAAAGTCATATTTAAAGCTAAAGTGCTGTCCAAATTACTATTTTAACCCCCAATTAACTTAAGGTTTATAGGAACAATTTTATGTTATGTGTTATATGTGCTATGTGCTTTTCAGTGTTATTATTCTGAGTTATTTTCCCGTGTTATTTTATTCGCTATGTTTATAGCAATTGTAATACCTTTGACCATGTGATCAGTGAAAGGACTTAGATTCACATTGGTACTGGTACGTAGCCTCTGGCCATGTAGAGCATGTCTTCATAAGAGAATGACTTCTATTCTATGACATTGGCAAATGGTTAGACAGGACTATAAGCCTGAAATCTAACAAGATGTTAATCAGAAATTGCATGTCTTCTATGCCATTTCAGCCAAAGTTTTATTGATGTATATCAAGAATTGAAAAGTATATCTTTTAATAAAGTCTTTGATTGATATGAACGCTTGTCACATGATCTCACATATGTCTTGTTACTCTTATTTTCATTTGCCACATTGAAGTATATATATGGCATAACGTTATATTGTATCTATTATTGAACTCACTAAGCGTCACTGCTTACCCTATCAATGTTTAACAATTGCAGGTGATAAGTAACTAGTATGTTTACATACTGTTGAAAGATTTAGAATAGTTTGTAATAGTACTTTTGTACTTCAGTTTATGTTTGTATAAATTACAATGTCCTGGGTAGTTATGTAATATATATAACACTTTGTAATAGACGGTTCGTATCCAATAGTTTGTAATCCCTTTATCAATGTAAAATAATGCTTTTATGAATATGCAAGTAGCATGTTTTGGAGTAATGATATTGTGAAGTATGAAAGTTTGGGTCTTTCAAAGATAATTACAAGATATGACATTCTCCAAATCACTAAAATTAGGATCTAATCTTGGGGAGGAGGCCAATTTTGAAATCCTAGGGTTGGATAACCCTAGAATTCGAAACCTTGGAGGCTAGGGAAAGGGTTTGGGAAACTCTAACCAAATTTCGAAATTTATGGTTTATGAACCATAATTTCGAAAATCATGCCATTTGGGTTTATTGGCTATAAACCCTAATATGTAAAATTCATACTTTTATATAGAAAACTAATTGAAAACAAAAACCTGGCTATGGTACCACCAATGGGTTTTAATACAAACAATCCTGTGTGTGCATGCAACCCTAATTGGATTTATGTTTTCACTATTAGACATACAACTTTATGAACACAAAAAGAAACCTAGCATGCATCTGCTATTTTCGAAATTGACATAGGAGAATAGAATACATACCTTTTGTTTTTATATAGTAATAACAACTAATTCCTTGAGTTTCCCTAGCTCTTGAAAGCAAGTACCACAAGTGTAGTACCTCTAGTGGCTCACAAACACACTTTGAGTGAGAGGATGAATATGAGAGTGATGAGGAAATGTAGTAAGCTCCAAAATTCGGCCCTAGTAGGGTTTTCCCAAGGAGTCGTCGAATTCTAGTGCCTTAGGGTGTTATTTATACCTGTGGCTAGCTAGGGTTTCAAGGTGGAAACCCTGATCCCTTAGCTTAGGGCCTAAGCAAGTTAATGGACTCCTTTCCTTAAGCCCTTGGATGAAAACTCCTAGATCCTTCTAGGATTTTTGTTCAATCCTTAATAAAGGTGATCCAATAACCCAAATTGTAGAGACATAAAAACATGGTTTGACATGTAGAATTAAAGCTTGCACAATTAAACATGGTGATTTGGGTGTTTAAGAGATGTATTGATTGTATATGGTGTTACAAAAAGGATCTAGATCTAGACTACATAAATAACACACACTCACACACTCACTTTTACATCTCTCAAGCACACCTCTACAAGTGATATGAACCCACTATTTATAGAGGTGTTTACATGTCTCTCTCTCACTCTCTATCTCTCATGTGTCACAAGGCTAATACTCCACATGCAAGTGGGTTTTACAAAAGTCAAACATTACAAAGTCATTCATGGAAAACTTTGTACCCTAACATTCTCACCCTCAAAGTTAGGAATGAATTACCCACTTCAAATCTTCCAAAATCAAGCACTACGCGGTTCAAGCCTCAAAGGTGACACATGTCGACACGAACTTCAATCTTCAATTCTTCCATGATTATTCGATTTGGGCTCTAGGATGTGAGACAATACAATCCGAGCAGCAACGAATGATCAAGAGTATTCCAAACTCCAAATAATCACCCTAAAGTTGCACATAAAAACACACCCCAAAAATCTTCAATAATTCCAAACCCATTTTGAATACATCACTTTCGAACTTCCAATTGCACAATCTCGTAGGCTTCAAAACTCCAAGATCACTTCGGTCTTCAAATCCGCGTAATATGAAAAATTCAAGTTTGAATTTCCATATAAAACTTCTCCCCCTTTTTATAATCGAAATTTGATTATAAAACTCTAAGGAAAAAGAACGTGCTCTATTCAAAAAAATTTATGTCAAGACTCCCCTTTAATATGTGGCATAAACTTTGTGCTTCAATCCGGAAAACCAAAAAATATTCAATTTTTATTGTCGTTCACGAATTGCCTTTGACAAAATTTCTCAAAAAATTGGTAGAAATTGTCAATTTCAAAATTCTGCAGTGACCCGTTGCGCCAAAAACAGCCAAAATATGCAAAACACATCCCCATTTGCTAAACTGGGTAGAATGTGTAAAATCCCACAAAATGCAGGGACCAGATTCAAAAATATTCCTATTTCTCAAAATTTTTACCCCAAATGCGAAACTGGGTAAAATTTTCCACCTTGCGAAGACTGCAGGGATGCGAAATGGGAATACTTCATTTTTGTCATTTTATTACCCATTTGCGAACTGCCATCATTTGAAACTACAGGGACTCTTAGAAACTTTTGGTTTTGCCCAATTCACATTATACAGGTCAATTGCTTTGCATTTTCCTTACAGACGCTTCGCATAACAATCTTTCTCACATCAACTTCAACAAATGCAAATGAAGAACTTTCGCATATGCGAACTCAATCATCAATCTCAGATGCGAAACCTAATCAATATAACCTCATATGCGAACTCAATGAAGATCCAGATGCGAACTCAATTGATTTCATATGCAAACCCAAGTGATCATCAAAATCGATCCATAGATGCGAACTCCCACAAATCTATCTTGCGAACGTTCTTGACCATCGTCTTTTAGTTCAACACTCAAAACAATTATCCAAATACGAATTATTGAGTTCTTCGCGTTTTCTTCACAGTTAACCCAAAAAACAAATACCCCAATTGGCTTTCAAAATCCATGGCTTCGCAGCATTAACATCACCCATTTCAATTCTTCCAATCTTAACTCAAATCGATCGTTATCCCTTCGAATCTATCAACCCAAACTCATCAATCAATTTCACACCCTTCGATTCTCCAAGCATCGATATCATAGTTCATCTCCAAACTAACGAAATTGAAACTCAGTCGATATTTGTTCATCTTTCATTCATTAACACCCCAATATAAAAAATTGACTTCAACCGATGATCAACAAATATTTGACTTCAACCATTCGAAATTAAACTCAAAATAAGCTTGATTTCAACATTCATAGTCTTCGTTCAACTCATATCAACTGATTTCAACCTCCAATTCAACGAATCAACCCCCGAAAAAATCAAGTTTTACTTTTCTTTTATGAGTTTAACTTTTTGAATTCGGAATTCAACAAACACGATATTGCTAAATGCAACCCTGAATTTCAGATCAAAACACGAATATTTCACTGTTCTTCATAATCTTCTAGTGCTCTTGATCAACAATTTCATCAAAGTTAAAAGACTAGTTCTCGATTTCTAAGATATGACTCGAATAAAATCGATAACATCATATAGTGAATCATATGAAATCAATTTCCAATTTCAAATTAGAAATCAATAAGAATCGATTCAAAAGTCTAACAATTAAAACACATCGATTGTTCAGGATGACGAGAAGAAAACGAATACGTATGAACATAAGTCAAGAACAATGGTACGTACAACCACTTTATGCGTATGATTATGAACGAATGAAGTGAACACACCTTATACGTGACTAGATGACTCTTTGGGATCATTGTGTTAAGATATCGACTCATGGGTTCATAATTGGAGATGAACATTGTCGAATAACAAAAATTGGGCTTTTGAAACAGATTTTGATTAAATTTGGGCTCAATCTAAACAAATGAAATTTTTTTGCTCTAGATCATTGTGAACAATAGATTTCGATATTTGGAAAGAAAATGTGTTTTAGTCTAAATCAATTTTGGCTTGATCTAAAAAAAATTAATTGGATCAAACAAAGAGAATTGAAACAAATTAGATCCAGTGAATCAAAACGATCAAAAATCAAGATCCTAATGCACGAATTCAATGAAATTAAGAGAGATCATAGAGAGAGACTCACCAAAATTGATCAAATTGTGACAAAAATTGTCAAACCGAGAATCGTTCTTCAAATATCACCTTGATCTTGAAGACCTGCTCTGATACCAATTGTAGAAACATAAAAACATGGTTTCGCATGCAAAATTAAAGCTTGCACAATTGAACTGATGTGGGTGTTCAAGACATGTATTGATTGTATATGGTGTTACAAAAAGGATCTAGATCTAGACTACATAAATAACACACACTTACACACTCACTTTTACATCTCTCAAGCACACCTCTACAAGTGGTATGAACCCACTACTTATAGAGGTGTTTACATGTCTCTCTCTCTCACTCTCTATCTCTCATGTGTCACAAGGCTAATACTCCATATGCAAGTGGGTTTTACAAAAGTAAAACATTACAAAGTCATTCATGGAAAACTTTGTACCCTAACACAAAGTCTCAACTATCAAATAATTACAAAATAGCCCCTGTACTTCTAATTAATTCCTTTAATCCCGAAATTAATTCCTAATTAATTTCTGATTAAATATTAATTAATAATATGATTCCAAATTAATATATTATTCATATAATATATTAACAAATCATATTTATACCTCAATTTATTTTTCTTAACAATAAACTAGCCCCTCTCCTCAATAGTCATTCTATCTAGTCACCAGTATGAAGGCAACCCAAAAGGACCATGCTCACAATCGGGTAAAGTACATACCAAAATAGTTATGGAATTAGATACTAATCCAACAGTTCTAGACTTAACTGCTTGGTACACACGTCAAGTTTTGATTCAATCGTCGCTTCGGTTTTTTCGACGACATGACTGTCCATGATGACAGTCAGTTACATCATTGCTTTAGGGATTTTGAATATCCCGTATTTCCTTATTCTTTATAAGGTTAAGGGCTTTCTCTATCCACGCCACTTCTTCCTCTTATTTTTCCTCCTATACTGTTAGGGTTTTCCTTGCTCCCCTTATGGTTTAATGGCTGCTCAATCCAGCATCGTTCCTCCTGAGGCTGAGTTCAAACTTCTCAGTGATGCTTACGGCTTCTCTCCGTTTGTCATTGTGGAGTTTACGTTGACCGATTTGATGATCCTTTCTTATCCTTCAGGAAAAGTAGACATTTATCTGAATACCTTTAATGCTGGTTTGCGCCTTCCCCTTACCTACTTACAGGAATAACTTCTTTAGAAGAACGGTTGTAGCATCCAGATGCTTACTCCAAACGCTGTCAACAGAGCGTTGGCATTTGAGATGATCAGTCGGGAAAACGAAGTGCTCCCTAACTACTTTGTCTTCAAGATATTTTTTAGATTCCGTGCTACTGGTGACAAGTACACGTTCTCTGCTCGATGCGGGGGTCGTGTCTTGGTTCCTAATGGCAAGACAAATGGTTATGGGTTAACCAGGATCAGGTCAGTCGTGGGCGCTATCGGGAAAATAATTTCTCTAGCGTTACTCCCAAGTTGTATCCTCATAATCAAGCTACCGCTAATATTCTAAAGACCATTCAGGTCGTGCCTAAGGAGTACTCAAAGGTTCTGCTTGTCGAGGTTGGGATGAGCCCTTTTTGGAGACTCCGGGGGAAGATACCTATCTTTTACACCATTATTGATGGTGGGAAATTATGCCTTTGCTTCTTTTCTGTTATCCTTCCTTCTTCCACCCCCCCCCCCTTTTAAAGGGAGTTTTGCATTTGAGAATGGTGGTTATTTTGCTTATGTGTTATTGGCATGTTTTTGCTTTTGCAGGTGTTGAGTCCCTTCTTTCTATAGATGATGTCCTGCAAAAGCGGTATTGAGGGAAGCTGGAGCATCGAGAGACTAATCTTGTTGAAACTCTTCCTCCGCCATGTCTGCTTGATCGACTCGCCACGACTTCTCCTCCAGTGACATTGGCTTTGAAAGGATCTTCTGCAAGTGTCAGAGAACGGCCCTTGTCTATGCAACCTATCACGACATTTGATTTGTCTTCTATCGTCGGTTATGTTCATGCGGAGATAATCGAGGATAGCAAGGATGGCATTTTTTCTGCCGTCCGAAGAACCCTATCTGAAAGGAAGGTCATCTTGGCCATGAGGGAAACCTCCATTGACGTCTTTAACATCGGGAAGCGGATTCAATAGAGGCACAATTTTACTCGTTTGTTGAACTCAATCTCCTCCACGCCAGAGGCTACTGTTGTGATCCGTGATGGCGAAGTTCAACAATCTGATAGGGATTAGGGGGCGATTAAGCAGTTCTTTGTTTCAGTCCAGCCTGTTCCACAATCTTCTTTTGATCTTTCCCCAATTCGGGGGATATGTTGGAAATGATCATGGGTCTAATGTTTTTGTTCCATCCTGGAGTTTGCGGAATGATTCATGTCTATCTATCCGCACCAATGCCATAGAGTTTTCTTTTCATGCATTTCCACCCTTACTGATTGGAAGCCATGAGCAGCCATGCATTGGCTCACAACATGTCATATATCATTGCCTAAGCAATGCTTTATCTGGTCGTCGATTCCCACCTTATCTAGTTGTTGAACTAGATGGAAGTCGCCCATGCAGGTTGTAGTGCCTAAGAGGTTGAACTTAAACACCAGATCTCTGAGCTCGAAAGGGATGTTCACGACTCCGACCAGAAGCATGCCTTGTCGTCCTCGGAGAACACTATTGCCGAGGAGATTCTATGTGCACTGGAAATGAAAGTGGACTCCCTGGCCCAAGCTAACGACGGGTTAATGATTCAAAACGAGAGCTTGGAGCGATATGTTAGCGATCGTGATAAGCTCCTTGAGGAAGCTCAAGTTGAACCAGAAGTGTACGTCATGAATTGGACTTGCTCTTACAAGTGGGGGTGTGCGCATCATGGATAAACTAATTAAGCACCCAGAGTTCACCAGTGCGTTTGGCCGGATCTGACATGCTGCATTTGTTGCCGATGAAGAGTCTGGTCGCAGTAGGTTGAAGGCAAAGGTGGATTCCAGGGCTTATGATCCCGATGTCAGTGATTCCCGATCCTGTCATACTATTGGCCTTAATGATTCCCTACTTGCTTTCGCTACATTGGACCATGTTTCTCTATTGGGTCTGGGGCACTTGGATATGGCCAAGATGTGGAAGCTTTGCGCTCTAGAAGATATGGGTGATGTTTTTTATGACATGTTGATTGAGGGGGCAGGCAAAGGTGGTGGCAACAATGGTGAGGGTGGTGGTGGTGTGGCAATGGTGATGGTGGCGGTGGTATGGAAATGGGATCTAATGGTGATGGTGTCGTGGAAGCTAGTGGTGGTGATAATCAAATTGGTTATTAAGGTACCTTCATACCATGTGCTACCCTTCGGGGTGCGAAGAAATTTGTGAAGCTTTTTCTCTTTTCTATTGTTCACTTATTCTTAATTTGCATTGTTTGTAGTATTATCGAATGATGATGGCCTGACCTTGCTTGTAACAACTTTGCGACTTTTGTAAATGGTATTTGCTTATGTTTGTTGTTGTTGCTTCGTTTGCGATATGTTGCATTTCCGTGTGTATGATTTGGCTATACACTTCTGTTATCGTCGCTTTTCACCATTCGAGTTTAAGGTGATTTTGCTATGTTAGGTGGTTGCTTTCAATCGCTAGGCCTTCGTGATGACTGTATGTATTAAGTGGCTCACTATGGGGTTATCATTAGACCCAACGAGTTCCTCGTACTTTCAATAGGGTGGCTATTATGAGCTTTGCGAATACGCTAAGTATTATAATGAAATGGTTGTTATTAGCCTTACGAATACACTAACTATTTTAATGAAATGGTTGTTCATAGCCTTACAAATACACTAAGTATTCAATAAAATGGTTGTTATTGGCCTTATGAACACACTAAGTATTTCTAATGATAAGGTTGTTGTGAGCCTTGTAAATACACTGAGTATATAGATAAAATGGATATTTTGAGCCTTAAAAATACACTAAGTATTTTGTTGTTGCAAAAGTAGAAAATGAAGCAGAGGGCAAAGGTACTTTGAGCCTTGGGTATTGATCGTCCCCCCAGGTGATCAGTCGGGGTGACAAGTTTCTTTTATAAAAATGAAACTTCCTTAGGTTTTCGACGTTCCACATGCTTAGGATTTTCCTTCCCTCCATTGTTTCGAGCGTGTATGTGCCATTGCAGTGGGCCTTGATGACCTTGTATGGTCCTTCCCATGTGGGGCATAGCTTCCCTTGTGGTTGGGTGTGGCTTGCCTCATTTCCCCTTATAACGTAATCCCCTATCTTGAAAGTTTTCTCTTTGAATCTCTGGTTGTAGTATCTCTCTACAACATTTTTATAGGTTGATTGGCGGATGTTCGACTGGTCACTCTTATCTTCGATGAGGTCCAAGTTTTCCATTAGGTCCTGGTCATTTTTTGCTTCTTCAAAGTAGGTCGTTCAGGGTGATCCAATTGTTAGTTCTACCGGTAACATTGATTTTGTGTCGTAAGTTGGTATAAAAGGTGTTTCCTTCATGCTCATTTTTGGCGTTGTTATGTACGACCAAAGTACTTTTGGTAGTTTTTCCACCCAATTGCTTTTAGCTTTCCTCGGGCGTGTCTTTATTCCACTAACCAACGTTTTGTTGGATGCTTCGGTTTGGCCGTTGTCATGGGGGTGCACTACTAATGTGAACCATTCCATTGCTCAATCCCCTTATCAGCACACCAACTTCATAACGGGTTTTCGGCGAACTACAATCCATTGTCACTAATGAGTAATGAGTACCTTGGGTATTCCGAACCTTGTTATTGTTTTCTTCCATAGAAAATTGATCACATGTCTTCCAGATATGCATGCTAATGGTTCAGCCTCTATCCACTTGGTGAAGTTTTCAACCGTAACTACCAGGAATTTCACCTTTCCGAGAGCATTTGGGAATGGTTCAACGATGTCGATTCCCCATTAGTAGAAAGGCAACAGACTAGAAATACTTGTCAGGAGCGTCAGGGGAACCCCTTGGACTGGTGAGTAAGCTTGGCACTTGAAAGACCCCAACTTTCGTATTTATGAAAGACCCAAACTTTCATACTATTTCAGAAAAATTTCTTAAGTTACTTCCTCAAAACATGCTACATGCATATTTATAAAACAATATTTTATATTGATAAAGTGATTACAAAAGATTGAATACAAACCAACTAAGTTTTATTACATTTCATGTCTACCCAGGAATCTACTATTCATATACATACATGAACATTAAAATACAGAGAAATAGTATTAACTATTCTAAATCTTTCAGCATTATAAAACTATATTGGATACTCATCACCTGCAATTGTTAAACATTGAGAGTGATAAGCGATAACGCTTAGTGAATTCAATAAATAGATAGAATATACTCTTATGCCATATATATACTAATATGACAGAAGCAAAAGGGAACAAGAACAACAATAACATATGCGTATCATATGTCAGGCTTTCAATATCAACTAAAGATTTGATTCAAAGATTTATGATCAATGAGACATAACGATTTCAATACTTGATATGCATCAATAAAGCTTTGGCCTAAATGGCACAGGAGACATATAATTTCTGATTAACATTTTGGTAGATTTTAAGCTAATAGCTCTGTCTAACCATTTGCCAATACCATAGAATAAAGTTCATTCTCTTACGGAGTCATGCTCTACATGGTCAGAGGCTACATACCATTCTTATTTAACCTTTTGCCAATGCCATAGAATAGAAGTCATTCTCTTACGGAGACATGCTCTATATGGCCAGAGGCTACGTACCAGTACCAATGTGAATCTAAGTCCTTTCACTGATCACATGGTCAAAGGTATTATATTTGCTATAAACATAGCGAATAAAATAACACGGGAAAATAACTCGGAATAATAACACTGAGAAGCACATAGCACATATAACACATAACATACAATTGTTCCTATATATTGAACTCACCTTAAATTAACCGGAGGTTAAAATAGTAATTTGAACAACATTTCGACTTAAAATATGACTTTCTATGTTGAAAACCGGGAGCTTAATTGAAAATCAGGCTCTGCGAAGGTTGGGATTCAAAATCGAAAAGATAAAATTTTCGGGCTTCTCAGGGGTCTCGGGGCGGGTTTCGGGTGCTAAAATTGATATTGGGGCTTCGGGGGAAAGTCAAAATGAAGAAAATATGGATTTAGGGGTGAAAAATGGCAAATTCCAAAATTAGTTGGCAAGTCTTGCAGCCTCCCTTTATATAGGGTGCGAGGCCGAAGTCCGCTGGGAAGGAACCAGGCAGTGAAGAAGCTCGGTGGCATCAGCAGCGAGGGGCAGCGAGCGTCATACATGGCTCCTGCGAAACGGAGCACGTGGCTCACATGCGAGAGGGGGCGGCGGTGGCGAAGCGAGGCTCGGACACGCATAGGGGCAGGTAGCGCTGCGAGGCGAGGCCACGAGGCTAGCCACACGAGACCGAGTTAGCTGGAGAACATGCGTCGGATCCGGACTGTAACGCCCGCGTTTCCAGGCTAGGCATTATCATTGATTTAATAGTCTAGGTTAACCCTTTTAACTCTTTTTGAAGTATTAATGATGAAATATTTGAGTATTATGTGAATTATGTGTTTATTTTCTTAATTATTATAATTTAATGAATTAAGAATAAAATAAGCGTCAAATTTGAAGTGTGGGATAATCCCAATATCTTTGCATAAAGATGTAGTGATCGAAACAAGGATTCCGAAGATATAAAGAATGCCGAAATCCGAGTTATAACGAAGAAGTTATGACCTATCGAAGTTTCGCGACAGAACCGACGCTGAATGACGTAAAAAGTGAAATTTACGTTAGAGCGATATTCATCCTTAGTGATGTAAATGAAAGTTGTAGAGTTCATTAAACTGAGAGTGTGCATAAAAAGAACGCCCAAATCTGACTTCGTATGAGGAAGTTGTGATTTTTCGAAGTTTCGACTTAGCAATATGCAGCCCGAATACTCGATTTGAGATCGAGCGGTTTTTAGCCGAAACAATCTAAATGAGAATTGAAGATCTCGTTAATTGTAGTGAAACAGTGAAAGGGTAGGCGAAAACGGACGTCGGATGAAGAAGTTATGAATTTATAACGGAGTTTTCCTGTCCCGGCCTACTAAAAATAAATAATAAAAATAAAATCAAAATTAGCCAACGGAGTCTAAACAAAAGTTGTAGATCGTAGTCTCACCTATGCGTGGATATAAAGAACGTCAAAAACAGAGTTCGTATGAGGAAGATATGAATTTTTGAAGTTTATTAAATATTTTCGATATTTAATTTAAATATATATTATCCGATATTATCCAGGGGGAGTCAGCGACCCTATCGTCATTTCGCCCAACGTAATATCAAGTTATGCCCAGCGTAATTCGACCTTCCAGCCCCTATAAAAGGGTGTCGAGGGCAACCGAGTTATTTGCTCATTTCTTCCCTTTTTCTCGCGTTTTTGCATCGTTTTTAATGCAAAAATTATCCCGAAGCCCCGGTATCATTCCCGAGCCCCGAAGCAAGTCCCGAATCCCTGAAGATACTGAGAAGTGCGATTCCTGAGCCGAAGCTCTGCCCGCGAGGAGTCCGGTTTTTGTGAAGATCTTCCAGATCTGCCGAAGAATACTACTTCTACAAGTCATAGTGTTGTCCGATCATCTTCTGATCAGGTGAGTGTGTGGTTACTTTCTTCTAGCGCATAATTATTAAGTATTTAATATAAAATACGTGTTATGTGTATATTTTGTTGTTATATGCGTGAATGTATATTCACTTTCTTCTATCTCATAGATACGATGTATTCTCTATGAAATACGTATTATGTGTATGTGTCTCATCTGTTGTTTTGGAATATGTATTGAATGAGAATGCTATACAGGTTTTGAACTATGTATATATATATATATATATATATATATATATATATATATATATATCTACTAATATGTTGGGTAGAACATGGGTAGATAGTTTACGTGTGATAAACAGATGAGAGGCCTCGATGTTGTTTTTGATTCAGTCATCTAGCAGAGTTTAGATGACTACCACAGACTTTTCTAGACAGTCTTGTGGAACGCTAGCAGGTTCGCCACCTGTAGGTGTTAATGAACTTGGGTGTTCATTCGTTGTACTCCATCCCCCTCATGGTTGTCTTATTTGACATATATTGTCGGGAAACCCCCGAATGCATGTGTTGTCGTCCTGATGAAATATTCTAAGACTAGGTCCCTTGTGTTAGTGTTTTAGGGACGTAAAGTGAGAATAACGGGAATGAGTAATTGAGTTATTGTTGATTGCTGGAATTAAATATAATTATTTATTGTGGGTTGAAAACCCTATATGCTCACCAGGCTCCCAAGCCTGACCTACTCAGTTTTATTTGTATTACAGGAAGTGGCGCAAGGGCATAAGATGGATGAACCATCAAGTTGTTTTGTTTACAAGTCTGTATATATGTATATATTTGTTGAATGACTTGTAATGTTATCGTTTATGCTTTATGGTCTGTATCGGAACATGACATCCTGAGTTTTGATTATATAATGAAAAATACATTTCTTTTATGAAATGTTTTGGTAAATATTATTTTATCACGTTTTGTTTATGGGAACAAATTCCGAAACTCTTTCAAATCAAAAGGATTTACTCTGAAATTATTTTAAAAGCATAAATGAAAATCGGTCTTTTCTGGCCGAGATTTTGGGGATGTCACACGGACTCTGCCATGACTTCGGTGACGCACCTGCTTCGTGTGAGGTGATGTTTATGCTATTATTCATGCGAGATTTCTCAGTAATTGAGCCCCAAACTTCTAAAATCCATAACTTTCGCATACGAGCTCTGTTTTTGACGTTGTTTATATGCACGCGTAGCTAAAGTTACGCTCTACAACTTTCGTTTAGACTTCGTTGGGTAATTTTGACTTTATTCTTAATATTATGATTTTTAACAGACCGGGACATGAAAATTCGTTAAAAAATTCATAACTTCTTCATCCGACATCCGCTTTTGTCAGACTTTTTACCGTTGTACTAAAAATGACAAGACCTTAGATTCTCATTTAGGATGTATCGGTCAAATATCGCTCGATCTAAAATTCGAGTTTTTAGTTGTTTACTGCTAACTTGAAACTTCGAAAAATCATAACTTCCTCATACGAAGTCAGATTTTGGCGTTCTTTTTATCGAACTTATCGGTTTAACAAATACTATGACTTTCATTTAGATTACTAAGGCTAAAAAGTAGTTTATAAAAAACTCACTTTTTACGTCATTCAGCGTCGTGTCAGTTTTATCGCGGATCTTCGATTGGTCATAACTTCTTCGTTATAACTCGGATTTCGACGAGGTTTTCGCCTAAATGTTTCTAACGAGATTCTCTACAACATCAAATAATAAAATTTTACTTATTTAAAATTTTATATTTTCGCTAAATTTTCATTATTTGGCTATTAATTGGAATCTCATAAGACTTAACATAGTTTTACTTCATTTCTAGTAAAAACTAGTAGTTAGAACTCAACACTCAATTTTATTCACTTTTAATAATAACAATACACAATTTTAGAACGTGTATGTTACAAATTCATCCTCCTTTTGAGGATTTCATCCCCGAAATCATAACGGTTAAAACAATTAGGGATACTTCACTCTTATTTCATTCTTAGTTTTTTCCAAGTATAATTTGATCCTCAATGGTGTTTCCACTTGAGAAGCACCAACTTCAGTTCTTTATTACGTTATTTTAGTCGTTCTTTCATTTACGATCTCTTCTACTTTACTTATTATCTAGTTTCACCTTGGATAATAGAACCATTTCATCATATATGCTTAACCCTTATACAAATAGCTCACATTAAACACTTCATGAATATCTGTCAAATCTTCAGACAATTCCAAGTAGTAAGCTTGCTTACTAACTGTTCTTTCTTACAAAGTAGAATAACGCCCTTTTCATGAAATACCTTTAGTATTACTAAATCATCCACCCGGAATTCTATGGGTCATCTCCTCTTTTCTGCATAGGACATTTTTCGATCCCGGGCCACTTTCATTCTTTCTCGAAAAATTTGTATCTTGTCAGTGATGTATTGAATCATTTCAGATCCTCCAAAGATCTTCTGTCCTACGTCTCGCCAACATATTTGAGTATGACATTTATGCTCATATAGTACTTTATATACCTTCAGTATATTTTCTACTATTTGGATTGCTCTCTTCTTCTGATCATTTGTCTGAGGATGATAAGTTGTGTTGGGAGTAATTCAAGATCCCAATTCATTCTTCATACTCGCCCAAAAGTGAGAAGTGAAGCGAGTATCACGATCGGGAAAAAAAATCTTTAGTGGCAAACCATATCTCACGATGATTTCGTCTAAGTAACTTACGCGTATTTCTCCAATGGAGTCATTTCACGTGTGGCGAGAATATATGCACTCTTCATCAGCCGGTCGATAATTATCCAAAGGTTATCATTCACAGTTTTCTTCTCCTCTTTCAAGGTATTAACTGTATAAGTCGGATAAGTGGAATATCCCTTCGACATAATTTACGAGTTTTTAAGAGAGAAATTTATTATTTTCACCGTAGACATAAATAGGGTTTTCCCTTTCGATAGGGATGCATATCATCTCTTTGTAGCGCAAGAGATCTTTGTGGTTCTTTAACAACCAATCCATGTCGAGAATAATATCAAAGATAGGGATTAGGTTAGCAGGAAGATTATAAATTTCAATTCCTATAACACTAACTCTATAGGCTTTATCAGCAAGTAATGATATATTTCCTATGTTATCTATATGAAATGATTGGACAATTGCATAACAAGCAATTTTGAAAAGAATATGTGAATTTATAAGGCACTGAAGAATCAGAGGCATTGAAATCAAATAAGATGTGATTAGATCTAGAGTTTACGAGAAAATTACTAGTCACAACATTCGAGTTTTAACTTACTTCCTTTGTGGTAATCTAAAATGTACGATATTTAACTTTTAGTTTGCCAAACGATTTTCAAATTCTTCAAACTTCCTAGTTACTGGCGGTGTTCAAATTTGCACCCGCTCTTCATTCTCTATTGAACATTCGATCCTAATCTTTGATTTAAAAGTCAATTCTCATTGCAGACTCCTGCTCCTTCTTGGTTTATAGACTAAACCCAAGATAAGGTCTTTACTTTTGCTATAACAACAACTCGAATGGTCATATTCTAATGACCTTTGATTTTATCTCACACAAGACACATAACGATCCAAACTCTTGTATTAGAATCAGATCGAATAAATCGAGCTGATAGAATAGCGAAAACAAAAAGAGTTTGATCAACACGTGGATGCTTAAGAATAGCATCATGTATGTCTAATTCATGCTTTCGGATATACACATCTTTTAGCTTTTGACACCTCCTCCTTTTTAGTTGGAGTACTCTTTGATTGTTGAACGAAAACTTGACACCGCGCCATGTGACTAGTAAGAGTAGGACATATACATTTCTTGTGGCTAGTAACACCACATGGCAAGTCACATCTCTGGCTAATGATTGCTCAATTATTTAATGAAGATTGTTATATTTCTATCGACTACCTCGACCATTTACTTCTTCAGTATTCCTACTGAAGTTTTGTCACTATATAAAACATGGTTCTCTGAACCAATTAACTCCTTTCGCGAATTTGTACTAATCGAACTCGATTCTTTAAAAGTTGAACAATACTTGTATTCTTAGTCATTACCGAATCGAAGGTAACGACATATATGAATAAAACGGAATCATTTACTAGCTTCTTGGTAGCCTTGGGACTTTTCCTGATCCAAGTGTGAGTCATGTGCTTCTAGTAGTATAGGCCTCTACTACTATTCACACCTACTCATACTCGTCCCAAGTATTGTCTCGCAGTTCCCGAGTCACCATTCAAAAGTTTTCACAAAGCAACTTATCACACATGAATGTGTTCAAACAAATACGTACAACAGTTTCTCCTAGACTCAACTAGGGTTTTCACGTTTCTATCAAACATATATTGGATTACTTACTCACTTTTTAGGATTCTTCTCATGCATATGCTCGATTTAATATATCCTAATACTTTTCCATAGGTCGATAGAAATTTTACTTCCATTTCTTCATATTAATTCTTTCTTGAGTAGTGTCTACTCTACAAGACACACTATTCCAAAATTTACTTTAGCAGCATGGAGACAAACAGTCTTCTACTACCTGCATCATCTTCTAACTCATGCAATCCATCATGCACTTTTGTTCATTTCATTATTCTTCCTTGACATCGTTATTCTTGTATCTGAGTAAGTCTAAGTCTACTTCTACTACTAGAAAAATAGCCTTTTACGACGCTCATTGCGCGTCGTAAAAGGCTCAGATGACGCTCAAATGCGCGTCAAGGAAGGCCCTGTCATAAAGATAGACGACGCACTTTTGCGCGTCATCTATAGACGACGCGCATTTACGACGCTCATTTACGACGCGCAATTATGACGCGCGTTTACGACACACAATGCGTATCAAGGAAGGCCCTGTCATAAAGGAAGACGACGCACATTCGCATGTCGTAACCTTACGACGCGCATGTTAATGACACGCAATGCGTATCAAGAAATCCTTTGTCAAGAAAGGCCATGTCATAAATGAAGATGATACACATTTTTGCGTATCGTAAATTTAAATGTTTAAAAAAAATAAATTTATATATTTATTAATTTTTAAATTAAATTTGCATTTAATTTCTCATAATAGAAATAAAATACCATATACAAAAAATACAATCCATTGCATAATATAAGATAAAATTTCACACTCAAAAAATAAAATGAATTGCACAAATTATAATGTGATACAAAGAATCATTCAAATGTTAAGCAAAAATAATATATTGCTAACATGGGTTATACATTCTTATTAAAATAACAAATAATCATACAAATATGTTTCTTACTGAAAAGGAATGCCAAACATGATTACAAGTCTCCCTTAATCTTGATTACTCACCTGCTTAAGTAGAATGTGATGGGTTTTGGTCATAAGACATCCTATGTGCTCATACAAACCCTAATGCTTAGATCTAGGTTTCTCTATTGTACATGCTTTGAATCCTAGACTATAAACCCTAATTCTAGCATGCAAGTAATCATATTAACATGTAATTAGGTTTAAGATCATACCTTGATTGTTATGTAGCAATAACAATCCCAATTCCTCCTTGAATTGACTTTGGAAGGCTTAGAGTCACAAGTGTCACTCCTCTGATGGTTCACAAACACCATAAGCAAGAGAATGAAGAGGAGAGAGGTTGGAGGCTGCCAAAAACGTGTAGAAACCCTAACAAGAGGCTTAGCCACGTTTTTGAGCCTTAAGGGGTCTTTATATAGTTGGGCTATTAGGGTTATCTAACAAGGAAACCCTAATTTGGATGCTTAAGCCCTAAGCAACCCATAGACTCCTTTAATTAAGCCCATGGATGATTTCCTTATGGGTTTCCCATTAGAATTCATCCATCCCTTAATACAAGGCAATCCATGGCCCAAATTGCAATTATCTTATAATTACAATTCCAGTCCCTTAAGTTTAATTAATCTCTTTTAGTCACAAAATTAATTACCAATTAATTACTGACTAATATTAATTAAACAATATGATTTCTCCTTTAATATATTATTCCCATAATATATTAATAAATCATATTTAATCCTTTCTCTCCATAATTCATCCTATCAAGTTGCTTTGGTGAAGGCAACCCAAAAGGACCATGCACCATCGGGTCAAGTACATACCAAAATAGTTATGGACTTAGACACTAATCCAACAGAATGTTGTCCAGGGAAAACAAGTAAAGATAATATGCCATCCAGGGAAAACATGAGAATAATGAAAAGGATAGAGCTAAACTTGGACTTTGACTTCAAACCGACTCCTTTTCATCTTTAGTATTCAAGCTTTTCTAGGTGAATTCACTAACTCCTCTTTGACCTGTACCAAAAATCATGTCTAGTAGTCTTACCAGGCATGTTAACTGATTTTAAAACAAATCATATAAATATCTCAACTTTTTAACTAATGAAAAAAATAACCTTGTCAATGCAGCGATCAGCATCCAGAAGATAATAGAAGTAAGAGAGTTGCTTGTACACATCAGCCACCGAATACTAGTCAATAATTAAATTTTCAGTTTTTGATGAAGGGTAATGACAAAAATAGTGTTTTTGACTTTGAGATAACAGAAGCATGCTGGTTACTAATTTTTTGATCATAGACTGATACAGCCCATAATTGATTATTAGAGGCTGGACGATAAAAGTTTGGCTTGGGCATGTGACTGGTTAAAATATAATTAACTCCCAACATTTCATTATTTCTAATCATATACAATTCTAAAAACCTTGAGTTATTATTTATCAAATATATATAAATCTTACGAAGGTGTGTAAACAGGTCTTCCAGCCTCAAGATGCAACATGACATGATTTTCCATAGATGATAAGAGTGACATGTGCTTGATTTCAGTATACCCCTGTAAAAAATAAACCATAATACAATAAGGAAAAAATATAAAATCAAATTTTAAAATGCAAAAAATATAAAGACTCACAATGCTCTTGCCAAGTGCCTTTGCAAGAAGCTCTACGGTGTTAGGCCGGAATTGTTTGACAACTCTTCAGCAGCCAACTTGAAAACAGGGATCACACTGCAAAAACATTTAAACAACCATGTTATTTAACAAGTCAAGGTTATAATCGTAAAATCACTATCAGTGTATTATACCTATCAGCAGGGCTGATCCATAGGTTTTTCATGCCTTGGGCGATACAATATAATCATGCCCTTTTTTATGACATCAAATTACAATGAACCAGTAATCTACTAATCATAGATTAAATGATAATTTTATATCATAGATTGTTACACTCTTGTATTTATAGCTTGAAAAATCATCAAGTCCTGCGTGTACTATTATTAAAATTTTGAACTAAACATTTTGGCACGCTTTTGTAATTGGCATCTTCTCTCCAAAATGTACATATAACCTTATGAAGAATTTATGTTGTGTAAAATCCCACAAAAATCAATGTGTTGTTAGTTTGTATGGAGCTTTGAATCAACCTGTTGTTGTTGAGTTAAATCTTCAAATCCTAAAATACACCTAAACAAGTAACAGTTAGACCTGTAATACATATGAACGCTAAGTAATTAGAAACTTAAATCCTTATGACAACTATACAAAGTATAGTAAAAAATTGAAGTTTTAAACATGGACAATTTGAGACAGCCAAAAACTTTTGAAGACTAAATAAGTATAATTTATACTGTTATTGTATAAGGAATGTAATAAATTAATGAAAATTCTAAAAGTAATGTTATATTAGATATAAAGTCATAAAATACATTGTGTTCTTATTGGTTAGTTCACAAAAGTAGTATGTAGCTAGTCATCCCTGCTAAATCATAAAACAGAGGTGAGCATGAAAAGGTCTCAAAATTATTAAAACAAACTATAATAATATGAACTTTTAGACTATAAATATATCAAAACTAGTCACAAGTACAATTTATATGAATATGAGATTTCATAATTTAATAATAAATCATTAACATACAATTAGAGTTTACATGAAAACAAATCATAAAATATAGTAATGAAAATCAACGCAATTCCTTATTACTTCATTGAGTTATTTTCTAATTTTATTAAATTAGTAAATCACAAAACAAAATAGATTTGTAAAAAGAGGAAATAGAGATTTTTACCCCAGCACCTACAACGGATAAAGTTGGCAACAAATAATTCAAATATGAAACTGGTGATCGAGAACTTATATACAAAGAAAAGAATGATATCGTATACATAGGAAAAGGAAGGCAAGTTAGTGTTAACCAATGTTAATAGTTAACTTAACAAACATTAATTTTCATATGAAATCATAAACATAAAACACTAATCGCTAATATATAAAATTAATCAATAAACAAAGAATCAGAAATAACCAGAAAAGTAACCTATTGTTACTTCTGATCTAAGAGTTATGTAATCTACTCATAACCGATAATTTTGAAAACAGAATGTTAGGTTTAGAGAGAAATCGGTTCTTACTTCTTATATAAGAAATCGACTTGGAACCTATTGTTACTTCCAGGGTGAGACCTTCAGGAGTACCATGTCACCGACTTGGAACTCTAACTCTGATCGGCGTCAGTTGGCGTAGCCCTTCCGTCTACTCTGTGCAGTCTGCAATCATTGTCTAATCTACTGAATCTTCTTAGTAGTTTGTAAAACTACATCTGTCTGCCCCATCACTCTATGACCAACCTCACCCCAACAGACCGAGGTGCGACATCTCCGACCGTACAACAGCTTAAAAGGTGGGCCGTCAATAATGGAATGATAGTTGTTGTTGTGGGCAAACTCTGCAAGGGGTAGATGGGAATCCCAGCTCCCTCCGAAATCGATGACATAGACCCTCAACATGCTCGCTCTAGTTGTCAGTCTGCGGATGATATGTTACGCTAAAATGTTGCGGCGTGCCCAGCTCCTCGTGTAACTTCTACCAGAAGCGGGAGGTGAATCTAATATCTCGGTTGGAGACAATAGAGATCGGAACTTCGTGGCAAGCAATGATCGCGCGGACGTACACGTCGGCCAATTTCTCGGCTGATGAACTCTCCCGTGTTGTGAAAATCTGAAATTTCTATCTTGTACACTTATTCAAATCAATCAAGTTCATATTCGTTTTTTTCTATCTTCTATCACTGTTTAGAGTCAATTGGAGTGTTTAAAACCTAGTATAATCAAGGTATGGTTCGTGGGATGAGTAATGTGAGTGTAACACCTTGAAAATGAGCCAAACACACCAACGCAAGGTGTGTGCGGCCACACACCCATCCCAACCGCACACTCCCACGTTTATATTGTTGGGTTTTGAGCAATCTAACACTTCCTAAGTGTGCATGCAACCCTAAAACCTTGGATCTATGTTTGTCTAAATACATGCAAAATATTAAATTTTCCAAGGTTTATAACCTATCTAATATGGCATGGGGAACATTTCAACATAAAAGAGTTAGAAGAGATTACATACCTTTTGGTGAGTTTGGTTCTAAGGAGTTTGAGGGCCAAGAACCAATAGTGTGAATGCCTCAAATGTAATCACAAAACACCACAAACTCTTGGAAAACTTTGAGAGAGTATACACACTTGTATAAATTCGGCCACACACAAGCACACACACACTACTTCACTAGTTCTTCCTTAGGCACCATTTCATGCTCCATAAGCATGCTTATATAGTGTGCATGGTTAGGGTGAAACCCTAATAACCCATGTCTTTTCCTTTCCAAGGATCCATGGGTTAAAAGCTCCATGGATCATCCATGGACTTCCACATAAGCCTAGCCCATTAACAAATGAGTATTAGCCCACACTATATAAAACAAATAGCCCATAATCTAATTAGTCTTCCTTTTAATCTCTAAATTAATTCATAATTAATTTAAGACTAAAACTAATTAAATAACGTAACTTCATATTAATATATTATAACTTATACTATATTAATAAACATATGTGTATAACTCTCATAAAATTATCCATAATAGTTTGGATGAGATGCAACCCAAATGGACCATGCCGATCGGGTCAAGTATATACCAAATAAGTTATGGACTTAGACACCTTGTCCAACATATATATGGTCCTTGGTCATTTTGAACACCTTTTCCACTTCTTCAAGTCTAGAACTCGTTTTCTCTCAAGTATCAACCATCTTTTCTCTTCAAATATTCAAATCAAGTAAGTGTTGGTTCCTTGAATCGTTAATACAAGGCCTTAACTAGCCTTTTTCCTTTGATTTGATCCATGAAACACCTATTTTGGTGTTAGATCTTCAAGAACACCAAGAACACACACTACTTTTTGGACTTTAACTACACTTTTAAGCCTCTAAATCGGGTATACACTTGCAATAGATTGATATAAGCTAAGGAACCTTGAATTTATGCATGAAAAACACCATTTCATATGATCTTCAAGTGTGTGCGGCCGCACACACCATGTGTAACCGCACACACCCTTTTAAAGGCCCAAAATAGCATCAAACTTCCATTACAGCTTAGCAATGGTTAAAACACCTTCCGTATAACATTCCTAAGGCTTGGAAACACGTTTTTGGCACACTTCATAGTGAGTGTGTGGCTGCACACACACACTTGGATGCACACTCTAGCCGCACACACATAAAACCCATGATTTTGTGGCCTTACACTTCAATATAAGTCCGTACACCCCTTTTGTGCAACCATAGTTGTTGGTAACACTTAATTCTAAGTGTTTTTATGTCCCTAAGGCATTCCCCTATCACCATTAGTGGTTATATATACATTAAATGTATTCATATATGTATAACTATATGTTAAATAGGATTCGTTTGTGCTCAAGACTCCAATTGACACCAACATTCCTATATCGATCTTTCATTCGAGTTACTCACTATAGGTGAGTTCATACCCCTTAATCTACATTTTAAATGATTTTAAATGCTTTTAGGGGGGATACAAGTTAAACTTTATTGTTATTAATCAATCACATGTGATTAATAACTAGATCAAACAAATGGATTTCTTATACTGTAAAACTGTGTTTTCAAACATCTTTATCAAACTCTTTTGTGTTAAATCTTTATCAAACTCTTTTTTTCAACTTATAACTTGTTAAAACCATGTCCATACACATATAGTTATATAAAAAAGGTTTGAAGGACTTAGGATTGACAACTCACTTTATTTCCTGTTCCTTGTTTGGTTGTGGACTTAAAGTACCCAGTTGTTTGTCCGAGTTCCGTTTGATCCTTAATTATATATTATGTATATATGTATAGATATAAAATATTTTACTTCGGTTCCAACACCTTTAGGTAGAAAAGGTGTAAAATCATACTTAGCCATTCAAACAACATTACTAGTAAACTATTAAAGGTATAGTTTAGGATATTCAATTCACTATTTCTAGTTCAATGAAACATACATGAGTCAGTTCATTTATGAGTCAATACAAACATACTATGATGAGAAACTAAGATAACATACTATTATGATAGACTATGAACATACTATGATGAGAACTAAGATAACATACTATTATGAGAAACTATGAAAATACTATGATGAGAAACTAAGATAACATACTATTATGAGAAACAAAGAGAACATACTATATACTATACAGGCAGAGCATTCTATACATATACTAGAATGATATAACATAATGTGAGATACTACTTCATGGCATAGTCATCATCGGCTATGTTGCGTTTTGTAACTAGAGTCTCTTGGAGGGAAAGCGTGAATTGTGTGTAGATCTATACTGGATTGACCATCCTACACCTTCCTGCTAGCCACAGTGGGACCTGCAGGTCTTCGGGTGACAAATGTCATTATTGTTCAACGTATTATAGCATCGTGTTTATACTAGTCAATTAGTATGGTTACAATCATATCACATTTTACCTTATTCAAAAATGGATTTAAGGTAGTTAGTACAACAATAGTTACTACATATAGAACACTACGGTACTACATTGTTTTTCCCTATTACTTTTACTTCGTGATCTACTCACATAAACAATAATGTAAACTATATTTTGATAATGATAGTTATACTTCGGGAAAACTCATACTTTTACAAAGAGCAAACATACAGAACAGTAGGGTCTTGGTAGAAGACTACATTTTAGTAGAAAATATAGGATTTTCTAGGAAGTTCAAACATTTACAAACATTTACACATACTTACAAACATTTACACATACTTACAATTTTTTTACATTACATTGTTCAAACATGCATATTCAAACAAATGACACTAAAGTACTTATGAACTCACCAGCTTTATGCTGATAAACTCTTTCAAAACAACTTGTATTCTAAGATCATCAGTAGACAGGTACCGATGGCAGGTTTTTGATAAGACGGAGCACTTCTAGACTCGTCTATATTTTGATTATTCATTTTTGGTGTCTATTATATTGAACAAAACACAAATGTAGTAAATTATACTATTAATGCAATGGATAATATTGTTTCTTATTTACTATTATGCATTGTTGTGATACTGTACATGACGTCCTCCGCCCCAGAACGTTTCCGCCGTTCCGGTTTTGGGGTGTGACAGATTGGTATCAGAACATTGTTTGTAATGAATCGAGTATATCAACCCATAAAATATATACAAACTATAAACTCAATGGGATTAAAATACTCTGACCAAGATTTTATACTTTTAACTAATAAAATATTTAAATAAGTATACATACTTGCATTCATACTAAAATCAGTGTCACTATGACAGAACAAAAGTATTACGATAATTGAACATCATAAGTAGGCTTGGGGATGTATGGTCAGTTCTGGGAATGACGTAGCATGATCAACTATGTTGGTCCGAGAAGTGATTAGCATGTGCCCAAGAATGGTTGTGAGGTTGCAACAAGTCTAAAAAACTTACCAACACTACTACAATGAAAACATTAAAACAGAACATGAACCTAAAATACTAAAAGAGTATTTTGTGTTACTATAATTACTTATTTGAGAACTAAAAAGGTCTTTACTAGTACGTCAATAGTTGCTAAGTGGATACACTAAGCTTATATGAAACTAAGGTGTCATAGACTTAGAATCTGTGATCTTTGCTTTACTTCATGTTCCTTGTTTGGTTGTGAATTTGGAGTTAGGGTCACTTATTCGAAGGTCTATCCTATTTTTATTTCATATAATTGGTATGCACTATGAAAGTATTGAAGTAACTGGTAAGGATCATCTTATAATTATCTTAAGTAGTATGTCTACTTATATAAGATTCTTACACCCTTTTTTCTCACATATATATCATGGGTGGATTCCATCCTCCTAGTGACCCATACTTCCCAAACCAAGGCAATGTCGGATGGCTCGAAGCAGAGCCCTTTGGATGATCACCTCACAGAAGGCTTTTCGGATGGTTCTGACTTCGAACCAGAAGTCAACAACCTACCTCAAGAGGCTCCAATCCCATACCTCAACCCCCGACCAGTATTTCAAGGTCTCACACCCTTGTGGGTGACAAAATTGAACCGATGGAGTCAAAACAGGGTCAACCTTTACCCTACAATGGAGACCGAAGCTTTTATAACCTCAATGAGGGAGGCTCGGCTGGCCAAGTCCTGCCCATTATGGTCCGCATGATTGCTTGGAATGAGGAGCAAGGTCGGGCAACCATCCACCGAGTTATGGAAATTGACACCAATTCGGGTGTTAATACGGTCCACATTCGCCATCTCGAAGACACTATGGAAGGGACTAGGAGAGCCAACGAGACTCTGTAGCAGCAGCTAGCCACATCCCGAGCTGAAGTTACAGAACTTCGAGTGCGTCAAATAGCTCATGCGCGACATCTTCAAGACGTAGTGCGTCAACTGGCAGATCTTAGGGTTCACCCTAGGAATACCTGTCGCCGGTAGACGATGTCTAACTCATCTTTTCTTTTGGTTTAAGGAGTAGCTTTTCTCATCAGTGCTCTATGAATCATTTTCTCATGTAAAATATTATTATCTTTCAAGTACTTTAACTAGACATCTAAGCTGTCAAAATTTTCCTTATATGGTTTGATGTAAGACCTACTGTTAGGTCATTTTCCCGAACTTATTACACCATTAATACCAATATTATTGATATATATCTAATCTTCTAGAAATATTTATTCAGATGCATTTATTCTTGTATCAACTAAAACTCTGGAGAACTCATACTCTCATCTAGTTGTTAAACTATGACGATTTAGTTCATGGGACTCAATCATTAACATCACTATTGAATTCTTACCATTGTGTCCATCTGTTAAACTTATAGTTGAAAGATGCCTCCTCGCAAATCAACAAGGCATAATCCTCCGATCGTTGAAACAACTCCACCACCTCCTCCACTAATCTATACGACAGCTCTAAATGTTGCAGTAGTTGCGGCTGTGGCAATAGCCATGGCTCAATATCACTCTACCAGTGCTAGCGGAGGTGGAACCCCTGTTCATTCTATTCAAGGTGAGGTCCCCGTGCGCTCGAGAGAATGCTCCTACAAGGAATTCACCAATTGAAAACCAAAGTCCTTTAAGGGGACTGGCGGAGTCATTCCCTCTCGCAATGGTTCGAAAAAACGAAGTCGATCTTTGAGATCTGCTCTTGCCCAGAAGGGAGCAAAGTCAAATTTGTTGCTTGCACCTTCGAGGAAAAATTCATGACATGGTGGAATAGCCATGTCAAGTCACTAACTCTAATAATGGCAAACACTATGGGCTGGGAAACTCTAAAAGATCTCATGATTGAAGAATATTGTCCGAGGGGCGAAATCCAGAAACTAGAACAACAAACCTGGCAGTCTCGGAACCACCCAAGGCCGCTGACAAAAAGCGAAAGTTTTGCGATAACAAGAAGAGCAAGGCAGCGTAGAACTTTGCTAAAAAGCAACAGGTCGTGGTTGTTCATGTTGCAATAACATCTACTGCTACTACGCCAACCAAACAGTATGCGAGAGATTTTCCTAAGTGCAACAAATGCAGCTTCCATCACAATGGTCCCTGCCGTGAAATGCAGTGCCCTAACTGCAACAGAAAAGGACACACTGTCCGTTTCTACAGGGCTCTGGCAAGGCCAATCAATCAAGTCCCAGGCGCTGGTGTGGGCAAGATTGCTACGGTTGTGGCGAGGTGGGTCACTTCAAAAGAAACTACCCAAAAGCAGCGAATGTTGGTGGAATGGGATGAGTTTTGGCTATAGGCCACGAGGAAGCAGTAGCCGACCCTACTGTGGTTACCGGTACATTTCTCCTCGATAACTCATTTGCATGCATACTGTTTGATAGTGGAGCTGAATGGAGCTTCGTTAATCAGAAATTTGCTCTCTTGCTTAAACAAAAACCTCATGCACTTAAAGAATCATTCACGTTATAAATGGCTAATGGAAAAACTAAGAGCACTAACAATATATGAAAGACCCGTTATGCTTTCATAATTGAAAGCATTTGTTACTCCAAAACATGCTACATGTATATTCACAAATAATATTTTACAATGATAATTTATTTACAAACGACTAGATACAAACCGACTAAGTTTAAGTTTATTACAAAACTACCCAGTATATTGTATATTTTATACATACTAAGACTTAAATACAAAAGTAATAGTATAAAATATTTTAATTCTTCCAACAGTATAAAGCTATCCCGGATGCTTATTGCCTGCAATATATTAAAACATTGAGAGGGTAAGCGGTGACGCTTAGTGAGTTTAATAATAGATACAATATAACAATATGCCATATATATACATCAATATGGCAGAAGCAAAGAGGAACAACAAAGACATATGTGAAATCATGTGACAGGCGTTCATATCAATCAAAGACTTTATTCAAAGATATACTCTTCAATGCTTGATATACATCAATAAAATTCAGCCCAACTGGCATAGAAGACATATAAATTTCTGATTATCATTTTGCTAGCATATACAGGCTTTTAGCCCTACCTAGCTCATTACTAATATCAAAATTTATACGAGTCATGCTTTACATAGTCAAAGGCACAAATCCAATACCAAAAATATTACAATACATGTCTACATGATCAAAGGTATATTACCAATACGAGACTTGCTCTACATGGCCAAAGACTCAAAGTCAATACCAGAATATCACGGGAAAATAACTCGGAATAATAACACTGAAAAGCACATAGCACATATAACACATAACATACAATTGTTCCTATATATTTAACTCACCTTGAATTAACCGGGGGTTAAAATAATAATTTGTGCAACACTTCGTTATAATAATATAGCTTTCTTTGATAAAAACCGGGAGACTTATTGAAAACCGAACCCTGCGAGGGTTGGGCTTCAAAACCAAAAAGATAAAATTTTCAGGCTTCTCGGGCACTTTGGGGTGTGTCTCGGGTGTTGGAAATGATTCCTGGGCTTCGGGGGAAGTCGAAATAGTGAAAATATGAGTTTAGGGGTGGAAAATGGCAACTTTCTAAAATTACCCGGGAGATTTCGCACTTCCCTTATATAGGGGAGAGCCTCAGAACCGGAGTAAGGAGAAACGAGTACGTGGCTCACATGCGAGGGAGGGAAGGCCAGGCAAGCATGCGAAGCGAACAAGTGGCTGGTGCGAGGGCGAGACACGGATGCGATATGTGGAAGGCTTCGGACTTGACACACGTCGGAAGGCTATTGGACATCGCATCGCTTGGTTCTCCGGCTCAGACACTTGTGCGACACGCTTCGCTCCTCGAACATGCCACGACTCAAATGACGCAGCTGCTTCGGACGAGGTGACGTGGCCAATTCCGGACCATCCATGCGAGATTCGACCTTATCCATGCGAGATTCCTCAGAAATTGAGCCCCGAACTTCTAAAATCCATAACTATTGCATATGGGTTCCGTTTTTGACGTTCTTTATATGCACATGTAGGTGAAAATATTCTAGAACTTTCATTTAGATTACTAAGGCTAACAAGTAGTTTATAAAAAAACTAACTTTTTACGTCATTCGGCGCCATGTCGGTTTTGTCGCGGATCTTTGATTGGTCATAACTTCTTCGTTATAACTCGGATTTCGCCTAAATTTTTCTAAAGATATTCTATACAACTTTAAATAATAAAATTTCACTTATTTCAAATTTTATATTTTCGCTAAATTTCACTTTTTGGCTTTTAATTGGAATCTTATAAGACTTCCAATATTTTATGAGTGATTCTAAACATAGTTTTACTTTATTTCTAGTAAAAACCATCTGTTAGAATTCAACATTCAAATTTACATAATATTTCGTAATATTATTCAGTTTTATACTTTACAATACACGATAACTGAACGTGTATGTTACAGTATATACATAGGATGTACTCTAACTCTAGATAGCCATTCCTTTCCTATTGATCTCATGCCTGTCTCCATTAAAAGTTTCAATGTCATAATCGGCATGGATTGGTTGAGTCTTCATCGTGCTGACATCATGTTTTACGAGAATGTTGTGCGCCTTAATCTTCCGTCTAGTGAAACCCTTATTATCTACGACGACAAACCCGACACGAACCTTCGCATCATCTCTAGTATTCAAGCCCATAAATACTTGCAAAAGGAATGTCATGCATTCCTTGATCATGTTCTTGATACGAGTAAAGAGGAAAAAGACATAAAGAACATTCCAGTGGTACACGACTATCCAAACATCTTTCCAGAATAACTCCCAGGATTACCTCCACATCACCAAGTTGAGTTCATAATCGAGTTAATTCTAGGGGCTAATCCAGTAGCTAAAGCACCTTATCGTCTAGCACCAGCTGAGATACATGAACTATCCAGTCAACTTAATGAACAGCTCAGCAAGGGCTTTATAAGACCACGTTTCTCACCCTGGGGAGCATCGGTCTTATTCGTAAAGAATAAGGACATATCGTTCCGTATGTGTATCGCCTACAGGTAATTGAACAAACTAACCGTCAAAAATCGTTACCCCTGCCTTGCATAGACGATTTGTTCGACCAACTGCAAGGGGCGAATTACTTTTCAAAGATCGATTTGAGATCCGGGTATCACTAGTTACGAGTGCTCGAGGAGGATGTTTCGAAAACAACCTTCCAAACTCGTTATGGGCACTACGAATTTGTAGTGATGCCGTTCGGATTGACCAATACCCCCGCAGTATTCAAGGACTTGATGAATAGGGTTTTGCATCCTTACTTGGATTAGTTCGTCATTATATTCATTGATGACATACTTACCTACTCTCGTAGTAAGGAAAAGCACAGTAAGCATTTGCGATAGATCCTAGAGACACTACGATCAGAGAAACTCTACATGAAGTTCTATAAATGTGAATTTTGGATCCGAAGAGTCGAATTCTTAGGTCACGTGGTTAGCAAAGAGGGTATTCACGTGGACCCTTTCAAAATTAAAGCCATTGAGAACTGGTCAGCACCGAAGACGCCTATAGAAATTCATCAATTTCTAGGCCTCGCTGGCTACTTTCGCAGATTCATACAGAACTTCTGTAGGATCGCGAAACCGCTAACTACACCGACCCAGAAAGGCGTGGCCTTTGACTGGGAAGAGAAACAAGAAAAGGCGTTCCAAATGCTAAAACAAGCCTTATGCACCGCACTGATACTATCCCTCCCAGAGGGGATAGAAGACTTTGTGGTCTATTGCGATGCATCCAATCAAGGGCTCGACTGTGTCCTTATGCAACGAGGAAAGATCATCGCCTATGCCTCAAAGCAGCTGAAGACACACGAAGTAAACTACACCACACACGATCTTGAACTAGGAGCAGTTGTGTTTGCTCTAAAGATCTGGAGACACTACCTATATGGTACGAAAAGTAGCATCTTTACAGATCACAAGAGCCTATAGCACATACTCAACCAGAAGGAGCTTAATATGAGACAACGACGATGGGTAGAACTACTCAACGACTACGAATGCAAAATTCATTATCATCCTAGTAAAGCCAACGTAGTAGCAGGCGCCCTCAGTCGGAAAGAATATTATGGTCGAAGAGTCAAATCATTGACTATGACAATCCATTCGCATCTATCCACGCAAATTAAGGAGGCTCAACTCGAAGCCTATAAACCTGAAAATGTGATGGGTGAATCCCTGAGAGGGATGGATAAAAACTTGGAAGTTAAGGGTGGTGGAGCCTTATACCTTATGGACCGGATCTGGACACCGAAGCACGGTAGCTTCAAAGACTTGGTCATGACTGAGGCGCACAACACTAGATATTCCGTCCACCCAGGTTCATATAAGATGTATCTGGATCCTAAAAAGTTATACTGGTGGCCTAACATGAAAACAGAGATTGCTACCTTTGTGAGTAAATGCTTTCCTTGCGCAAAGGTTAAGGTCGAATACTAGAAACCATCAGGTTTACTTCAACAACCGAACTGGAAATGGGAGCAGATTACTATGGAATTAATAACCAAGTTGCCCAAGACAACGGGTGGACTTGATACCATTTGGGTCATCGTCAATAGATTGACCAAAATCCGCGTATTTCCTACCAATCAAGGAGACTGAAAGATGGAGAAGCTAACAAGAACTTACATTAGGGAAATCGTGCGACTGCATGGTGTTCCAATATCCATTATCTCTAATAGAGATAGTAGATTGATAACGTCTATTTTATGCATATATTTATGATGTTTTCTTATTATTTTATACTATGTTTTTATGTTATTTAGAACTAAAAGATACTTAATATGCTTTGAAATATTCAATTACAGTAACAATGGGAGCTGGATTGCAAAATGAAGATAATGGAGCTGAAAAGATGCAAAAAGGATATTGCTGGCAGATTGACCCCTCTTTAGTGGTTCAGGTATATATGATGACTCATAAGTCTAATTGATGAGATTCAAAATTTTCTGAAAACTAGACGAAATTTCCTACGATTTATGTGAGAGGGACTTTTGGCTAATTCGACACTTATCTTATCCAAAATCGACCTTGGAAGCATAAAAGCTGGACGGAAATTCCCTCCAAGTTACTTATTCCCCAAACACCACTTATCTTATTTTTATTTGCTTAATCCCTAATCCGCCATTAGTTTCCTTATTCCAATCCAACTCTAATATTTCATATTAATTCCATCTCCATTCAACTATAAATACCCCATATCATTCCACCATTTTTATAATCTATGATATTCCACTTCGACTTGTGCAACAAGAAAACTTCATAGTTGCCGTTTTGAGGGTCTAGGAGGCGGCCGGAAGGCCATTAATCTAACGGGAGCGGAGATCGTAAGGATTGGAGAGTGGATACATGTTGGTAATCATATGGGTTGTTAACGTGACCATGTTTAGCATTCCATTGTGATACTATTATATGTTTAGTTTCTGATTTAGGTGTAAAAACCTTTTACCTTTTGTTTACGATTGAATGAAACCTTGATTATTGGACTAATTGCTATATTGAATTGTTTGTTTATGTTTAATTTATCTTGCCAAGCTTGTTAAAAGATCCTTATGTGTTAATGATAATTATTTTGTCAAGTAAATTAAGTTGTATGAACATCTGCTTGATTGCTTGTGTCTTATGACTTTGATGACCATCAAGATTATAAGTCTAGAAATAGCGAATGCGAAACTAGGATTAACTTGGAAATAAGTAAGTTAATGTCTGAGCCTTGTTTGATGACCATCAACAAGAGGTTAATTGAACGACCAATTTGATTAACTATTATTACAAGTCTTGTTCGATACGAACTGAACAATAGGAAGCATGTTAGTTTAATCAACTGATCACTGTTTGAATTGACTTGTTTGCTAAAGGATTAGTTATAGTGAACGCGAATCTAATCATTTTAGGAATCGGTGAACATGAATAAATGAATCTGTGTATGCAATTATCTATGCTTTTAAGGTGTAATTTATCTAAACCAAAGTACCGGAAAAAATTTGTTCTCCTGTTAGTTTATCGAGAATTGTCAATTAATTGTTCGTTTGAGATTTATTAAACTACTTCTTTATTCATTTCGTGTGTTTTGTAACCTACAATCAAATATTTTAAATTAATTTACTACCGTTCCCCTTGTGTTCGACACCCTTGCTTATCAAAGCTACACTATACTCGATCAGGTTCACTGCCTGTAAGGTGTGGTTTAGATGCGATAAATTAGGACTTATAAATAAAAAAATTAGTGCATTAAAAATACACATCATAGATTCACTTCAAGGTTCTGGCAGTCGTTACAAAGTTCCCTAGGAACTAAGTTGGACATAAGTACAGCCTACCATCCGCAAACCGACGGGCAACTGAGGACGATATAAACATTGGAAGATATGATGAGAGCCTGTGTGATTGACTTTGGGAAGGCATGGGACATCCATTTACCCCTCGTCGAATTTTCCTACAACAACAATTATCACACGGGCATAAAGGCTGCTCCATTTGAAGCCCTCTATTGTCGGAAGTGCAGATCCACTATGTGTTGTGCTGAGGTTGGTGACACCCAATTAACTAAAGGACGAGTTCCTGACAATACTCTCACAGGTCCGGAGATCATTCGGGAAATGACGGAGAAGATCGTTCAGATTCGTGAACAATTGAAAGCCTCCAGAGACTGACAGAAAAGCTACGTAGACAAGCGAAGGAAACCATTGGAATTCCAGGTGGGAGACCACGTTCTTTTGAAAGTCTCGCCCTGGAAGAGCTTGATATGCTTCAAAAAGCGTGGAAAGCTGAATCCAAGATACGTTGGGACTTTCGAAATTCTTGCCAGAATCGACCCTGTTGCTTAGAAAGTCAACCTACCCCGCGAACTTAGTAACGTACATTCTACTTTCCACGTCTCGAATTTGAAAAAGTGCCTATCCGACGAGACTCTTGTAATCCCACTTGACGAAATCAAGATCAAAGAGAGCCTCAACTTTGTGGAATAACCTGTAGAGATCATGGACCGAGAGGTCAAGCAAATGAAGCAAAGTCGTATCCCGATAGTGAAGGTTCGCTGGAATGCCAAGCGAGGACCTGAGTTCACTTGGGAGCATGAGGATCAAATGAAACTGAAATGTCCTCATATCTTTGATTAGTTATTTGTAACTACTTAATTGGTTAAAGTCTAATTTCGGGACGAAATTCTTTCTAACGGGGGGATGATGTGACAATCCGAGATTTCTATCTTATACACTTATTCAAATCAATCAAGGTTAAACTCGTTTTCGCTATCTTCTAGCATTGTTTATAGTCAATTGGAGTGTTTGAAACCTAGTATAATCAAGGTATGGGTCGTGGGATGAGTGTTGTGAGTGAAACACCTTGCAAATGAGCCAAACACACCAACACAATGTGTGCGCGGCCACACTCCCATCCCAACCGCACACTCCCACGTATATATATATATGGTTCTTGGTCATTTTGAACACTTTTTCCACTTCTTCAAGTCTAGAACTCTTTTTCTCTCAAGTATCAACCATCTTTTCTCTTCAAATCTTCAAATCAAGTAAGTTTTGCTTCCTTGAATCGTTAATACAAGGCCTTAAATAGCCTTTTCATTCGAGTTACTCACTACAGGTGAGTTCATACCCCTTAATCTACCTTTTAAATGATTTTAAATGCTTTTATGGGGAGGGGGGATACAAGTTAAACTTTATTGTTATTAATCAATCACATGTGATTAATAACTAGATCAAACAAATGGATTTCTTATACTGTAAAACTGTGTTTTCAAACATCTATTTCAAAACATCTTTATCAAACTCTTTTGTGTTAAATCTTTATCAAACTCTTTTTTTTTTTTTCAACTTATATCTTATTAAAACCATGTCCATACACATATAGTTATATAAATAAGGTTTGAAGGGCTTAAGATTGACAACTCACTTTATTTCTTGTTCCTTGTTTGGTTGTGGACTTAGAGTACCCAGTTGTTTGTCCGAGTGCCATTTGATCCATAATTATATATTATGTATATATGTATAGATATAAAAGCTTTTACTTCGGTTCCAACACCTTTGGGTAGAAAAGGTGTAAAATAATACTTAGCCATTCAAACAACATTACTAGTAAACTAGTATAGGTATAGTTTAGGATATTCTATTCACTATTTCTAGTTCAATGAAACATACATGAGTCAGTTCATTCATGAGTCAACAAACATACTATGATGAGAAACTAAGATAACATACTATTATGAGAAACTATGAACATACTATGATGAGAAACTAAGATACCATACTATTATGATAAACAAAGAGAACATACTATATACTATATAGGCAAAGCATTCTATACATATACTAGAATGCTATAACATAATGTGAGATACTACTTCATGGCATAGTCATCATCGACTATGTCGCGTTTTGTAACCAGAGTCTCTTGGAGGGAGAGCATGAATTGTGTGTAGATCTATACTGGATTGATCATCATACACCTTGCCTGCTAGATACAGTGGGGCCTACAAGTCTTTGGGTGACAAATGTCATTACTGTTCGACGTATTACAACGTCGTGTTTATACTAGTCAATTAGTATGGTTATAATCATATCACATTTTACCTTATTCAAAGATGGATTTAAGGTAGTTAGTACAACAATAGTTGCTACATGTACAATACTACAATACTACATTATTTTTCCATATTACTTTTACTTCGTGATCTACTCACATAAACGATAATGTAAACTATATTTTGATAATGATAGTTATACTTGGGGAAAACTCATACTTCTACAAAGAGCAAACATACATAATAGTCGGGTCTTGGTAGAATACTGCATTTTAGTAGAAAATATAGGATTTTCTAGGAAGTTCAAACATTTACACATACTTACAAACATTTACACATACTTACAAACTTTTACATTAAATTGTTCAAACATGCTTATTTAAACAAATGGCACTAAAGTACTTATGAACTCACCAGCTTTATGCTGATAAGCTCTTTCAAAACAACTAGTATTCTCAGGTCATCAGTAGACAGGTACTGATGGCAGGTTTTTGAGAAGACGGAGCACTTCCAGACTCGTCTATATTTTGATTATTCATTTATGGTGTCTATTATATTGCACAGAACACAAACATATTGAATTATACTATTAATACAATGAATGATGTTGTTGGTTGTTTACTATTATGCATTGTTGTGATACTGTACATGGCGTCCTCCGCCACAAAACGTTTCTGCCGTTCCGGTTTTGGGGTGTGACACGTGTGGCCAGGAAATAGACACTCTTAGTCAATCGATCCACGATGACCCATATAACATCATACCCCTTCGTCGTCCTCAACAACTTGGTAATGAAGTCCATCGTAATGTGTTCCTACTTCCACATGGGAATCTCTAAAGGCTGCAGCTTGCCATGCGGCCTCTGATGCTCGACCTTGACAATCCTACAGGTCAAGCACCTCTCGATGTACCAAGCGATTTCTCACCTCATGCACGACCACTAGTAGCTCAAACTCAAATCCCGGTATATCTTGGTGGCTCCCGGGTGAATAGAAAAATGAGACTTATGAGCCTCCTCCATAACCGTCTGCTTGACTCCACCAGACATCGGAACCCATATCCGACCGCATCGGGTCAACAATCCCCGACTATCCTGCACAAATCAGGTGTTCTCACCCCTGATCCTCTCCACTTTCCAGTTCTCTGGTTGCATACCCTCAGCCTGAACATCTCTAATCAAACTCACAAGTGGAGAATCCACCGATATCCTCATAAATGTCGCTGGTATGGAATACCCTTTTGCTCCAGAACTTTCATATAATGTCATCCATGCAAAATTTCCAAATTTCTATGTATGACCTCAAAAGTAATATATTATGCTTTTCATATTTAATGTCTATTCCACATTTACATAACTAAAAAAATCATCCGCATTGGTATGCAAAAAGAAACATATATCACATATACATATTATTATCCTCGCCAACTACAACTACAAAAAGCTCCTTAAACCAATTCCTTTCGTATGCGCATCATTTACGAATGATAATAAAACATATTAAAAAGTGGATGGTAAATTAATTATTTACGCCTACAAAATGTTCATTTAAAGGAATTGTAAAAACATGATGTATAAGTTGACGTTTAAAAACATAACACTTGGGCATACTTCCACAACTGATTTGCTTGATGCTCAAAAAACATGATACTTTATCATGAATAATTTGTATTAATATTTTTTTTTTTGTTTGCATATTTAATTGCGTAACAATTTTAACTAAATAGTCAATAAAATATCCAAAAGTAACATCTATTTCTAATATTTATATTTAAGTGGAACAATCAACTAAATAAAAAAGGAAAAAATATCTAAATCCTTATACTAATAAAAGAGTAGTCATTTTGTATGTGTCACTATATTAAATATCTTAATTAATATGATGCCACTTGTCAATCTATTAGTTCTCCCTTTTAAATTTATTAGACATTTTAATTAATATGATGTTATTTGTCAATGTATTTATTCTTCATTTTAATTTTAAATTTTATATTATTGTTTTCATTAATTCACAAATAAAAAACGTTTAATATATATTTATTTGAATCAACGATTATAATTTCACATAACTAATAAAAATATATCGTAATTAATAATTTATTTAAAATAATTAATTAATAATTTTGAGGTTTACTATAAAAATTTAATTAATTTTATATCTGTGGTTTCCACGGGTTATAAACTAGTAAGCATATACTACAAGAAACCATAACGTATGCTGCAACATTTAGACGATTATAATTCTTAAATGCAACTGATACGTTCTATCAGTCGCATCTATCTAAATCACTTCGAACCTAATGAGCACATTAAGTATCCCATAACTATTGTATTCAACCTCACCAAACCCCATCCATTTACTTAAGAAGACCATTACCCACTACTACAAAGCGGCAAATAGAATACTCTTAATAGAATACGGTTGTATAAGAATCCGTATCATATTAGAGATAGAGTACTATTCACAAAAAACAATCCGTACAAAATCAAATAGAATATTGTTTTCATAACCAATAGTACTTTATTAACATATATAATAGTATGTATGTGTATCTTAAAACAAAAACCCACCATTGAAAAACAAGAAAATACTACATTCTTCCTCGCAACTTGTGATGTATCCACTACGCTAAAAATTGGTTTTTGTTAGTTTTTTCAATGAAAATTGATAAAGAGACGACTGAAGAAAAAACTAAACAATATTTTCACCAATATACCTATTCTGCCCTCTTGGTCTCTAACGCATCCCTAAAAAAAACAAGCATATTTTCAGGTTGTTGTTTGATCCAAAAACCTAAACATCTTTAATTTTTTTTGTTTCCTCAATACAAAAAAAGTAACAATATTTATGAATACAAACCATTCAAAGTTAACACAAAAGTTAAAATCAAATTTAATACAAACCAGTCAATGTATTATGAAAATGAAATCATGCAATAAAGATGGACAATAGCCTTAACCACCCACTGCAAGATGGATCAATTGATGATGTAGCAACTTGTAATTGTGCCTCTAAATCCTCCAAGATCTTCCCCTACATTAGATGCATGAATTAATTAGTAAAAATGATGGAAAATTAAAAGGCTTAGAATGAAACTAAAGGACAAAATCATGATCAACATACCCCTACACTACTTATTCCTTTTCAGGACCATTCAAGATGGTGAAAAGATGAAACAAAACATATCCCTGCACTCCTGCACTACTAAACTGCACCATATGCGTTTCCAAACTGGTACCAAGGACAAAATGGTCAAAATACGACCCAAACTGGTACCAAGGACAAAATGGTCAAAATATGAAACAAGTTGTACACAAAGCAAGAGGGCATGAGGGAAGAGCAAGGTATTGCACTAGATTCGACAGTCAACATTAAATACTCCATAAACACTAACAAAGTCCATGTACAAAATACATATTCGAACTAATCACAAACAGGTGATACAAAAAATTGTCTACATCATATAACCACTTAGAGAAAGATCACAAAACAGGTTCAAATCAGATTCAATGTCGCTTTCAAATTTATTTTGCAAGAAACAGATTCCATGTATAGATAACAGATCCGAACATTATAAGTTATCTGATTTCGAATAGCATTTACAAGAAAAAAGCTTAAAGTTATCTGATTTCGGAGTTCGTAGTCGCTACCGTGCTGTGTTGAAGTGGAAGTCGATGTTCACGATATCGCTGGTGAAGTGGAAGTCGATGAGTATACGCGATGGAGAAGAAGGCGCCTATAAAAGAAGGAGAAGGGCAAGGAAGGAAAAGATGATGCTTGGTCTCGGTCAGGAGGTTTTGAGATGAGGACCGAATCCTCGGATTTATTTGGACCGAGTCTGTCGATAAATCAAATACAACAGCTTCTGATTGAGGACCGAGTCCTCCTTTCTAACTGGGTTAGCATCATACAAATTAAATTTTGAAAATTCTAAACTAAAAAATCATACCGTTGGATTCCTTAGAGGATAAAAGAAATCAGATAGACAGAGCATAAAAGAAAAGTCATAAACTATAAAACACTAACAGTTGGACGTTTCCGGTCACCACCAAGAGGTCGGCAGTCACTCGCTCAACGAAACCATCTTTCGTCAACTCTCTTAAGGTATCTCCCTCTCGAATCGATGTATGTATATATGCTGTCTAAGGTGTTGTTTGATTTTCTGAAGCAAAATTTCATGAAGTCTGCGGACCACCTCTGCAACCCTCTGCAGTAGAAAAGGTGGACCAAACGGCTGCAGACTATAATAAGAAGCGTGTTTGTTTTTTAACATCTGCAT
Source organism: Lactuca saligna (assembly GCF_052625555.1). Classification (NCBI taxonomy): domain Eukaryota; kingdom Viridiplantae; phylum Streptophyta; class Magnoliopsida; order Asterales; family Asteraceae; genus Lactuca; species Lactuca saligna. The sequence goes on from NC_136424.1 coordinate 34,993,438, forward strand.
ACTGCTGAAGATATTAAAAAATTAAAATAAACTAATTTTATAAACCGAAAATAGCTTTTTAATACGTAAAATTTTTAATGTATAACATTTCGGTAAAAACTAATGATATTTCAGTAAAAAAGAATGATATTTCAACAAAAAATAAAGATATTTTCAGTAAAAATAATGATATTTCAACAAAAAATAAAGATATTTTCAGTAAAAAATAATGATATTTTATCAAGAAATTATCAATATAAAAAAAATGAAAAATAAATTCAATAAGAATAAACGAAAAAAAGGGAAAAAAATGTGAAATAAAATTTTAATAACATATAATCAAAATTTCAGCAATAAAAAAAGAAGAAGAAAAGGTTGGAAGAGACAGTACAAGTGCTACGCCAAACATAGCACGCGCAGAGGTTTTTGACTCAGAAGATTTATAAAAAACAAACAACTGCGAGATGAAAAGTGCTGCGCCGCGCAACAGTAAAAGGTTTGAAGAGGTTTTTTTTCCAAAAAACAAACAACACCTCTCACCTCTTGACTCTCTTTTGCTTTACTTCTTCTCCGTCGGTTCCTTTTGTAGACGAAGCGATTATGATTATTTTTATATAAGAAAAAACAATCGGTTCCTTTTGTAGATGAAAAGTTCTTAAATGCTAGCCGTCAAAAGTTCTTAACTGTGCAATGAAAAGTTGTTAAGGGTTATCTGTTTCACTCCTCTGTTTGCCGATTGTACCCTCCTTACTTAGATATCATATATAACCCTTTGTTATATTTTATTTTATTACTTTATATATTTAAAAATTAATATATATGGAAACACAATCACAACATAACTGTTTATATTTACTTGATCCTTTTTTTTTTAATTGATATATCTAAAAATATAATTTTATTAATTAAATAATATATTTTTGATTTTATTATTATTATTATATTACAAGTACAAATAATTATTAAATAAACCTTTAAAATATATATTAATACGATGAATATACAAGACACTATCTAATTATTTGTATAGATTTTATTAAGCTTACTCTTTTTATTTATAAATAAATAATTAAAATATATATAAAAGATCTTAAAAATTATAAAGTTTCAATTAACTGATTATATATATATATATATATATATATATATATATATATATATATATATATATATATATATAAACAATTTTGACCATAATATTTTTTAATTAAAATCATCAAATAATTTTAATATAAATAAAAAATAAGTAAAAAAATCAAAATTCTACTAACCAACACCACTCACCACCCACCACCACCACCAACCATCACCACCACCACCACCACCAACCGTCACCACCACCCACAAAAACCACCACCCACCACCATCATCAACCCCTGCTACCGTCAACCGCAACCATCATCCACCACTCATCACCACCGACACCACCACCCGTTACTACCACCACAACCACTACCCACCTATCTTCACCACCCATCACTACCACCCCCATCATTATGACCACCAACCGCCACTACCACCACCTACCACCCATCACCACCACCCGCCTCCACCACACATCACCACCACCCGCCTCCACCACACATCACCACCACCCCCACCCACCCACCCACCACCTGCCTCCACCACCTACCACCATCACTACCGATCACCACCCACCTCCATCGCCCATCGCCACCACTAGACTCATCACCTACCAAAACTACCATACACCACCACCACCACCTACTACCCACCACTAACCTACACCACTCACCACCTATCACTACTACCCGCCACCACCACCCCACCCATCACACACCAAAACAACCACCACCCACCACCATTACCAACACCCTCCACTACCACCAACCACCACCCACCATCCATCACCACCACACGCCTCCACCACTCATCACCATAACTCTCTTCCACCACCACCCATCACCCATTGATATCACCACCCATCACCCATTGAAACCACTACCACCACCACATGAAACTACCACCCACCCACCACCACCGCCACCCACCACCACCACTACCCACCATCATTACACGCCACCATCACCCCCACCACCATCTTAGCATCATCGCCTTCCACCTTCCTTCCATAACGAAATTGGTATACTCACCACACTGTGATTGTGGTGGTGGTCGATTTCACCTGCAACAGAGAAGAAGAGAGGAATAGAGAAAAAGATTGGTTGTGGCGGGAAGCACGAGAGACCACAATTGTGGCTCCAGGTCAACATAATGAGAGGATCAAGGTGGTGTTCATATTTGTGGTTAGTAGCTAGCTAGACGACGACCAAGATTGTTGTCGGTACTCCAGAAGGCTTAGTATAATATATTATAAGTAAAAAAATCATATATTAATATTAAGAAAAGATTATAATTTAAAATATAAATAAAAATAACAGCAGTGAGATTATTTGACCCCTATTTTCAGGAAGCATTTTTGTATTTGTTTAATTTATTTTGTTTTTTACTTGTTAAACATAATAATAATAATAATAATAATAATAATAATAATAATAATAATATGATATCATTGTTATGTATTTAGTTATGTATTCCACTACATAATAACCTATTAAAATGGATATGGTTTATAGGATGCAATTCGAATTAAATAAATGAAAATAAAGTCATGTATGTTTTCCATAAGATACAGTTGATTATTTTAGTCAAATATGGAGAGTTTAAGCGAAATGTTGTTTGTTTCTTCTTAAGTAGTCAATATCTTAATTCATCTTCACATAGACAAAAAATATTTAAAAAGTGGTTTAGCATTTTTGCCACTTGGAATAACATTTTGTATATTATGCATGCATCATATTGCTTGTTAATTTATTATTTAAATTCCAGATGGATCGCAATACTTGGATGTATGAAATACCACGTGCTAGCAAAAAATATTTGGCAAGTTTGCTTGATTTTCTTAAAGTAACTGAGGATGATCGGAAGAATAAAGGAGAAAGTCACATCTGGTGTCCTTGTGAAAAGTGTCAAAATTGTCATAAGTTTAATGATTCTGCAATAATACAAGAACATCTAATATGTGAGGGGTTTATGAGTGGGTACACACGATGGTCACGACAAGGTGAACTGTTAATTGATCATGATACAACTGCTCTAGAGTGTAGTCATGATGAGGCTGGTAAACATTTGGATAATGAGAGTTGTGATGGTTTAGATGACATGTTGCATGATCTGGAGGATAATGTTGCGTAAAAAGATCATCAAAAATTCCAACAATTGTTTGAAGACTCTGAAAAACCATTGTATGTTGGATGTACAAAATTTACCAAGCTTTCAGCTGTACTAAAGTTGCTTAACTTAAAAGCAAACAATGGTTGGAGTGATAAGAGTTTCACAAGCCTATTAGAGATATTGCATGAAATGCTTCCCGAAGAAAATGAGTTACCTATTTCATTATATCAAGCGAAGAAACTGGTGTGCCCAGTGGGCTTGGAAATTGAAAGAATACATGCATGTCCAAACGATTGTATCCTTTATAGAAACGAGTATGCTGACCTACATGAATGTGTTACATGTGGAACATCGCGGTATAAGCGAGAAAGCGAAACAGAAAAAAATAGTGATGTGACGAAGAATGGCCCCCTGCTAAATTATTATGGTATTTTCCTATCATACCAAGACTTAAACGATTATTTACAAATTCTAAAGAAGCCAAACTATTACGTTGGCATGCTGAAGATCGTATAATAGATGAAAATACGAGACATGTTGTTGATTCACCACAATGGAGGAATATTGAATCTAATTTTGAAGAATTTGGTATGGAGATTAGAAATATTAGGTTTTGACTTAGTTCAGATGGAATTAATCCGTTCGGAAGCATGAGTAGTCGCCATAGCACATGGCCGGTACTTTTATGGATCTATAATCTTCCACCTTAGTTATGCATGAAACGAAAATATATCATGATGACTTTACTAATTCAAGGTCCGAAGCAACCTGGGAATGATATTGATGTGTATTTGGCTCCATTAATTGATGATATGAAGGAATTATGGAACTCGGGCGTAGAAGTATATGATGCCTACATGAAGGAATTTTTCCAACTCCGAGCGATGATTTATTGCACCATAAGTGATTTTCCAGCATATGGAAACTTGTCAGGATATACTACAAAAGGAGGAAAGGCATGTCCTATTTGTGAAGATGAAACATGCTAATTATGGTTAAAAAATTGTAAGAAGAATGTATTCATAGGTCATAGAAGGTCCCTTCCAGTAAAGCATGTGTATCGTACACAAAAACATTTGTTCGATGGTAAAATTAAAGACAGAGTGACAAGACGAGCAATGAAGGGAGAAGATGTATTATCACGAGTTAATGACTTGAACATTATGTTTGGAAAGTGTTGTAAGAAACCTCCAAAAAATATTTGGAAGAAGAGGTCTATTTTTTGGGAGTTGCCATATTGGAAGCACTTGGAAGTCCGACATTGTCTTGATCCGATGCATATTGGGAAGAATGTTTTTGAAAGTTTGATAGGCTTGTTATTGAATATTCCTTGGAAAACGAAGGATGGTATCAAAGTTCGAGAAGACTTGGTCGAAATGGGAATTCGGCCGGAACTTGCACCTATTAAGAGTGATGGAAAGCGTACGTATCTACCACCAACTTGGTATACCATGTCTAAGGCCGAGAAGACCAAATTTTGTAAATGTTTGCACGGGGTGAAAGTCCCATCCGACTATTCTGCTAACATTAAGAAGTTGGTGTTAATGAAATACTTGAAATTGCTTGGTATGAAGTCTCATGATTGTCATGTTCCATTGATACATATGATTCCCATTTCAATTCGTGGAATAATGCCAGACAGTGTCCGACATGCAATCACAAAGCTCTGTTAATTTTTTAACATGATTCATTCGAAAGTGATAAACCCCGAGGTGTTAGATTCATGGCAACGTGATATTATCATCACTCTCTACCAACTCGAGATATATTTCCCACCTTCCTTTTTTGATATCATGGTTCATCTAATATCCCATCTTGTAAGATAAATTAAGGCTTTTGGTTCGATATTTTTACGACACATGTATCCATTCGAGAGATATATGGGTTTCTTAAAAAGGTATGTAAGGAACCGACATCGACCAAAAGGCATTATTGTTGAAGGATATGCCACAAAAGAGGTAATTGAGTTTTGTACAAGCTATGTAATAGGTGTGAAAAGTATAGGGGTTCCACATTCTCGACACGAGGGAAGACTTGAAGGGGTTGGGACAGTTGGATTGAAAATGGTGGTTCCAGACATAAATAGTTTCCACATTGCACATTTTACTGTCTTACAACACATGACAGTGGTTGCTCCATACATAAATGAGCACAAGTTACTACTAAAAGAAAAAAAATAAAAATAAGAGTGATCGATGGTTGACCACTGAGCATAATAAAACTTTTTCACAATGGTTGAAATACAAGGTGAAACAAAGTTATGGGGGAGAAAACATGGATCCATTAGTAGTGGAGTTGGGGAACGACCCACAACATGTTGTTGCAACATACCAAGGCTATGAAATTAATGGGTATACATTTTATACTAAGAAGCAAGATGATAAAAGTACGCATCAAAATAGCGGGGTGACGCTAATAGCATCATCGACATAATTTTATAGCACAAACCATGAAACAAGGTCGAGGATTGCTAAAAGTTCTTATTATGGTGTCATCCAAGAAATTTGGGAATTGAATTATAATTCGTTCGCTATAGCAATGTTGAAGTGTAAATGGGTCGACAATCGACAAGGTGTTAAAATTGACAACGACGGTTTCACACTTGTTGATCTTTCCACAAATGGTTATGCACCTGAACCATTCATTCTAGCAAAAAAAGCTACCCAGGTATTCTTCGTGGAGGACCCAAAAGAATCGACATGGCACATTGTCTTGCATGGTAAACGACGTATAGTTGGCATTGAAAATGTAGTGGACGAGGAAGAATACAATCAGTTTGACGAGCTACCCCCATTTTCTATTGGTATCCCATCTACAAATATCGATATTGATGATACGACTTATTTAAGATCAGATCACAATGAAGGATAATGGACTGCAAAAAAACGGAAACGGAAAGCAAGAAAGGTAATAAACTACTTATATGTCGTGAAACTAAAAAAATTGATTATAAATTTTTAGTACTTTATAATAACTATTATTACAATTTGTATTTTTGCAGTAACACGCCCTGACAAAAGACATTAAAGCGGAAAATAATGGAAGATGCGTGAATATGATTCAAATTATTTTCAGAATTTTGGTAAGTTATAAATAGTTCTAGTATCTTTGGTTTAAATATTATAAGATTTTCATTGCACTTTAGTAAAGTTACGTTAACAATGTGTTTTATAAATGTTATATTTATTTATGTGTATGCATGTAGATATGGATAGGGGTGTCAAAAAAACCTGAATCCGATTAATATTTTGAATATGTCCAAATTAAGTTCTTAATGTATTAACCCGACTAACCCGGGTAACCCGATCCTATTAACCCGATACTCGATTAACACATACCTGTCCTTGTCCTTAATAGAGTCGGGTTTTGGGTTAAAATATTTTTTTGTGAAAACCCGACTTACCCGACCTTTTTAACTCAAAACACGTTCGGGTTGATCGATTAACAGCCCTAGATATGTATGTGTCTATTGTAGGGTTATGAGCATTCTAACACTCCTAAGTGTACATGCAACCCTAAATACCTTGGATCTATGTTTTCTCTATTATACATGCAAATATGAACATCCAAGGTATTATCCTAATCTAGCATACAAAACTATCAATATAACAAGATAGAATACATACCTCTTTGATGTAGAATGTCTTCATGAAGCTTGAGTGCCTAGTGCCCCAAGTGTGACACCTCAAATGGTTCACAATCATCAAAAACACTTAGAATAACTTGAGAGAGTTCTACACTTCATGAAAATCGGCTAGCCCTTTCTTACTCTCACTAGTGGCCGCTTTTCCTCAAGAATAAGATGCTTATATAGCTATACAATTAGGGTAAACCCTAATTGTCATGACTTTCCATTTCCTTGGATCCATGGGTTAAAATACACCATGGAGCATCATATGGGTTTTGGCCCAACTAGATAATCCATGGAGCATTAGCCCACTATACAAGTATGGATGATTTACACAATCAACCCACATATTTAATTAGTCTTCTTTTGATCACTCAATTAATGCTAGATTAATTCTTGATCAATACTAATTAAATAATCTCAGTATTCTTATTATTAATATACTAGAACTTATAATATATTAATAACCATAAGTGTCTTATTTCTCTCATTATAGTCTATCCAAGTGCATGATGGTATGCAACCCAAATGGACCATGCCGAGTCGGGTCAAGTCTTACCAATTATAGTTATGGACTTAGACATTAATCCAACAGTCTCCCACTTGGATAAGTCTAAAACTATTATTGCGTATGACTTCAGGAACCAACTGGCAATCGTAGCTCTCAAAAGCTTCTGTCGAACTCTGACCTTGTAGATGAACTCTGATCTTGTCAATGACTTGTCCATTAGATAAGGGATCATATATTCCTCCATTCTAGATATCATATGGACTGAGACATGGATTATAATCATTCTCTCTGTCCATTTGTTGTTTCCCGATTTCCGATTTATGACGACTGACTAATTGAACAAATCAAATCAGTCCTGGCCCGGCTGAGCACTTCCATTTATCATCATCAAATCATCGAGGGGCCCACAGATATCGCTTTTATCCCGAAGGTAAAAGGAATGGATAAACTTCGACTCGTATGGCTTGTTCTATTACTTGTTGAATCATACACAAAGGCACGTTTTTATAGCACCGAGTTACCAAATGCAGTTTCGTGCAATCAATATACAACCAACTCATAGTAACAACTCATATCTCTAGGTTTGAAGAATATAAGATATTATCGTCTCATGATCACTCGTGATAAAATCCATGAAGTGATTCCAATGAGCGCGGGTTGAATCCAATACTCAGAACTTATGAGCACTCATGAGTGTTGTAGCCATTTGTCCAACACCTTAGACCTCTACAAGCCAACCCATGACAGTCTTAATTCATATCTACTTCCAACATATGACCGACTGTGGATGGTTTGAATAACTTAGTCATTCCGGAAGAATAACCTAGTTTATTCGGGAAGTCAAAACATGCAAAGTGCAACACAATAATAATTGAATCCAATATGGTCTCAGAACTTATGAATATAAATAAAACACCTTTTATTTATCACCATATGATTACACATTATTCATTGTATACTGTTTCAGCTATCAACATTATTCTTGAATTTAAAACAATAGTTGTCCCATGCTCCAAGCATGTACACTATGTTTTTCTAAACACTAGTCATGCCATACACCAAGTATGCATACTATGTTTGTCTATGATCTTTACTTTGTGAACTAGATCAATTGAACATAATTTTCAATGATTCTCTTTTCACACTCCCAAATCCTTACTGCAAATGCAAGAATTCCAAATTCATGCCATTTACTGAAATCTGTTAGATTCTAAACTTATATGCATTGATCCTCTTGTAACGATTATGCACAAATTCACAAAGACTTTGCAACAATCATTACAAAGCATTCCAAAGGAGATCAACTCCTTGGAACCATCCTTCTTGCATTAAGTTTCCTTAATCTTACACAGATTGAAAATTCTAACTTTGAAACATTTCCAGATTCCATTTCGACTATCACTTCTGAACAAGAGTTGCCTCCTTACAGATTATGTCAATATGGTCCTTCCAGAATTATCACTATACTTCCAACTGTCCTTGAGCAACCAATCTTTGGTAAACCTTAGATTGTCCTCGACAATTGTTTAATCCTTTTAGTCATATCCAGTTCTAAACCTTTTCCCTTCTTAATGCCCCAGGCATTTGGAAACTTTTAGAAAGGATAAATATAGCACATGTAATCGATCCTATATCTGAAGCATATGGGACACAATTCATGATGTCTCACATAAAGACTAAACCAGTCTTTTGCTATAACATTTCCATTTCTATTTGCCAAGTTCTCATAATTCAGATTATGAAAAGGGATGCCGTAATCATAATCGAATTTTAGAATGCAAATAATGGACCCATATACAGAATTTCCTTATGTTGAGCCATTCCAACATGAAATTCATATATATTATTGACTAAATGATTAAAAACTCACGATCTAAGCTTATAGATTTGAGATGAAGTATAATTTCCTCTCCCTTAATTATAGCAAAACAACTTTTTCCCAATTGAAACCTTTTGTTTTCTATAATTAACATTGCTAACTTGCAATCTTTATCATAATTATCATGCTCCCACTAACATGATGATTATTAGCGTAACACTTATCCTCCCACTAGCTTTGACATGTACTCAGAAATCAGCTGGACTTCTAGAAATCAATAATTTATTGACTTTCTTACCAAAGTTCAGATTTCTGATACTAGATTTCCTTGATAAGACTTTATCAATATCATACACCTCTCTTAGATAGCTCACATGTGTGTCTAAACAATTATGAAGAGGGATGCCGTAATCATAATGGTTAGACCTTTTTGCCACTTCTCACAAGTCCAGGTTAGTGTGCCGGTAAACCACACACGCTCCACTAACGACTTTGAGAATGCAAATATCACAATTGCTATCTAGCTAAAATCTACATAGTGAAAGTGTTTCCTCACCATCATTTTCATGAATCGGAGAGAAACCTTATGACACTTAGATTTAATGGTGTATGAGTTCTTATCCATGTGAATTGTCAAAACCATAGTCACAAGACAAGGATAATGACAAATCCAAACCATATGGATTGAACTCAATCTTAATTTCTTGCCACCTGGTAGCTCAAGGGCCTGCCATTGCTTCCAAGTTGTTGTGTAACCAATTGAGAACTCTAAGAACTCAACTTTAACTGGAATGGGTACAGACTATGTCAACACGATAGGTTATAAACCTCAAGTTGTGTGCTAGTGAGGAACTTCAGGTTTCATTCTTGATTAGTTCTTGAAACTTTCAAGACCTTTAAGACTCCCATTGTCCTCTTGACCTATAAGACTCCCTTGTCAAACATCTAAGAGATAGTGCGGATTCTAATCAAGACAAACACTTCACACAATTGGCCTTAGTTGGTCTTTGTTTTATCCAAAACATCACAACTTACCAATGTCAAATGTACAAGAGTAGGAAACTTTTACTCTTACATTTGATAAGTGTTTTTAAACCTTCTTTAAGACATGCCACTCAAATTACAATCTTGGAGTATGGCTCTAAGACTTGTATTGGAACGAAGTATGACTCATCTTCTTGATTTAACCATTTTAACAATTCAAGATCCCTTCTTCTTAGTCATAAGAATGCACTAAGACTTCCTTAGAGAACAAATTTTGATATAGTTTCTTAATCATTAAGATGATCACAAAACTGATACTAAAGTACTCTCCCATCTTTTCAGATTTGAGAAACTTTTATCCTTCTGCCTAATTTAATTCTTCTTATTCGCTCAGCCTTACATTGGAACCTTTTCCAATGTCTCAGAATTACACTTAAGCTTGTAAGTATAACCATATTTACTGAACTTTAGTAAACTATGATGAATAGCCTTATCAATCTTTTGTGGTGGACTTAATCAGTGCACATGACTATGTACTCGATCCCTTAGTCCATTACTTGACTCACACATCCATGTGAATAAGTAGTTAGTCTTAATTTTCCAATACTTGAAAGTTCTCATTCATCATGCTATACAACTTGCATGATTCCAAGTTTCGGTCCAATTGAGACTTTGGATGATGAGAATCTTTCCTTATTTGGTAAATTTAGACATTACCACAAATGAAGGAATCAATTTCATATTTCCACTCTTGCTATTAATGGAATCATATAAGCAACAATTTTTTTTCTCAAATGCCATTGTAAGGATATTTTAAAATAACTTAAATGAAAATTTTTCTTTTTATTTTAAAACTATGCGGAAAAACTTATCCTTACAATCCATATGAAAACTTGTTGTTATCTATTCCTAAGCAATATCTCATAACTCCTAAGAAGTAGCTCAAGAATCCGATCTTCAAACTACGCGATAAAAATCCATCTATGCGATCGGATTCAGCATATTCTTTCTTTAAGTTCCTTTACTTTTCTTTGATTCTTAAAACATTACCATGTGACCCAGTCACATCATGTATCAGGAATCTCAGAATAGAAACTTAACAGAGTTAGATTAGTAGACTTTACCTGAAGTAGAGTCAACCTTATTGACTTTAACATCCTTAGGTAAACTTGGCAGCTTCGCAACTAATGACCCTTCCTTTGGCAATATAAACATATGGACCCTTTGATAATGGTACACGAGACTATCACAGACTTAGACTTTTCTCTTTACCATTTGGTCAACCGAGTTGACTATGGCCGATCCCTTTCCATTGGGAAGAGAATGCTTTTCTGGATTTCCTGTGTCACTATTGTCAATGTCCATCAAGTTTTAGGAAGTTGATCTTAGCAAATAGATAAGATCATTAAGGGTCTTGTCATAGTCTATTTCATAGGTGTCCCAAAGGAACTCACTATGTGACTTAGAAAGTGATTGAACCACCAACTTTCTCAAGACTTTGACACCCAACTCTCCCGGCCTGTCAATATGTGACTACATCTCCAAGATGTGATCACACCTAGACCTTGCCTTGCCAATAGGGCTTGAGTGACCTTAAACTTTTCAAGAACTTGTGGGGTAGGGAGAATAATTTGGAGGAGGTGAATGAAGTATGATTTCCATGGGACATCATCTTCATTTAGGAAAGCTTGTTTCAAGAGATTTGGGAAGATCATAAATGTCTAAACCAGACATGTTTTGGGAGATATTCAAGATAGTTGATCTTAAAGTCCTTAATATGACACCCAATATGAAATATTAAGGCTAGGACCCAACAAACTATTTTATAACTTAGGAGAGGTATGCCGTAATCCAAGCTATAATACAATTTGAAGGTAGGTGAATGACGATTCACCAATTTCCACCAAGATAAACGAAATGTATTATTAGGTTTTAATTGGTTTTGAAACTCCTAGATCTTTTGAGATTCATTGAACTGTTCAATGGCATGTTTCAATCTCGAGTGTGCCCTTCAGGTTTTGTGACTGGGATGCGAGGATCACAAAACAAGGTGTGAAGTAACCATGCAAATTACTTGGTACCCTTAATAAATTACCCCTCAATCGATGTGCCGGTTAACCACACACGCTCCATCGATACTATGATAAACATTAAGTTACCCTTTGCCTACCTTGTTAAATACGAGTTAGTGTGCCGGTTAACCACACACGCTCCACTAACCGACTTAAACAAAGTGCAAAGTGTAATTTCATGGATTAACACCTTCTTCACAGTTTCCTAAGTAACTAAGATTGGGTATTTATAAGATTCTAGTTACTTAGGATTTATCATTAATACTTTTAATAAAGGGAGAATTATAGTCCTGTCAAACCCGTTCGGCTAACGACCCTCCACCAGTCAAGCAAGCGGTGGGTGAGAGTGGACACCCATTAAGTTGTCATTTTATAGGCAACAACCTTATACCCACCTTATAGACCGGCTTCGTGAATGAGGCGTACTAGCGGTAAGTGTCACACCCCCAAACCAAGGATGGCGGAAACGTCCGGGGTGGAGGACTTCATGTAGAGTATCACAACAAAGAGTATAATAGTGCTCAAAGTAAATACAACCAACACAAATATAATTGAAAACGTTACATCAAAGCACATGTTTACATGATTCCCATCAATTACATTATAATACAAAATGAACTGTTTGACGATTTATCGTCCCATCCTCAAAACGTTGTTGATTTCCTGTTTTCACTGAATTCCTGATAATACAAGTAGTTTTGAAAAGTGTCAACACAAAGGTTGGTGAGTTCATAAGAAATTTCGTTGGAAACGTAAATCGTTTTCCTTGTAAAAGCGTTACAATATGCATCCAGAAAATCCGATATTTTCTTTAAAATCTGCGTAATGTAGTCTTATGACTGAAGACCAAAATGTATAAGTAACTTTTCTTATTAATTAGAAAATGTTATGTACTTAAATGGACATGGACGCGTTTGAATTAAATGAAATTTCTGTATGTTCTCATGTTCGTTAATACTTTATATATATGTAGTCCTAAATTAGAGGACCGAGAAATAACAAGTATTGACCATACTTAAAAGTATAAATGTGGTTTCAAATGATGTGTAGTCGTAACTACCAAAACCGAAAGTGTACAGTAATATCTTAACTTATAGAGATAAAAAGTTATTTTTAAATCGACATAAAACTCATTTAGGTTTTAAAAATAAAATCCCGTAAACTTATGGATTGTTATATCCCTATGTGAGTCGCTATAATCATACTATGACTATGTGAACCTGCCACGACGTTCTCAGTGTCGCGAAAAATAAAATGACATTTGTCACCCGTAGACCTGCAGGTCCAACTGTAGCTAGCAGCAAGGTGTGGGGTGTCAAACCCAATATAGATCTATATACAAGTATCACGTTCTCCCTCCAGGAGATTATGATTATAACTACCAGGAATTATATCCCGCACTCGGACGTACGGGGAGAGAGAGAGAGAGAGTCTCACAATATAGGTTAACAAGTTTACGTGAAATGTGTGTGAATATAAATCTTTCTTGTATGAATGTACCCTTTTTGTACGAGTGTGTTGAGTGATGTATCATAAACTATACCTATTATAGTTTATCTAAAATGTATGTAATATGTATGAATTCTTTTATGGAAATGTATTAGTGTTGTGAATTTATCAAACTATAGGTAAACAACTTTACGTGAAATATGTGTGAATATAAATCTTTCTTGTATGAATGTACCCTTTTTGTACGAGTGTGTTGAGTGATGTATCATAAACTATACCTATTATAATTTATCTAAAATGTATGTAATATGTATGAATTCTTTTATAGAAATGTATTAGTGTTATGAATTTATCAAACTATACTTTTTATAGTTTAATATACGTGTTCTAAAATGAATGAAATATATTCATTATGAATGACTTAGTTTCAGTTCATGATGATAAACTAACAAAGAAACACATTCAATAATTAGAGCTTATGATTATACACTTTGCTCAACATATTACAAAGTGTTATGATATTTACATGCTGTTGGCTAAATTTAGCAATTCTGCCCTGTTTTGGAAAAATCATAGAAAAATCATACGAAGTCAAAAACTAGATCCGTAAATTATGAGAGTTCAAAAAATGTGTCTAGTTTACTCATAATTTTTATCACGATTTTTAATGACCTCCAACTTGGGTGAAAAAGTCCACAATCACAGACTGGTCCGGATTGTTGTTTGAAATGATAGGCAGTTTTGTAAAAATCACCATAAATTGTAGAAAAATCGTATGGAGATGTGCAAGTATTCATTTTAAAGCTAAAAACCTGAACTATTTGCACCTTGTACAGTTTTGAAAACAAAAATGTTTAAGATGCCCAAAACAGTCCGTGAATGGAGTTGAACTTTTCTGATGAAGGCTGTTAGAAAAATTTAGTTATGTTCTTAGTGTTTTAACTTGTATTCCCCCCCTGAAAACTTGAGAAAACATAAAAATGTAGGGGTATGAACTCACCTTGAGTGATTTCAGTAGATAAGTGTTGAAGAAGAGAAGTGTTCAACCCAAGAACACTTGAAGAATCACTTGAAGATTCGAAGCTCTAACGCTAATATGATGGAGTTTGTGTAAGATATCCATGATTTGAGTGGAAATAAGTGAGATAATCATAAGTAGGATGAATTATACTTACTAAGAGTGGAAGAACACTTGATAATCAGCCTTGAATCTCGAGTTTGGTGGAGAAAAAGTTTGAGAGAAAAGTGGTGTTTGATACTTAGTGAAATGGGAGAAAATGAGAGAAATAAGGAGAGAGGATGTTTGTTCCAGCTCAAAAACGTGGGAATGAGTGTAAATTGGGTGTGAGGGACATTGAAGTGACCTAGGTAAGGTGGGGAGGTGTGGTTAGTCAAAGAGTGGGTGTGGGGTGGTTGCTTGTGACATTGGATAAGGCAAAGTCAACACTCCACCTTTAATAATTCACCCACTTGATTTTTATTATTTAAATAATGATTTTCATCAAAATATGTTTAAATTATGAATATTTAGAGTTTATTATGTTAAAATATAATTTCTGGAGAAAATCCCGCTTTAAAATCATGAAAAACGGGCTTAAAATGTTAAAAATATCAAAAATGGGCTAAAAGTGACAATTTCCCGAAGTCTGGCCGAGGTTCGGCCTTCTGGTGCTGAACCGAGAGAGAGGGAGGCAGAAACCGAGAGGGAAGAAGAAGGAGGGAAGGAACCGAGAGGGGAGAAGAGAGAACAGAGGGGCGCAAGTAGAGACAGAGCGAGAGAAGGGAAGAGACAGAGAGGCGGAACAGATGAGGCGACCGAGAACCGAGGCTCGGTCCTCGCGCCCTTAGCCAACAGAGGCTCGGTTCGGAGATAGAAGGCGAGAAGTCAAAAACCGAATGAACTGTAGTGAACAGTAGTGAACAGTACCTTCGGTTCGGTTCAACAGCCTTCTTCATCAGGAGGGTTCGGTTCGTAAGAGGGTTTCGGTTCCTAAGATCCGTTTTTCGTGTTTTCGCCCCGTTTTAAGCCGTTTTTGACCCGGTTAACGGTCGGAATGACCCGAATGATTCCAAAAAGTTACGGGAAACTTTTGAGAGAGATTTGGGAGAGATTTCTCACACTTGGAGAGATTTGGGAGAGATTTGACATTCTTGGAGAGATTTCTCATACACAGAGATATTTGCGAGAGTTTTCACATACTTAGAGAGATTTGGGAGAGATTTGACATTCTTGGAGAGATTTCTCATACAGAGAGATATTTGAGAGAGATTTCACATACTTGGAGAGATTTGGGAGAGATTTGACATTCTTGGAGAGATTTCTCATACAGAGAGATATTTGAGAGAGATTTCACATACTTTGAGAGATTTGGGAGAGATTTGACATTCTTGGAGAGATTTCTCATACAGATAGATATTTGAGAGAGATTTCACATACTTAGAGGGATTTAGGAGAGATTCAACATTCTTGGAGAGATTTCTAATACAAAGAGATATTTGAGAGAGATTTCACATACTTAGAGGGATTTGGGAGAGATTTGACATAGAGAGAGAGATAGGGTGAAAACGATTGAGAGAGGATCCATGTGTGACAATTGTGAGTGTTTGGCATCGCAATGCATGGTTCGTAAACCCTGTTAAGCCTTGTTTAAGGATCTTACACACTCCCGATGAGTATGCATCATTGTTTTATCGGTTTGGCTCGCCACGTACTACAGTTTTTGGTTAAGGAGATCTAGATGTTCGCACTTTTTGTTTTATGATTTCTCATTAGAATAGAAGTTATGTAGAAGTTTCATAGTGTGAATTTTAGTACTCATGGGCAAATTGAGTCAAACGGTTTGACTTGCTGACTTTAGTTGACTTTGACTTGATCGAAATTTGACGGTTGTCACAGTAAGACCGACTTTACTCTTATACATGTATATATTATTAACTTATAATATTATAAAGTATAAGGGTTGAATTTTAACTTTTAAAATTCTAAGGGCTAACTTGGAATTAAAGTATTCATAAGAGAAAACTTTACAAATTCCAAAACTTGAGGGCAAGTTTTGAAACTATTCAAAACTAATTAATTCCATAACTTATGTATTTAAAGTAGTTTTAATCCAAAAACTCTTCAAGTTCCATAACTTGAGGACAAATTATGGAAGACTTTAAACTAATAAAGAATTAACTTTTTCTTTATTTTATAACTTATGGAATTAATTAAGGTTACATTATTTTTTTTTTCTTTTATATTTATTTAATGAAGAGACTCTTGGTCCTCCATAACTTGAGGACAAATTATGGAGTCATAACTCCAATTAATTAGAACTAGACTCTTCATTTTTTTGTAACCTTTGCCAATTTTATGAGTTTTATGAGTCTTTAATGTGACTCTTCATGTAACTTGAGGACAAGTTACACAAACACATTTTATACTCAACTCTTAGATTAAAATGGATTGAAAACAACTATTTCATTCAACTTTTCTATTAATCTAAGAAACTCATAAGAACAAGATAATTCAAATCAAACTTTTTCATGTAATTAGTCTAACCTTTAAACTAATACAAAACATGAATCTATTGACAAGTATCTTTGAAATTGGATTAGCATGAACATTACCATAACAAAAACAAGTTTATAAGTTCAAAAACAACTTAGGGTAATGTTCCTAGTCCATTTCTAGCCAAAAAACTCGAAAATATGTTGTCTGGGGTCCAACTCATCGAGTGCATGAACACAACTCGGCGAGTTGGATGCATTTTGCCTTGGACTCGTCGAGTCCCTTCATGGACTCGGCGAGTCTGCTGGGCTGACAGCACCAATTTCGATTTTTCAGCTTCTATTGCAGGTATAACAAGAAAACAAGCCTAGGCTCTGATACCACTGTAGGGTTATGAGCATTCTAACACTCCTAAGTGTACATGCAACCCTAAATACCTTGGATCTATGTTTTCTCTATTATACATGCAAATATGAACATCCAAGGTATTATCCTAATCTAGCATACAAAACTATCAATATAACAAGATAGAATACATACCTCTTTGATGTAGAATGTCTTCATGAAGCTTGAGTGCCTAGTGCCCCAAGTGTGACACCTCGAATGGTTCACAATCATCAAAAACACTTAGAATAACTTGAGAGAGTTCTACACTTCATGAAAATTGGCTAGCTCTTTCTTACTCTCACTAGTGGCCGCTTTTCCTCAAGAATAAGATGCTTATATAGCTATACAATTAGGGTAAACCCTAATTGTCATGACTTTCCATTTCCTTGGATCCATGGGTTAAAATACACCATGGAGCATCATATGGGTTTTGGCCCAACTAGATAATCCATGGAGCATTAGCCCACTATACAAGTATGGATGATTTACACAATCAACCCACATATTTAATTAGTCTTCTTTTGATCACTCAATTAATGCTAGATTAATTCTTGATCAATACTAATTAAATAATCTCAGTATTCTTATTATTAATATACTAGAACTTATAATATATTAATAACCATAAGTGTCTTATTTCTCTCATTATAGTCTATCCAAGTGCATGATGGTATGCAACCCAAATGGATCATGCCGGGTCGGGTCAAGTCTTACCAATTATAGTTATGGACTTCGACATTAATCCAACATCTATATGTTTATAATATTGATTTTTATAGATTATAGATGTAATATAAGATTATTTGGTTATGAAAAAAAAACTTATACTTATTGATACGGATATATATATAATAGTTTTAAAATAATCATTAATTAATACCTTTATGAGTTAACCGAGGGTTTATATGTATGCCAAAGGTACTCACTTTTTATTAAATCACACTTTTGCTTTTCAATACACATAAACGAAAAAGGGTGAGTTCCAGTTGCTCCACGATCAAAATTTTGTGGAATATGTGGAGCAAAATTTATTGGAATATGCTACTACTTTTCGAGAAATCAGTAACCCATGATCCATTAGATCATGGTAGGAGCAATTTTAGGCGTGTATTTTTCCCCGCTATATTCAATTTTAGGGTTTAAGGCTTGAGAATGCAGTTGACGGAGAGACCATAGATATCAAAGAAAATTTTGTGAGAGCATAGAAGAGCAAACCACTGTGACGAAAGCAGAGAGCAGTTCAATCGTATTGTGAGAACATTTGACAGTTAATTCTGTTAATCATCATTTCCCCCCATTTCGTGAATGAAACCCAGGATACAGGCACAAATTAGTGTGATAGTATCAAACTTTTTCAAGTTCTTTTCTGTCCTGGTTTCTGTACATATAACAAATTGTAACTCATTACTTTTAAGCTAGGGCTTTAGTATTTTGTTATAAGAAATATAACTGAAAATTGGTATTCCGGTTCGACCAGATAAGCTTCAAAGATGGATTAGAATTTGATTTTTTTTATCAGAGCTCGATGAAGGAGAATAAACTGAAGTTAGTACATCGACTTCTCAATTTGAAAAAGCCAACAATTATCATCAAACACCTATTTTAACTTATGAACTACCTTCTTCTTCACATTAATACATATTAACAACAACTTCCTTAATATTTATATATGAAATTATCTTACTTGGTTTTGTAGGCATACAATGGATCAACCACAAAGGAAAAAAAGAAGTGTGACACTGATAAGGGGAAACCTGAAAAACAAAGGGGATTTGGAAATTGAATTTGATGAGCTAGGCCAAAATATCGGAGAGACCCAATCTCAGTTTAGCAATTATTGTGGAGTCATGGTAAGGACGAGGATTTCTAT
This sequence comes from Lactuca saligna, assembly GCF_052625555.1. Taxonomy (NCBI): domain Eukaryota; kingdom Viridiplantae; phylum Streptophyta; class Magnoliopsida; order Asterales; family Asteraceae; genus Lactuca; species Lactuca saligna. The sequence continues at coordinate 35,012,825 of NC_136424.1, forward strand.
CCTCATATTGCGTTGGGATGAAGTTCCTAAGGCTGAAATCGATGAATTGTGGTTAAACATTAAGGTATTTTTGTGAGCCTGTTAATTGTACTTTCATTTAATTCATATATATATATATATATATATATATATATATATATATATATATATGTATGTATATATTACTAATATTTATTGTACTTTATTGTAAAAAAAAAAAACAGAAACATTGGAATATAGAAGATGATAGGCACAAAAAATAGGTACTAAAAATTTGCAATAAGTCATGGAAGGCTTACAAGAGCACGCTTGTTAATGACTACCTAAAGAAGGGTAGAAATCCGGTACCTGAATATCCATACCTAGATGAGCCTACATGGAACGCTTTTGTTCAACTCAAAACATCACCGAGCTTCCAGGTTTGGCTCACTTTAGCCCTCTTTATATGATAATAGTATATTGCAATGTTTCTAATTCTGTTACTTACTTCTTTCCAGGAAATAAGCAAAAAAGCTACAGCGACTGCAAAGTTGAATAAGTATCCGCCTCGGATAGGCCCACGTGGTTATCGTGGTATGAAACCTCAATGGGAAAAAGAGATGGAGTCTGGCGAGTCAACGGAGTTCCTTAATATAAGAAGTGAACGTGCAAGGAATTTTATCTTTACTAGGTTAAAACGTGATCCCACAGGGATATACTCGTTACCAACTGATCTACTCCTTGGTTGCTAGGTTAAAACGTGATCTACTCCTTGGCATCTGAATTGGTAAGTTAAGTATTCATTTTGTAATGTTATCATTTATTTTAAAACTATTTAGGATTTAATTACCCTTGCAAATTTATTTGGACTAACAGATTGAAAAAGATACCCAATTATCTCATGGAGATTAGTTTCCTGGACCTGGAGCCGATGTGCTTACAGAGGTATTAGGACCCGAGCATCCAGGTTGTACGAGGGCTGTTGGGCATAATGTTGGCTTGAGACAATCCATGCCTAGGGTTGATAAAAAAAAGGAAGAGCCATGATAAATATATCTTGGATGATATTAAGGAGAAGATAAAGATCGAGGTGGAGGCTATGATGGAGGCCAAAATGGAAGCCAAGATAGAAGAGATGAATGCTCAGATGGAAGAGATGAAAACATATATGCAACAGTTTCTCTCAAAGAATGAAGGCATGCACATTACCAATCCGATGTTGAAGAAAAATAGTGTCATCTCGACTGTATCAGATGAGTTGGATGGGATAAAGGTAATCATGTGTTTTTTTTCTTATATACAAGATATTTTATCATATATTAACATATACATTATATGTTTGTAGACTCCTACTGCTTGCGAGTTAGTGATACCATACGACGCGATGAACCAGAAATATGCAAAAGGGATGGTCTTTCCATATGGGAATGGAAAAATACATCCAGTTCCTTTAAATGCAAATCATTTTAGGGTATCCATAGACAAGATCTATGACCAATATGATTGTATCCCTCTTCCCGTCTCGACTGAAGAAGTGAGTAAGTTGTGTGAGGCGCTTCATGGTATAGTTCAGTGGCCAAGGAATGCAATTAAGATCATTCAGGTACATAGAATTATCATTAACTTTGTTTAGAATTAGAGTAATAAACAGTCCTCACAGTTCAAGCCAAATGTTGAACAAGATAAAAGATGTTCCTCTCTACCGGTAGCTGTCGACCCGGTAATTTCTCCAACCTTATTAGTTATTATATGTATATGTTAAATTGTACGAATATGTGATAATCAAATAGCTTTTTAATGTTTGTATAAAAACAAAGCAACCTCGCATAACCAAGAGTGTGCCAATAATCTCGAAGGGTGTTATGAAGAAGACCAAGCCAGCAAAGGAAAGTTTGATACCACATAATTCTAATAAACAAGTCGACCTAAAAAAAATGCCCCTTCTCATGAAAAGAATGTATAGACGTTTGATAAATCGTGATGCGATTTATGTTGAAGCCGAACCCGGGATCCTTGGAGCTTAGAAAATCGAAACATACATTTACCCCGAGGAGATTTTACGTCTATTGAATAAACAATGGCTTGATATTAGTGTCATAACATGGTTTCAAATGTAAGTACAAACAAAAATGTTTAAATTATTTTCGTTTATAGTATTTACATTTATAATGTATATTTTCTGGTTTGTCGCATGTTACATTCAATGCTTGAAACACGTGGTGGGAATAAAGTGAACAGATGTGCTTTCATTTCCCCGAGTGAGATTCAGGCAACAATATGCGAGTCAAATGGTGAGGGTGTTCTAAGTTACATTGCTGATGCAATGCGCTTCCATAAAGACAAACGGTTTTTTGTCGCACCCTATTGGCAAGGGTATTAAATCTTACTGCTTTGATTTTTATTGGCTTTATTTCTTTATTGTGTATACTAAAACGTATTAACATTACTGGGTTGCATTGGATACTGCTAGTAATATGCCCTAACCAAGGCACATGGTATATCCTGGATTCCCAAAAAAAATCCGGATGAGAAGCCCGTGGAGAACTACATAATCATGAAATATGTCGAAGAGTAAGAAATCTTTTTGTATTTCTGACTGTTATTTCTTTCTATGGCTTTTTTAATTTTTTTCCTGATCTTCATTTTAGGGTTGTTGCAAGGCTTAAGGAAGATATCGACACAACACATCCAATGAAATGGACACTTGTCGAGGTAAAAGTACTTCATGGGTACCTTGAACCTGCTTCTTGTTAATTTTTTTATTAAAAATTGATACATGGAACACAGAACTTGTTCCATCATCAGATCAAAACCCTAGGTTCAAAGTAAAAGTTATCTAATCCTTTATTGTTCATATTTGTAGTGCAACCAACAACCATCAAGTTGGGAGTGCAATTTTTACGTCATGAGATGGATGTTTGAGTTCGTGTTGACTCGACAAAATGAATTCCCAAACAAAGTAAGTATCTTAAAATATTTGTGCAATTTGTCTAATATGTTAAATATTCATTATTAAATTATAAATTATTTTTAATTTATATATAGAACAACTGGAACGATAAAAAACCGTTTATGAATTTAGTGTTAAATGAAATCATCATTATGTGGAGTTCAAGGTTTGAGAGTGAGTATTTGAGTCAAGTGCCCCTTTGAAAGGTTAGTTATTCTTACCTAATTGTTTATCATAGCATTTTACTTTAATGTACTTGATTATTGTGACATCCCCATTTTCACGGTCAGAAAAGACCGATTTGTTTATGCTTGTTTTTAAAATCAGAGTACTCTTTTAAAGAAAACAGTTGCGGAATTTGTTCCCAAAACAAGATATGATAATAACTTATCAAAACATTTCTCAAAGAGAATGTATTTTCGTTTAATAATAAAACATCGGGATGTTATGTTCCGATACAGACATATAAGCATAAACAGAACTTACATTTAATTACACAATTGATTTATATCTCCTTTAAATCTCTCTGTGAAATATGGCTTCGTATTAATACCTGTGATACAAAGAAAACTAAGTGGGTCAGGCTTGGGAGCCTGGTGAGCATATAGGGTTTTCATCCCACAATGTCATATCATATATTTATAAATATAGAAGATTCAAACTTGTACAATTTCACCATATAAAGGCAACTCTTATCTCACCCCATCGATCCTCACAACGACACGATCTAAACTCTCGTATCTAAAATTTTATTTTTTTACCTGATCCCTACTCACGGATCTAAAACTATCCTCTTCACTGATCCATACTCACAGATCTAAAACTAAACTTTTTCACCTGATCCATACTCACGTATCTAAAACTACCTGATCCATACTCACGGATCTAAAACTAACCTCCTGATCTGATCCATACTCCCGGATCAATAATTGTACCCAATCCATACTCCCGGAATAAGGACAATTAACTATACCCTAATCCTGATCTGATCCATACTCCCGGATCAATAACTGTGACCAATCCATACTCCCGGACTAGGGACAATCAACTTAGTATTAATCCATACTCCCGGGCTAATAACAAGTTTTATCTCTTTACCTGATCCATACTCCCGGATCTAAAACTAACCTCTTGGTCTAATCCATACTCCGCTGAATAACTAGATCAACAACAACAACATCGGGGCCTCTAATCTGTTTATCACACATCAACTATCTACCAATGCTCTACCCAACATATTAGTAGATAAAATATATATATATATTTTTATACATAGTTTAAAACCTGTATAGCATTCTCATTCAATACCTATTCCACATAACATATGAGGCACATCCACATAACACGTATTTCATAGAGAATAAATCAGATCTATGAGATAGAAGAAAGTGAATATACATTCACACACATAACAACAAATTATACACATAACATGTATTTCGTATAAAATACTTCATAATTATGCGGTAGAAGAAAGTAACCACACACTCACTTGATTAGAAGATGATTGGACAACACTACGACTTGTAGAAGTAGTATTCTTCGGTAGATCTGGAATATCTTCACAAAAACCGGGCTCCTTGCGGGTAGAGCTTCGGCTCGGGATCGCACTTATCGGGATCTTCAGGGCTCGAGAATGATACCGGGGCTTCAGGATATTTCTTGCACGAAAAACAATGCAAAAACGCAAGAAAACGGGAAGAAATGAGCAAAGAAGTCGGTTGCCCTCGACACCCTTTTATAGGGGGGCTGAAACACTAATTATGTTGGGCGTAATTCTAAATTACGTTCGGCGTAATGGGGATAAGAACGCTGACTTCCCCCCCCCCCCCCCCCCCTTCCAGATAATATCGAATTTATATTTAAATTAAATATCGAAAATATTTAATAAACTTCAAAAATTCATATCTTCCTCATACGAACTCCGTTTTCGACGTTCTTTATATCCCCGCGTAGGTGAGACTACGCTCTACAACTTTCGTTTAGACCCTGTCGGCTAATTTTGACTTTATTTTTATTATTTATATATAGTAGGCCGGGACAAGAAAACTCTGTTATAAATTCATAACTTCTTCATCCGACGTCCGTTTTCACCTATCTTTTTATCGTTTTACTACTATTAACGAGATCTTCGATTCTCGTTTAGATCATTTCGGCTAAAAACCGCTCGATCTCAAATCGAGTATTCGGGCTGCATACCACTAAGTCGAAACTTAGAAAAATCATAACTTTCTCATACGAAGTCAGATTTGGACGTTCTTTTTATGCATGCTCATGGTTTAACGAACTCTACGACTTTCGTTTAGATTGCTAAGGCTAAATATCACTCTAACGTAAATTCACTTTTTACGTCATTCAGCATCGTGTCGGTTCTGCCGCGAAACTTAGACATGTCATAACTTCTTCGTTATAACTCGAATTTCGGCGTTCTTTATATGCACGAAAACCTTATAACATATACTATAACTCAGTTAAGATTATTCATTCTAAATAATCTTTCATCAAAAATCTAATTTTGACGCCTATCGTCTCTAAATTGACTAGCCCGGATCTACGGGCGTTACAATTATCTCCCCTTTAGGATGATTACGTCTCAGAATCATCAATGAAATATGACTTGCATAATGATTCCACACGTTATTTATTCATCTTAGGTAATAATTGTAACTTCTATGCTTCCTCGAAAGAGTATTTAACTCTATGGCTTTCTTGATCGCAGAAGATGCCCAATCTTGCATCTGCTTATTGTACTATGTTGTACTTTCAATCGTAACCTTCAAGTTACCAAATAAGTCCTTATTGTGGACTCCTTCTTCTTCTCAAGATAATTACTTTCATTTATCTATTGTAACAAACCGATGGGTCGTGCTCTATTGACCTCTCATCGCACGATGCGACGCTTAGACTCGGTCTTTAATAAAGTTAAATCCTATAATGGAATATACCTTTCTTCATATTCTAATGTGATATAATCACATTTCAACATGTAGCATTTCTACCTGCAACCTTCTTTTAACAACGAGCGCGACATTATCAATTGCATTAACTTCAACCTTCTGAATTAAGTCGGATGTTACATCTAACTTGGTCCTCTAGACCACGTAACATACTCCTCGTAGTCAAATTCAAATTTAAATATGACCACTAGGGTCGGAACAAGAACCATATTACTAGTCATTACCGAAACAATGGTAATGACATACCAGAATAAAGTGGAATCAATTACTAGCTTCTTGGTAACCTTGTGACTTTCCCTGATCCAAGTGCGAGTCTTGTGCTTCCGGTAGTATATGCATCTACTACCTTTCACACCTACTCATACTCGTTCCAAGTATTGTCCCGCAGTCGACCAAGTCACCATACAAGAAAATCAGACAATCATTCAACACATATGTTAGCAAAACTAGGGTTTATATTAATTCCTTGAAACGATTACACAAAAGTTCAAGTTCACCCTATACTACGCCTCTAGTAGGCTACACTTCCTGATACAGACTTTATATATTGACATGAAGTCTTCATCCTTGAATCCTCGCATTGTTTTCTGCATCGTCGAGGATCATGTGGAATGCTCTTGGCTTTGGTGGTGCATTTGGCTTTATAGCCTCTTCTCTTCTTGGGCAGTTTTGCTTGAAGTGTCCTTCTTCACCACACTTAAAGCAGGCTTCTCTTTTGTTTGGGCATTTGTTGGCGTAATGACCAGTCTTCCCGCATTTGAAGCATGTCATTTCTTTAGAGCATTCCCCAATGTGCTTCCTTTTGCACTTGTCACACCATTGCTCCTTCTTCGAATTAGACTTCAAAAAATTTCTTTTCTCATTAGAACCTGAAGTTCCTTCTAACTTTCTCTTCTCGCTAACTTCAACCTTACTGTTAGTCCTCCCCTTGATCATATTCTCAACAGACTTGGCAACCCAAATAGCTGCCTCTAGAGTAGGTGCCTGACGCACTGGCACCGCATACTCCCAAGGGAGTCCCTTTGCATACCGGTCGACTTTTGTCAGTTCGTCTGGGACGATGCGCAAAGCAAACTCCATCTTGTTTGTGAAGGCATTAGTGTACATGTTGCCTTTCTTCAATATCAGAAATTTATTCTCCAACTCTAGCAGGTTTTGGGCCGAGCAGAACTTGCACTTGAATTGCACCAAGAACTCTGCCCAAGACAGTTGCAGTGGCTCGTTAGGGCTGAGGATCTTCCCTAGAGTGTTCCACCATCGAATGGATCCACCTCGGAACTGACGCACTGCATAGATAGTCTGCAACCTGCCTCTGCAGCCACAAGTCATGAAGGCTAGCTCCATTTCCGATATCCAATCCATAACTTCGATCGAATCTTCCTTTCCAGTGAAGGTCGATGGTTTGCAAGTCATAAAATCCTTATACTTGCATCCCATTCCATCATTCCTTCCATTATGGTTGTTTTGCCTAACTATCGGTGGGTTGGCTTGACCAACAGATCCACTAAAGTTTCCACCTTCCGAGTGCCCTTCATTCACTTCGGGCTCTTCCACTTGTATTAACAGTTCTTCACGATTCTGTTGAAGCAGACGTCTCGTTTCATCCATCTGACGATCCAACATCGTATGAATCATCAATTGTACACCGCCCATTGTTATCGGCTCAGGTGCTGCTGCTATGACATGTATTTGCTCAAGCACTGGTGGTTGATTCCTGTTTTCATCAACATTTCCATCTCCACTTCTTGTTCTCACCATTTTTTTTATCTATACACCGAATAAGGTGAAATTAGATCCTTATTCACGATAGATATTCAAATCAGCCTTATCACTCCGAAACGTTTACATGCTAGTTCTAATATCGTAGACATACACTTAGAATCCTAAACACATAAGGTTTCCAGATCCGGTCGGCAACAGACCATAGATCCGAACAAATAATACCACCAATATAGTTATCACACAAAACATTTAGCACATAAAAACATTCTAGGCATCATTCCTAAAATAAACTAGTGCTTGTGTCAATTTAGGTGTACTACCTAACATATGTTAGACACACTGCTCGCAATCATTACTTAGCATTCTAAGTTTAAGTCTAAAAATTTCCTACAATTTCCTAGTTCGCTTAAACTAATGCTCTGATACCAACTGTGACATCCCCATTTTCACGGCCAGAAAATACCGAATTGTTTATGCTTGTTTTTAAAATCAGAGTACTCTTTTAAAGAAAACAGTTGCGGAATTTGTTCCCAAAACAAGATATGATAATAACTTATCAAAACATTTCTCGAAGATAATGTATTTTCGTTTAATAATAAAACCTCGGGATGTCATGTTCCGATACAGACATATAAGCATAAACAGAACTTACATTTAATTACACAATTGATTTATATCTCCTTTAAATCTCTCTGTGAAATATGTCTTCGTATTAATACATGTGATACAAAGAAAACTGAGTGGGTCAGGCTTGGGAGCCTGGTGAGCATATAGGGTTTTCATCCCACAATGTCATATCATATATTTATAAATATAGAAGATTCAAACTTGTATAATTTCACCATATAAAGGCAACTCTTATACCACCCCATCGATCCTCATAACGACACGATCTAAACTCTCGTATCTAAAATTTTATTTTTTTACCTGATCCCTACTCACGGATCTAAAACTATCCTCCTTACCGATCCATACTCACGGATCTAAAACTAATGTTTTTCACCTGATCCATACTCATGGATCTAAAACTACCTGATCCATACTCACGGATCTAAAACTAACCTTCTGATCTGATCCATACTCCCGGATCAATAATTGTACCCAATCCATACTCCCGGAATAAGGACAATTAACTATACCCTAATCCTGATCTGATCCATACTCCCGGATCAATAACTGTGCCCAATCCATACTCCCGGACAAGGGACAATCAACTTAGTCTTAATCCATACTCCCGGGCTAATAACAAGTTTTATCTCTTTACCTGATCCATACTCCCGGATCTAAAACTAACCTCTTGGTCTAATCCATACTCCGCTGAATAACTAGATCAACAGCAACAACATCGGGGCCTCTCATCTGTTTATCACACATCAACTATCTACCAATGCTCTACCTAACATATTAGTAGATAAAATATATATATATTTTTATACATAGTTTAAAACCTGTATAGCATTCTCATTCAATACCTATTCCACATAACATATGAGGCACATCCACATAACACGTATTTCATAGAGAATAAATCAGATCTATGAGATAGAAGAAAATGAATATACATTCACACACATAACAACAAAATTATACACATAACACGCATTTCGTATAAAATACTTCATAATTATGTGTTAGAAGAAAGTAACCGCACACTCACTTGATTAGAAGATGATTAGACAACACTACGACTTGTAGAAGTAGTATTCTTCGGTAGATCTGGAAGATCTTCACAAAAATCGGGCTCCTCGCGGGCAAAGCTTCGGGTCAGGATCTCACTTCTCGGGATCTTCGGGGCCTCGGGACTTGCTTCGGGGCTCGAGAATGATATCGGGGCTTCGAGATATTTCTTGCACGAAAAACGATGCAAAAACGCGAGAAAACGGGAAGAAATGAGCAAAGAAGTCGGTTGCCCTCGACACCCTTTTATAGGGGGCTGAAACACGAATTATGTTGGGCGTAACGGGGATAAGAACGCTGACCCCCCCCCCCCTTCCGGATAATATCGAATTTATATTTAAATTAAATATCGAAAATATTTAATAAACTTCAAAAATTCATATCTTCCTCATACAAACTCCATTTTCGACGTTCTTTATATCCCCGCGTAGGTGAGACTACTGTCTACAAATTTCGTTTAGACTCCGTCGACTAATTTTGACTTTATTTTTATTATTTATTTTTAGTAGGTCGGGACAGGAAAACTCCGTTATAAATTCATAACTTCTTCATCCGACGTCCGTTTTCGCCTATCTTTTTATCGTTTTACTACTATTAACGAGATCTTCGATTCTCGTTTAGATCGTTTCGGCTAAAAACCGCTTGATCTCAAATCGAGTATTCGGGTTGCATACCGCTAAGTCGAAACTTAGAAAAATCATAACTTCCTCATACGAAGTCAGATTTGGACGTTCTTTTTATGCACGCTCATGGTTTAACGAACTCTACGACTTTCGTTCAGATTGCTAAGGCTAAATATCACTCTAACGTAAATTCATTTTTTACGTCATTCAACGTCGTGTCGGTTCTGTCGCGAAACTTCGACAGGTCATAACTTCTTCGTTATAACTCGGATTTCGGTGTTCTTTATATGCACGAAAACCTTGTAACATATACTATAACTTAGTTAAGATTATTCATTCTAAATAATCTTTCATAAAAAATCCAATTTTGACGCCTATCGTCTCTAAATTGACTAGCCCGAATCTACGAGCGTTACAATTATTATAACACTGCACTTGCATTTCATTTTATACAACATTGTAACTAAAAAAAACTCATCAAGACATTGTACTTTAAAATATGAACCTACTGTAGCATCATACTTTCATATCTTTATCTTATTAGGACATTAAACTACGAAAAATATATATTGTAAAAAATACATTGAATTTGGAGGATCTCTCTATTATGGGATATATGTCTCAATGTATAACAACAGGAAGAAATGGTAGTCGGATGTCTTAATAAACAAATAAATGAAACTATGTTGCTATTTCCTGCAATTAACTCAGTTTTTTCTTCTCATGACAACTATATGTTCCCTTTTTCCATTAGTTGCAACTTTTAGTTTATTTTCTTGTCTTATGTCGCAGGTATGTGATTGCGATTATGGAGTTTGACATCTACCAGATGGATCTATTTGTCTTTTTATATATTTAATTTTTCGTTGATTAGGATGGACAAATTACGTTTATTACAAATGATGTTTGAATTGGATATTGTTAATTTTGGAAATTAATGACTAATCATGCTTTTGTTTTGACTTTTATATACATTATGTTTGTTCATGAAATGTTTGTGTGTATAAATTATTTATAGGCATCTTTCTTTATAGAAAAGTGTAATTATTGTATTTACTTTATGAAATATATTTATTTAGAATGTCTTTTGGCAATAAGAAACTATACTTTATGATATTTTATAAGAAGTACAGTTACATTGAAAAAACAGTATTCAATGTGTTTTGTTAAAGAATTGTTAAAGAATAAGACTACTTTTAAAAAACCTTAAAACCGTATTTTATAATGACTATAGAGTACTAGTTTGCAACCGTACTACATTATCTAAAATACTGTACTTTGTGATGATTATAAAGTACGGTTTTGCAACAGTATTGTATTATCTAGAAAACTGTACTATATGATGATTATAGAGTACGGTTATTACATGTTCGAATAGGAAACCCTCCTTATAGAGTACGGCTGCAAAACCGTATTCTATATGTCATTTTAACAGTATTCTATGTGTTATTTTGTAGTAGTGACCCCTTCACTATCCCTTCATCATCTACACCTTCAATCAATTTAACCAACAACTAAAAAAATGAAACCACAAGAAATAGAGAACATTCTTGAGATCCTCACCCAACAATTGGAAAGTGAGGAACTTTTGCTCAACGACATGGAATAGGAACATCAAAAAATAAAAGAGAAGATCATGGATGAAATGGATAGCAGTCCCAAGTACAACAACTATCTGCAGATATGCAAAATCCTGTTCGACACCAACCATGAGGTGGCGAAAATGATAGAAACTATTCACACCATGTAGAGAAAAGATATACATGATTTGAAGAAAAGCATCAAGAACCTTTCGGAAGACAACTGACCGTATATGTAGCCATTCCAAGGGTTTGCACGAATAGATTTTTTTTTACGTTTTGATTTAGTATGTGCGACTCCATACGCTTCCTTAATGTATTTGGTATTTAATTATCCTCTATGTCATTATCAACTATTGGTATGCAATATATAAGTATTTTAGACGTTGTTTTTTCCCCTCTAGATAAACTCCAACCATTCATGCACATGTTAATAAGAAAATGCCATCTTACTACAAATTACAAAAACAAACCTACACTTATAGAAATATACATTACATTCTTAGAAGAAATATGTTATAATGTTGAATTTAAATTATTTACAATATGTGCACACGCAAAAAAACAGAATACGTAACAAAACTCTTACATACTTTCCTTTTAATTAGATAAATGTAATTACAAACCAAAAATGAACAAACCGTTCGATCCGATAGACGATACACACCTATAATTTTATTGAAACCATAACTACTATAGGCTAGCATATGAACTATTACTACAATTACAAAAACAAGACGCCACATCATCTAAATAGTAACAAATGCACTTTGTAAAAACCTATTACAAAAACAATGACACACACAGAACCCTACATGTCTCCACGTCAATAACCAAAACCAAACTCAGATTTTACATTACTATATAAGAACCCCAACCTCCAAACTTCTTACACGGATGAAGATACAAAAAACGCAAAAAATTGAACAATCAAGCCCCTTCAAGACGTTCTCGTGTCACTCATTGCTTACCTCTGATAGGTAGGCGATCTCATAGAAGCATCTCAAACCAAACTTCAAGAAGGCCTCATAACGGAAGACGATTCTTACAACATCATCTACACACAACAAGAACACCCAAATTACAAGATCCTAAAAACCATCATTGAAGACGCCAAAACTAGCGACATCTCTATGGAAGACAATATATCCTTCATGTTTGGATCAATCCACAAAAGGATTGAAAAATATAAATGTATCATCAAATATGTGTTCGATGAGTAGAAAAAATGTCTACTATAATGACTTCCATGTCAATATATGAATAAATAAAACGTCAATTTTAAGTTCCTTTTGTAAATAGTTAAAGGCATATCTAATCCCTGCAAAAGAGGTACTTCACTATTTAATGATTATTTTTAGTTATTTCTTCGAAAATACTACAAGTTTGGTCTATGCAATTTGTTATAAAAATCCTATTAACTTTAAAGGTTTTCAATAATACAAATAAATAATTATGAACGGGTAGATATAACTTTAAAAAAGACATTATATTCTTTATAAAACAATTCTAAATAAAATGTATGTATATTTCCTTTCTTAGTCCCAAAGAAAAAGAAGAAAAATCATATCCAAAGACCAAAGACCAAAAGAATTGGTCTTGGATTTGATTAAACAAACATCCAATCTCTCCATCGAGTGCTACAAATGGTTTTAAGATCTTATTTGATCAAGCGGACGCTTCCCCAATTCCCAAGTCTTCTATAAACCAAAACCCATTTATAAGACCAGCTGTTGCTTTTCAAAGCAAGAAAAGAAAACCCTCCTCTCAACCCCTCTATCTTCTCTCAATTTCTTCACAATCCCATGATTAAGAATCTCATGGTTTGACTGTACGTTTGCCCATCAATTATGGAGGAAGAATCATCATCATCAAGATCACTCCTCTTGGAGGATTTTGGTCAGAAGGTGGATCTTACCAGGAGAATCAGAGAGGTTTTGTTGAATTACCCTGAAGGGACTACGGTTCTAAAGGAACTGATACAGAATGCTGACGACGCCGGCGCCACCAAGGTCTGCCTTTGCTTAGACCGAAGGTCTCATCCCACCACCTCCCTCTTGTCCCCTAAACTCGCCCAGTGGCAAGGCCCTGCTTTGTTAGCGTATAACAATGCTGTCTTCACTGAAGACGATTTCGCTAGTATTTCCAGGATTGGTGGGAGTGGCAAGCAAAGTCAAGCTTGGAAGACTGGTCGTTTCGGGTGATTTTTCTATCCACAACTTTTACTACAAAATCTCACTCTCTCTATACATCATTCATAATCGATTATGTGATTGTTGTGTTGTTTTGTTATCTGTTTAGGGTTGGCTTCAACTCAGTGTATCATCTGACTGATTTGCCATCTTTCGTCAGCGACAAATATGTAGTCCTGTTTGATCCTCAGGGTGATTTCCTTCCAAACATTTCCACATTAAATCCTGGAAAAAGAATAGATTATGTCACCTCATCAGCCATCTCTCGATACCAAGATCAGCTTTCTCCATTCTGTGCCTTCGGTTGCAACATGAAAACTTCTTTCCCTGGAACTATATTTCGTTTCCCTTTAAGAAACGAGTCTCAAGCAGCAAGTAGTAAGCTCTCAAAGCAAGCCTATTTGCCAGATGATATTTCTTCAATGTTTGAACAGCTATACGAGGAAGCAGTTTTCACACTTCTGTTCTTAAAGAGTGTAGTTTCTATCGAGATGTATGTATGGGATACTGGGATGTCTGAACCTAAAAAAACCTATTCGTGTTCCATTAGATTGAAGGATAAAGATACGGTTTGGCATAGACAGACACTTCTGAGATTATCCAAGTCTATGACCTCTTCAGATGATAAAACTGATGGATTTTCTTTAGACTTCTTGAGTGAAGATATAAATGGAGACAAGAGGGTGGATACCTTTTACATAGTGCAGACAATGGCATCATCATCTAGTAGAATAGGTTCATTTGCTAAAAGTATGTCTAAAGATTATGACATTCATCTCCTACCTTGGGCAGCTGTAGCAGCTTGCATCTCAGACAATTCTTCCAGAGTATGTGTGTGTGTGTGTTTCTAACTATTTCTTATTACTGGAATTTGATTTGTTTTTAATCTTTTTTATGTTTTACAGGGTGATGTTTTGAAAGATGGTCGTGCATTTTGTTTCCTGCCTTTACCTTTGAAAACTGGAATGACAGTGCAAATTAATGGATACTTTGAGGTGTCATCAAACAGACGTGGCATTTGGTATGGTGCTGACATGGACAGAAGTGGAAGAATTCGGTCTCTTTGGAACAGGCTTCTTCTAGAAGACGTTGTTGCTTCTTCTTTTGTTAAGTTACTGCTTCAAGTCCAACATATGCTGGGTCCCACAAACTCGTATTATTCTTTATGGCCTATTGGTTCATTCGAGGAGCCATGGAGCATTATGGTGGAGCATATTTATAAAAACATTGGTGATTCACGTGTCTTGCATTCAGATCTTAATGGTGGGAAATGGGTTTCAGTAATGGAAGCTTTTCTTCATGATAATGAGTTTTGTAAAAGTAATGAACTTGGGAAAGCTCTTGTACAGCTAGGATTGCCTATTGTTCATTTGCCTATTGCCTTGAGGGACATGCTTTTGAAATTTGCATCTAGTTTGAAAGTAGTCACTCCTGATTCAGTAAGGAATTTTTTAAGGAAATCGAAAGGTGTTAATAAAATAAGCAGAGATTTGAAGCTAGTGTTGTTGGAGTATTGTCTTGAAGACTTGATTGATGATGATGTTGTTACACATGCATATGATCTACCTTTGGTTCCTTTAGCAAGTGGTGAATTCGGGTCATTTTCTGAAAAAGGGGTATCTTATTTTGTCTGCAATGAATTGGAATACAAGCTCTTACAAAAGATACCAGATAGAGTAATCGATCAAAATATACCTGAAAACATACTAACCAGACTTACATCAATTGCTAAGATCCCTTCAGCAAACGTACTTCTTTTTGATGTTAATTCCTTTCTCCAGTTATTCCCCAAAATCATCCCTGCTGATTGGAAATACAAAACTTCAGTTTCCTGGGATCCAGAATCAAACCCTAATCATCCTAGCTCAACATGGTTTCATCTATTCTGGAAGTATCTTCATGGCAACTGTGGAAGCCTGTTGACTTTTGGTGATTGGCCTATTTTGCCCTCGGTTTCTGGTCATCTTTACAGACCATCAAGACAGGTGAAGCTGTTGAATGTGGATAAGTTGTCTGACAAGATGAAGGGTATACTCGGTAAAGTGGGGTGCAGGATTCTTAACAGCAGCCATGGTGTTGACCACCCTGATTTGGTCAACTATGTACGCGAAGCTGATGGTGATGGTGTCTTGAAGTCGATCTTTGATGTTGTCTCTTCAAATGATGACATTAAACACGTTTTTCTTCAAACCCTAGAAGCTGTAGACAGGGACGAGCTTCGTCATTTTTTTCTTGACCCAAAATGGTATATTGGGAACAATATGTCTGATACTGAAAGAAGGGCATGTATGAGACTTCCAATCTTTATGGTGTTTAGTGAGGAAGAAAACTATAGCTACTCTGGATTAGAAGAACAAAAGTTTTTACCTCCATCTGATTGCCACAAGTCCTTACTCTGTAATGACTTTGTTAAAAGTTCATCTGGCATTGAAGATGAAATCTTGAATAAATACTATGGGATTGAGCGAATAGGGAAGGCTATATTTTATAAACGATACGTGTTCAATAAGGTTAAAGAATTGGCACCCGAGTTTCGTGACATCATCATGATGTCAGTTTTACAGGAGTTACCACATTTATCCACTGAGGATCCAACGATTAAAGGGCATTTAGCAAATCTTGAGTTTGTTCCAACTGCTAGTGGTTCTTTGAAATGTCCAACAGTGCTTTATGATCCTAGGAATGAAGAATTATACGCATTGTTGGAAGATTCTGATTGTTTCCCTCATGGTGTTTTTGAGGAATCTGGAATTCTAGACAAGCTACAAGGTTTGGGTTTGAAAACATCCGTGTCTCCTGAAGCTGTGATACAAAGTGCACGCCAGGTGGAATTGTTAATGCAGAGTGATCAACAAAGGGCTCATTCTAGAGGAAAAGTTCTTCTTTCTTATCTTGAAGTGAACGCATTAAAATGGTCACCTGATGTTTCTGAACAAGGAACAATGAACAGGATGTTTTCACGAGCTGCAAGTGCATTTAGGTCAAGAAATCTAAAATCTGATTTGGAGAAGTTCTGGATTGATCTAAGACTGATTTCATGGTGTCCTGTTCTTGTTTCATCTCCATTTGAATCATTACCATGGCCAATAGTGTCATCCATGGTTGCACCTCCAAAACTTGTGAGACTTTTTTCAGATCTATGGCTTGTTTCAGCAAGTATGAGGATATTAGATGGAGAATGTTCTTCAACTTCATTATCTCATTACCTTGGGTGGTCATCTCCTCCTTCAGGAAGTGTCATTGCTGCACAGCTTCTAGAACTTGGAAAAAACAATGAAACTGTAACAGATCCTGTTCTTCGCCAAGAATTGGCTTTAGCAATGCCTAGGATATATGCGATTTTAATGAACATGTTGAATACAGATGAAATGGATATTGTGAAGGCTGTTCTAGAAGGTTCTAGATGGATTTGGGTAGGTGATGGATTTGCAACACCAGAAGAAGTTGTGATCTCTGGTTCTCTTCATTTGGCTCCTTATCTACGTGTCATACCTGTTGATTTAGCAGTTTTCAAAGCTTTATTTCTAGAGCTTGGGATTCGGGAGTTTTTAAAGCCGAAAGATTATGCTCAGATTTTGGGGAGAATGGCTAGAATTAAAGGCTCAACTCCTTTAAATTCACAGGAGCTTCGTGCAGCTTTACTAATCTCACAACATCTGGCTGAAGTTCAGTTGTATGAAGAACAAATCAAGATCTTTTTACCAGATGTTTCGTGTTTCTTGGTTGATGCCACTGATTTGGTATACAATGATGCTCCATGGTTGATTGGTTCAGAAAACGAGGCCTCATTTGGAAATCCATCAATGGCACTGAATATGAAAAGAACTGTTCATAAATTTGTGCATGGAAATATCTCGAATGATGTTGCAGAAAAGCTCGGTGTTCATTCACTTAGGCGGATGTTGCTTGCTGAAAGTGCTGATTCCATGAATTTGAGTTTATCTGGAGCTGCTGAAGCATTTGGTCAACATGAAGCTTTGACCACCAGACTTAAACATATTCTTGAAATGTATGCAGATGGGCCTGGAACTCTGTTTGAGCTAGTGCAAAATGCAGAAGATGCAAAAGCTTCTGAGGTGGCGTTTCTTTTGGACAACACGCATTACGGGACTTCATCTGTTCTTTCACCCGAAATGTCAGACTGGCAAGGGCCCGCTTTGTATTGTTTCAATGACTCGGTTTTCAGCCCACAAGATTTGTATGCAATATCAAGAATTGGTCAAGAAAGTAAACTGGAAAAACCATTTGCAATTGGAAGATTCGGTTTAGGGTTTAATTGTGTTTATCACTTCACTGACATTCCAACTTTTGTATCCGGGGAGAATATTGTCCTTTTTGATCCTCATGCATGCTACTTACCTGGAATATCTCCTTCACATCCGGGGTTAAGAATTAAATTTTCCGGAAGGAAAATATTGGAACAATTTCCTGATCAGTTTTCTCCATTTCTTCATTTCGGATGTGACATGCAGAACTCATTTCCTGGAACACTCTTTCGGTTTCCATTAAGAAATGCTAAAGCTGCTTCAAAGAGTCAAATTAAAAAAGAAGCATACTCCCCTCAAGATGTTACATCACTATTGACATCTTTCTCAGAAGTTGTCTCAAAGACATTGCTTTTTTTGAGAAACGTGAAGACTATCTCCATATATATGAAAGAAGGAGTTGGTAGTGAGATGCAGTTAGTTCATAGAGTCCATAAGGATAGTATTGGTGAACCTGAACGTGAAGCTGAATCCAATACGTTTCAGCTTATGGTTAATTTCATGCATGAACATAAAGAAGGGTCAGAGAAGAATCATTTTTTTGATAAATTGAAAAGACCGAATGACACGGGGTTGCCTTGGAAAAGTCAGAAGCTTTTGTTGACCGAGAAAAGTCAATCCGAAGAAAAGTCAAATGTATGGTTGACTAGTGAATGCTTTGATGGTCGACAAAGTAAAAGAAACAACAAATCTCATAAGTCTATTCCATGGGCTTGTGTGGCATCATGTTTGAACAATATGGAAGTTGAAAAGACTTTTGAAGGGCAGGCGTTTTGTTTTCTACCACTTCCAATAAATACAGGTCTTCCTGTTCATGTGAATGCGTATTTTGAACTATCATCTAATCGAAGGGATATATGGTTTGGGAATGACATGGCAGGTGGAGGGAAAAAACGGTCAGATTGGAATCTTTATCTTCTAGAAGAAGTTGCAGCTCCAGCTTATGGTCACTTACTTGAAAAACTCACATCAGAAATCAACAATTCTGATTCATTCTATTCCTTTTGGCCAACAACAGCAACATCAGGACCTTGGGTGTCAATGGTGGAAAAGCTTTACAAATTTGTTTCCGATTCCGGCCTTCGTGTGTTGTACACTAAAGCAAGAGGTGGTCAATGGATTCCAACCAAACAAGCCATTTTCCCTGATTTTACCTTTGACAAGTCAAACTTTCTTGTTGATGCATTATCCAATGCGGGATTACCCATGACAACAATTCCTAAACCTCATGTGGAAAAATTCATGGAGTTTTGTCCGACTTTGCATTTTCTGACTCCTCAGTTACTAAGAACTTTGTTGGTTCGCCGGAAACGTGAATTCCGGGATAGGAATGGAATGATCTTGGCACTTGAGTATTGTTTGCTTGATCTAACAACCCCAATTCAATCTGACAACTTTTATGGTTTGCCACTTTTGCCCCTTTCAAATGGTTTGTTTACAGTTTTTGAGAAGAGAGGATCGAGTGATAGAGTTTATGTCACACGTGGTGATGCTTATAATCTTTTGAAAGATTCTGTTTCAAACCACCTTGTGGATTCTGAAATTCCGGATGCTGTTTATGAAAAGTTATGTGATATGGCAAGAAGTGAAAGTTTCAATGTTTCCTTTCTAAGTTGTCATTTGCTTGAGAAGTTGTTTATGAGGTTACTTCCAACAGAATGGATGCACATGAAGGAGGTGATGTGGGTCCCTGGGCATCAAGGGCAACCTACTTTGGAATGGATGAGGTTGTTATGGAATTACCTAAATTCAAATTGTGATGATCTTTCTGTGTTTTGTAAATGGCCGATTTTACCAGTTGGAAACAATCATCTGTTACAGCTTGTGGAGAATTCATATGTGATTGAAGATGATGGGTGGAGTGAGAACATGTCATCATTGTTGCTCAAAATAGGGTGTCTGTTATTGAGACATGACATTCAGTTAGAACACCCACAGTTGAACAAATACGTGCAGTCTCCATCAGCAAGTGGTGTTCTAAATGCATTATCAGCAATTTGTGAACCAGGGAAAATAGGTGATCTTTTTGATAATGCATCAGAGGGCGAGTTGCATGAGTTTAGAAGTTTCATTCTTCAATCCAAATGGTTCTCTGGTGGCTTACTTAATGCATCACATATCAACATCATCAAACAGATTCCAATGTTTGAGTCCTTCAAGAGTAGAAAGCTGGTTTCTTTAACTAAACCTACTAAATGGCTTAAACCAGATGGCATTCTAGAAGGTCTTTTGGATGATGACTTTATTCGCATTGATTCAGAGAAAGAAAGAAAGTTATTGAAAAAGTATTTAGACATCAGAGAACCTTCTCGAGTCCAATTTTATAAAGGCTATGTGTTCAATCGTATTCCAGAACTTGTCTCTGAGCCTGAGATTCTCTTGGCTATTTTTGATGAAATTCGTGTTTTGATTAAGGAAGATAGCTCCTTCAAGAAAGAACTTATGATGACTCCCTTTGTCCTTACCAATACTGGATCTTTGCAAGAACCACAAAGGTATATTCTAAATACATTTCCATTATATATATATAATACAGTTTAGTGTTTGATTCTAGTGTAAAGATGATTTATCTTCAATCTTTTACAGGCTATATGATCCTCGTATACCCGAGCTGGAAAAATTTCTGCACAAGGATTTGTTCTTCCCTTCTGACAAATTCTCTGATCCTGAAACTTTGGAGATGCTAGTTACCCTTGGACTAAAGCAAACCCTAGGCATCCAGGGTTTGCTTGATTCTGCTAAATCGGTGTCTATGTTGCATGATAAAATGGAACCAGAGGCTGTTGTAAATGGAAAGAGACTACTTGGTTGTTTAGATGCATTGGCACTCAAGTTTTCAACTGAGGAAGTGGAATTCAGTTTTAATGAGTTTGGGCCAGATGATGAAGCAGATAACTACTCAAGAAACACTCCTGAAGCGTTTCATGAAGATTATGTAGGCAAGCTGTTCGATGAAATGCCAGGAGACGAGTTTTGGTCTGAACTAAAAGCCATCAGATGGTGTCCTGTTTCTGTTGACCCACCTTTGACCGGACTTCCATGGTTAGTGCCAGCTCAGCAAATTGCAGCACCGGATACTGTCAGACCTAAATCACAGATGTGGCTCGCTTCATCCATGATGCATGTACTTGATGGTGAATGTAATTCCATGTTTTTACAACGTAAGCTTGGGTGGACAGATCGGTTACATATAAAAACTTTGACCAGTCAACTCATTGGTCTATCCAAATCCTATGCTGAAGTTAAGTCAGACCCTGAATTTGAAGCTTCTCTACAAGAGCATATGCCAGTTCTTTACTCAAATCTGCAAGAATATGTTGGCACTGATGAGTTTGACCTTCTTAAAGCTTCTCTCAGTAATGTTCCATGGGTTTGGATTGGAGATGATTTTGTAACTGTTGAAGCTCTTGCTTTTGATTCGCCTGTAAAATACAGTCCATACTTGTATGTTGTTCCATCTGAATTATCTGTTTTCAGAGATTTGCTTCTTGCTCTTGGAGTCCGGCTTTCTTTTGACCTTTTTGACTATGCTCATGTTCTACTTCGGTTACAAAAAGATGTGAAAGGGTCGCCACTTTCAGAAGATCAGTTGAGTTTTGTCCTTTGTGTTCTAGAAGCTGTTTCAGATTGTCAATCAGAGAGATCAATGTTTGAATCTTCCAACACACCATTGTTGGTGCCTGATTCTCGAGGGCTTCTCATGGCAGCAAGGGATGTGATGTATAATGATGCACCTTGGTTGGACAATAATACCCCTCTGGGAAAACATATCATACACTCGAGTATCAGTCATGATCTGGCTAACAGGCTAGGGATTCAATCCCTTCGTTCCATCTCTTTAGTCAGTGAGGAAATGACAAAAGATTTACCCTGTATGGACTATGCAAAAATCCATGATCTTCTTGAATTATATGGAGGGAAAGATTTCTTGTTATATGATCTTATTGAGCTTGCAGACTGCTGTAAAGCCAAAAAGCTTCATATAATTTTTGACAAACGCCAACATCCATCACAATCATTGCTGCAACAAAATTTAGGTACAAAGTTGTCAGACTATTTACTTTTTACTTTATAGCCTATTGAATTTAAAAAATTAAAAATAAATTTTTTTACAGGAGATTTTCAAGGGCCTGCCATTGTTGCTGTACTGGAAGGAGCAAGTTTGAGTAGAGAGGAAATATCTAGCCTCCAGTTTCTTCCTCCATGGGGTTTAAGGGGTGACATGCTTAATTATGGATTAGGGTTAATGAGCTGTTATTCTATAACTGATCTTCCTTCAGTCGTCTCTGGTGGCTTTTTATATATGTTTGATCCTTGTGGTAAAGCTTTTACTCTACCTTCATCAAGTCATTCTCCAGCTGCAAAGATGTTTACTTTGACAGGTATATATTAGTAATAATTCCGTTATCTTTCTGTTAATCAGGTTAGTATTCTGTTATGATTCTGTTAATTACAGGTACCAATTTGACTGAGCGATTCCGTGATCAGTTTAGTCCCATGTTTATTGGTCAAAAAGTTCCATGGTCATCAGACTCTACAGTTATACGAATGCCTATTTCATCAAAGTTCATTGAAGATGGAACTGAGTCTGAGTGGACAGAAATAAAACTGATATTTGAAAATTTCATTAAGCATGCCTCTAGAACACTCGTATTTCTGAAGTCTGTTTCTGAGGTAACAAGAACTTATATTTCAGACTATCTAGTTATTGGTTATAATATTTAACACTTTTTTTTTTTTTTTTTTTTTTTTGAATCAGGTGTCTTTATCAACATGGGAAGAAAAAGAGCCACAATCTTCACAAGATTTTTTAATCTATGTGGACTCATCACATGCAGCATTAAGGAATCCGTTCTCAGAAAAGAAATGGAAGAAGTTCCAGCTATCAAATTTATTTGGTACCTCAAGTTCTGCAGTCAAATTACATGTTGTAGATATAAATTTGCATCAAAATGGAACAATGGTGGTGGACAGGTGGCTTGTTGTACTTAGCTTAGGTTCTGGACAAACAAGAAACATGGCTCTTGATAGGCGATACCTAGCTTATAATCTGACACCTGTCGCTGGAGTAGCTATACACATTTTAAGAAACGGACATCTTTCTGAAGCACAATCATTTTACTCCATCATGTCCCCTCTCCCTCTCTCTGATAGCATCACTATGCCTGTAACTGTCCTAGGTTGTTTCCTAGTACGCCACAACCGAGGTCGTTACCTTTTCATGTATCAAGATTCAGAATCACAACCAGATGCAGGGAATCAGCTGATTGAAGCCTGGAATCGGGAACTCATGACATGCGTCCGTGATTCCTATGTTAGATTAGTGTTGGAAATGTTTAAAATAAGAAGAGATCCATCCACTTCAACATTGGAATCAAGAGCAACACACGCGATTCACATGGCATTGAACGCATGTGGCACTCAGATATATTCGTTTTGGCCTACTTCTGAAGATGCAAATGGGACAAAATCAAAAACCCTAAAAGCTGACTGGACTTGTGTGGTTGACCAAGTCATCAGACCGTTTTACTCTCGCCTTGTTGACCTTCCTGTTTGGCAGCTTTACTCTGGGAATTTAGTCAAAGCTGAAGAGGGGATGTTTCTTTCACAGCCTGGAAGTCGAATGGGTGGAAACATATTACCTGCAACTGTTTGTTCTTTTGTAAAAGAACATCATCCCGTTTTTTCAGTCCCATGGAAACTCGTGTCTGAAATTCAAGCAATTGGGTTCAATATACGAGAAATCAAACCGAAAATGGTTCGTGATCTTCTTAGAATGTCTTCAACACCAATTGCTATTCCATCAATCGATACTTACGTGGATGTTCTTGAGTATTGTTTGTCAGATATTCAGCTTCTTGACCCATCTGAGGATCCGGATCACAATTCAGGACCCGGACTGGATCTGGGTCGGGCTCCGGGCCCATCGGGTTCTACTTCACCTAACCCAGGTGACCCGATAGAAACACTTGCGAGTTTAGGAAAGGCTTTGTTTGATTTCGGGCGAGGGGTTGTTGAAGACATGGGTCGGGGAACGGAAAGGTACAACACGGGCCTGGGCCTTGGTGGGCCCATTAGAGGCCCGGACCGTAGGTTTGTAAAAGTAGCATCTGAGCTTAAAGGGTTACCATGTCCTACTGCAATAAGTCATCTTTCTAAATTGGGTGTAACCGAGCTTTGGGTTGGAAACAAACAGCAGCAATCGTTAATGGCCCGTTTGGGTTCGAAATTTGTTCATCCGAATATTTTGGAAAGACCGATTTTGGCCCAAATCTTTACAAATGATAATTTATTATCATTACTTAAACTGAAAATCTTTTCGCCTCGTTTGCTAGCTGATAACATGAGGTCACTTTTTCATGAAAATTGGGTGAATCATGTTATCAACTCGAGTGTAGCTCCTTGGTTTTCATGGGAAAATACACGTGAAGGTGGGCCAGCTCCTGATTGGATAAAACTCTTTTGGAGAAGTTTTAGTAATTCGGAAGATCTACCTCTCTTCTCTCAATGGCCACTAGTTCCTGTATTTCTGGGTCGACCCGTTTTATGCCGGGTCAAACATTGTAATCTGGTATTCATCCCGCCCCAGTTACCCAATTCAGAAAATCCGGATCTTGAAGATGATGATGTAGCATGTTTGGATTCGTTGCCTGAAGAGATTCGGCCATATATGTTGGCATATAAAGTCACTGATAAAAAACACCCGTGGTTATACTCTTTGCTTAACCAATGCAACATACCGATAGTTGACACTGCTTTCATGGAATTTACTCCTCCACGCAACTATTTTCCGGTGGCTGGAATCTCATTGGGCCAAGCCATAGCCGCCAAGCTTGTCGCCGGAAAAGCCGCCGGTTATCTCCCGGAGCTCACCTCCTTTCCACCTTCCGATTGCAACAGCCTGTTCTCCCTATTGGCTTCTGATTTTTCATCAAATGGATCCGAATACACACAACAAGATCTTGAAGTTCTTCGTGATCTACCGATTTACAAAACTGTTATTGGAACATACAGAAAGCTGAATATCCAGGAAACATGTATGATCGGATCAAATACGTTTCTCAAACCGTACAACGAACATTGCATGTGGTACAACTCGGAGTCTTTCGAGAGTGGATTGCTTCGAGCTCTTGGAGTGTCCGAGTTGCAAGATAAACAGATATTGGTTAGATTCGGGTTACCCGGTTTTGAAGAGAAGCCTCATTCAGAACAGGAAGATATATTGATATATCTTTACATGAATTGGCAAGAACTCCAACAAGATTCTTTAGTCATTGAAGCATTAAAAGAGACCAAATTTGTAAGAAGTGCTGATGAACAATCGGGAGATTTACACAAACCAAAAGACTTATTTGACCCTGGTGATTCGTTGCTAAAATCGGTTTTTTCCAGTGAGGTTCAGAAGTTTCCAGGGGAGAGATTTGTTTCAGATGGATGGCTTAATGTGTTAAGAAAAACCGGGCTTCAAAACACGAGTGATCCGGATATTGTTCTAGAATGTGCTAGAAGAGTCGAGTTTCTTGGAGCTGAAAGTATGAAACCTTCTGGATTTGTTGATGATTTTGAGGAGGATTTTTCAGACACAAGAATGGAAGTTTCTTTAGAGATTTGGTCATTAGCCGAGACTCTAGTGAGTGCAATATTTGCTAATTTTGCTGTTCTTTATGGGAACAATTTCTGCAATACACTTGGAAAGATTGCATGCATTCCTGCAGAAAAAGGGTTCCCTTCTATAAGTGGAAAGAAAGGTGGTAAAAGAGTGCTGTGTTCTTACAGTGAAGCCCTTGTGTTGAAAGATTGGCCCCTTGGATGGAGTGTTGCTCCCATTCTTTCCAAACAAAGTGTGGTTCCACCAGAGTATGCCTGGGGATCTCTTCAGCTGAAAACCCCTCCTCCTTTTACTACAGTTTTAAAACACCTTCAGGTTATGCATCTTCTCTTTCTTTTTGATATTATAGGGTTTAATGGATTAAGATGTTATTAATCAATCAAGCTAATGAAGTAATGATGATATCATAACAGGCTATTGGAAGAAATTTCGGTGAAGACACTCTGGCTCATTGGCCTAATGAATCAGGTTTAATAACTGTTGAGGAAGCTTCTTTTGAGGTTTTTAAGTATCTTGACAAGATTTGGGGGACACTGTCTTCCTCAGGTAATAAGTCATGTCTCCATTAAGTCCATTAAGTCAAAAAGAAACAAGAGAATAACTTTATTATCTTTTCTTCTTGAATGTTGTCAGATTTATCAGAGTTGAAGCGAGTGGCATTCATTCCCGCTGCTAACGGGACCCGTTTAGTGACTTCAAGTTCTCTTTTTGCCCGTTTGACAATAAACCTTTCACCATTTGCATTTGAACTTCCTTCACGTTACCTCCCATTCGTGAAGATTCTAAAAGAACTTGGACTTCAAGACACGTTATCAATCTCTTGTGCAATGGATCTTCTTTCAGATCTTCAAAAATCTTGTGGATATCAACGTCTGAATCCAAATGAACTCCGTGCAGTGATGGAAATACTACATTTCCTCTGTAATGAAACCATAGAGCTCCAGAAATCAGATAGATCTAAATGGGAATCAGAGCTGATTGTCCCTGATGATGGCTGCAGACTCGTTCATGCAAATTCATGCGTTTACATCGATCCATACGGGTCCCGGTATGTGAAGTATATCGATTCTTCAAGGCTTAGATTCGTTCACCATGATGTTTCAGAAAAGTTATGTTTAGCATTCAGCATTCGAAAGCTTTCAGATGTTGTTGTTGAGGTAGTACTAAACTACTAAAAGTCTAAAACCAATCAAACTTTATCTTTTTTTGTTTATATATAAACATGGTTTATTTATTTTCCAGGAGCTTGATCAAGTTGAAAACTTGCATACCCTTGAAGAAATCGGGTCCATTTCATTGGCATCCATCAGGATAAAGCTGTTAAGCACATCATTTCAGGTTGCCATATTAAGTGTTCTCAACAGCGTACCTTTAACCACTTCCAAAACTCCAGATTTGCAGACTTTACAACAATCACTCGAATCCATTGCTAAAAGACTACAATTCGTTCAATCCATCTACACACGTTTTTGGCTCCTTACAAAATCCCAAGACATCACACGTTCATCAAAAGATTCCATAATCCCAGAATGGGAATCCGGATCCAGATCCAGTCATCGATCACTTTACTATGTTGACCGGTCAAACACCCGGTTACTAATCGCGGACCCACCAAGTTACATTTCAGTCCTTGACCTCGTTTCAATTGTCGTGAGCCATGTTTTAAGGTCTCCGGTCCCGCTTCCGATCGCTTCCTTGTTTCTCTCTCCGGAAGGTTCCGAAACCGCACTTGTGAACATCCTTAAACTTTCTTCCGATGTAAGGGCGACAGGTGGTGTTGGTGGGTTTCTTGGGAGGGAGATACTTCCACAAGATGCAATGCAGGTGCAGCTGCACCCATTAAGACCTTTTTACAAAGGTGAGATAGTGGCGTGGAGGAGTCAAAATGGAGAAAAGTTGAAATACGGGAAGATTCCGGAAGATGTAAGGCCATCAGCAGGACAAGCACTTTATAGATTCAATCTTGAAATGTCTCCAGGGAAATTGGAAGCTGTTCTTTCTTCACATGTCTTCTCTTTCAGAAGTTTATCAATCGGGAACAATAATAATAATATGATCCATGAAGATAATAGTAACAATGTGGTTGATACTACACATAAGCATGTTGAGAAACCAGAGAGTTCTAGTTCGAGGAATCAGGTTTGTGAAATTAGTTTGTTACCCAAGTTATATAATCATATAAAGTTTGCTAATTTATATTCTTTTTTTGATTTTTTTTTAAAGAAACAGAAACAACCGATTAAAGAACTGGAACACGGGCGTGTGTCGCCTGAAGAGTTGGTACAAGCGGTACAAGAAATGTTGTCAGCCGCCGGAATCCGAATGGACACAGAGAAGCAGTCGCTGCTCCAAACAACGTTGTCACTCCAAGAACGGTTGAAGGAATCTCAAGCCACACTTTTGCTGGAACAGGTATGCATATGTGTTTTACTATATAAATTAAATAGCCGCATTGCATTGTGTTGACTGGTCAAACGCTGATGTGTAAATAAGTGTTTTTGTGGAATATTTATAGGAAAAATCGGATGTGGCGATAAAAGAAGCAGACACAGCGAAAGCAGCATGGCTATGTAGAATCTGTTTGAGTAACGAGATTGATATCACTTTGGTTCCATGTGGACACGTGTTATGTCGTCGATGCTCGTCTGCGGTTTCTCGGTGTCCGTTTTGTCGGTTGCAAGTTTCAAAGACAATTAAAATATATCGGCCTTGAAAGCAAAGCGTATAGTAAGTAGTAGTAATGATGATTGATGAGGAGTACATAATTCAATTATTTTTTAGGTCATACCATGATGTTATTGCGTATACGTTTTTGTGCATAGTAAAACGTATCGTTGTGTATGGGATATGGGACGTGGGAAGAGTTGAATACTCAATTTTGTATAGTGGCTTTCATCGGTTAACATTTTGTTTCGGTGATGGAAAAGGAAATGTTTATACATCCTTAATGCTGGGTTGCTTTTTTTCCATAAAAATTAACCAATCGAGGAGGGTTATTGTCGAAATCGGGATTTTGATTGTAGGATGTAAGACCCTACGATCCTACAAGCCAAAAACAACGTGGATAAATATATTATGGGTTTTGTAGCAAGATTTGGACTTAACACCTTTTTTTGGGGGCCTATATTTGTTAACTCTAAATTTTTTACTAATACTAGAAACTTAATCTCACATGTGACTTCAATTATCCAACATATAGTCTTCAAAATTTCTCATGTCTAATCGAAATCGTGCTAAAGTTTTGTCCATTGAGCTCGACATCACGTATTGCACGAAGGCCTCAAAACTTGGTGAGTTGTCCCATTTATATAGGGGTGTTCATCTTTGGATATCCAATGGTTATCTATACAACCAATTCAATCTAATCATCCGGTGGATATTGGATAATGAAAACCATTCTAATCATATTCATTACGATAGACAAACTTGGCCGATCTTATCAAATTAGAAATTGAAAACTGGATTGGATCAGTTTTATCTATCAGATATTTCATGTTAAATATTCAGTTTAACCGATTGGGATCTATCTAGTTTCATCCAGTTGGTTCCATCCAAATTTTATCCAATTTATAAATTATAAAATTTATCTTTATTAATAATTTTAATAATTGATATTACATACTAATTGTATTATAATTGGATGAATATTATAGTAATTGGATTTTGATTGTCATACAATAACCACCAATCCAATTGGATATTGAAATTTCAGAAAGATTGGTATGTGTCTAATATTCAATTCAAATGTGATTGAATATCTAATATGTGTCAAGCGTTTTGAATTGGATCGTTTTTTTTTTCTACACATCTCTAGTTATATGATGGTTGACAATTTTTTTATATGTTGTCTTTTGTTTTCATTGTACCTTGTGTAAAATTTTATAAAAGTTTATCACCATGGTCCATGTTAACAACTTTTTATATAACTTGTAAACCGGTAAATAAAGATGTATAATAATCTTAAACTTACAACTATTTTAATTTTGATTATTTTAAAGGACAAAACACCATACCATACTAAAAACTTTGCTTAACATGTCTCACATCATCTCATGCAAAACATTATTATCTCTATTCAAAGCAATAACAAGTTTTCATATTGTGTTATTCGTAAAATTTTAATCATATTTATTATTTTGTTCCTAAATAATCATGTAATAATAATAATTTTGATGTTAATATGGATAGAATAAAGATAAACTATAACTATTTTTGGATAAATTTCAATATATTTTCCCATTATTTTAAGATGTCATAATTCATAAATAAAATAATTTGGTTTTTCATTATAGGACAGTTCATCTCACAACCAATCGGTTGAAGGTCACCGCCGATCACTACATGGCAGGCGTCTCCATCGCCGCAGAATGGCAACTTCTCGGCGACAAGTACTACCGAAAACCAGAACTCTACCAATTACGATGGAAAAACATCGATCTTGCTCGAAACAAGGTCGCCTGCGCCCCATTCGGTGGTCCAATTGCCGTCATTCGAGACGAATCCAAGATCGTCCAGCTCTACGCCGAATCCGCCCTTCGTAAACTCCGAATATTCAACTCCTGCGGCCGCCAAATCTCCGAGACTGTCTGGAGAAACCCCGGAGGACGTTTGATCGGATTGTCGTGGACCGAGGAGCAAGTATTAGTCTGTGTGACACAAGATGGCACCGTTTATAGGTATGACATCCACTGTAAGATAATTGAATCAAATGTTAGCATGGGTACGGAGTGTTTCGAACACAGTGTGGTTGAGTGTGTGTTTTGGGGCAATGGGGTTGTGTGTATCAATGAGGCTTTCCAGTTGTTCTGTATTCCTGATTTGAAAAACCCTAAACCCTGTAAGCTCGCTGATACGGGGTTAGAGGAATTCCCCCTTTGTATGGCGGTGATTGAGCCGCAGTATACTATGTCCGGGAATGTGGAGGTGTTGCTCGGAGTTGGAGATCATGTGTTGTTGGTAGAGGAAGATGGAGTTCAGACTGTAGGTGATGGATTAGGAACTCTGCAGAAGATGGTTATTTCACATAATGGGAAATTAATGGCGTCATTCACTCACGATGGTCAGCTTCTTGTGATGCCCACTGACTTCTCAAGCATCATCTTTGAGTACAGTTGCGAGGTTTGTTTTATGACACTCTTGTTGATACAAAAAACCATATTTATCTTGTATTATGTATGGGATGCCATTAACATCTTGTTATATACAGTCTACCCTAGCTCCAGAGCAACTTGTTTGGTGTGGAATGGACAGTGTGTTGCTGTATTGGGATGATATGCTTCTGATGGTGGGCCCCTACGGAGATCCAGTTCGCTATCTTTATGATGAACCCATTATCCTTATCCCAGAGTGTGATGGAGCTAGGATATTGTCCAACTTAAACATGGAGTTTCTTCAACGGGTCCCAGCTTCTACTGAATCTATCTTCAAGATTGGGAGCACAGAACCAGCAGCTTTATTGTATGATGCTTTGGATCATTTTGACAGGAGGAGTGCAAAGGTAAGGTGTCATTTTGATCTTTGAAATTTGAATTAGACTTTACATTTCTTTCTTTCTTTCTAAGTTGTAATGTTGATTTATTCCATTCCAGGCTGATGAAAATTTGAGGCTGATAAAAACATCGTTGCCTGAGGCTGTTGAAGCCTGTGTAGATGCTGCAGGACATGAGTTTGATCCTTCACTACAACAGACACTACTGAGAGCTGCAAGCTATGGGCAAGCGTTTTGTAGGTAAGTTTTTCATCTGTTGGTAGAAGATACATATATTGTGATAATATGGTGAACAATCATCTATATATTTGATTTTTCCACTTTATTGAATGCAAGTGAAGTATTTCATGTAACATATGTTGGTCTAAAACTAGTAATCATCCTTTTTCCATAATGTTAAGCTTTCTTTAAGAAATGAGAGAAGGTGATAATGTTAAGCTTATAAATGGTGGTGGTGGTTTTAAGTTTTAAGTTTTTCTAATTTTTGTTAACGATAGTGATATCCAGTTGGCTTTGGCAGCCAATTTCAACGTGAGAGCATTCAGGAGATGAGTAAAACACTGCGTGTTCTAAATGCTGTTAGAAGCCCAGAAACAGGGATTCCATTAAGCATACATCAATACAAGGTCTTTTTTTTTTTAACACCTAAACATAATTCACTTTCACAATTATTCTTCATTACATTAATGCTTTTAATCTGTTCCTTAGTTGCTTACACCATCAGTTCTGATTGGTCGATTGGTTAATGCCCACCAACATCTCCTGGCACTCAGGATATCAGATTACCTTGGAATGAACCAAGTAAGTTTTATGTATTGTTCTTCACTAATCATTATCATATATGATGTGACTTGTTCAGTTTTGATTGGTGGATTGATTCTTTTTTTTTAAATCCAGGAAGTGGTTATCATGCACTGGGCTTGTTCAAAGCTTACAGTATCATCAGCAGTTCCTGATGTTACTCTCCTTGAAATTTTACTTGACAAGGTTGTGCTCAATTAAGTTTTATTATATGATGATTTATAATTTTGTTACACTTTCAATGATTACTGACTTTTTGGGAATTTTCAGTTAAAGTTGTGCAGAAGCATTTCTTATGCTGCAGTTGCTGCCCATGCAGATCAGACTGGCAGGAGGAAATTAGCTGCTATGCTTGTTGAACATGAACCTCTCTCCTCAAAGCAGGTTTAGGGTTTAAAATACAAGATATGAAAAATTTATTGAATGATATATAATATGATTGAATATGATCCATATCAACTTTTCAGGTTCCTCTATTACTAGGCATTGGGGAAGAAGATACAGCCTTGACTAAGGCAACTGAAAGTGGCGATACTGATCTTGTTTATCTTGTTCTCTTTCATATATGGCAGAAGGTATTTATTGTTTTCTTATTTAATTAATTATAAATATAATACTAAAATTAAGTTCTCAAATTATTGACTTGTATAGAGACCAGCATTGGAATTATTTGGAATGATACAAGCTAGACCTATTGCACGCGATCTATTCATACGTTATGCAAGGTAAAGGCTATATAATAAGTTTTTCTATTTAATTTCATTTGAGAATATGAAGAATTTTTTTTTTTTTTTTGATGAATGTGTCTATTATTTCAGGTGCTATAAGCATGAGTTTCTCAAGGATTTCTTTCTTTCTACTGGTCAACTTCATGTAATTGGTTATGTTTTGGGTGTTGAAAAAGTTTTGATACACACTGATATTTTTGATTTGGTAAAACAAAAGTAGAAGTTAAGTGTTGTTGAATGTTGTATGTAGGATGTTGCCTACTTGTTGTGGAAAGAATCATGGGAATTAGCAAAGAATCCAATGGCAAGTAGAGGATCTCCACTTCATACTCCACGTATAAAACTCATTGAAAAAGCTCAAAACCTTTTTGCTGAAACTAAGGAACATGTTTTTGAGTCCAAGGCTGCTGAAGAACATGCAAGATTATTAAGGTATGGCATGTTTTAAAAGTCCAAAAAACTCTTAACTTACTAAATATTAATTGTGTCATTGTCTTTTTTTTTTTATATATTTATATGCAGGATGCAACATGAGCTAGAAGTAAGCACAAAGCAACCAATATTTGTTGATTCAAGTATCAGTGACACAATCAGGACATGCATAGTATTGGGCAATCATAGGGCTGCACTCAGAGTCAAAACAGAATTCAAGGTCAAAGATGAGTCACTCACTAACTGAATTTTATGAGTGTTTGATTTAATAATTTAAGCAGTGCACTTATATTATGGTATAATTTCAAAATCTTGAATCAGGTTTCAGAGAAAAGATGGTATTGGCTCAAAGTTTTTGCCTTGGCAACGATCAGAGATTGGGATGCCTTGGAAAAGTTTTCAAAGGAAAAAAGGCCTCCAGTTGGTATATAATCATTTTGTCGAAGTTTTTTTTTTTTTTTTTTTTTATATGTATAAATTCTGTATGAGAAGTAATTGAATTTTATAATATTTGGTGAGATAGGTTTTAGGCCGTTTGTGGAGGCATGCATTGATGCTGAGGAAAAAGGTGAAGCTGTGAAGTACATTTCTAAGCTTGCAGATCCTCGTGAAAAAGCAGAGGTTTGTATATATTTCTTTATAGTTTTGGAATATAAATTAAATATGTGGATTTGGAGTTAAAAAAAATAAAATATGTTTGTGGGTGTTGTTGACGAATGACAGGCGTATGCTCGAGTAGGCATGGCAAAGGAAGCTGCAGATGCTGCATCACAGAGTAAAGATGGGGAGTTGTTGGGGCGTCTGAGAAACACATTACAAGATTCAACAGCTTCATCACTTTTTGATACTCTCAGGGATAGACTATCCTTCCCAGGTGTTTCCTAGTTGTCATTATCATGCAGTGTGAGAGTGTGTGTGTGTGTTTTATGAGTTGTTTTGCTATATTTATTTCAATAAAAGGGAATCTTGATGTAAAAATTTGTTGTATAAACATATTATTTATTGTAAGTTGAGATTTTGGGCTTGAGTGTGATTTGCAAAATTTTTGTTTGTTTTCTTGATTCGTGTCTTATTTATATTTTGGCTTGAAATCGAACTCATTCAATAGAAGAAGGAATTGATTTTGGATTTTGGTTTACTTACTAATTTATAAACAGTTAGATACAACTAGTTATCATCAAAGATCAAATACACTAAATCACGATAAAGATCCGAGCTAGGCATTACTATTTTTTTTTCTCTTCTGTAGTTCCTTGCTTCTTTAGTAAGTTTACGTAAAAGGTATATAAGAACAAATTGGTAAGCTACAAAGAATGTAGTTAGTAACCTACTCTATAATTAAAATGTGTTTAACTATCATCAGGTACTCAACTTGCGATTCACCCATAAGGCAAGAGTAAATACCATATGGCTAACATTAATGCCACATGGATACCTGTAGACACCACATGAGCATTGCCATTATTAAATAACCAAATCTATATCTATATATATCTTATGAAGCTAGTATTTTTCATTGAACCTCATGCATTTGAAACTCCCAAGGCCATTCACCTTTTATTTTTACTCAAACAATATTCATTTGAAACCCTTATTTAAATGAATACCACTCAAAAATCTCTTAATTTTGATTAACTATTTAAAAGTATTATAACTTATATAATATGTTTAATAAACAATTAATGTATAGTCTACTATAAAAGACAAATCTCTTTGAGTAGAAACACAAAAACAAATCACATACGAGTCTCTTAGTAATGATTAACTATTCAAAAGTATTATAACTTATATAATATGTTTAATAAACAATTAATGTATAGTCTACTATAAAAGGCAAATCTCTTTGAGTAGAAACACAAAAACAAATCACATACAAATTCCATAAAGAAAACAAGCTTAAAGGTTTTTGTGTTGGTTTGAAGGCTTTTGACCATTTTCGAGTCATATTATTATGTTAAAGTTTTTAATTTGTAAGTTTGTTATATATATATATATATATATATATATATATATATATATATATATATATATATATATATATATATATATATACCTTGGTCTAAATATTCTTTTAAGATAATCATTATTGTCGTGGTTAAAATTTAATGTAAATTAGATTTGATTCATATTATCAATCATATGTTATGGAATGTGATATATATACTATTTAATTAGATATTATATATATGTTTGTATATTTGTGTTGCTTCAAAGAAATAATTAATTAAAAATCATGGATATGTCATATTATCCATGTAAGTCTCTTTTAAAATGCAAATTGTCTATCTTATCACTTTATATCTTAGTATATGTTTAACATTTTAATTATAATAGTAAGTGCTTTTTAAAACGTTTCTTTCACTTAATAATAATAATTTCACTTAATAATAATAATAATAATAATAAATGGTAAATTAGAAAAATCATGAATATTTTATATTATCCATGAAAGTCACTTTTAAAATGTAAATTATCAATCTTATCACTTAAATATATTTTTCATATTTGAGTAATAATATTTAGTGTTTCTTAAAAGTTTTTTTTTAAATTAATAATAATAAAAAGTTGTTTAAGTTAATAAACAATCATTTTAAATGATAATAATATCAAACTAAAAATTATGTAACGTTAGCTACAAATAAATTGTATTTTAATGACCATCATTATTGAAATTAAAAAATAATCACATAAGTAAAAAATTTAATTAATCAATCATAATATTTTTTATAAATAATACTAAATACATAATTATTTAATTCTATTAATAAAGAAGGTGGGTTGATGTCAATGAATAATATTGTTCAAAATAGTTAAGATTATATATATATATATATATATATATATATATATATATATATATATATATATATATATATATATATAATTTAGTGTAAAAATATTACGTCAAAATTAATGTCAATAAATAACCATTTTAAACATTTATTTTTCAATATTTTAACAATCTATTTTTAAGCTGCGACGTGCAACGCGCGCGAATTCGTCTAGTAGAAATATATTGCCACTTGCATTGGAATCGTAACGACAAATCATCAAAGAGATATATGTTACCACGTGCATTGAATATCGCACCGACAAATCACCAATCGTTGCCACCTATCGCACTAAAAATCACATATATGTTTCCCGTTCTATACTGAATACTAACACCCAATCTATCTATCATCATAAATTGCCAACAAATCAATATGATAAATACAAATATTCATCACACTGGTAGCTATTAAACTCTATGGTCTATTAAGGCTTAGTATATCAAAACTACTGCTTGTTAATCTAGTATCAATTAGACACAATTTTCTACTACACCAAGTTATTAAATAACTTCATTAACTATTTATCAA
The DNA here is from genome assembly GCF_052625555.1 of Lactuca saligna. Taxonomy (NCBI): domain Eukaryota; kingdom Viridiplantae; phylum Streptophyta; class Magnoliopsida; order Asterales; family Asteraceae; genus Lactuca; species Lactuca saligna. The sequence continues at coordinate 35,049,169 of NC_136424.1, forward strand.
CAATCCAATATTAATATTAGTTAGCACCAATGAAATTTATACACTAAATTGATATTTCCTTAAGACACCACTTATAAGGCTCACAAATACACCCAAATTAGTCACAAGATACCCCTATGTGACGCTTTTCATCAATTAATAGCATAAAATGGATATTATGTATTACACCATAAAATACATTACACTTAAGAAATATTTAATCTCTTTTGCACCTTATACATAGATAATATCAAAAGTACTATATATGGTATATTACACCTCATTGGATATAACCGTCAAAAGTTAATACATTGCATATATCACATATATATAACACTTACCGTAAATATTTAGGGAAATCTAAAAAAAATCAATATTTTGGATCATTTACGGTTTACTCCCAACATTTATATTTTGAATAGAAAAGTTCCGATTATCTAATTTTATACGATAATCTGTCATTTTGTGTTGACAAAAAGTATTGTTTCATTAATTTGGACAAAATTTAAAATAATCGGGAATTTGTTGTTCAAAAAATAAAATTTAGGATTAAACCGTAAACAGATCCAAAATATTGAGATTTTATCGGAGATGTAACATTCGGATCCCGAGAAGAAAAAGAATGTGACTTTTGGTCTTGGATTCATCTAGCAACTCTTCTTATCATCTTGTTGTACATCTTCTGTACTCTTGTGACATGTGGAGGTGACAGTTGGTGGAACATTCTTTTCTGCTATCTTTTCAGGTTGTCATGCGAGTTTTCTTACCATCTTAGCGGGTCGAAGACACCAAGGTCGACCTATTGTATTATTTGTGTAGAATGTAAGCTATTATATGACTTTTACTCATGTGATTAAATGATATATGCATAGATACAATCTAGACTCGGAGTCATTATGGATTCAGGGGTTGATATGGACCCGACACAACCATTTGCTGTCATTTGGGATTGATACGGACCTGAAACAGCCACGTGTTGTTATATTATATGTATGATGTATGTGATATTTTAGGAAAACTCATTAAGCCTTGTGCTTACAGATTTTTTTATGGTATCAGGTACTTCCGGTACAAAATGGAAGGGTCCGACGTGATGGCTCATATCCTCCCCATGACTCGTCGAGGTCAACAACCTCCGAGTCCTTTTCCTGTCCAACTCACTGTGTCACCACTCAGCTCACTGATCGGAGTCTTAACCAGAAGAGGTTGTGGGTTTTGTGCTATGACTCGCCGAGTCCAAGAACAGACTCGCCGGGTCCACGGTAATCTTCATCAGACTCGTTGAGTTGTTCTTCCAACTCGCCGAGTCCAAGCTCATCTTCATATGACTCGCCGAGTCCACCCATGCAACTCGCCGAGTCTCTTCAGTCCTTTATCCATACAAAGACTTTTCGAGCCATGTAGGGGCTCCAAACTGTAGATCCATTCTTGTAGGGCAAAACTCTCACGTAAAGTTGCAAACTTTACGTGAAAACAAAGGGCTAAAGGCCCAACTCAATCTAGAGCTAAGGTTTTAAGACAAGAATGCTCACAAGCATGCCAAGGGCTGATACTTTCCGACTATATGGACCAAAACAAGCCTATATCTGAAGTTGCAACCTCATATCTAGTCCCAAAACCCGAAATGGATTCTAAACATGCTAAAAGGCCCCAAGTCATCACCCAAGAATAGATCTAGAAGGGAAAAGCTCAAGGTAACAACTTGTTACCTCAGAAATGTGCCCAAGATGGAGTAGATTCCAGATCTCCATGGATCCCTTGATGCTTTACACTTAATCTACAAGTCTCTTTTGCTAGAATCTCCTTCCAAAGCTTCCAAGCTCACACTCGATTTTAGGGTTCACTGGCTATAAAGGGTAATAAGGAGGCTGAGGGGAGGACATAAAGTCCTTTAAATAGGATGCAAACCTTAAGATTAGGGTTTTCTCTTCCCAGCACCAACTCGTCGAGTCTAGCTGCCGACTCGGCGAGTTGGTCACTTAATTCGCGATCAAATCCTACTCTGACTTGACGAGTAGCCTCACCTACTCGCCGAGTCCACCCTCCTAATAACACTTTACACCCCTGAACTCTTGCTTTTGAACTTGGGATGTTACATTTAAGGTCCTTTCTATCCCCTTGTAAGTGTTCTAGGTCCTATGCATGGCTTAGTTAGGAGTTTAAGGCCACTCTTTGGCCACAAATTAAGGTTTGCGGCCAATGAGGTGTGTACGGCCGTAAACCCTCTATGCTCATGTCTTTTGGTCGATTTTTAAGCTGAAAAACAAGCATTTCTAGTAGATTACAAACATAGGAAGTAGTTACTTACTATTAGGAAGCTTGAAATGAGATTTTTAGCCACCAAGAACTAGTGTGTGTTCTTGGTGAAAGATGAATATCTAGAAAATGATGAAATTTATGAGATAGGGACATTGATTCACCACTAGATAGAGGAATAAAACACAATTCAAGGTGGGAAAATACTTACATCTTTGAAGGTCTTGAAGAAAATTCGATGGATGTAGAGAGAGAGTAGAGAGAGAGAACTTTTGAAGTGAGTAAAGTGGTAAATGAAGGCCAAGTATTCCTTTTATAGAGAGGAGTTCGGCCAAGAGGTGGGTGGGGGTGTATGGCCGTAAACTCGAGTTTGCGGCCGTACACTCCTCTCTAACGGGTGTTTGGCCCGCATGTTATGTTATGACTTATGAAAACGCGATCTTGGATGTAGCACCTAGTTTCTGGTATGTAAATCTTATTCGAATATTGCCTATTTTAGCCTTGGACTCGACGAGTCATAGGTCCGACTCGCCGAGTAGAGACGCGACCCAGGTCACGTTTTAAGTTGGCGACTCGGCGAGTCCATATCCTGGACTCGGCGAGTCGCCGCTGTTGGATGAAACCCTAAGTTTCAGGGGTTTGCACCCTATTTAAATGACTTAACTGCCCCAAGCCAGCCCCCATTCACCCTTAGAGCCCTGTATCCCTCGTCCTAAGCCGTTCCTTGAGAGTTTGAGACTTTTGTGGGTGTTTTTGAAGGTTTTGAAGGAGGAAAGAAGTAGATCCAGAAGAAGGGAAGCCATCCAGGCAACTATTGTGTTCTTCCATCAGTTCCCTTGAGGTATAACCCGTTTTCCCCATGATTTTATGCTTAAAACTTCATTTGGGTCTTTCTTGGTCAAATCCCCAAGCTTATATGTGCATTATATGTCATAATAAGATGTTTGGCCTCTAGATCTAGGCAAGATTGAGCTCCAGGAGCTCAGATCTGTTAGCTTTATGGCCCCATGTTGCTTGTTAGCCCTAGATCTACCCTTTTAAGGCATTTTGAGCCCTAAAATCCATATTGGTGAATATCCACACGTAAAGTTGGAAACTTTACGTGTGATTTGTGTCCTAGAAGTCCAGATCTATGAATGGCATGGACTGAAATCGAGCAAATTGGTGTATTTGGTGGATGCATGGCGGCGACTCGGCGAGTCGTATATGTGACTCGGCGAGTCTGGTCGCGAGTCACCGAATTGGTCCCTTTATGATGTATCGAGTTTGAGCCGTGAGTCACAGGGGGTGACTCGGTGAGTTGGCAGCTGAACTCACCCATGTTAGGACTCGGCGAGTCAATGCCCTGACTCGGCGAGTCCAAGGCAATCTTCATAGATCAAGAACAGACTCGGCGAGTTGTTCATACAACTCGGCGAGTCTTAGCATAAGTGTTCTTCGGATGAAGATGAACTCGACGAGTTGTTCATATAACTCGGCGAGTAGGATGAAGGGGTTGAATGTCAGTTTAGAAGATGAACTCGTCAAGTCATAGCCTAACTCGACGAGTAGAATCAGGGACCCAGGACAATTGTCTGGATAGGGACTCGGCGAGTTGGAGAGCCAAATCGGCGAGTCGGGTCAACTAAAAGTTGACTCTGATTTGACTTAGGGCTAGACCAAGGGTAATATGGTCTTTTTACCCAAAGGACAGTTAGCAGTGTATGATTAAGTATATTGTGGGAATTACAGCCGGGGAGTTTCCGGAGCAGCAGCAGCAGTAGTAGGTGATCAATTCCCACACAGACCAGCAGCTATTTCGAGGTGAGTTTCCCTTCCAGTAGTAACAGGTCTAAGGCACCAAGGCCGGCCCGTATAGACGAGACATTAGTATTAGAGTGTGGGCCGAGCCCGTAGCTCTTAGTTGAGTTGATTATGATATATGCTAGTATGATATAGTTTTCTATACTTGTTGTCTGCGTGATACTTGTATGTTATGGGTTAGCGGTTGAGTGTGGGTGGGTCCCGTACCTCTCCGAGGTTGGAGTGTGGGCTAGGCCCGTATCTCCCCGATAGCGAAGTGTGGGCAGGGCCCGTATCTTCACAAGTGTGGGCGAGGCCCGTATCTCCCGGCTAGCGAAGTGTGGGCAGAGCCTGTATCTTCCCGAGTGTGGGCAAGGCCCGTAACTCCTAGTGGAACATTTTTTGTTATATGTATGCATGGTATGGGGTATTATGGGGAAACTCACTAAGCTTTGTGCTTACAGTTTCAGTTTTGGTTTCAGGTACCTCCTCAGCTAGGGGAAAGGAGTCGGCGCGGTAGCAGCATGTCACACACACTCTCTCCGGTTTCCGCATTTACGAGCTTTTCTGGGATTGATACTGTGATATTCTGATTAGTTGTATATTTTGGTTTTCAGACATGGTTCAGTTTATATTATGGTTGATCAAATGATGTTTTAGTTATTAATATTTTCTAAAGTAACGTTTTTAAACAAAATTTTTTGGATGTGAAAATTGGGTCGTTACAAGTTGGTATTAGAGCCCTGGTTTGAGGGATTCGGACACGTCTTCGGGAGTGTCTGAACTCAAATCGAGGGATTGAAAGATTTTCTAAAAGAAAATGTTTTCTAAAATTTAGAAAAGAGTTTTGAGAAAGAACGAAGTGTGTGATGTGCGCGACCGGCCGAGCTCAAGTAAGTATTCCCCATAGTACCCATACAAGTTTATGTTATGTTTATCAGCTTTCGTAGAACCGCATGCTAGAATAGGACTAAGGATCTAGGAGTGATGCCTTATGTGCCTACTATTTGTGTTTCGGTTGTATGAGAAATTGCATGCTAGATATTGAGTAGACAGTAAGTAGGATAACTTGATTAGGTTATGCCTGGTAGTATGAGCTTAGCACTATATGCTAGCTCAGTTCCTGAAAGTGGATAGAGTTAATTGAGATTGTTACCCTTGTCTGAATGCTGCTTGCTTCGTGCTTCGCGGGACTCTGAATAATGGGAGTTAGCCATTAGGCGAATGCGTCACGTCACATGTAATCAGGATTGGATAATCTTAAAGTGCCGAATTTGATCCTACTGCGCAGCTCTTGTTTGAGTCCAACCGTTGTAGGGACGAGTCTGGTACTTGAAGGATTATCTGAGCCTCGTCACATGTGATGGTATTCGGGTAATGGCCAATTGGCATTACAACGAGGCCTGCAGCAGCTGAGGACTGGTTAGAATAGAATTAGAGATCTCCCTAGGGCAAGTCTAGGATGAGTATAGCTGTGATCAGCAGTAGTGAAGGGGATCTGGTGGAGTCGAGGCATTCCTTGGAGAAGGTACGGATAGATGTGGAAGGTAGTATGGGCCCGTACTACTGAAAGCAGAGGATCCGTACTCGAACCAAGGAAGGCCAAGATAAGACCAGGGAGCCTGTAAGTAGTTGTGATCCCTCAGGAAGTAGCAGTATCACTAATGATTGTTGTGATGTATTGCAGAATGGTGGTACTTTGATCGAGGCCGGCAGATGGCGGTTCAGGAGAGGGGTCAGGTTCGGGATTAGGCTCCGAGCCGATTGATGAGAGGCTACGTGAGTTCATCGCGTCAGAGATCACCAGGGGCATCCTTGAGTTGACCCGTATTCTCTTTGGGTCGATCAAGGAAGGGATCATGGAGTTGATGGAGGATCGCCTACGGGCATTCAGGAGTGATATGGCCTCTAGCCAGTCAGGATCTCGCACACTATCCTTCAAGGACTTCAGGGGCAGTGGTGCGCCGGATTTCCATGGGGTGAAAGACCTCATTGTTGCCAGGCGATGGATTGCAGATATCGAGTCTACCCAGTTGACTAGCTTCTGCCCCGAGGGGTCGAAGGTGAGATACGCAGCGGAGTGTTTACGGGACCGAGCCCGGGATTGGTGGGAGTCAGTGGGTGACTCGTTGGGAGCCTCAGCTATCGAGGCAATGACCTGGTCGGACTTTGTGACCAGGTTCAGGGCAGAGTTTGCGCCGGCTGTCGAGCTTCAGCAGCTGGCCAGGGAGTTTCTAGACATGAGGCAGACGACGGAGACTGTGGCGGAGATCACCGCCAAGTTCCGAGAGAGGGCTTTATTGGTGCCCCAATATGCTGGTGACGAGGACATGAGGAGGACTTGTTACCATGATATGCTACGAGCTGACATCCGGGAGCATGATAGCTTTTCGGCTTTCCCTACCCTGGACTCCATGATTGCCAGGGCTAGGGAGAGGGAGATAGATTTGGAGCACATCCAGAAACGGAAACTAGAGGAGGGTCAGGCAGGAGGGGCTTCGGGGAAGAAGCCCAAGGGATCAGATGGTAGGCCGAAAGGCCAGTCAGGACCGAGCCGCTGCGGGAAATGCGGTAGGACGCATGTGGGGGCATGTAGGATGGGATTAGGAGGCTGTTACAAGTGCGGCAAGACAGGGAACTTTAGCAGGGATTGTACTACTCCAGTTTCAGCTATTCAGACATCAGAGTTGCTGTGTTTTCACTGCAACCAGAGGGGCCACAAGAAGGCCAATTGCCCCCAGTTGACAGTTGCAGTGCCAGTGAAGGCGCCAGCTCCAGTGACCCTGCGGATCACGGATGGTCGGCAGGGCAAGGCAGAGGCTCCAGTGGTGAGGAGCCGGGCATTTCAGTTGACTGCCGAGGAGGCACGCGCCGCACCCGATGTGGTGACGGATATGATTCTTTCCCTTTATCTTTTTTTTATGATGTTATGTTATTGATATGTGCTCTATATGTATATGTATGCATTAGGATCGTTCCATGTGAACGGCCTCCCAGTTCAAGTGTTATTTGATTCAGGTGCATCCCGATCATTCGTTTCCCTTGCACTTAGCAAGAAGTTTCATGAGTCATCGGGCGAGTTAGATTGCCCTTTGGAAGTGGAGATCGCTGACGATCGATCGGTGCGAGCATCGATGATATTTCGAGATTGCGTGCTGCGTTTGTTTGAGGAGCGCTATTTGGTAGATTTGGTTCCCATTCCGTTGCGTGGGAACAAGGTGATTATAGGCATGGATTGGCTGAGCCATAATGGGGCGGTGATAGATTGCGCGCAGCAGCTAGTACGAGTCAGGACCCCAAGCGGGGGAGAGCTAGTGATTCATGGAGAGAGGCCTTAATGTGGACCCACTGTATGTTCAGCTGCGAGGGCTAGGCGCTACCTTCAGCAGGGATGCGCAGGATATGTCGCATATGTGATGGATACCCGGGAGGCGGGTAAGGCGACAGTGAGCGAGGTTCCGGTGGTCCGAGACTTTGCAGATGTTTTCCCAGAGGAGCTTCCTGGGATACCTCCGGAGCGACATGTGGAGTTCAGGATTGACCTTGTCCCTGGCTCGGCTCCGATAGCCAAGGCGCCGTATCGGTTGGCCCCTCCCGAGATGCGGGAGTTGTCTACGCAGCTGCAGGAGCTGCTAGACAAGGGATTTATTCGTCCGAGCAGTTCACCCTGGGGAGCCCCGATTATGTTTGTAAAGAAGAAGGATGGGTCGCATCGGATGTGTATAGATTATCGGGAGCTGAACAAGGTAACGGTGAAGAACCGTTACCCGCTTCCGAGGATTGATGACCTATTTGACCAGCTTCAGGGAGCATCTTGGTTCTCCAAGATTGATTTGCGTTCGGGTTATCATCAGATGAGGGTCAGGGAGGAGGATATGCAGAAGACCGCGTTTCGGACGCGCTATGGTCATTATGAGTTCGTGGTGATGCCGTTTGCGCTCACCAATGCTCCTGCCGCGTTCATGGACCTCATGAACCGCGTATGCAGACCGATGCTGGATCTGTCTGTGATAGTCTTTATCGATGATATCTTGGTTTATTACAAAACTCGGGAGAAACACGAGGAGCATCTGAGAGAGGTATTGGAGACCCTGAGGAGGGAGAGCTTGTATGCCAAGTTCTCCAAGTGTGAGTTTTGGTTGCGCGAGGTGCAATTTCTTGGACACCTCGTCAACCAGAACGGGATTCTGGTTGATCCGGCCAAGGTCGAGGCCGTGATGAGATGGGAGGTCCCGAAGTCTCCATCTGAGATTCGGAGTTTCCTGGGATTGGCGGGCTACTATCGGAGATTTATCCAGGATTTCTCCAAGATAGCCGTACCCCTGACGCGACTGACGAAGAAAGTCGTGGTCTTTCGGTGGGGACCTGAGCAGCAGGCTGCATTTGAGACGCTGAGACAGAGATTGTGTAAGGCGCCGATCTTGGCCCTGTCAGAGGGCGTAGAGGAATTTGTGGTCTATTGTGATGTGTCCGTTTCTGGGTTGGGTGCGGTACTAATGCAGAGGGGGCATGTCATTGCCTACGCTTCGAGGCAGCTCAAGCCTCACGAGGTGAACTACCCGACGCACGATTTGGAGTTGGGGGCGGTGGTCTTTGCTCTCAAGATTTGGCGACATTACCTCTACGGGGTTCGGTGTACCATCTACACGGACCACAAGAGTTTGAGGTACCTCATGGACCAGCCGAATCTGAACATGAGGCAGCGTCGGTGGTTGGATGTGGTGAAGGATTATGATTGCGAGATCCTTTACCACCCGGGGAAGGCCAATGTGGTGGCCGATGCGCTTAGCCGCAAGGCGGAGCCGATCAGGGACGTCTGCTTGAGGATGATCGTGGTGACTCCCCCGTTGGAGCAGATTCGGGAGGCTCAACAGGAGGCTATCAAGGAGGAGCATCGGAAGAGCGAGCGCGTGGTGGGTCAGGTTTCCTCCTTTGATTATGATAGCCGAGGACTATTGACACTACACTGTAGGGTGTGGGTGCCGTATCACAGAGGCGTGCGCCAGATTTTGATGGAGGAGGCGCACAAGTCCCGATTCTCTATTCATCCCGGGGCGACGAAGATGTATAGGGATCTTCGTCTGGATTACTGGTGGCCCTACATGAAGCGAGATGTGGCATGGTACGTCGAGCGGTGTTTGACCTGCAGGAAGGTCAAGGCCGAACATCAGAGACCGCATGACAAGATGCAGCCGTTGGATATTCCACTGTGGAAATGGGAAGATATCACGATGGATTTTATCACGAAGCTTCCCAGGACCGCACGTGGAGTGGATTCGATTTGGGTCATCGTGGATAGATTGACCAAGAGTGCTCACTTTATTCCGATTCAGGAGAGCATATCGGCCGAAAAATTGGCCGACATCTATATCAGGGAGATTGTGGCACGGCATGGGGTACCAGTATCGGTGATCTCAGACAGGGATGTGCGCTTTACTTCCAGATTTTGGAAGAAATTCCATGACGAGTTGGGCACTTGTCTGCATTTTAGCACTGCCTTTCACCCGCAGACGGATGGCCAGAGCGAGCGGACCATCCAAACTCTGGAGGATATGTTGCGGGCGTGCGTGCTAGACTTCGGTGGTAGCTGGGATACTGTTGGGTTTTGAGCATTCTAACACTCCTAAGTGTACATGCAACCCTAAATACCTTGGATCTATGTTTTCTCTATTATACATGCAAATAAGAACATCCAAGGTATTATCCTAATCTAGCATACAAAACAATGAGTGTAAGAAGATAGAATACATACCTATTTGATGTAGAAAGTCTTCATGAAGCTTGAGTGCCTAGCCCCAATAGTGTGGAAGCCTCAAATGGAATCACAATCATCAAAACACTTAGAATAACTTGAGAGAGTTCTACACTTCATGAAATCGGCTAGCCCTCTTCTTCACTTTCTAATGTGATTCTAGTGGCCGATTTTTGTCATGAATAAGATCTTTATATAGTGTTACAATTAGGGTAAATCCTTAATTGTCATGGCTTTCCATTTCCTTGGATCCATGGGTTCAAATACACCATGGAGCATCCATGGACCATCCTATGGGTTTTAGCCCAACTTGATTATCCATGGAGCATTAGCCCACTATATAAGTATGGATGATTTACACAATCAACCCATATATTTAATTAGTCTTCTTTTGATCACTTAATTAATCCTAGATTAACTCTTGATCAATACTAATTAAATAATCTTATTATTCTTATTATTAATATACTAGAACTTATAATATATTAATAACCATAAGTGTCTTATTTCTCTCATTATAGTCTATCCAAGTGCATGATGGTATGCAACCCAAATGGACCATGACGGGTCGGGTCAAGTCTTACCAATTATAGTTATGGACTTAGACATTAATCCAACAGTCTCCCACTTGGATAAGTCTAAAACTATTATTGCGTATGACTTCAGGAACCAACTGGCAATCGTAGCTCTCAAAAGCTTCTGTCGAACTCTGACCTTGTAGATGAACTCTGACCTTGTCAATGACTTGTCCATTAGATAAGGGATCATATAATCCTCTGTTCTCATGATATCAGCCGGACAAATACATGGAACAACGTCATACTTATTGTCCAGCAGTTTGTTTCCCGATTTTTGATTTGTTTGACAAAGAACTTAATCGAACACATCAATTCAGTTCTGACCGGCCGGTACATAGGTCACAACAAAATCATCGAGGGGCCCAGATATCGCTTCTATTTCTAGAAGGAACAGATAAACTTCGACTCATATGCTTGTTCTACTACTTGTTGAATTGTACACAAAGGCACGTTTTATAACATCAAGTTACTGATGCGTTTACGTGCAATCAATGCACAACCAACTCATAGGTAACAACTCATATCTCTAGGTTTGAAAATTTATATGATATTACCATCTCACGATCACTCGAGATAAATTCCATGAAGTGATACAAGTGAGCGTGGGTTTATTCCAATACTCATAACTTATGAGCACTCATGAATGTTGTAGCGATCATTGCTAGGTCTAAACACATTTAGCCATCTACAAACCCGATTCATGACAGTCTTGATTCATACCTACTTCCAACATATGAATGACTGTGGAGTGTTTAAATAACTTAGTCATTCAGAAAGAATAACCTAGCTATTTTGGAAGTCAAAAGATGCAAAGTGAAACACAATAATAATCGAATCTAATATGGTCTCAGAACCCTTTTGAATATAAATAAAACCACCTTTTATTTATCACCATATTGATTACACATTATTCAATGTTTCAAATAATCAACTTAAGACTTGAATAAAAACAACAGTCGTCCCATGCTCCTAGCATGTACACTTTGTTTTTCTAAACAATAGTTATGCCATACCCCAAGTATGCACACTATGTTTGTCTATGATCCTTACATTGTGATGTAGATCAATTGAACATGATTCCAATGATACTCATATCACAATCCCAAATCCTTATTGTAAATGCAAGAATTCCAAATTCATGTCATTTACTGAAATCTGTTAGATTCTAAACTTATATGCATTGACCCTCTTGTAATGATTATGCACGAAGTCAGAAAGACTTGACAACAACCATTACAGAGTATTCCAAAGGAGATCAGCTCCTTGGGAACATCCTTCTTGCATTAAGTTTCCTAATCTTACATAGATTGAATAATTTCTAACTTTGAAACATTTCCAGATCCCATTTTGACTATCACTTCTGAACAAGAGTTGCCTCCTTACAGATTATGTCAATATGGTCCTTCCAGAATTATCACTATACTTCCAATTGTCTTTGAGAAACCAATCTTTGGTAAACCTTAGATTTTCCTCGACAATTGTTTAATCACTTTAGTCATATCCAGTTCTAGACTTTTCCCTTCTAAATGCCTTAAGCATTTGGAAAATTTAGAAAGGATGAATATTATAGCACATGAAATCGATCCTATATATGAAGCATATGGGATACGATTCATGATGTTTGACATAAAGGCACGATACAAGACCAGTCTTTTGCTACAATATTTTTATTTGCCATGTTTTTCAAATTTTAACTATGAAGAGGGATGCCGTAATCATAATCGAATTTGAAAACACAATATATATATATATATATATATATATATATATATATATATATATATATATATATATATATATATATATATATATATATATATATATATATATATAGAATTTCTTCAAGTTGAACCATTCCAACACAAAATTCATATATATTCTTGACTAAAGATGATTAAAATCTCAATCTAAGCTTTAGAATTGAAATGAAGTATAATTTCCTCTCCCTTAATTATAGCAAAACAACTTTTCAACCCCTGCAACTTCACGGATTGAAACTTTGTTTTCTATAATTAACATTGCTATCTTGCAATACTAATCATAATAATCATGCTCCCACTAACATGATGATTATCAGCATAACACTTATGCTCCCACTAGCTCTGACATATTTCCAGAAATCTACTAGACTTCTGAAATTTAGATTCATACACCTTTCCGTAGATAGCTCAGCTGTGTGTCTAAGCAATTTCAAGAACTATGAAAAGGGATGTCGTAATCATAGTCTCAATTGTTTAGGCATTTTCCATTTCTCACAAGTCCATGTTAGCGTGCCGGTTAACCACACGCGCTCCACTAACGACTTTTTGAAAATGCAAATAACACAATTGCTATCTACGTAAAATCTACTTAGTGAAAGCGTTTCCTCACCATCATTTTCATGAATCGGAGAGAAACCTTATGACACTTAGATTTTATAGTGTATGAGTTCCTATCCATGAGAATTTGTCAAAACCATAATCACAAGATAAGGTTAGTGACAAATTCAGCCTTACATGGATTAAACTTATTCAATCTTACTTTCTTGTCACCTTGGTAGCACAAGGCCCACCAATGCTTCCAAGTTGAACTCTGATAACTCACATGCAAATCCAACTTATTTGAAGTAGGTACAAAAATAAGAATTATGTCAACACGATAGGTTGCAAACCTTAAGTCGTGTGCTAGTGATAAATTACAGGTGTCACTCTTGATTAAATCTTGAAACTCTTTCAGGATCTTTAAGGCTCCCACTGTCCCCTTGACATATAAGTTTTCCTAGTCAAGAACCATTCCTTGACAAAACAAATATTCAAGAGATAGTGCGGATTCTTATCAAGACTAACACTTCACACAATTGGTCTTAGTTGGTCTTTGTCTCATCCAAGACATCACAACTTACCAATCTCAAATGTACAAGAGTAGAAACATTTCACACTACATTTGATAAGTGTTTTAAACCTTACTTTATGTCACTCAATGTTACAATCTTGGAGTATGACTCTAAGAATTGTTTTGGAACGAAGTATGACTCATCTCCTTGATCTTAACCAATCCAACAATTCATGACCTCTCTTCTTAGCCATAACAATGCACTAAGACGTCCTTAGAGTATGAATTTGTGATATGGTTTCTATATCATTAAGATGATCATAAAACTGATACTAAAGTACTCTCACATCTTTTTAGATTTGAGAAACTTTTATCCTTCTGCCTAATTTGATTCTTCTTATTCGCTCTGCCATACATTGGAACCTTTCCAATGTTACAGAATTATACTTAACCTTATAAGTATAATCATATTTACTAATCTTTAGTAAATCATGACAAATCAATCTTTGTGGTGGACCTTGACCAGTGCACACCCAGTGTACCTAATTCCTTAGTCCTTCAATTGACTCACATATACATGTGCTCAAAGAATTAGTCTTAATTTTCAAATATGAAAATTCTCATTCATCATACAATACAACTTGTATGATTCCAAGATTCTGTCCAATTGAAACTTGGGTGATGAAAAACTTTCTTCATTTGGTAAATTCAGACACTACCACAAAGGAAAGAATCAAATCCACTTTCCAATATTGCTATTACTGGAAACACATAAGCAACAATTTTCCACATATGCCATTGTAAGGATATTTTTTAAAACAAATAAAATTAAAACCCTTTTTTTTCTTTTATTTTAAAATTTTGCGGAAAAACTTATCCTTACAATCCACATGAAAACCTTGTTGTTATCTATTCACAAGCAATATATTATAACTCCTAAGAAGTAGCTCAAGAATCCGATCTTCAAACTACGCGATAGAAATCCATCTACGCGATCAGATTCAGCATATTCTTTCTTTAAGTTTCTTTACCTTTTCTTTGATTCTTAAAACATCACCATGTGACCCAATCACATCATGTATCAAGAATCTCAGAATAGAAACTTAGCATAGTTAGATAGTGGACTTCACCTGAAGTAGAGTCAAACATATCGACTTTAACATCCTTAGGTAAATTATGGCAGCTTTGCAACCAATGCCCCTTTCTTTGGCAATATAAACATACGGACCCTTTGATAATGGTACACGGGACTATCACAGACTTAGTTTTTCTCTTTACCATTTGGTCAACCGAGTTGACTATGGCCGGTCCCTTTCCATTGGGAAGAGAATGCTTTTCTGGATTTCCTGTGTCACTATTGTCAATGTCCATCAAGTTTTGAGGAAGTTGATCTTAACAAATAGATAAAATCATTAAGGGTCTTGTCATAGTCTTTTTCATAGGTGTTCCAAAAGAACTCACTATGTGACTTAGAAAGTGATTGAACCACCAACTTTCTCAAGACTTTGACACCCAACTCTTCCGGCTTGTCAATATGTGACTACATCTCCAAGATGTGACCACACCAAGACCTTTACTTGCCAATAGGGCTGGAGTGACCTTAAACTTTTCAAGAACTTGTGGGGTAGGGAGAATAATTGGAGGAGGTGAAAGAAGTATGATTTCCATTGGAACATCATCTTCATTTAGGAAAGCTAGTTTCAAGAGATTTGGGAAGATCATAAATGTCTAAACCAGACATGTTTTGGGAGATATTCAAGATAGTTGATTTAAAGTTCTTAATATGACACCCAATATGAAATATTAAGGCTAGGACCCAACAAACTATTTTATAACTTAGAAGAGGAATGTCGTAATCCAAGCTATAAAATATTTGAAGGTAGGTGAATGACGATTCACCAATTTCCACCATGAAAAACGAAATAATTTATTAGGTTTTAATTGGATTTGAAATTCCTAGATCTTTTGAGATTCATTGAACTTTTCAATGGCATGTTTCAATCTCGAGTGTGCCCTCTCAAATTTTATGACTGGGATGCCGAGGATCACAAAACAAGGTGTGAATAACCATATCAATTCACTTGGTACCCTTAATATTATCACCTAATCAATGTGCCGGTTAACCACACATGCTCCATTGATCTATGACAAACATTAAGTCACCCTTCGTGGTCCTTACTAGTCCAAGTTAGTGTGCCGGTTAACCACACACGCTCCACCAACGACTTGGTAAGGTACAAAGTGTGAATTCCATGGGCTAGCACCAAATTCACATTTTTCCTAAAGTAACTAAGATTGGGAATTATTAAGATTTTAGTTACTTAGTATTTATCATTAATACTTTTAATGAAGGGAGAATTTAAAGTCATTGTCCTACCCGTTCGGCTAACGACCCTCCACCAGTCAAGCAAGCGGTGGGTGAGAGTGGACACCCATTAAGTCGCCATTTTATAGGCAACAACCTTATACCCACCTTATAGACCGGTTTCGTGAATGAGGCCTACTAACGGTAAAACGACTTGTTCTTATACATATATATATATATATATATATATATATATATATATATATATATATATATATATATATATAATTAACCATTAATGTTATAAATAGTATAAGTGTTGAATTTTAACTCTTTAGAATTCTAAGGGCTAACATGGAATTAAAGTATTCATAAGAGAAAACTTTTCAAATTCCAAAACTTGAGGGCAAGTTTTGAAACTATTCAAAACTAATTAATTCCATAACTTATGTGTTTAAAGTAGCTTTAATCCAAAAAACTCTTCAAGTTCCATAACTTATGGAAGACTTTAAACTAATAAAAGAATTAACTTTTCTTTATTTTTATAACTTCTGGAATTAATTAAGGTTACACTTTTACTCTTTAATAAAGTGACTCTTGAACTTCCATAACTTGAGGACAAGTTATGGAGTCATAAAAAAAAAATCAATGACACAAGACTCTTCATTTTGTAACCATTACCAACTTTTATGAGTTTTATGAGTCTTTAATGTGACTCTTCATGTAACTTGAGGACAAGTTACACAAACACATTTTATACTCAACTCTTAGATTAAAATGGATTGAAAACAACTATTTCAATTAACTTTTCTATTAATCTAAGCAACTCATAAGAACAAGATAATTCAAATCAAACTTTCTCATGTAATTAGTCTAAACCTTAAACTAATACAAAACATGAATCTATTGACAATTATCTTTGAAAATGGATTAGCATGAACTAATCCACATTAAAAACAAGTTTATAAGTTCAAAAACAACTTAGGGTAATGTTCCTAGTCCATTTCTAGCAAAAAACCTCGAAAATATGCTGTCTGGGGTTCCAACTCGTCGAGTGCATGAACCGACTCGGCGAGTTGGATCGTTTTGATCAATTTTTAGGCATGGACTCGCCGAGTCTGATGATCAAACAGCAACACTTTCGATTTTTTAAGCAGTTTTGTAGGTATAACAAGAAAACAAGCCTAGGCTCTGATACCACTATTGGGTTTTGAGCATTCTAACACTCCTAAGTGTACATGCAACCCTAAATACCTTGGATCTATGTTTTCTCTATTATACATGCAAATAAGAACATCCAAGGTATTATCCTAATCTAGCATACAAAACAATGAGTGTAACAAGATAGAATACATACCTCTTTGATGTAGAAAGTCTTCATGAAGCTTGAGTGCCTAGTGCCAATAGTGTGGAAGCCTCAAATGGAATCACAATCATCAAAACACTTAGAATAACTTGAGAGAGTTCTACACTTCATGAAATCGGCTAGCCCTCTTCTTCACTTTCTAATGTGATTCTAGTGGCCGATTTTTGTCAAGAATAAGATCTTTATATAGTGTTACAATTAGGGTAAATCCTTAATTGTCATGGCTTTCCGTTTCCTTGGATCCATGGGTTCAAATACACCATGGAGCATCCATGGACCATCCTATGGAGTTTAGCCCAACTTGATTATCCATGGAGCATTAGCCCACTATATAAGTATGGATGATTTACACAATCAACCCATATATTTAATTAGTCTTCTTTTGATCACTTAATTAATCCTAGATTAACTCTTGATCAATACTAATTAAATAATCTTATTATTCTTATTATTAATATACTAGAACTTATAATATATTAATAACCATAAGTGTCTTATTTCTCTCATTATAGTCTATCCAAGTGCATGATGGTATGCAACCCAAATGGACCATGTCAGGTTGGGTCAAGTCTTACCAATTATAGTTATGGACTTAGACATTAATCCAACAGATACCTATCTTCCCCTGGCCGAGTTCTCCTACAACAATAGCTATCATGCGAGTATCGACTGCCCTCCCTTCGAGATGTTGTACGGACGGAGGTGTAGGACCCCGATATGCTGGGGTGAAGTTGGCCAAAGGGTCATGGGGAGCACCGAAGTGGTGCTCAAGACGACCGAGAGGATCCAGCAGGTCCGGAGCAGGCTTCAGACTGCTCAGAATCGGCAGAAAAGTTATGCCGACAAGCGTCGATCCGATTTGGAGTTCCAAGTCGGGGATATGGTTCTCCTGAAGGTGTCGCCTTGGAAAGGCGTCATTCGATTCAGGAAGCGGGGCAAGTTGGGCCCGCGATTCATCGGACCGTTCACGGTCGTAGCCTGGGTGGGCAAGGTGGCGTACAGGTTGGATCTGCCAGCCGAGCTCAGCCAGATCCACAGCACTTTCCATGTTTCTCAGTTGCGGAAGTGCTTAGTGGACGATTCAGCAGTAGTGCCTTTGGAGGATATTCAGGTTGATGACAGCCTGAATTACATTGAGCGCCCAGTCGCAATCCTCGACAGGAAGTCGAAGGATTTGAGGAACAAGAGAGTGGAGTTAGTGAAGGTGCAATGGCAGCACTGCAAGGGTTCGGAATGGACTTGGGAGCCGACGGACGAGATGATGGAGCATTACCCCGAGCTGTTTCAGGATCGAGCAGCAGACTTCGAGGACGAAGTCTAAAATAAGTGGGGGAGATTTGTAGCACCTAGTTTCTGGTATGTAAATCTTATTCGAATATTGCCTATTTTAGCCTTGGACTCGGCGAGTCATAGGTCCGACTCGCCGAGTAGAGATGCGACCCAGGTCACGTTTTAAGTTGGCGACTCGGCGAGTCCATATCCTGGACTCGGCGAGTCGCCGCTGTTGGATGAAACCCTAAGTTTCAGGGGTTTGCACCCTATTTAAACGACTTAACTGCCCCAAGCCAGCCCTTATTCACCCTTAGAGCCTGTATCCCTCGTCCTAAGCCGTTCCTTGAGAGTTTGAGACTTTTGTGGGTGTTTTTGAACGTTTTGAAGGAGGAAAGAAGTAGATCCAGAAGAAGGGAAGCCATCCAGGCAACTATTGTGTTCTTCCAGCAGTTCCCTTGAGGTATAACCCGTTTTCCCCATGATTTTATGCTTAAAACTTCATTTGGGTCTTTCTTGGTCAAATCCCCAACCTTGTATGTGCATTATATGTCGTAATAAGATGTTTGGCCTCCAGATCTAGGCAAGATTGAGCTCCAGAAGCTCAGATCTGTTAGCTTTATGGCCCCATGTTGCTTGTTAGCCCTAGATCTACCCTTTTAAGGAATTTTGAGCCCTAAAATCCATATTGGTGAATATCCACACGTAAAGTTGGAAACTTTACGTGTGATTTGTGTCCTAGAAGTCCAGATCTATGAATGGCATGGACTGAAATCGAGCAAATCGGTGTATTTGGTGGATGCATGGCGGCGACTCGGCGAGTCTGGTCGCGAGTCACCGAATTGGTCCCTTTATGATGTATCGAGTTTGAGTCGTGAGTCACAGGGGGTTACTCGGTGAATTGGGAGCTGAACTCACCCATGTTAGGACTCGGCGAGTCAATGCCCTGACTCGGCGAGTCCAAGGCAATCTTCATAGATCAAGAACAGACTCGGCGAGTCTTAGCATAAGTGTTCTTCGGATGAAGATGAACTCGATGAGTTGTTCATACAACTCAGCGAGTAGGATGAAGGGGGTTGAATGTCAGTTTAGAAGATGAACTCGTCGAGTCATAGCCTAACTCGACGAGTAGAATCAGGGACCCAGGACAATTGTCTGGACAGGGACTCGGCGAGTTGGAGAGCCAACTCGGCGAGTCGGGTCAACTAAATGTTGACTCTGATTTGACTTAGGGCTAGACCAGGGGTAATATGGTCTTTTTACCCAAAGGACAGTTAGCAGTGTATGATTAAGTATATTGTGGGAATTACAGCCGGGGAGTTTCCGGAGTAGCAGCAGCAGTAGTAGGTGATCAATTCCCACACAGACCAGCAGCTATTTCGAGGTGAGTTTCCCTTCCAGTAGTAACGGGTCTAAGGCACCAAGGCCGACACGTATAGACGAGACATTAGTATTAGAGTGTGGGCCGAGCCCGTAGCTCTTAGTTGAGTTGATTATGATATATGCTATTATGATATAGTTGTCTATACTTGTTGTCTGCGTGATACTTGTATGTTATGGGTTAGCGGTTGAGTGTGGGCGGGGCCCGTACCTCTCCGAGGTTGGAGTGTGTGTTAGGCCCGTATCTCCCCGATAGCGAAGTGTGGGCAGGGCCCGTATCTTCACAAGTGTGGGCGAGGCCCGTATCTCCCGGCTAGCGAAGTGTGGGCAAAGCCCGTATCTTCCCGAGTGTGGGCAAGGCCCGTAACTCCTAGCGGAACATTGTTTGTTATATGTATGCATGGTATGGGGTATTATGGGGGAACTCACTAAGCTTTGTGCTTACAGTTTCAGTTTTGGTTTCAGGTACCTCCTCAGCTAGCGGAAAGGAGTCGGCGAGGTAGCAGCATGTCACACACACTCTCTCCGGTTTCCGTATTTACGAGCTTTTCTGGGATTGATACTCTGATATTCTGATTAGTTGTATGTTTTGGTTTTCAGACATGGTTCAGTTTATATTATGGTTGATCAAATGATGTTTTAGTTATTAATATTTTCTAAAGTAACGTTTTTAAACAAAATTTTTTGGATGTGAAAATTGGGTCGTTACATTGGACCCAAACCTTGATTGTACTGAGCTTAGAATACCTAAATTGACCCCCGGATAATGATAAACGATAGCAGAAACAAATATGATTTGATTGATTTTTAAACGGTTTGTGCAAAAGAAAGTTCGAGTTGTCACAGTAGTGCACACGTAAAACAATTATGTATTGTAAGGGCGCCTCTTTTGGTGCTATGTGCACATTTACCAACATTTAGTGCCTCATGCACATGTTTTGAATGAATATCATTTATTGTTTATGACCTTTAAATTGTTTGTACATCTAATGTTTTATATTCTGTTTTATGGTTTTTTTTTACCAAACTGCCCATATATATACTGTTTTGTTGGTTTTAAAAATAGTGATTTTAATAGTTTTTTTACCAATCCCTTGTTTCGACCAAACTGCCACTGTATACAATTACACATAACTGCCACTGTATGCAATTGTTTTTTGTTAAAACCAAATGGAAAAGTACATTGAATAGTTTTTGACCAAATTACCCTGTTTTTATCGAATTTCTTTATGGTTTTTATGATTTTTTTTATGCCTTCTACTACTTTTAAGAATTTCGACCAAACTGCCCCTATTCTAATGCTTTTAAGTGACTTTTAACAGTTTGTGACCAAAATGCCCTTATGTACATTTTTTGGTTAAAAATTAGTTACTTTAACATCATGTGACCAAACTACCCTCGTATACATTTTTTTGGGTTAAAATTAAGTGACTTTTAACAGTTTGTGACCAAAATGCGCTTATATACATTTTTTGGTTAAAAAATAGTTACTTTAACATCATGTGTCCAAACTACCCCTATTTTGAAAGTAATGACCAAACTACCCCTGTTTCGAAATTAATGACCAAACTTAATAACACATGCAAAAAAAAAAAAAAAAAAAAAAAAAAAAAAAAAAAAGAAGAAGGGCAAATCATGAAAAGAAAATGCAGAAAATGGTTAAGAAAGTATGTTGAATATACAATTTATACCATTTCTGAAATAACAACACACTTTCAATTTGTTGTTTTTTGTTTTAAATAAGAAAGTACGTTACTATTCTTGATAACATAAGTTATAGCAGCCATTTGTGAGGGGCTGCATAGGTTTATGTATCATTGAATAAAAGTACATTGCTATTTCCTTGCATGCCCCTCCATTATAATGGCTTGATGACAGTTATACCCTCTATACAAACAACAAGTATATATTAAAAGTACATTGATATTTCTTCTAAACATTGTTAAAATCAAAGTAAAACTACAACAAGTGCATTGATATTTCTTCTAAACATTGTTAAAATCAAAGTCAAACTACAACTTACCATACATACTAAAAGAAGTATATTGCAAAGGTTTAAACATATATTCTACATCATTAATTTCACTAAAGACACAACAAACATCATGATTATGAACTACTTCTGAAATCGTAATTTCATACTCATTTGTGCCAATTCCTTACTCAAACTAATATATTCCTTATTTGTCATCCATTTGTGCTCATTGAAATTTTTTTCCAAAATTGGTATCCTCACTTCAATGGAATATACTTTTATTTATGTTTCATCTCTCTTATTCGTGTTTCTTAGTCCTTCATCGTCACCAACTCATTTCCAAAGAGAACGATTTGGTGTGTTTGGATCCTTCCTATGCAGAAAAAATAAATTATTTAATTAACCAACCAAAGAGGGAAAATGACATTAACTAAGGAAGTATGTATACAAAAGGTATGATAAGTTACCAGTTGGTTGGGACAAACCCCAAATTTAAGATGGGAACCCACAACCACAAGGGTATGAATCACCAACCATCTTATTTGTCTTTGAAACGTTAGAGTTTGAGGATGAGATTATGGATTTGGCAGAACAAGATGAAGCGATCACAGATGCTGAAGAAGGAGACGATGTAGGAGAAGAAACCCAGGAGTGCTCGTCCCTTATTATGAGCAAAAGCCCTAATTCGTTTTAAAGAAATACACATAAATGTCATGTCATTAATTTTAGGCCACCTCACCAATTTTTTAATCCAGCTCATCAGATAACCGACAAGAACCGGTTACCATTAGGTAACATTTGAAAAAACGATATACTTTCTTGGTGTTGTTTATACAACACCACTTAGATGATATTTTTTGAACAACCAAAACTTCGATAGTCTTTTTTGAGCATTTATGAAACATTCTTACCCTTATAAGTCATTTTCCCATTCCAAAAGCTAAGGGTGAGCAAAACCGCACCGCAACTAAAATTAACCGTCAAAACCGTATAAACTGCAACCGATAAACAACAACTGCTATAAAAATTGGTGGTGAAGTTTTCTGTTTTTATAAACCGTAAATTTACGGTGCGGTGCGGTTATTAGTTTTCAAAACCGCAAAAAAATCGCACCACACTGCATATATTATATATAATTTTTTTATTAATTATTAATATATTAAATATTAAAAATAAAACAAGTTTCATAGATGAAATAAGGATAAAATTCTAAAAGTCAAAACTATTGGTTTTTTATTATGTTTAACTTTGGAAAATGGTGAAATTTGACAATTTTAAGATATTTATTGTTAGCTGCTAGTGATTTGACGTTTTTAAGATATTAATTGTTTGCAATTTAAGTTAATTGTCTTATATATATATATATATATATATATATATATATATATATATATATATATATATATATTATAAGTAATATATTTGAACTCTTAAATCCGTTTGAACTTTAAACTGCGCTTAAAAACCATACAAAATAACCGCACCAAAAGATGTGGTTAATAATCTAAGAAAAAAAAATCGCACTGCAAAAATAATGGCACCAGACGATATGGTTAATAACCGAAACACAAAAAAATAGCCGCACTGCAAAAATAACCAACTGTAAAAATAACTATAATAACCAAAATAACCACCCACTGCACTCTAAAAATAACCGACGGTTTTGAAAATATATTTTGAAAATATATCAACGTTTTTACGAATAAAACGCACCCCATTCACCCTACCGAAAACCCAAAGGGTTTAAGAGCTGTGCATCGCTCATGTACTGACTGATACAATTCCACCGAGAACGAAGATATTAGCAGTTCAGATATGGAGAAAACTCCAGCAGCCTGTGCCATGGATTGGAGCATTCATCTCGACAAAGCCCTACGCTCCAACAACCCTGGTCTGCCCCCCTTTTACTTTATTCACTATCATCTTGTTTCTAAAATCTCTCTGATTTCATCTCCTAGGGTTTTTCGTACTTTAACGAGATTGTTGCTTTTATCATTAATCTTGTCGAAAAAATTAACAAAGCAAATCTTATAATACACACGCAATGTACTTTTGAATCATGTGTTTTTTCAGGCAAACGAATGGAAGCCATACGAGAGGTTGGGGCTAGGCTGGAGCGATGGGGCAAGGAACCCGAGCTTTCAATGGCTGAATTTGACATGTTTGGCTTAGTCCCTGGAGAAGATAAGCTATTTGCAAATGCCATCCTTCTCCGGTTAGCAGACACATTTATGTCCGGTGACAAACAGACCAAGCTTTGTGTTGTAAAGATCTTCTTGAGTGAGATGAAGCAGAGGAAAACAAAAGGTTTCAATAGAAAAAACAAAGGAATTCTGCTGAAAAATAAAGTAGAGAATCACTTGGAACTTTTGAGAAGAGTAAAAGTGTGTTTTAACTCTGGTGATGAGGATGTTAGAGCACTAGCGTTAGCTCTTTTTGGTTGCTGGTCTGACTTTGCTAAAGATAATGCAGACATTCGTTATCTTATCTTATCTAGTGTTATATCCTGCCATGTTCTAGAGGTAAGAATAAACAATCTGGATGCATGATTTCTGTAATTGTTTATTAGGTCCATTAATGCTAGTTTTAATCCTTTATTAGGTCAAGGCCTCATTATTTGCTGCTGGATGCTTTTGTGAGTTTTCAGATGACTTTGCTCGTGTTCTTCTGGAGATGTTAGTAAACATGGTTTCATCTCCTGAGATGCCAATTGCTAGTAGAGTAGCAGGAGTTCGTGCTTTTTCAAAACTTGGAAGATCTTCAACTTTAAATAGCAAAGCTTATGAGGTTCTTTACATTTCCACCTTTTTTGTTTTTGTTTTTTAAAGATTAATGTGAAACTCACAGTTAGCTCACTGCAGGAGGGGCTAAAGCTGAGTTTATGTTCAATGGAAGATGATATTGTGACAAATATGATGATTTCACTTTCCATAATTGCTTCCAGATCATCAATCTTGATTTCTAGGCAGGTATAACTTTGTTCCCTCAGATGATTTTATGTGTCTATTTCACTCTTCCAAATGTACATGTTTTTCACTTCCTGTTTCAGGTAGACCTTCTTCTTTCATTTCTAAGCCAAGATAAGGCAATACCACTTCAAGCAACATCATTAAGATGTCTACATATTTTATTATCAAGAACACGCTTTCGTTTTTCTCCTCCTACAGAACTTATCACTGCAATTTTCACTATGCTAAATGGCAAACTCCCACCACCTATGCAGTCTGATCCCCTGCATATTTTCTATGAGGTCAGTCTTTAATTAGTTTCATACATCATCATCAGCAATGATATAACTATAACATCTCTTTTCTTATCTATTTAACACAATTTGCAGTTCCTCTTGTCCAAGATGTTAACTTTCAGTTGTTCTGAAATGAAAGATTCTTTCACCAAGCTATTAACTGTTGTTGAGATTATGATGCAATCTCCATTGTTATCTATCAGACTCTTTGCCATTTATGCTCTCTCAGATATATCTGGAAAGTTCACAAGAAGAGCCATGTCATATGATGAACATGGTAGTAAAACCATGGCATCCCAAGCTATCTCATTTCTCATGACTCGGATCGCCTTGCTGGCGAACTCTCAATCTGACATGGAAATTGATCAAGAAATTTTGGGAATACTCAAAACCGTTTTTCTCCTTCTAAACAAATGCCCTAATCTTGATGAATTTGCTCTAAATGAAATCCATCTTTTTATCAACCGGATACTGAACAAGGATGATGGAGTTTTGATTTTGCCATGTCATCTCATGTCAAAGCTTGTGGTGCGTATATCAAAAGTGGTCAATCTGTGTCTAAAAAACCTAATGAAAACTGGACCTTTGAGCATCCAAGTTCAGAATGTTGTGAAACTTCTGATTGAAGACGTATGTGGATCCAGTTATCTTGATTGCTATGTGCACATTCTCTACTATCTTTTGTTGCATCCTTGTACTAGTTCCAGTTTTGATGAGTCATACCTAATTAAAAATGACATTCTTGCCCTTGAGAAAGCAAAGGAACTTGTAACAAAAGACAAGTGGTCTGCTTACAGGATTGGAAAATATGCAGCATGTAAGGGAGCATGGTTTACAGCTGGTTTTATCTTTGGAGAATTAGTAACCATGGTTAGTTCTGATTCCTTTCGCCACTGGTTAACATCGTTGACTTTATTCACCTATTCAGAAATGAAAATCCAGTATTTCAGTTCCCCAAAACAACATTCACTTTTGTTAAATTGGTTAAACTCCAACAGATCTTCTTCTTCACCAGATTTAAGCGAAACAAACATTGAAAACCTTGATGGGGTTTGTAAACTTGTTCAGTCTTCAAAGAATATACTGTCTACCAATGGTGTGATGCCAAGTCATCAACACTACTTCCATATCCAGTTTTTGTCTCTAAGATCAAAAGTTATGGAAACTGTAGCCCATATCTTTAAGCTCTTGGGTACTCTAACTGTTTCCTTTCAACCACTTGAACAGCTATCTAAACGTTTATTGAAACTAGCACATGAGTATGATCTATTTGCCACGTCATTCATTGACATGGATCACACAAGTAGAATGTTAATATCATCACATGCATTAAGTTGTTCAGTCTTAGCCTTCATTATTAATGATTCACAGAAGTTGCAGAGTGACTTTGATGCTATGCTTATACATGACCTTATGTCACGGATTTGGAATATAGATAGGGAGACATGTAAAGAGCTCATGTTGCTTCTAGAAACTTCTTTTGGTCAATGTGTTCCACAATCTAAAAGTTTGGAGAACGTGTATGAAGTAACAAGTATTATCAGGATCTGTCTAAATGTAGCAAAAAGGTGTGACAAGAATGATAGGTTGGAGTTTGTAGTGGATACTTTGAAGAATTGGTTGAAAATTTCCTTAATGACTCCAAAATATTTGTTTCGTGTAAAGCCATGTGTGTCTTGTGAGGTTTTTGCCATGAATAGAGACTCTGGGAATGGTGGAAGGATCTGTGTGATGCCAGGGTATCATCTCCATTTAGATCTATGCCTTCAGTTGTGTGACATTTCACCAGAATATAGGACTCGGTTGACTAAACTTTATTGCATACTTCAATGTAAAATGTCGTGTGAGCTACCTGGTCAAAGTAGAGGCGATAAAAGTCAAACAGATGATGATGATAAGATGGTGGAGTTGAGTGAAAAGCTAGCGAAGTATGTGAATAATGGAGATAGGGTTAGTGGTTATGATAAAGATAGGGAGATTGTGGAAAGGATTGTGTGTTTTGGAGTTAATGGGGAAGGACAAGGATTTGGGAGTTGTATGGTTGATGTTTGTAGGTTTGGTTTGGGGTGTTATGAAATCAAGTGGCGAGCTGGTTGTTTGGATGTGGATGGTTCTTTTTGGAGCCTCAACTCTTCAAATTCTGCTCTATTTTTCACTGTAGAGAAGAAATGAAGTGAAACTGATCTTTCTGGTTGCCTTTGATCATACAGATATATACAACGTAAATGATATAACATTATAACCCATCTACCTGGATAATTAGAGAGCTTAACTTGATATAAGATACAAAGATATGTAAATCGAGTCATGATTGTGCCCATTGTAGGCTTGCGACGCCAACTCCAAAACCAAGTGTCATTAATCCAACTTTCACTGACATCTTGAACAACGAAAAATAATAAATTCTCAGCGATCCCAACACAACTTTAATCAGCATGTATATGCCACCAACCCAAACCTTGGTTCTTAATTCCAGACATGTTTAAGCCAACTGGAATCCAAGATACTTGAAAGTAGAAAGGAATCACATCAGAATCACAACCAAAAGCCGTCAAGCCATGAGTCTAAATCCGTAACACCTACTTGGGAATGTCAAAAAAGTTCTGTTGGACCCTGTTCTCATGGGTCCCGTTGCGTTTGGGATATTTATTAAAAAAATTGGGGGTAGGGACGGAGGTAAGGTTAACCCCCATTTTAATTTCGGGGGCGGAGGCGGGGGCGGACGATCCCGTTCTGAAACCCTCATGTAGATCCCCTTAATAAATTATGCATATATTTATATATATTAATTATATAAATATGATAAACAATAATATGATTTTGAGTTTTCAAATGTTTTTAAATTGTTAGTATAATGTTTTTAAGATGTCATAATTTTTTAATTTTTAATATGTAAAATTCTCATGGAAACCCCGTTAACAAATTATATATATATATATATATATATATATATATATATATATATATATATATATATATATATATATATAAACAATAACATTATTTTGAGTTTCCAAATGTTTTTAAGGTGTTAGTATAATGTTTTTAAGATGTTATAATTTTTTTATTTTTAACATGTAAAATTTTGCTACAATTTTTTTTAGTCCAAAAAAAGATAGTCCAAAATCAATCGAGCGGGGACGGAGGTAGTAATAAGGGGGATTTGGGGGCAGGGACAGGGTAGGAAGGTAGGACGTTTCGGGATGGAGGCAGGGACAGTGACGGTGACGGGGGAACGGAGAAATTTTGGGGGCGGGGATGGGGATGCACTACCCATCCCGTTTGCTCCCGTTGACATCCCTATACCAAATGTTTTAAAAACCGATTTTTAGTTAAACCGGTATGGTGATCAGTTCCCGGTTCGACTGCCTGGTCAACCGGTTTCTATAATTTTTTTTTTCCTATTTTCCTATACATACATACATATTTAAATCTTAAATTTGAGGTTTACTAGTTCAAACATTAAAAATTTACATAAAAATAAGTTGTAGATTAATCCAAATACATTAAAATACCATACCATCATAAGTTTTAATGTTTTACATTAATCCATATACATCAAAAAGAAAAGAAAATATAATACCGAAAAAATATAGTTTTAGATGATTATAAACACATCAAAAAATTTTATAACATTTACCATATGTTTTTTATTTAAAGAAAAATAAATAGATTTTAAAAAAATTTACCAAAGTTTATTATGCAAATGGTTCTTTCCCATGTGTTTTTATTTGATTTAACCGGTTTATTTTGACGGGTTCAATCGGATTTTTCTAAAGACTAGCTAGTTCCATCCGGTTCATAAATCAATATAAAATCGATGATAGTTGAACCGTTATCTCCCTTGGTTCGCGGTCCAACCGGTTCGACCGGCCGGTTCAAACCGGTTTTTAAAACATTGCCTACACCTAGCCCGTAAAGCTTAGACTAGTGAAAATTAATTTGCAATCTATAGACTTCAAAGAACCAATTAAGAATTGTTTTTAGATTAACCATGTTCTCTTTCGTCCAAATGTCCTAAAAAAAATGATGTCATTTGTATAAAACATATGAAAGACTCTAACATCGTTCGATCCCACTTGCACAAGAGAAAACAATCATGCATCGACAACATCCATTATAGCAACATTTAATGCCTCCATAACCAAAAGAAAAAGGAAATGAGATAGGGAATCTCCTTGTCGTAAGCAACTCTCTAACCGGAACTCGCCCATGGAGCTACATTAACCAAAATAGATGATTGAGAAAAAAGAAAGACAACTCCTAATCCACATAATCTAATTAGAATCGAATCCAAGAACCTCCGTCACCTTGACAAAAAAAAAAATAATAATAATCCTGGGAGATAATATCACAAGCTTTTTCAAAGTCCACTTGAAAATCATGGTTTTCTTTTTGATTTTTTTACACCAAGAAATAAATTTGTTCATCAGCAACAATCCGTCTAAGATTTGTTAACGGTCCGTCTAAGATTTGTTTCCCTTTAATAAACGCCGACTGTTCCACCCCTACAATAAAACCTATCACTAAAACAAGACGACTTGTAAAAGTTTTTGCAATAATCTTATATATTACCCCTGTGAGATTAATAAGTTTAATCACCTTTGGATCATTCACATTCGGGATTTAGGTTATAAAAGAGGATTTGCATGATCTGCATCCTAGAGGGAGATAAACCCGCAGGCACCAAAATCACTCATAAAGGCAACAATATCGTCTTTTAAAATGTCCCAAAAGTGTTTGATGAAATACAAACCACATTCCCAAATAGATTGTTTATTCTCATCTTTCATAAAAGGTTTTTCAAGAAAAAGAACTTACTCATGGTTTAACGAACTTTTCAGCTAGTATCGAACGTTATTTTTTATCAACTAGTTTATAAGCTAGTAGCTAATTTTTAGCTGACAACTAGCTTTTCAGTTAGTACACCAAACATAACCCAAATATGGCTAAGAGCAGCTTAATGGTAACTAATTTAGAACTGGGAGAACACATATCAAGAAAGTGGATGCCTTCTTGCTGTTTAAAGCTTGTGGACATCAAGTGGGGCTTATAGCGTTCCATGGTTCGAACCATCATATTTTCTTTTGATATTAAACACCCAAGTGTTTTACTATCATTTGGTAGTGGAACAATTGGCATGTAATTTTTCATCCATGTCTTCTCGGTATTTGAAGGATTTTGCAGATTTAATGTAAGATTGGGTAGATAAATCTAGTGTATATGCTTTGGTATGTGGGATATAAACATGAGTATGAAATGAAACTTGAAAGAGCAACAATGACCATTTCATTTGCTAGAGAGTAGAGACATTGACGACAATCAAAGATGATAGTTATTGGGTCGTTTAAGCCATAAAACAAATGAAAGTTTAATGTTAAACAGCCTAATTGTCTTACACTCGATACTCATTTTTCCTTTTTTTGTATTGTATAATCATGTGAAACTCAAGATTCAAGAACCATTCAAAGAAATCCACTTCCTGCATTCGATTCAATCCAATTTTACTCCTTTCCAACAGCATCAGTAACCAAAGTCAAGGGCCTCTCATCCATCACTTCATCTATAATCCCAAACTCTTTTGCCTCTTCAGGAGTCATAAAACAATCCCTATCCATATTCTTCTGAATCACATCAACATTTTGTCCAGTATGCTTTGCATAAAGCCCATTCAAAGACTCCCAAACCCTAATAATCTGCTTCGTGTGAATGGTCATGTCTTTAGCCTGCCCGCTGTATCCACCGGAAGGTTGATGAATCATGATGGTGGCATTAGGAAGAGATCGCCTTTCACCCTTTGCACCAGCAGCCAACAGCAAAGAAGCCATTGATGCAGCTTGGCCTAAACATATTGTATTGATCGGAGATCGAATGTATTGCATTGTATCGTATATTGCAAGACCTAACACCATCAAATTCGCCATTTCCTAAATTAGTTTACAGAGAAAATGGTGATAAGACCTAATTTTTGCATAGGTGAAGAAGTAAAATTGAAAACCTACCTGCCGTGACGGCTCCGCCGGGGGAGTTGAGGTACATGTTGATGGGTTTAGAAGGGTTTTCGGATTCGAGGTAGAGAAGCTGAGCTACGACGACGTGTGATGTGTCATCGGAAATTGGGCCGTTGATACAGATAATCCTTTCTTTAAGGAGTCGAGAGAAGATGTCGTAGGCTCTCTCTCCTCGTGATGAATGCTCTATCACCATGGGGATTACACTGTACGACCGCCATTGATGATTTATTATACTCCGGCTTGCTACAGTTGCTCCTACCCCGTTCCAAAGCTTGTTCAAACTGCGAGTGATTGGGTTCTGCATTGGTTTGGTGCTATAGAAATAGATCGATGGAAGTTTTTGAGAAAATGGGAGTTTGTTGTAGGGCTTCAAAAATCGATTTGAGGTCAGACTACTTCTGGAATGAACCAGAACATTTTTTAGTTTGACTTATGGGATTAATTTTTGTAATGTTTTTGGATCAAAATATATGCTTCAATATAAAATATAAATTTTAATGAATTATATCATTGTCATTGTGGACTACGTTCTTGGATTACGACATCTTTGAAAGAATATCATCGTGTACGAAGGCCTATAGTATGCCTTAATTCTATGGTAAGTGCTTTATCTCATATTATTTCAAAGCATGAATATTTGAACTAAAGATTGCAGCTTTGAAAAATGACATGAACGTGAGCAACACCAAACTTCCTGATATCTTTAGTTCAAAACCTCTTAAGACATCAATTACATTTTACACAAACAAAGGCAGAATAAATAATACAGGTAGTAATAATAAATATATAATAATAGTACAAGTTTTTCAATAAAGAATAATAATAATAATAATATGTTTGAGATAAGTTAGGTAATCAAATAAAAACATATAAACACCATCCAATTCCAACCTTCTCTCCTCTCATCTCCATACACATCTAATATACAATTTTCTCTAATCTACTCTTGTACTTGTATTATACTTCTTCTCCCCAAAAAATTCATCAATCTTTCTCTTTCCTTCCTTTTTATTTCTAATTTTCTATTCCCTCTGTCCAAACCAACCAAATTAATATATATTTATATTTATATATATATATCCAAAAACCAAAACAAAACAACTCACTAATCAATCAATCAATCAATCAATCGCCGCCTTATTCTTCCTCCCACTAATCGGCTTCGGCAACCCATCAAAAATAGGCCTCGCAATGGCGGCCGTAGAAGCTTGAATGTCAGCCGTCAAATTCAACATGGAAGTGGGCCATATCGATGATGACGTGGACGTGGAGTTCCCATTACTTTGCATCTCATGAAAACTCGGTGAACTCGAAGACTTTTTGACTCCATTTGAAGCCTCCGTAATCACCGATTCCCCCATTTTTAAAGGAGGCATATTCGGTAAACCGTCGGCATCACCAGCGGTTCGACTGGCAGCCTTTGGCCGGAGCGCCAGGCCTTTGCCGCCTGCCGCCGCAAACGCACCGTTGGAATTGCTGGTGTCGGGTTTAAGCATCGTTTCCGGGGTTTGATTCTGGAGGTCGATTTCCGATCGCCGTCTTCTCATCCATCTATCGTACCATGTGTCAGAATCGGAATCGTGGATTCCGTTTGTGCCAGAAATGGCGTTTCCGTTTCCATTTCCGTTTCCGTTTCCGCCCTGCTCTGACATCCCGTTAGCTAAGCTTTTACATTTCCGGTGAAGTCCGAGCGGCGGGTGGGAATTTGGTCCGGTTTGATCGGTTGGTTTAAGACCGTAATAGTCTCGTAAGGCGTCCATTGATGGTGAAATGTTTCGTGGTGAAGAAGAAGAAGAAGATGATGATAATTTTAGGGATTTTATCGAATCCAACATATCAGAATGTCTTTGTCTTTGTCTTGGTGGTGTCATTTCCGAGTGTTTTGGCCTATAAAATAAAATCACCCATGTTAAAGATAATAACTAAAGTTTTCATTTTTATGTTTTAACCATTAAAAAAGATTTCAGGGTAATTATCGTCAGCTGAGTTTGGACACATATATGTTGTCATGTGTGAGTAAACGTAATTTAGAGACAAGATTGATGGTTAGAAAGTTAAAATGAGAAGTGAAGAGGAAATGACGTAATTACCCTTGTCCATTTGACATGATTGGAGAGGGCGGGTGTCTTCCGGGTAGGGGTATATGAAGAGTCTTGCGGGCAAACATTTGTAGGTCCGTTGTTAGGCCATTCATCTTTTTTATGTCAGCCACCTAACATACAAATATACAATGCAATGTTAAAAAAATACAGAAGATGATAAATAAAACTAATCTACAACACATAACCAGTTGAGCATATGTAGATTTGACACCATGTGCATCATAATGTATGCAAATTGACAAATGACAAGTACAATCCTTCACATGTAACTAAAAGTGGAAATATTTCAGCATACATCATATCCCAATTCCATTCATTTAATATCCTTTTGGTGTCATTTACATAAATACATAAAACTTCCCTTTGATTCACAAAATGAAATGACTTGAAAGACAAATTTGTCATGACTCCAAGTTTTTGAGAAGGCCCTTTGGTGTCCTTATATCAATCATTTAATGTAAGCTGGCAATGTAGACCAATAAAAACCTTATAATTCGAAATCTCAACAAGTTTGATCTTTCTAACAAACTATTTCTTTGTACAAAAGATTGGATTTTTTTTTTGTATCTAAATTCAAAAGCAGAACTGTTTAAAACATCTCTCTAGATTCATTATAAATTGTACTGTGGACAGTCTTATTTAGGGCAGGAAGCAATAGAATGTACTTGAGCAGTGTATTAAATTTGGCATCAATAATTCAGAACCGATCATAATGTACAATTTTTACAAGAGGGAATATGAAAAACCAAAATCTTTGTACTTTTGAATGAACGTTTATTAAGCAACAACATCCAAGTAAATATATCGAAAATTCGTAGAGTTGCTCAGTTTTGTGTTCTAGTTCCTTAACCAGATTCTTCCTACAGATTAATTTGAACTAGTTTTCTGTTTAAGGACAATCGCAAAATGGAATGTACCAGATTTCTGTAAAGAACATATAACGAGCTAAACATCAGAAACTCATTAGTATAAAAAGGTGAAGGAAGTTGTCACGACATGAAAAGACATAAAACCAATTTTTTTAGATTAATTTGTCGAATCAATTGGAGATTGTATTACCTCAACGCCATACTTAATTGCGACACCAGCGAGCGTATCGAATTTCGTGACGGTATGCTCGATATACCCAAAACCGCCGTCGCCGACACTCGAACCACCGACACCGGATGAAGTAGGAAGCGAAGATTGCATGAAAGGAGACGATGAATCATTAATTGGAAGCAACTTCGAAGGCGGCGGGGATTCCATCAATAAACCCCGATCTAATTGTTGATTCCAAAAATTAACCCCACACCCACTGTTTCGTCTCTGAATCCGCATAGTTCCCGATTAACACCATCCGTCCAAAGATTTAGAATCGGAAAACCGAACCCTAAAACATAAATCCTCCGCACATTGGTCGGAGAAACATATAGACGATGATCAATCAATTTCAACGAATAGGGAATGGATTGAAAACACCCAGAAAGAATTGATGAATCAATGAATAAAAAGGGAAAAAACAAATAATTTTTTTTTGTAGATCTGGTGAATTAATCCAAGATCTCGTGGCGTATTGAAATCGGCGTGTCCGAAAGCGTGTCTGAGAAAAAGTTATGGAAGGAGAGAGATGGGGGCAGGGGATGATGGTGATGACGCTCAAACAAACGCTGCGTTGCCTTCAATTGTGGCACGTTGGATTGGATGTTGCTCAAATTGTAAAATTGTAAAATTTTGGATAAAGTAAAACTTTGT
The DNA here is from genome assembly GCF_052625555.1 of Lactuca saligna. Classification (NCBI taxonomy): domain Eukaryota; kingdom Viridiplantae; phylum Streptophyta; class Magnoliopsida; order Asterales; family Asteraceae; genus Lactuca; species Lactuca saligna. The sequence continues at coordinate 35,083,716 of NC_136424.1, forward strand.
GTTTGGTCAACAATACTTCTTTCTCCTCCTCTTTATATATACATAACTACTTTTTTTTGTTTATTTGTTTAAAAAATTACTTTGTTTGTAAATTTTTATTAATACATAAATGAACATTTTATATATATATATATATATATATATATATATATATATATATATATATATATATATATAATACACTGGTAAGTAATTATTCATATAACAAAGTCAATCAATTTTGTTTTTATTAGGATACAAGCTAAATACTTTTCAAAGGGTTTATTTTTTATATAACAACCAATCATTTAAAGTGTCTTCGTACTTATTTTTTTATACACATAATCTCACAACTTGATCTTAGTGTTACAACCATGTGAAAATATGACCTGGCCGACTAAAGGTTTATTGACTAGACATCCAAGGTGTTGGATTTCTTTTTAACGTAGTACTTTATTATTATTATTTATATTTATTATTATTATAACAATAACTAACCCCACCCCCTATTTTTCCTTCAATGTTTGTCTTCGGTTATTTTGAGTGGCAGATGTAAATCACACCATGGCCATTTTGTCGATCTAATAGGAAAAACAACCGACATACATTTAAGGCTATATGATGTTGGTGTGGTATTCCATGTACTCGCCATGCAGACCGCAGCTAACACCGTGTCGGGTCTACAGTTTAAGTGTGGTACTGTCGAGCTCGGCTAGAAACTATCGTGATTCATCATCTCTCTTCTCCTTCCTTCTTCCTTCTATTTTTGGTACACCACTCCTAGTATGTGATAACCAAGGTGGTAAAATGAGATGGTTTAGAGAAAGCGGAGGTGAAGAGTCTTTATCATGGTAGAACTATGGCATGACCCTTTTCACCCTAAGGTGGGAGAGAGTGGTGTCACAGAAACTACACTCCCTCATATGCCACGTAGACACCACATGTGCTCCAGTCAACTTTACCACAAGAGTGTGGTTCTTTGCCACACACTAGATGTGGTGTACCAAAAAATAAGAAAATAAAGGGGGAGAGAGAGAGAGAGAGAGAGGCAATTGAAGAAGGAAGAGTGCGGCTAGATATTACCGCGTGCGGCCAAAGCGCATCCCAAACCGCACGGTACAGGCGGTGTTCCTTGGCATCATCGTGGCAAAAGTGCAGTTTTTACCGCACATACTCCATTTAGTCTAATAACCACATCCTTGAGTTATAAGTTTGTGGTTTGAGTTATTAAATTCCATTTATTAGGGTTATGGTTCAGATATTTAATACACAAATTATTGTTAGTGCTCCATGTTAGTATGTTAACATTTAGGGTTTAGGCCTAATCCCCTTAGGGTTTAGGTTAGGCCGAGGGCCTTTTATGTATCAATATTTAAATAAGGTTTAACTCTCACTATTAATCAATTAATCTATTATCTTACATAGTATTAGAGCTCTAGGTTAAAACCTTATTATTGACCACAACCAACAGTTACCGCCCTCCATCTTCGACGACATTCTCTCAAAGTCGTCAAAGGTGCCTTCATTATGCTCTACATCTTCCCCTTTTTTATCTCCTAAATAATAAAACAGTCGTTGGTACCAAACCATAGCTCTTTCATTGGTTTCGAGTACTGACTCATTTGTTTATGCCTTGTACCACCCCATGTCCGATCATTTCTTATTTCAGGGTCGTGGCCTGAAAGTCGATTGCATAAAGGCTATGGGCCTTAAGGAGGTAAAGTTTAGTCCTCGTGGAAGGAGATAATGATGGTTAAGAGATTTAACCCTTGAATTGCATATTGGGCCGAAGGGTAGAAAGGGAAAAGTCATAGGTCGGGTTCTTGCATGAAATATTGATTTTTGTTTGAGAAGTTTTTAATCCAATATATATCGATAATATTGTAGGGTTCTTCGTTACCTTTCTGTGGATATAATGATCATTGAAAACGGAATTGGAACGAAGAAGTTATGATCGTTAGAAGTTAAAAATGTTTTGGGTTAAGTTGAATATGTTGGGCGTACAGCGTGTACACTGGGTGTACTAGGTAATGGCAGACTGCGAGCTTTAATCTGGTACGTTGGGCATACCAGAAGTATGTTAGGCGTACGCGACCATCACCCAAACCATAATTTGAGGGGTTTTAGCCCTATTTAAGCTCCTTACCTTCCCTAAACCCTTTCCATTTTCAGCCTCCATCCCTTCAACGCCCTCCCTTGAAAACATAACCCTAGTTTGAGCCTTGTGAGCTAAAGAAGTAGTTTTTGAGTGCTTTGGAGTATTCTTGGTGCATCTTGGAGAAGAAAGAGCTCATTATAGAAGTGTTAGTTGCATTGGAGCTTGTAGATCCAAACCTTGTTAATCTTGATATTTCTTCTGTAGGTATAAAGCTTGAATCTTGATGATGCATTTGTTAGATCTAACTAGTTTTGGGTGTTGTGAACTTTTGGTCACTTTAGTGCATAATGTTTAGATCTTGAAAGTTTGTGAGCATGTTATGGATAAAGTTGGAAACTTTATCCATCTAAACATCATTTTGATTCAGATCTACAGGTTAGAAACTTAGACTTAATGAATTAAGTAAGAAAGATGCACTTTTGGTCCCTTTGAAACTTAAAAGACTAGATCTTGATTGCTTGAACCATTCTAATGGATAAAGTTTGAAACTTTATCTATTATGGAGCTATTAGGAACCATAAAAATGTGATCTTGATCATTTCCATCCCTTTCATGTAAGAGTTAAGATGTCTTAATGTAACATCCCAAATTTCAGAAGTTTGAGTTAAGAGCTTAAAGTGTAGATTAAAGAAGGGACTCGACGGGTAGGTATACTTACTCGCCGAGTCGGAGCTGGATCCGGGTTATAGAATAAGTGACCGACTCGACGAGTCGGCGAGTCTGGTCTGGACGGGAAAAGCCTTAATCATAGGGTTTGCACCTTATTTAAAGGACCTTATGTCTTCTCGTCAGCCCCCCCCCCCCCTCTTGTCGGTCAAAAGCTTCTTTAAGCGATTCCAAACCCTAATTTGAGTAAGAGGAGGAGGAAAGTGAGCTTGGGGATTTTACAAGAGAAAGATTTGGAGACTTTATGGATCAATGAGTCATTCTCCATGATTTAGTCTTATGGATCTAGAGTGCGGTTGTAATTTATGAATCTTGATTGATTTTGGGGCCATTTCTTGTCATTTTGACCTAAGATGGGTTTAGGAAATGCTTGGGGTATGCATATCCATCAAGTAATTGTTTTTATTGGCCTTTGGAGTCCTTGATAGCTTCTGGAAGAAGTATGATTAAAGGATTAATGGATTAAGGACTTAAAAGTTGGATTTTTAGCCTCAGAATGTTCTCACGACGTGAGACACAAGGTCGCACGATGTGAGAAATGTTTGGTCCGGTTTATGGTTATCTGCTTGGGGATCATGACGTGAGAAAGGATTCTCACGATGTAAGGGCAGTCCCGTTGAATATTCCTTAGCTGAGTTGACTATGTCAAGTTGTGATGAGTTGGGATCTGATTGAGTGAGCTCTCACAACGTGATCAAGGCTGTTTACAACGTGAGATGTGGTTTTTGGGCATTTGGGCCTTGTTGGGCCCTAGTTTTCTATATGTGAGCCTTTTTGGTGCTTGGGCCCATTTGGAGCTTTGGGTTAGGGATCAATTATTAATTTGGTATTATTTGTTGGTGCTAGCATGTAGGAATTTCCGGATCAGTAGTCCGAGATTTTATATGAGATATTTGGTTGTTTAAGGTGAGTTTTCCTCATTGTGCTTTGGGTTCGAAGGCACCAAGGCCGGCCCATTAGATTGATATCATGGTTTATCGCATGTTTGTATGTTGTAGTGATCTGTTAGATATGTATCCTAGTATATAGGGTGATGTTATGCATAGTGATATGTAAGATCTGCCTGATTGTCTGTTGAGTGGTTATATGTTTAGTTGTGTATATGTCGTCGTGGTGTGGATGGGTTGAGACTGTACTACTTTGTGTTGTCAGTAAATAAACCCGGTAATGTTTATATCGATATATTGTTATGGCTTAATGGACTTATATGTGTTTTGGATATATATATATATATATATATATATATATATATATATATATATATATATATATATATATATATATATTGATATGTTGTGTATGGTTGGGTTGAGGCGGTCCTGCTATGTGCTGAAGACCAACAAACCCACGACGTCCAAGATAGACTACAAGCCTGAGGTGTGTAAGCCTCAGAGAATGTTCCAGATAGGCTGAAGGCTCGATGAGGCATAGCAGTCATGTTGAAGAGTCTATTTGTGAGCATACCAGATAGACTGTAGGCCGATGGGGCAATCTCGTCAGGCTAAAGGCTCTATTTGATTATTGATTGGTTATTTGTATGCTTTTCTATTAGATATGTGGGTCGACATGGTTTATGTGTGGTTGTGTTGAGGCGGTCCTGATTTGTGTTAAAGGTCAACAAACCCAAGGCGTCTCGGATAGAATGAAGGCCAATGGGGCATACCAGTTATCCCGAAGGTCCGGAGAACAGTTCAGATAGGCTGAAGTCCCGATAAGGAGTATCACTCATGCTGAAGGTGTTGTGATCGTACCAAACAGACTGTAGGCTGGTGGGGCGTTCCAATTAGACTGAAGGCTCTATAGGCGTACCACATAGACTGTAGGTCGGTGGTGTAACACCCCGAATTCAGAAGAACTAGAAAAGAAAGGAAAACCCCTCAAGTCAAGAGATCTACTTGTTAAGTCCAGAGGGATGACTCGACGAGTAGGGGCGAGTATTTGTCGCAAGATAAGTGACCTAATCGATAAGTAGGTAGACCGACTATGCGAGTTGGACAGGGTTTGGGAAACCCTAAATTCGGGCTTATGTACCCTATTTAAGCATCCTATTCTCCTCCCATCAGCCTCATTCTCAACTCCCATATCCAAAACCGTAGATCTCGAAACCCAAGTGCATCCTTGAGCTTGTGAGCTTGTTTTTGAGGGGTTGGTGTGTTCATGAATACTAGAATAAGAAGAAGAAACTTGAAGGCTCGAGGAAAGGAATGTAGATCTAGAAGTAGCTTCTCAATCTCATCATTTTCTTGTAATTAATTTTCTATCTTGATCATTAGTTCATTAGATCTCTTCATTTCCCTTTTATGGAATATTTGATCCAAGGTTGATAGCCTTTGGGATTTAGACGTCCTAAGAAAAGATCCTTTTAGATCCGAAGTCATTAAGGGTTGTGAAGGCATAAAGGTGCAAACTCTATGCCATTAGAGTCCCATTCACTCCCCAAGAATGCTACTATGGCCTTTTAAGCCCCTAAGGGCCATGCATGGAAGTAAAGTTCTAGGATTTACATGTTTATTAGGTGTCTAAGGCCTAGATCTTGGTCCTCCTATTTTGGTTTGGAGCAATAAGGAGTTTTGGACAAGGATTTATGTCTTAAGGGGGCTAGGGTTTTGGCTAAACCCATTAAAAATAATTAGGAGTGGGTAAAGTTGGAAACTTTACCCTTAAGAAGTCATTTCCAGCGTGAAAGAAACCTTACTTTGGAACTAGTTTCCACTAGTCGCCCTGTTACTGTGGCCCTAACGACCTCCCGATCCAACCGACCGGATCCAAACGTCGAATCCAAACATCAACAAATCCAAGACTAATATGATGGCTCCCAGGCTAATGGTAGCCCTTAACATACATGAACCCCAATGGTCCACTGCTTCACTGATCTCAGGACTGTGTTGATGATCCATCTGTCGCATTGCTGGCTCAACCCTGACTAAACTCTGGAATATTCAAAATCCAACCCGTGGATTTCCGCATGTTCGCTGCTGCACACGAACTGGTGGATACTACTGCTTCTCCTCTGCGTCCAAACAACCCGTTCATGCTGTCTACTAACCTGGCGAATGCTACGACTACACCCGTAGACCTACAACTCCCTAATACTGTCTGACTACTAGTGAACGCTACGTCTACCCCCGCAGGCTTACATCACTCTACTACTATCTGACTGCTAGTGAACGCTACGGCTACCCCCGCAGACTTACAACACTACTACTACTATCCGGCTGCTAGTGAATGCTACGGCTACCCCCGCGTACTTACAACACTACTACTACTATCTTACTGCTTACCAATCACTAATCCGAGGACTTCTTGACTATCCCTAGTTCTGCTAGCAATTCCTCATCCTGACTTCTCAAAATCAGTCCTCAATCATCAGATGCTACATCAACCTTGACATCTTATATCCTTGATGAAATTAACGTTCCGTCGAGGAATTCTTCGACTTGGTTCCCAACCCAACCGTCTACTAATCCAGAAACATGAAACTAACATTGGGAAGTTTCCAAACTTCCAACTCCGGAATTCACACAACCCTACATGCTGTCTCTACCACTGACTACTAACACAGAAACATCTCTTGCTAACCGTTCTCAAGATCCTTCTTTCCGACTCACACGAGTCCTACAGGCGACCCTTCAGCGGAATCCGAACCACATTCTCACCATTACCATTTACACGCACTGACCAATGGGGAGTTTCTCAAACTCCCAACCCTGAACTACTCAATCCAGCAAACGCTGAACTACTTCTTTTCCTTCTCAGAAATCACGTACTCGTTCTGGATTTGCGTGCTCTTACCCTTGTACACTCGTAGAATTCTCCCCCACTTCGATCCTGCTTACACCTCGATGCTCAGTAAAGAGAAATCCCAATCCTTACTACCATTCCAAAATCAATCCGTTGATGAATCCCAATCTTACCATAGCTAGGGATCTAACCTGTCCATTCTAAAACTTATACGGCTCCGAACTAGCGAGACATACCGAGTCCCTCCAAGGCATGCTACACTTACTGCACCCTAAGTAACCTTTTTCGATAAAACCCATCCCTTGACTACTAACCAAAAATCCAAGGTATGCAGATGGCATATAACTCGATCACAAACAGGTAATATGATACCCCAAAACATACGCTTATAAATATCGCTGCAGCAACATAACAATAATATCATGAATAATAACTGACAGGAAGGCAAAAGATACATACCTCCAACACCCGGCGCTGCCCGGACCCTAGCTGCAATCAACCGGTACAATCTGCTTCGAGCCGTGGGCGCCCTAGCCCGGCCCCGGCAACCGCTGGTGGTACTCGAAGACATAGACGCATGAGCTATCACCTGCTCTGCTGCATACACACCTGGACAGTGGGCCTTCTTGTGACCTCTCTGACTGTAATGGAAACATATCGGGTCAAGTCCCTAGGCGATGGTAGTAGTACAATCCCTGTTGAAATGACCCATTCGGCCGCATCTGAAGCAGCCCAAATCACCACCACTACCACTCCTGCACGCACCCAAGTGCGACCTACCACACTTCCCGCATCGACTATGGCTCTGATAGTACCTCGATCTCCAATCCGACCCTTTGGGCCTTTTGCCCGAACCTGAGGCTACCTATGTCCTATCTGTTTTCCTTTTCCTTTCCGACTCCCTGCCCGACTCTCGCTCCTGAGCTACCCTATCAAACCCATCCATCATCTGAACAACTATTGTCTGATCATGGAGCTTCGTAGTCAACCTATCAATAATCCTCACGACCATGTCGGGCAACTCCTCGCGAATGGCTCGCGAAACCTCCTCAACTATCCAATCATGCAGAGGTCTCTCTTGAAGACAGGGTGCCTTACTCACTCTTGACCCTTGATGGCAAAAGCTGGAAATGGGATCTCCCTGAACCTCATAAGAATCAGGCTCTAGACGAGCCCCAATCTGCCCTGAAACCACCCCGGTCCTAAAGGCCTCAAGATGACTGTCCATAAGTTCCATAATGGCCTCTTTAACTGAACCGAAAATCACTGGAGTCTGATCGATAATGTTGTGCATAATCTCTGCAGAAATGAAATCCTTCATCTAATCGTCAAGTTGCCCGGCTCCAGAGCCCGAGCCAGATCCCTCCCTGGTACCTGAACTGCTAACTGGTATCTCGCGCAAAGTCACCATGCTGAAAAAATATAACACACTACTGATCAATATACACACCGCTGCTGAGGGATCTCTCACACACTCTACTAGTTCCCTGGTTTTGTCTCGGCCCCTCTTAAATCGAGTACGGATCCTCTGCTTTCAGTAGTACGGGCCCATACTACCTTCCACATTTATCCGTACTTTCCTCAAGAGTTACCACAACTCCACCAAGTCACTCTACTACTACTGATCTTTGCTACTCTCATCCTAGGCTTGCCCTAGGGAAATCTCTGACTCCATTCAAACCAGTCCTCAGCTGCTGAAGGCCTCCTTGTAATACTAATTAGTCATCACCTGAATACCATCACATGTGATGAGGCTCAGATAATCCTTCGAGTAAAAGACTCGTCCCTACAACGGTTAGACTCAAACAAGAGCTGCGCAATAGGGCCAAATCCAACACTCTGAGATTATTCAACCCTGACCACATGTGATGTGATGTATTCACCTAATGGCTAACTCCTATCACTCAGAGTCCCACAAAGCACAAAGCAAGCAACATTCGGGTACGAAAACTACTCAAGCAAATCTATTCTCATAACGAGATACTGCACTAGCATACAATGCTAAGCTCATACTATCAGGCATAACCTAAACAGGCTATCCTACTATTGTCTACTCAATACTAGCATGCAAATCTTGTAAAGCTAAAACACATATAGCAGGCACATAAGGCATCCTCCTAGATCCTTAGTCCTATTCTAGCATACTGTTCTACTAAAACTAAAACTAACAATCATAACATAACTTGTATGGGTAATTTGGGAGTACTTACTTGAGCTCAACTGATTGCATGCACCACACCCTTTTCTCTTTTCAAAACTCTTTTCACTTTTTCTAAAACTCTTTTCTATATACTTTTTCTAAAATTGTTTTCTTTTCTCAAAATTCTTTTGTAACCATGATTTTTTCTTGAAAACTTTATACCACTTCCTTAGTTTGAGTTCAGACACTCCCGGAAGTGTGCCCAAATCCCTCAAACCAAGGCTCTGATACCAACTTGTAACATCCCAAATATCACGACTAAAATTTTCTTTTTAAGACATTACTAAAACCATATTCATAAAAACCGTATCATAATCATAACATAATTTCGTAGCATTAATTCGAAATACAAACTTATTATCAGAGTAAAACATCCCAGGCTATCTGACTATGGTGTGTGCACTGCAATCTCTCCGAGCTCCTCTTTTGAAGACTGAGTACCTGAAACCAAAAACTAAAACTGTAAGCACGAAGCTTAGTGAGCTCCCCCAAACTACCACATACCATACAATAATATATAAAGCACATATTGGGCCTTGCCCACTACATCGGACCGTGGTCCAGACTAACTGGGACCTTGCCCCCTGCATCAGACCGAAGTCCGGAAACTGACTGGGACCTTGTCCCCTGCATCGGACCAAAGTCCGGACTAACTGGGGCCTTGCCCCCTGCATCGGACCGAAGTTCGGAAACTGACTAAACATAACATAACATAACATAACATATCAACTAGCATGAACACATATACTGCATACTGCATCGGGCCGTAGCCCGGAACACATAACACATAACACATAAATCCTATCTGAGCCACGAAGGCATCAAACATACTAACTACTGCATCGGACTGAAGTCCGGAAACTACTGTTAACTGAACGGGCCGGCATTGTGGCCTTAGACTCGTTCCTACTGGAAGGAAACTCACCTGAACTGCTGAATTTTGTTGGTAACCCTCGGACTGCTAACCAACCACCGTCTGAAATGCTGCTCCTCTAACTCTCCGAGCTACCAATAACAAAGCGACACTTAGCTTGACAGTCCTCTAAAAGTCAACTAACTCAACTCTGATCAAAGTCAAAGTCCTGGCCAAAGTCAACCTTCCATGTTGACCCTACTCGCCGAGTCAGCCTACTGACTCACCGAGTTCACTGATTTCCGAGTTCTATCCTGTCCAACTCACTGAGTCCCCACTCAACTCACTAAACTGAGCCCTGACTCGAAGGGTTTGGGGTTTCTCGACTTGACTCGCCGAGTCCAAGGCAATCTTCAATAGACTCGCCGAGTTGTTCATCCAACTCGTCGAGTTAGCCTCCATCTTCATACTACTCGCCGAGTCCACTTAAAGGACTCGCCGAGTCCATTCAGTCCTTAATCCATGCAGTAGCTTTTCGAGCCAAACAGGGCTTCCAACTTATAGATCCATACTTCTAAGGCCTATCCCTCACGTACAGTGGCAAACTTTACGTGTAGATAAAGACATCTAGGCTTAAAACAATCCAAACTAGGGTTTAAGACAAAGAGACTTCACTATCAACCCAAGAACAGATGCTTTATGACTTTCTAGACCAAGATACACTCATATCTGAAGTAGCAACTTCAGATCTGGGCTTCTAACTCGAAATAATTCTTAAGCATGGCATAAAAGCTCCAAATCTCATAGCCAAGGTTGATCTATTAAACCAAAGAGGGAAGGTACCGATTTATTACCTTTAAATGCTCAGAAATGCTCCACCAACTCTGGATCCAAGGCCCCCTTCTTGCTCTACAATGACTATCCTCTCTCTCTCAAGCTCCAAAGAGCTTCACCAAGGGTTAGATCTGATGGGTTTTGGTCATAAGACATCCTATGTGCTCATACAAACCCTAATGCTTGGATCTAGGTTTCTCTATTGTACATGCTTTGAATCCAAGACTATAAACCCTAATTCTAGTATATGAAATCGATATTAACATATGAATGGGTTTAAGAACATACCTTGATTGTTATATAGTAGTAACAATCCTAATTCCACCTTGAATTGACTTTGGAATGCTTAGAGTCACAAGTGTCACTCCTCTAATGGCTTACAAACACCAAGAGCAAATGGAGAAGGTATAAAGAGAGAGGAGAGAGGTAGGAATTCGTCCTTAGGACTTCTTGGGAACAAGTACACGAATTCTAAGGCCTTAGGGTCTTTATATAGGTGTAGAGATAGGGTTTCAGTCATTATCCTTATCTAGTTGCTTATCCACAAAGCAACCATAAGATAAGCCTTGAAAACCCTTATCCTTTATCCTTTGGACGATTTCAAGGATCCTTATCTCCTTGAATTCATTCAACCCATATTTAGGATAACCATTACCATATTTTGTAACTATCACATAATTACAATTCAGTCCCTCTAGTTTAATTAATTACACTTGATCACAAAATTAATTCCTAATTAATTATTGACCAATATTAATTAAGCAAATATGATTTCTCCTTTAATATATTATTCTTATAACATATTAATAAATCATAATAACCTATCTCTCTTTATTTATTTCTCCAATCAAGTTGCTTTGGTGAAGGCAACCCAAAATGACCATGCACCATCGGGTCAAGTACATACCAAAATAGTTATGGACTTAGACACTAATCCAACAGTCTCCCACTTGGATAAGTCTAATAACTATTCTGCGTATGACTTCAGATTCTGATTTGCAATCGTAGCTTTCCAAAGCCGCTGTCAACTCTGATCCTATCAGATACGCGTGTCCTTAGATAACGGATCATATATTCCTCCATTCTAGATATCGTATGAGATATGATTTCAAATCATTCTCTTTGTACTACTTCTCGATTTCCGATTTATGACGACTGACTAATTGAACAAATCAAATTAGCCCTAGCCCGGCCGAGCATTTACGTTTGTCATCACTAAACCGTCGAGGGGCCCAAAGATATCGCTTTTATCCTACTTTGGATAAAAGGAACGGATAAACTTTGATACAATGCTTGCTTGCACTCACTCACCGAATCACACACAACAATATGTTCACCTATGGTTCTTACTTTGGTGAAATAGACAAATTTAACACATTTCCAATCATTCTCATTTCACAACTCCAAATCCGTTTTTCATAAGTTTAAGAATATCAAATTCTTGCAACTTATAGAATATACTAGATTCTAACTCTTTATGCAACGATCCTTTCGTAATGTCACTGCACCAAAGTCACAAAGACTATTGCCAATGATATTACAAAGTTCTCTAACGAAGATTGTTACAAGAAAATCCCTTAGATATGATGTCTCTCACTCAAATAACATTCTTCGAACATCCTTTTGCATAAAAGTTTCTAATCTAGTCATAGATTTTCAATATTTACTTCCCAATATGGACACGCTTCCATATGTTCCATATGACAACTTATTCTTAATAGAATCTTTTCCATTCATCATAATGTCGATATGGTCCATCCAATATGGAAACATTTCCATATTTTCCAATACTATACTTCCAACTACTCACAAGCAACCAATTCTCGTCGAACTTTGAATTGTCCTTTGATAGTTGTTTAATTATTTTAGTCAAAACCGATTCTAGTCCCTTTTCCCTCTAAATGCGCTAGACATTTGGAAAATTTTAGAATGGTCAAACATTAAAGCATTTGCAATCGATCCTATACCCGAAGCCTATGGGACACGATGCACAATGTTTTATTTGCTATGTTCTCAAAATTCGAATAGTGAAGAGGAATGCTGTAATCATAATCGAAATTTTAAGAACACACAATGTACCTTTGACTAAATTTATTAACATTCCACAACCTAATCCTTTAGATTTGAAATGAAGCATAATATTGTCTCCCTTAATTATAGAAAAACAACTTTATAACCCTTACTACTTTGCAAGGTTTAACTCTTGTTTTCTATAATTAATATTGCCAACTTTGCAATACGTGCCTTAATAATCATACAATCATAACTTTTATGCTCCCACTATCATGATGATTACTATAAAACATAACACTTATGCTCCCACTAGCTTTGACATGTATTCATAAACATCTTAACTTTCAGAAAAACAATACCTATTGAATTTCTTAAGTCCATGTTTCTAATACTTAGTGCTTTGATAATCTTTTATCAAGGCTTCTTGAACTTATAAACCTTTGCCTTAGATAGTTCATATGTGTGTCGTAAACAATTAAGACTAATTGCCAAACCTCACAACTCAAATTATGGAAAGGGATACCGTAACCATGATCGAATTCGAGAATGCAATTTTACAATCACTATCTTCTTAAAATCTTTCTTAGTGAAAGCATTTCCTCACAATCATTTTCATGAAGGAGGAAATATTATGACACTTAGATTTAAATGGTGTATTTGTCTATCCATGTGAATTTGTTAAAACCAAAGTTTACGACAAATTCAAACTCATATGGAACGAGCCTTTTTTTAATCTTGATTTCTTGCCTTATGGTAGCACAGCTGCCCACCACGTCTTCCAAGTAGTTAAGCATCTCACCCTTTTCCTATCAATGTACCTTTCATTGATCAAGGTGCTTTGCCTTTTATGCGTTCAAAATGAGTACTCATAGGACTCACATGCATAATTAACTCAATTGGAATAGCACAGAATCAAAATATCGTCAACACAATAGGCTGTAAAACTCAACTCGTGTGCTAGTGATGATCGATAAGGTTTATTTGATTTGTTCTTGAAACTTTTCAAGACCATTAAGACTCCCACTGACTCCTTGACATATAAGATTCTCTTGTCAATAAACATTTGTTGACAACCAAATATTCAAGAGTTAGTGTAGCTTTTATCAAAACACTTCATAACTTGGTCCAAGTTGGTCTTTGTCTTATTCAAGACATCACAACTTTCCACATTTTATGAATGTTATAAACCTTTAATACTTTTCACTCATTACCACAATCTTAACTTTAAGACTTGTTATTGGAACGAAGTATGATAAACTTCTTGATTTAACCATTTCTTCAATCCTTGATTCCTCTTCTTAAACATACAATTGTACTAAGACTTACTTAGAGGATCAATTGAGACATGGTTCTTAATCATCAAGACCCATTATAAAGCATAAAAGCTACTCTCCATTCTTCTTAGAATGGAGAAACTTTTATCTTTCTGCCTACTTGACTCTTCTTATTCGTTCTGCTATTGATTTAAACATTTTCAATCAATTTAGAATTACACTCAATCTTATAAGCATAATCATATTTACTAATCCTTCAGTAAATCATGACGAATGTCTTTGTTGCTCTTATGGTGGACTTTGATCAACACGCAACTTTGTGTACTTGATCTCCTAGTCCTTCACTTGACACTTTATCAATGAATTAGTCTAATTTCTAGAACATGAAATTTCTTATTCATCGTGCAACCAAGTTGCATGATTCCAAGTTTCTGTCCAATTGAAACTTGGGTGATGAGAAACTCTCCCTATTTGATAAATTCTCGACATCACCATAAATAAGAATCATATCCATTTGTTGTAGAAATATGCAAACATCAATTTTCATAATGATTTCATTGCAAGGAAGTGAACAAATAAATAAATAAGTCAAACAAAATTTATTTTATTTATAAAAGCAGCGGAAAAACATTTGTCCTTACAATGCAAAATCTATTGAAAAACTATGTAAAAGAAAATTTTCTAACAACTCTATCATAACTATCTAAGCTCAAAATCCAATCTTCAAGTCCATGCGATCAAGATCCATCTCTTGTGATTAGATTCATCTTGCTCTCTTATCAAGCTTCCTTACTTTTTACCGATCCTTTAAAACATTCAAATGCAATCTTATCACATCATGTATTTGAATCAATGAATAGGAACTTAACGAAGTTAGATAGTGGATTTTATGAAGCGCAGTCATACTCTTTGACTCTCGCATCTTTGGAATTTTCAGGCTCTTGGGGCAGACTTCTATCCAACGCCCTTTCTCTTGGCAGCAAACACAGGTCGGTTCTCCTAGAACGTCCTTGGAAGCATGGTCGGTTGACTCTCCCAAGAAATACGCTCCATTGCTTCGCCAAATCATTTCTGATTCAGCAGCAATGAGCATGTAGGTTAGGTCAATGAGGTTGTCGTCATGATCCATCATATAATACTTTCTTTTGAACTCATTATATGATTCAGGAAGTGACTGCAAAACCCAATTTACAGCCAACTCATTCGGGAATGACACACCCAACATAATCAACCTATCGATGTGTGATTTCATTCCTAGAATGTGGGCACACACGGATTTACCATCTTCATGTTTCATTTCCAATAGGGCTTTAGTGATATTGAACCTTTCAATTCTTTGATCTTGTGGGTTAGGGAGAACAATTGGAGGAGGAGGAGGAAGTGAAGCATAATTTCTTGTTCCTCGATCGGATCGTGGAATATCATCTTCATGTGGAATGCTTGTTCCACGGGATTTGGGAAGACCATGATTGTCGAACTTTGACATCTACAAAACGGGAGAAAACAAATTCAAGTTAGTTGATCGATTGAGTCCTTAGTAAATCACCCAAATGAGATACTAAGGCTAGGACCCAACACAATACGCTACAACCTAGAAAAGGGATGCCGTAATCTAGTTGCAGAATATTTGAAGGTAAGTGAATGACGATTCACTAATTTCCACCATGAAAAACGAAAAAGAAATTTAAGTTTTAAATCTATGAAAACTCCTAGATCCTTTGAGATTCATTGAACTTTCAATGGCATGTTTAAATCTCGATATGCCCCTCTTGTTTGTGACTGGGATGCCGAGGATCACAAAGCGGGTGTGAATAACCATGCAAACTTACATGGTGCCCTCACATGTTACAATCACCCATTCGATGTGCCGGTAAACCACACACGCTCCACCGAACTATGACAAACATTGAGTCACCCTTTGCAACCTTTTCTTAGAACCATTTAGTGTGCCGGTAAACCACACACGCTCCACTAACGTCTTCGCAAGGGCACAAAGTGTAATTTCATGGAATTGCATCAATTCACTTTTGCCTAAGTAACTAAGATTGGGAATTAGAAAAACATTTAGCTACTTTGTATTTCATTATACTTATAATGGAAGGTTTCGTCCTATCCTACTCGTTCGGCCAACGACCCTCCACTAGTCAAGAGTACGGTGGGTAAGAATGGATACCCATTCAATCGCCATATTATAGGCAATTTCCTTAAATACCCCTTATAGACCAGCTTCGTGAATGAGGCCTACTAATGGTAAGACTGACTTTTACTCATGCATATATATAATGTTAGAGTTTTAATGTTATATATATTATAGGGTGTATTTTACACTTTTAAAATACTAGGTAGTCAAATTTAATAATTATACCTTTAATTCAATTAAATTGCAAACCAAAACTTTTATGGATTTATTAAATCTCTTTTAATTATACACCTTAATTAATTAATAAAACCATAAGGGTGTGATTTGAACTTTTCAAAACAATACTAGGGTTTTAGAATTTAACACTCCTAATTAAACCTTTTTAATCAACTTTTAAATTCCAAAACTTGAGGGCAAGTTTTGAAATATTTCAAAACAATTTAGTTTTAATCTATCTTAAAATTTCGAATTTATGACATTTAAATTAAAATTTTAAATATTAAAACTCTTGATTTAATAATTATCTTGAATTAGACTATTAATTTAATTATTAAATCATAAGGGATTATCTAAGTAATGAGGATAATTACCATTTAGACATTTAAGTTATCCTAATCCCTTAAATATCTATATAGATTTCGAAAATATGGATGGATAATGCAAGATCTTGAATTACCATATATAACAATTAGAGGATAATTACAAGATATGGGATAATCCAAATCCCTAAAAATTAGGACCTTATCTTGGGGAGGAGGCAAATTTCGAAAATCAAGGGATTATAACAAACCCTAGATTTCGAAATTTAAGGGTTTAAGGAAAGGATTTGAAGATCTTATTCGAACTCTTGCAAATTAGGGTTTGCAAACCCTAATCTCGAAAAACCCTAGCCTCTTAGGGTTTATTGGCAATAAACCCTAATATATCAAGTTCATACAATTGAAACCAAACCAATCTCTGATACCACTGATGGGTTTTGGTCATAAGACATCCTATGTGCTCATACAAACCCTAATGCTTGGATCTAGGTTTCTCTATTGTACATGCTTTGAATCCAAGACTATAAACCCTAATTCTAGTATATGAAATCGATATTAACATATGAATGGGTTTAAGAACATACCTTGATTGTTATATAGTAATAACAATCCTAATTCCACCTTGAATTGACTTTGGAATGCTTAGAGTCACAAGTGTCACTCCTCTAATGGCTTACAAACACCAAGAGCAAATGGAGAAGGTATAAAGAGAGAGGAGAGAGGTAGGAATTCGTCCTTAGAACTTCTTGGGAATAAGTACACGAATTCTAAGGCCTTAGGGTCTTTATATAGGTGTAGAGATAGGGTTTCAGTCATTATCCTTAGCTAGTTGCTTATCCACAAAGCAACCATAAGATAAGCCTCGAAAACCCTTATCCTTTATCCTTTGGACGATTTCAAGGATCCTTATCTCCTTGAATTCGTTCAACCCATATTTAGGATAACCATTACCATATTTTGTAACTATCACATAATTACAATTCAGCCCCTCTAGTTTAATTAATTACACTTGATCACAAAATTAATTCCTAATTAATTATTGACCAATATTAATTAAGCAAATATGATTTCTCCTTTAATATATTATTCTTATAACATATTAATAAATCATAATAACCTCTCTCTCTTTATTTATTTCTCCAATCAAGTTGTTTTGGTGAAGGCAACCCAAAAGGACCATGCATCATCGGGTCAAGTACATACCAAAATAGTTATGGACTTAGACACTAATCCAACAAGATCTTGCTCTAAAACGATTATGGCGGCTAGGGTTTATTGTTCTGGGCACTAAAGGAACCTTAGGGAAGAGAATGGGGCGTTTAAATAGGCACCAAGTCCCGTTTTTTAGGGTTTTCCTCGTTCAGACCAGACTCGCCGAGTCACTTTGGCCGACTCGCTGAGTCGGTCGCTTACTCCTCAACCCGGACCCCGCTCGGACTCGCTGAGTCCCTCCTTGGACTCGCCGAGTCTCCCCTTAAAATTGGGGTTTTCTTTCTTTTCTTAGCTTTCCAACTTTGGGTGTTACACTTCTATCAAAATGTCATTTTTATCGTTAATTTTATTTTAATTGACTACCCGAATCCGCGGGCGTTACAAGAATATTATATTGTACTCTAGTACGTATTTCGTACCATCAACACTTGAAAGTGTCACGGAAAAAACTCTACTCTCCATTCCCAACTTACACATATTCTTCGAATGAGACTACATAATATCAAACATAATTGAATTGGGCATCTATAATAATTCTAATTTCATTAAGAGACAAAATTATTAGGCTCCCAATACCAACTCAGTTTAGGCAAAATTATCATAATTTAGTGTATATATTTAACATATAGTATTTACATATTAATATATTTTATCTTTCTCTCTAATAATACTTCTATTATTATTAATAATAGGCATATATTTTAACACTTATGAATCCTATTTGGTTCGCATATCATTCGCATATGGTTCGCATATCATATATATCTTTAACGCATATTCCAGACAATAAACATATAGCTCACATATAAACTTTTCGACAAATATTTAATGCTTTGATTGATACTTTTATTAAAATCATGTTCCTGAAAGGGACTATGCACTCACCTGACTTGGGTGGATGACTGATGATTTGGGCAAAGCTTCACCAAACATATTAACTTTTCCTTTGACGTGACCTAAGCACGATTAATATTGAGTCTTAGTCTAATATTCTTGGTGACTTATGATAGTCTAGATTCCTTACTAATCTCAATGTCTACATCAAGATCTATCAAGTAAATAATAGCCAGGTAATATCATATCGGAGGTATGACCCGTTTGGTATACAAAGTATATTATTAACATGTATATACTGTTAAAATCTGTAAGAAAATCATAACTTTTTCATACGACATCCGTTCTCGACTGTTTTTATATCGACATAATCATATTGACGAGATCTTCAACTCCCGTTTAGATTGTTTTACCTAACAATCAACCGATCAAAATTTCGGTTTCTGTGTCACACGCTACTGTACTGAAACTTCGAAAAATCATAACTTCATCATATGAAGTCAGATTTAGACGTTTTCTATATGCACGTTCTCGATATAGTGATTACTACGACTTTTGTTTAGACTACTTAGACTAATAAGCAACCTATCTCCGGTTCACTTTTTATGACACGTACAACCGTATTGATTTAATCAAGAAACTTCGAAAAAACATAATTTATTAATATGAATTTGGATTTAAACGCTACTTATATCTACAGAATCCTCATTGTGTCTACTATATCTTTTGTTAAGATTATTTATCTTCTATCGAAAGTGTTATTTTATCATTCAATTATAAATTCACTAAATAATCTTCTATCAAAACTCTTCTATGGAAAATCTTCAAACATGCAAGTATCACTGACAATTAATAGTTGAAATTTGGAAACATGTTCATATAGGAAGTTGGCAACCATTGCAAGAGTCGTATTCATACGAGTGAAAATAGCCAAAGTTAAATATCTCAGAAAAATGAAAAATGTCATAAAAATTATAGAATAAATAACAAATGAAATTCTGTTTAAAAGTTAAATACTTCAATTCGGTTTAAGCGAATGAGCTTTTTGCCTTGAGAAAACATATTGCTTGGATGTCCCCAAGAAGTTCTCATGAAAAACCATGTGATCCATTAATATGAAAACAATGATGCTAAACGGAAGATACTAAGTTTTTTAAAATAGCTTTTAGTAGACGTGCTTTATCATTCATTGTGGATGAAAATGAAACTTATCACAACGTTTTAGTAGGTGCATCATGACAAGTACAACACCCGACTACACTTCTAGCATATAGGCATATGACTTCATTAAATATTTTCTCTAATGGTGTAAACATGAAATATAAAACTTTATATAAAAGTTTCCATGGAGGCATTTTGTTTTCTATTTCTTGGAAAACCAACACTATTTAATATGTATATGTATAGATTACTTAAATAAATGAGATCCATAAAAGTGACCACATGATTTTGAAAAATGATGGGAAATGATTCCAAACTTTTAGGGCATTTGTAAAAATAAGCACCACTAAATAGATATATATATATATATATATATATATATATATATATATATATATATATATATATATATATATATATATATATATATATATATATATATATATATATATATATATATATATATATATATATTTTGGAAAAAACTAATATACATTACAATTTAGATATATATTTTGGAAAAAACGAATATACATTATAATTCCACTTAAGCTTAGATACTAAACTTTATAAAAATACGTTCTTTTACTATATAAAGATTATGATTAGGAGATTCACGATTAACACTTGAAGATGTAGATTCAAGATCGACGCAATAGTTTTGATAATAAATAAAAAATATTGGTTATTTTCAACATTCGTGATAGTGGAAAACAGTAATGTTCGTTGGATGAAGTAATAAACGATAATGGATGATATAAAATATGAATGGTAAAGCGATAATTGAAGAAATAAATGTTATCGTGGATGATATATTACCAAGTGAAAACCAAATCAGATATTTTTACTAAAGTTAAACCGATATATTTTAGAGGTTTATTACTTAAGTTTAGGTGGTGCTTTATTGTATATTCCCTATTACCATAAATTTTTTATTTAAATAAATATATAATGTGTATTTTTTCATTTGCCCCAAATATTTTTTAAAAATCTTTACATATTTTCGAAACAACTATTTCGAAATGTCTAATATTATTATTTCTTCAAAATAATGTGTTACTTAATATCTTTATATGATATCTATTCCACATTTGTTATATTTCTTTATTTATTTTCTAAGATTTATGTATAAAACCAAATATTTTCTCTAAATTTTGGATTTGTTCATTTATCGGACATATTTTTGAAATTTTGAAATACATTTTTATCCAAAATCTGAAATCCTATATATGGATTTTGAGTTCAAAATGTAACTTTTTTGTTAGTATTTTAATGTGACGTAATGTTAATCTGAAATAAGTTTGAAATTCCCCATTTAGGACATGGTTTCATTTTGGTAGACGTAACATCCTCATTTCTGGGTAATTTTTTAAAACTTTATTTATAAATTAATAAACAAAAATAACAATCATAGTAAATAAATAAAATAAAATAATCAAACCAATAATAATTAAAATATTATATATATTGTGAGTTGTAAATTTCAATTTAACTTGTATAGTTATCTCTAGCAAATACCTTCTAAATAAGTAGTTCTTAGTAATAACTAACTTAATTAAGGGTTATAAATGTTATAACCATTGCTAGAGAAGGGCTAAAATGGTAAAGATAATGAATGACTAATTTTATTTATTTATTTATAAATTGATGTCCATTAGTGTTCAAAGTGTTAAAATAAGAAGTTAATGATGTTAGTTGTCAATATCAATACTAGTTATCTCTCCTTTTCACTATTCAGAGTTGAAATAATTTTGAGATGAGAGGAAGAAAAATACTAACGATTTAGAATATATTTGAGGTGAAACTGAATAACAAATAAAGTACAGAACATAAGGTTTTATTAGGAAGACATTGGAAGGTACAAACTCCTTCATGTTCTCCATAAATCCGATTGTGGGTTTGGGTGAAAACCCCAAATCCAAAAATCCTCATATAATGAGTGTTTTGTTGTTGTTTCTAGTGACTTTTAGGTGTTGTTTGTTTTTCTTTTTAAAAACCACTTCAAACAATTTATTGTTGCACCGGGTAGCACATGCGTAATACTTGATCTTTTGCAGTTGTTTGTTTTTCAGAAGACTTCTGACTTAAAAATTAATGTACGTGTGTTGCGCGGCACAACAGTAAACTAACTGTTTCAAACCTCTTCACACCTTACTTTAACTTACTGCAACAATCTGCAGACATTTAAAAACAAACAGACTTTTTATTAAATGGTGCAGTCGTTTGGTCTACCTCTTCTGTTATAGAGGGTTGCAGAGGTGGTTCGCAGATTTTAGACATTTTTGCTTCGAAAAAACAAATAGAACCTTAGCTTATATATCATAAAGTATACACTTTTGTTACTCATCCATGGCTTAATTTTCGAATTACAATGATTCTTGATGGCTTCAAGTTCTATCAATAGTGTATTTCAAATTCTAAGTTTCATATACATACATATATATATATATATATATATATATATATATATATATATATATATATATATATATATATAACATCCGTCTCGATGTATTATTTAAATTATGTAAATTAATATTGGTTTTGGACTAACAATTGGACAATGGACCCTTTGGAGTGGACCTTAGCAAATTGGGCCCAAAAGTTGGGTTGTCCATAAGCCATACGTTGAGCGTAACCAGGCGTAGTGGCCACATTGGATTTGAGGGACTCGGGGGCGTATGCGTCTTGGTATGCCCAACGTACGCGGGCAGATGCCAAACCCTAATGTTTAGGGTTTAAGACATATAAATACCCCATTATAGTCTCCCCTTTGGCCTCCTCACTAGTCCCTCACCCTCAGAAAACCCTAGTTCGTCTCATACTCCATTGTTTTGTGTGCTTGACCTTTTTGAGTCCATTTTGGTGAAGAAAGGCTAGGAATAAGTGAAGAGAAGTTAAAGGAAGAAGCACTTGAGTATCTTGAGTTAAGGATCTGGAACTAGTTCATCTTTTGGCACCCAAAGGAGGTATAAAGCTCCTATTTTTCCTCTTAGAAGCTTAGATATAGGGTTTTGAAATTTGGACCTTTTTAGGTCGAAAGAATGGATCTTGTTCATGCAACTTCGTTTTTGTCACACCCCAAAACCGGAACGGCGGAAACGTTCGGGGGTGAAGGACGTCATGTTTAGTATTACAAGACATGCATCATAGTAATCAAAGTAATAAACAACCATTTTATTAGAAAGAAAGTGTTTACAAAGTATGTGGTTCACATAACATAGACTACAAAGTAAATAACCAAAAAGACATGAAGCTATTATGCTCTATCTTCTGAATCCCAGTGCCCGTACATGTCTATTGGTTTCCTGAGAATACAAGTTATTTTGAAAGCGTAGATCAGCATTTAAGCTGGTGAGCTCATAAGATTTTAGTGATGTAATGTATGCCATAAGAAATTTGCAGTAAGTTGTAAGTTCTGTTTAGAAAAGTTCGCTTGTTCCTCCAGAAAATCCTATATTTCCCGCTTTGATGAAAGATAAGTAAAAATGACTCTACAATCCTTTCTATGAGTACTAAGTGGATACAAGTTATATAAAACTTAGAGTAAACAAACAATCGATTGTATGTATCTGCCCTAAGCCCACAACCAAATAAGGAACAGGAAATAGGACGAAAGACACACCTCCCATTGTTTGTTAGATCATCGTTGTATATAACCCTGTCGTATTCACTTGGTACTCACGGAGTTAACTGTAATAGTCCCTCTATATTTGATAAAAAAATTCCTTAAGGAAAACCCTTATTTCCTTTAGTAAAATGGTAACCACAATAGTTCCTTCTATAATCACTTACTTTATACAAGCTATATATAATCTAATATCGAACAGATAATTAATTGTGTGGATCTTCCCTAATCCCACAACCAAACAAGGAACAAGAAGTAAGGTGGAAAGCACACATCCAATTGCCTATCAGATATTAATTATATATAACTCTGATTTATAGACTAAGGTATTATGGAATTAACCACTAAAGGTCCTTTAAGTATATTGGTTTAATAAAATGGATTAAACTTTTTTACTGATAAGTTTCTAGTTTAGTCTACTTCGTGTTCTTTCTAAAAAGTATGTTCTTGTACTAGAAAACGATGTATTTGAATTAGTTTACTATGACCTGACCTATACCTGGTACTCCTTATGATTACTTGGTGTATACGGAATATATATATATATATATATATATATATATATATATATATATATATATATATATATATATATATATATATATATAAGACCGGATAGATAGTAGACTGGGTGCATATACCCTAAGCTCACAACCAAACAAAGAACATAAAGTAAGGCGGAAAGCACATGTCTTACTATCTCCTATACCCGATTAATATATATCCTTGATGTATACACTAAAGAATCATAAAGTTAGCATTATAGGTCCCTTTCTACTTAATGTTCATGTTACGAATAAGTTATGTATGTTATTTATTTATTACTGTCAGGTACTTTACAAAGATACTTTGTATAAATAATTTTGATTCAATATATTGCTATCACCTCGTGCCTACTAACTCTAATCGTACTGGTGTTAACGCAAACCCGAAAAAGATATATTATCATGTTTTATCACCTCGTGCCTGCCAACCCTGGTACGTGACATCGTACTGGTGTTAATGCAAACTCGAAAAGATATATTAGTATGTTTTATCATCTTGTGCTTGCTAACCTTGGTACATGAAATCGTACTAGTGTTAATGCAAACCTGGAAAGATATATTAACATCTTAATTTGTTACAAATAATGAATTAAGGATACGATGTCTTCCTTGAGTACTAGGAACACCGTATAAGTGTGTAATTCTTGAATTGTTTGTCTGTTATTGCTATAATGTGTTCCTCCCTGTACCTGTTATAGTATACTCTTCTCTTTACTTGTTATAGTATGCTCTTCTTTGTACTTGTTATAGTATGAACTGAACCCGTAAACTATACCCATTATAGTTTATTGGTATGTTTACTTGAACTAATACCGACTTGAATAAAAGACTCATTTTATTTACTAAGTTATGATTATACTTTTAAAAACGGAGTTTTGTAAACTATAAAGTAACATAAATTTAAAAGAGTTTTTGAAATGTTTTGATCACTTATAAAAACATAAGCAACCATTGAAAGATGTTTATATCAAACGTTTACACAATTATCAATTGTGTTCAACTTGTATTCCCCCCTCCTTAAAAGCATTTAAAACAATTTAAAAGATTGCTTATAGGGGTATGAACTCACCTTATATGGGTGATTCAAACGAATAAGCGCACAAGGATGGGAAGTTCCACGAACGAAGTCCTGAGACACATACGAGTCCTAAATGACATATACTAGCATATATTGGCATGAATATAGTGTTCAGAAGAAACCACATGCAAGGAAACACCTTTAGGGACTAGGAAACACTTGGACCAAGTGTTAGAATCACATGTGATTTATCGAAGGGGTGTATATGGCCACAATGAGGAGTGTACGGCCATAGGTGTACGACCAGGGAGTGTACAACCGTACACTCATGGTAACAAGTGTACAAAAGTTTGCTTGGATGATAGGGAAGCTTGTGGGACTATTGCTCATCAAGTCTTGAAGCTAGATTTGCATTTTAAAGGCCCTTTAGGGGTGTTTTGAGGGGTGTACGACCACACATGGGTGTACTGCCGTACACTCCTTATGATATTGAGTTTTGGTCGTTTTTAAGGTGTTAATCAAGTGTTCCTAACATGCACTAAGCATCAGGAAATAGTGCTTACAATTTGGAGGCTCAAAAGGGTTCACAATCACCAAGAACAAGTGTGTGTTCTTGGTGAAATGGATGAAGATTTGAAGATCTAGCCAAAAGATGATTTCCATGGATGAAATCAAAGGGTGTTAGGAGGAGAAGGATAACAACATATAAAAACGGAAGAAAGGCTTACATTCTTGAAGATCGGGGTGAAAGCTCGATGATAGTTGAGAGAAAAATCGATGTTCTTGGCTTGGAAACTGAGGAAATGACTTAGGAATGAAGGGATATCGCACTTATAAAGGGTGTGTACATACAACATGGGTGTACGGCTGCACACACATGTGTATGGCCGCACACACATGTGTATGGCCGCACACACATGTGTATGGCCGTACACTCATGTGTATGGTCGTACATTCCCTCACTGTAACGCCCGTAGATCCGGGCTAGTAAATTTGGAGATAATAGGGGTCGAAAACAACTTTTCAACAAAATATTATTTAGAATAAATAATCTGAACCAAGTTTTAGAATATGTCTCAAGGGTTTCGTACATATAAAGAGCACCGAAATCTGAGTTATAACGAAGAAGTTATTGTTGGTTTTTATACAAACAATCCTATGTGTGTATGCAACCCTAGAATTGGATCTATGTTTTCACTATTAGATACACAACATTATGAACACATAAAGAAACCCTAATTCTAGCATATAAGTAATCATATTAACATAAGAATAGGTTTATAATATTACCTCGATTGTTATGTAGCAATAACAATCCCAAATCTCCTTGTATTGACTTTGGAAGGCTTAGAGTCACAAGTATCACTCCTCTAATGGCTTACAAACACCAAGAGCAAATATAGAAGGTATAAAGAGAGAGGAGAGAGGTTAGAATTCGTCCTTAGGACTTCTTGGGAAGGCATACCCGAATTTATGAACCTTAGGGCCTTTATATAGGTGTAGAGATAAGGTTTCAGTCATTATCCTTATCTAGTTGCTTATCCACAAAGCAACCAATAAAATAATCCTTTAATCCTTATCATAGTCGAATTCTAAGGCCTTATCACCTTAAATTCGTCCAACCTAATAATAAGATAATCCTTACCTTATTTTGTAACTATCACATAATTACAATTCAGCCCCTCTAGTTTAATTAATTACACTTGATCACAAAATTAATTCCTAATTAATTATTGACCAATATTAATTAAACAAATATGATTTCTCCTTTAATATATTATTCTTATAACATATTAATAAATCATAATAACCTTTCTCTCTTTATTTATTTCTCCAATCAAGTTGCTTTGGTGAAGGCAACCCAAAAGGACCATGCACCATCGGGTCAAGTACATACAAAAATAGTTATGGACTTAGACACTAATCCAACAGTCTCCCACTTGGATAAGTCTAATAACTATTCTACGTATGACTTCAGATCCTGATCTGCAATCGTAGCTTTCCAAAGCCGTTGTCAACTCTGATCCTATCAGATACGCGTGTCCTTAGATAAGGGATCATATATTCCTCCATTCTAGATATCATATGAGATATGATTTCTAATCATTCTCTTTGTACTACTTCTCGATTTCTGATTTATGACGACAGACTAATTGAACAAATCAAATTAGCCCTAGCCCGGCCGAGCATTTACGTATGTCATCACTAAACCATCGAGGGGCCCAAAGATATCGCTTTTATCCTACTTTGGATAAAAGGAACGGATAAACTTTGATACAATGCTCGCTTGCACTCACTCACCGAATTACACACAACAATATGTTTTATAACACCAAGTTACTAGTGCGTTTACATATTATCAATGTGCAACCGATTCGCAAGATACAACTCACACATCTCGGTTTCAAGAATATAAGATGTTATCGTCTCACAAATCACTCGTGATACAATTCATGGAGCGATCCAAGTGAGCGTGGGTTTAATCCAATGCTCAAATCATATTCGTAAGCACTCATGAACGTTGCAACAAACATTTGCTTATGTCTAATACTTTTCTAGACAATCCACACATCAATTCAGGACAGTCTTCATTCATATCTACTTCCAACATATGAACGACTGTGGCCCGTTCGAATAAATCGATTATTCTTAATAAACTCAATTATTCTGGAAGTCAAAACATGCAAAGTGAAACACAAGAATAATACTAATCCCATATGGCCTCAAACTTTTGAGTATAAATAAAACTCCTTTTATTTATCACCATACCAATTACTCATTATTTGTCGTTTCGGGTAATCAACTTCTTACTTGAATTATTACACTTGTCCCATGTTCCTAGCATGCACACAATGTTTACCTATGGTTCTTACTTTTGTGAAATAGAAAAATTGAGCACATTTCCAATCATTCTCATTTCACAACTCCAAATCCTTTTTCATAAGTGTAAGAATATCAAATTCTTGTTACTTACAGAATATGCTAGATTCTAACATTCTATGCAACGATCCTTTCGTAATGTCATTGAACCAAAGCCATAAAGACTATTGCCAATGATATTACAAAGTTCTCTAACGGAGATTGTTACAAGACAATTCCTTAGATATGATGTCTCTCACTCAAAGTACATTCCTTTGAACATCCTTTTACATAAAAGTTTCTAATATAGTCATAGATTTTCAATATTTACTTCCCAATATGGACACGCTTCCATATGTTCCATTTGACAACTTATTCTTAATAGAATCTTTTCTATTCATAATAAGGTCGATACGGTCCATCCAATATGGAAACATTTCCACATTTTCCATATGACAACTCATTCTTAATAGAATCTTTTCTATTCATCATAATGTCAATATGATCCATTAATACCATTCTTCCAACTACTCACAAGCAACCAATCCTCGTCGAACATTGGATTGTCCTTTGTTAGTTGTTTAATTATTTT
Source organism: Lactuca saligna (assembly GCF_052625555.1). Classification (NCBI taxonomy): domain Eukaryota; kingdom Viridiplantae; phylum Streptophyta; class Magnoliopsida; order Asterales; family Asteraceae; genus Lactuca; species Lactuca saligna. Next base: position 35,111,962 of record NC_136424.1, read on the forward strand.
AGTCAAAACCAATTCGAGTCCCTTTTTCCTCTAAATGCGCTAGGCATTTTGAAAGTTTTAGAATGGTCAAATATTAAAGCATTTGCAATCGATCCTATACCCGAAGCGTATGAGACACGACACATAATGTTTTATTTGCTATGTTCTCAAAATTCGAATTATGAAGAGGAATATCGTAATCATAATTGAAATTTTAAGAACACACTATGTACCTTTGACTAAATTTATTAACATTTCTCAACCTAATCCTTTAGATTTGAAATGAAGCATAATATTGTCTCCCTTAATTATAGCAAAACAACTTTATAACCCTTACTACTTTGCAAGGTTTAACTCTTGTTTTCTATAATTAATATTGCCAACTTTGCAATACGTGCCTTAATAATCATACAATCATAACTTTTATGCTCCCACTATCATGATGATTACTATAAAACATAACACTTATGCTCCCACTAGCTTCGACATGTATTCAAAACATCTTAACTTCCAGAAAAACAATACCTATTGAATTTCTTAAGTTCATGTTTCTAATACTTAATGCTTTGATAATCTTTTATCAAGGCTTCTTGAACTTATACACTTTTGCCTTAGATAGTTCATATGTGTCTAAACATTTAAGACTAATTGCCAAACCTCACAATTCAAATCATGGAAAGGGATACCGTAACCATAATTGAATTTGAGAATGAAATTTTACAATCACTATCTTCTTAAAATCTTTCTTAGTGAAAGCATTTCCTCACAATCATTTTCATGAAGTAGGAAATCTTATGACACTTAGATTTAAAGCGGTGTATTTGTTCCTATCCATGTGAATTTGTTAAAACCAAAGTTTACGACAAATTCAAACTCATATGGACCGAACTTTCTTAAACTTGATTTCTTGCCTTATGGTAGCACAGCTGCCCACCATGTCTTCCAAGTAGTTAAGCAACTCACCCTTTCTTATCAATGTACCTTTCATTGATTAAGGTGCTTTGCCTTTTATGCGTTCTAAATGAGAACTCATAGGACTCACATGCATAATTAACTCAATTGGAACAGCACAGAAACAAATTAATGTCAACACGATAGGTTGTAAACCTCAACTCGTGTGCTAGTGATGATCGTTAAGGTTTATTTGATTTGTTCTTGAAACTTTTCAAGTCCATTAAAACTCTCACCGACTCCTTGACATATAGGATTCTTTTGTCAATAACCATTTCTTGACAAACAAATATCCAAGAGTTAGTGTAGTTTTTATCAAAACACTTCATAAATTGGCTCTAGTTGGTCTTTGTCTTATTCAAGACATCACAACTTTCCACATTTGATGAATGTTATAATACTTTTGACTCATTGTCACAATCTTAACTTTAAGACTTGTTATTGGGACGAAGTATGATTGACTTCTTGATTTAACCATTTCTTCAATCCTTGATTCCTCTTCTCAAACATACAATTGTACTAAGACTCACTTAGAGGATCAATTGAGATATGGTTCTTAATCATTAAGACCTATAATAAAGTATAAAAGCTACTCTCCCTTCTTCTTAGAATGGAGAAACTTTTTTCTTTTTGCCTACTTGATTCTTCTTATTCGTTTTGCTATTGATTTAAACCTTTTCAATCAATTCAAAATTACACTTAATCCTATAAGTATAATCATATTTACTAAACTTTTAGTAAATCATTACGAATATCTTGTTACTATTATGGTGGACTTTTACCAACACACAACTTTGTGTACTCGATCTCCTAGTCCTTCACTTGACACTTTGTCAACGAATTAGTCTAATTTCCAAATATGAAATTTCTCATTCATCATGCAACCAAGTTGCGTGATTCCAAATTTTTGTCCAATTAAAACTTTGGGTGATGAGAAACTCTCCCTATTTGGTAAATTCTTGACATTTCCATAAATAACATAATTAAGAATCATATCCATTCGTTGTAGAAATATGCAAACATCAATTTTCATAACGATTTCATTGCAAGGAAATAAACAAATAAATAAATAAGTCAAACAAAATTTATTTTATTTATAAAAGCAGCGGAAATATTTGTCCTTACAATGCAAAATCCATTGAAAACTATGTAAAAAGAAAATTTCTAACAACTCTATCATAACTATCTAAGCTCAAAATCTAATCTTCAAGTCCATGCGATCGAGATCCATCTCTTGGTGATTAGATTCATCTTGCTTTCTCAACAAGCTTCCTTTCTTTTCACCGATCCTGCTAAACACTCAAATGCAATCTTATTACATCATGTATTAAGAATTAATGAATAGGAACTTAACGAAGTTATATAGTGGATTTTACCTAAAGTGGAGCCATACGTTTTGACTCTCCCATCTCTTAGATCTCTTAGGTAATTAGGGCAACTTCGTCTCCAATGCCCCTTCTCTTGGCAATAAAAGCAAATTGACTCTTTTGGAACAACAAATGGAACTACTTCAGACATCGCCTTTCTCTTATGATCAAACTTTCCGATCATTGCATGTCTTTCATTCCCATTGTCTATATCCATAGAGGTCTTGAAGGCAGATTCACCAATCAACTTTGCTTTTCTATTGCGCCAAACCATTGCTGATTCAGCAGCAATAAGCATGTAGGTGAGATCTATAAGTGTCACGTCGTGGTTCATCATATAGTACTCTCTTACGAACTCACTATACGAGTTGGGAAGTGACTGAAGAACCCAATCAACAACCATCACTTCACTAACAACGGATCCCATCATTCTTAGTCTATCAATGTGCGACTTCATCCCTAGGATGTGTGCACACACCGACTTTCCTTCTTTATGTTTACTTGCCAAAAGGGCTTGAGTGATATTGAACCTTTCAATTTTACAATTTTGTGGGTTAGGAAGAATAATTGGACGAGGAGGAGGAAGTGAAGCATGATTTCTTGTTCCTCGATCGAATCGTGGAATATCATCTTCATGTGGAATACTTGTTCCACGGGATTCGGGAAGACCATAGTTGTCGAACTTTGACATCTACAAAACGGGAGAAAACAAATTCAAGTTAGTTGATCGATTGAGTCCTTAGTAAATCACCCAAATGAGATACTAAGGCTAGGACCCAACACAATACGCTACAACCTAGAAAAGGGATGCCGTAATCTAGTTGCAGAATATTTGAAGGTAAGTGAATGGCGATTCACTAATTTCCACCATGAAAAACGAAAAAGAAATTTAAGTTTTAAATCTATGAAAACTCCTAGATCCTTTGAGATTCATTGAACTTTCAATGGCATGTTTAAATCTCGATATGCCCCTCTTGTTTGTGACTGGGATGCCGAGGATCACAAAGCGGGTGTGAATAACCATGCAAACTTACATGGTGCCCTCACATGTTACAATCACCCATTCGATGCGCCGGTAAACCACACACGCTCCACCGAACTATGACAAACATTGAGTCACCCTTTGCAACCTTTTCTTAGAACCATTTAGTGTGCCGGTAAACCACACACGCTCCACTAACGTCTTCGCAAGGGCACAAAGTGTAATTTCATGGAATTGCATCAATTCACTTTTGCCTAAGTAACTAAGATTGGGAATTTGAAAAACATTTAGTTACTTTTTTACTTCATTATACTTATAATAGAAGGTTTCGTCCTATCCTACCCGTTCGGCTAACGACCCTCCACTAGTCAAGAGTGCGGTGGGTAAGAGTGGATACCCATTCAATCGCCATTTTATAGGCAATTTTCTTAAACACCCCTTATAGACTAGCTTCGTGAATGAGGCCTACTAACGGTAAGACTAGCAGTTTAAGTTATACATATATAATATTAGACTTTTAATGTTATACATAGTATAAGGGTGTATTTTACGCTTTTAAAATACTAGGTGGTTTAATTTTATAAATTACACTTTTAATTTAATTAAATGTAAACCATAACATTATGGATTTATTAACTCTCTCTTAATTATACATTTAATCAATTTTAATAAAACCATAAGGGTGAAATTTGAACTTTTCAAAACTAGGGTTTTAGAATTTAACATTTTAAAATTAAACTTTTAATCTAAATTTAAATTCCAAAACTTGAGGGCAAGTTTTTGAAACTTTTCAAAACAATTAGGTTTCAATCTCACTTTAAAATTTTCAAAATTTAATACCATTTAAATTAAAATTTCAAATATTAAAACTCTTGATTTAATAATTATCTTAAACTATTAATTTAAATTATTAATTCATAAGGGATTATCTAAATCATAAAGGATAATTACCAATTAAACAATTAAGATATCCTAATCCCTTAAATATCTATATAGATTTCGAAAATCATGGGATAGGATAATTCATAATCTTTAATTACCATATATAACCATTAAAGGATAATTACAAGATATGAGATAATCCAAATCCCTAAAAATTAGGATCTTATCTTGGGGAGGAGGCTAATCTCGAAAATCAAGGGTTGGATAACCCTAGAATTCGAAAATTTTGGTGGCTAAGGAAAGGGTTTAGGAAACCCTAACCAATTTCGAAAATCAGGGTTCAAGAACCCTAATTTCGAAAATTCAAGCTTCCTAGGGTTTATTGGCCATAAACCCTAATTTTTCAAGTTCATACATTTGTATCATGCTAATTGAAAACAAAAAACCTATGGCTCTGATACCACTGTTGGTTTTTATACAAACAATCTTATGTGTGTATGCAACCCTGGAATTGGATCTATGTTTTCACTATTAGATACACAACACTATGAACACATAAAGAAACCCTAATTATAGCATATAAGTAATCATATTAACATAAGAATAGGTTTATAATATTACCTCGATTGTTATGTAGCAATAACAATCCCAAATCTCCTTGTATTGACTTTGGAAGGCTTAGAGTCACAAGTGTCACTCCTCTAATGGCTTACAAACACCAAGAGCAAATAGAGAAGGTATAAAGAGAGAGGAGAGAGGTTAGAATTCATCCTTAGGACTTCTTGGGAAGGCATACCCGAATTTATGAGCCTTAGGGCCTTTATATAGGTGTAGAGATAGGGTTTCAGTCATTATCCTTATCTAGTTGGTTATCCACAAAGCAACCAATAAGATAATCCTTGAATCCTTATCATAGTCGAATTCTAAGGCCTTATCACCTTAAATTCGTCCAACCTAATAGTAAGATAATCCTTACCTTATTTTGTAACTATCACATAATTACAATTCAGCCCCTCTAGTTTAATTAATTACACTTGATCACAAAATTAATTCCTAATTAATTATTGACCAATATTAATTAAACAAATATGATTTCTCCTTTAATATATTATTCTTATAACATATTAATAAATCATAATAACCTTTCTCTCTTTATTTATTTCTCTAATCAAGTTGCTTTGGTGAAGGAAACCCAAAAGGACCATGCACCATCGGGTCAAGTACATACAAAAATAGTTATGGACTTAGACACTAATCCAACAGTTATGACCCGTTGAAGTTTATCGACGGAACCGGCACGGCACCGCGAAGACGTAAATAGTGAATTAATGATAGAGCTTCTTTTAGCCTTAGTAATCTAAATGAAAGTTATAGAATATGTTAACCTGAGAGCGTCCATAAAAAGAACGCCAAAATCTGACTTCTTATGAGAAAGTTATGATTTTTTGAAGTTTCGGCTTAGCAGTGTACAACCCAAAGTTTGAGTATTAGATCGAGCGGTTTTTAGCCGACATAACCTAAACGAAAATCAAAGATCTCGTTATTAGTAGCGTAACGATAAAAAGACAGACGAAAATGGACATCGGATGAAGAAGTTATGAGATTTTAACAGACCAATCCTGTCCCGGTCTGTTAAAAATATAACTTTAAAAATAAATTCAAAATTAGCCGACGGAGTCTAAACGAAAGTTGTAGAGTACGTCTCCACCTACGCGTGGATATAAAGAACCTCAAAAACAGAGTTTGTATGAACGAGTTGTAAATTATAATAGCATATTTACGTATTAAAATAAAGTATAAATCATATATACGTACACATATACATACATATGTATATATCATTAGAAAGGTATCGACGATGCGGTCATTATAAGACTAATGTTGAGTTCTTTCGATATTAGTTTAGTACAAATATCATTAAATCCATTTGAAATAGTATTATAGAGGGGTGTTTAGTTGTTTATATAACTAAAAAGTCATTAAGTAATTATGGAGGGTAGTTTTTGAAAATTCAATTAGTATAAATAAGAGCCTTGGGCTCTCATATTTCTTGCACCATTCTATTGATTCAAAAGTCTTTCTCTTCTTATCCCCCGAGCAATTCGGTCCCTCGTGATTCGACTTCTCTTTCTATAGTTTTTAGTATAGTAAGGTGAGCGCTGAAGTGTTACACGAATCTTTCTTAGTAAGATTCAGCGACGAAGTTCTGCCCATGTAGAACCCCACTCCTAGCTAAAATCCCTTTGTAAGTAAGTTATGGTTACCCTATTATAATATATCTTATATTTAAAATTAATATTGTTATTATGAACTTATAATAAATATTTGAGCTATTATTATGACTTATATAAGTGTCGTTATACTGTCTTTTTAACTACATGCGGTACGGGGAATCTAGTTTAAAGGGACCGTATATGGTTGTTGGATTTCAGAAGTGCTATACGCCAAAATGGTCATGCCCTCCGGTGTTTTATGTCTGGCCCCTGTCTGTACATAGTGATTGGAAAATATTGTTTAAACTCTTATATAATAATAATAAGACTAATAATTAGTTACAGTAAATATTAGACTAAAATCTAGTGGTAATAATACTAGGTTTCGTCGAAGGAAATTATTTTAAAGTAAACGAAGCGTTGTCCGAGTACCGAGTCACCACCTTATTAAGTGAGTGCATGGTCCCTTTCATCTTACACATAGATATGAAGTATTTAATATAAATTACGTGCTATGTGTGCATATTGTTTGAATACTTGTTGTCTATGTTGGGTGAAATATTTTTATACACGTTTTAAATGATTTAAAGTGTATATGTATTTTATATCTACAAAATGTGTTGGGTAAAACATGCGTAGATGTAATAGTTGCTGTGTGACCAAATAAAATAATGAGAGGCCTCGATATAGATGTTATTGATGATCCAGTCATCTAGCGGAGTATAGATGACGACCACAGACTATTCTAGACAGTCCAGTGGAACGCTAGCACGCTCACAACCTGTAGGTGTTTATTTGAACTGTGTGCTCACCAGCAATACTCCATCCCCATGGTTGCCTTATTTGACATGAATTGTTGAGGAACCCCCGAAGCATGTGTTGTCACCCCGATGAAAGTCCATAGACTAGGTCCCTTGTGTTAGATGTCTTAGGGACGTAAAGTGAGGATAACGGGAACGGATAATTGGGTTTGTTTGGTTTGATAAAGTTAATAAACTTATTTATTGTGGATAGAAAACCCCATGTACTCACCAGGTTTCCCAACCTGATCCACTCAGTTTATTTATATCACAGGTGTTGATATGAAGTCACATTACACTGAAAGATTAAGGAGATATAAATCACTAGCGATAATGAATGTAAGTTATGTTTATGCTTATGTTTCTGTATTGACAATGACATCCCAAATGTTTTAAAATGAATACAAATACTTTTCTTCGAAAATGATTTGATAAAGTATTTATCATGTTTTACTGGGAACAAATTCCGCAACATTTTTATTAAAAGAGGTACTATGATTTTAATAAAGAATAAACAAAAAAATCGGTCTTTTCTGGCCGTGAAAATGGGGATGTCACATTCACATGGAGTGTTCAGCTTGATTTCAACGCAAAGAACTTACGCAACTCGATCCTATACCCAATGCTTGATTGTACTAAGCTTTGAACCCTTAAAACGGACTCTAGACAATGCTAAAAGATAGCAGAAATGAGTCTGACACACACTTGGATTTAATGGCTGGACTTTACAAAGCAATTTTTTTTTGGGTTGTCACAGTTTTTGAGCTTAGGGTTGCCACTCTTGAAGCTCAAAGTGTTCCTTATGCAGTAAATTTGCAAGCTTTGAGGCCTTTATGTAGCCATGCAAGAGATTTAGCCATTTCCATGAAAGTTTATTGCTATTTTAAATGTTGGGCTCATTTGGTGGGTTGCAAGCCACCAAGTGATCGACTTTATGGGTTTGGAGGAAGTTTTGGACTAAGATCTGTAGTTTGGACGTTATGTCTTAAGGGATTAAGCAACTTTGGAAAAAAAAGGGCTGAATAGGAGAGTATGCTGGGTGTACACTCTAGTACGTGCAACGTACAAGCCATTTTAGCAGTACGCACAACGTATAGAAAGGTACGATCAACATACGCTCAGTTGGTGGGCTTTATGTTATTGGGCCTCGTTTTGGGCCAAGATTTGGACATAGCAAAACTTGGGCCGTGATGGGCCTTCGAAAGTCAGTCAAGGGCCCAAGGACTAGTTAGGCTTGAGAGGAAAGTCTATTTGATGAGTTGGGCCCAATTTGGAAAATTGGGCCATTTGTGGACTTATTGGGCTTTAATGAGTTTGAAAGGGCTATAAATTATTGGGCCTAAGACATGGCCCAAATTAGATAAAAGGGGTAAAACAGTCATTTTACCCTTAGAAGGATTCTCAGTTTTTGACTAAGTATGTATTTGGTCTTAATAGCTGGAGAGTCGTGGGAGCAACTAGCAGAGATTCCTCACACCCGCATTCAACATTTCGTTTGAGAAGTGAGTCTTGTCCTTTAGGAACGAGTCTAAGGCACCAAGGTCGACCTGTTTATGTAGGATTGTATGTGTCGGGGTTAGCCCAATGTAGGTTTTATGTTCCGGACTTCGGTCTGATGTCGTGTGGGGACCAATGCAGTTAGTATGCTTGAGCCTTGATGTCTTCATGATTCTTGCATGTGTATGATTATGTGTTCCGGACTTTGGTCCGATGCTGGGGCAAGCCCGAGGAATGTCAACTTTCTTGTCATGCTTATGTCTATGTTTATGCCCATGATGTGTATAGCGAACTTCGGTCTGATGCCGGGACGGGGCCCGATGTAGTGGGCTAGGCCCAATATGTGATTATGTGTGCAGATTATGATTATCTGTATAGTATGTGGTTGCTTGGGGAGACTCACTAAGCTTTGTGTTTACAGTTTTAGTTCAGGTACTTCCACTGGCAAAGGGAAGGGCTCGGGATGATGACATGACACACACCATAATCTTTTTGGCCTGGGAGATTACTCTGATATTTTTATCATATGTTTTTGTTACAGTATTTAATATGGTGTTTTGAGATACATGATACATGGTTTTTCTTTATGATTATGGATGGTTTATGATTTTATAATAATTTTCAAAACGAAAATTTTGGATTGTACTTTTGGGATCTTTCAATAATATATATATATATATATATATATATATATATATATATATATATATATATATATATATATATGAATTCAATATTGATTTGAAAACTTAAATGATGTTTTTTTTTTTTAACAAAATTAAAGTTAAGGAATCCATAAACTAATTAGAAGTTACATTTATGGATTTGTTGAAAGTTGTCACCTAACTTGGTGCTTTTACAACATTATGAAAGTTTATTTATCAAGTCAAAGTGACGTTCAAGTAAGGATGTTTTGATTTTCACAATGCGTGATCATATGAGTTATGTTAGAAAATTGGGTGTTTCGATTGTTTGGATAAACTAAAAGTCACGATGCATTTTAAGATCAAAGTATTTCGATGGTATAAATTTGAAATTCCAAAAATAACAAAATTATGATCTAAAACACGTGCATTATCTAATCTACACGTTAGAAAAAGCCGCATGTTAATCCAACTTTATACAAATTAAATATGTATATTTTAAAATTTTCACAAAATAAAAAAAAACTAAAAAATATAAATTTTCCAGCTTGATATCCCAATTTGAGGGGACTATAAGTCAATGAATATAATATTGGATTAGTGTCTAAGCCCGTAACTATATTTGGTAAGTATTTGACCCGGTTGTGCATCGTCCTTTTGGGTTGCCTTTCACCAAAGCAACTAGATATGATGATTTATGAAGAAAGAGGTTATTATGATTTATTAATATATTATGAGAATAATATATTAAAAGAGAAATCCTATAGTTTAATTAATATTAGACAATAGTTAATTAAGAAATTAATTATGTGGCTAAAAGAGATTAACTAAACTTGGGGGACTGATATTGTAATAATTATAAGATAGTTATATAAATGGGCTAATGGACTCCATAGAGGTTGGAGTGGACAAAATCTATGGGGAAAACCATTAGAATTCGTCCAAGGCCTCTAAGAAGGGAATTCATGGGTTGTTTAAGGCCTAAACAGAGAATTAAGGTTTTTCCTGAAACCCTAGAAGCCCACACAAGTATAAAAGGACCCATAGGGCTCCCAAAAACATGGCTAGTCACTCTCTAGAAGACCTTGGATGTTTTTGGTGCTCCTCCCCTTTCTCCTATATCATCCTCTTGCTTGTGGTGTTTGTAAGCCATTAGAGGAGTGATATTTGTGACTCTAAGCTCTAAGGAAGGAAGATTCAAGCCATTCTTGAAGAGGTAATCATCTAGATCTATTATTATATGATAATTTCGAAATATTTATGCTAGATCTAGGGTTCTTAAGTCTTGGATGAATTGCATGTACAATAGAGAAACCTAGATCCAAGCGTTAGGGTTTACATGAACACACATGATGTTCTTTTGTATAAAATCCATCATATAAAACAAAAAATAACAAAATTATAGTCTAAAATCATATACAATCTCTAAACTACAACTTAGAAAAAACTGAATATCAATCCGATTTCAAACGAATGAGATATAATGCTTTAAACTTTTCACATAAACCGATTCCGATTCTTAAACCCGGTTTACCTAGGTCCGAATGACTAAAACCCGAATATTCCGAAATCCGGATAAAATCATTCTTTAAACCCAAAACTCGGACCGATTCTACATGTTCCAATTTAGTGCTTTCGGTTATAGTTTGAATCGTATTTTAAATGTTATCTCTAGATAACATGGTGCGTTGGCTTTGCCTTTTGTGATAAAAATGAAAATTGTATATTATTATATTTGATATTTGTTTATAATGTCAATTATAAATCAAACAAATCTCCTCCATTTATTAATAATATTTAATCATACCAACTCCAACAATAAAAACTTTGTAATCTATAAATAATTAAAAAAAAGGTCTAAAGACAAACATATTGCTTTTTAACACATGTTGTGTTGGCCGCATGTAACTTTTCAACATAAATAGTTAACACTAATAACTCGTGGACAATGGTTTAAAAAATAAAAATTCAACTTTGATCCAAAAAGACAACAATTAAAAGAGTGGACTAAAAACAGAAGATAAGCAATACTACAGGGACTGTTTATGTAAATTACTCTAGAATAACTTTTAGGATACATTTTGTTAGGTTATGAAATGATTGCGTTCGGACCTTGATACCACTGGAAACAAATGCAGTCAAGAAGCTTCATTATAGAGTATTGAGGCGCAAGGTGTGCTAGATCAACGTCAACTGCAGACGCAACTTCACTCAATAACAACAATCTCCACGGCGCTCTTGTGAGCGGTGGATTCCTACTTTCCCTTATCCAATTCAATCCATTTCTCGCAAAACCACCGAACAAAGGAACTCCGAACACGGCGACCCTTTTTTCCTCTCCAAACCCTAATATTTCCCATTTCGACTTGGCAAATCTCGTTGTGGACATGGAGAGATCTGATAGTAAAGACTGGAGTAGCATCAATAAGGGCTCTTCCTCAGGTGAAGCTATCTCTTTCTTGTATTCATAAGTTTTGTTGTTTATTGTTTGTTGGTCGGTGGTCGGTGTTTGATCGTGTTCGGTTTTAGGGTATTCGTTTAAATATAATTTTGATTTTTGGCGAAATCTCTTTGAATTCGTGTGTGATTGAGGTGATATCTCCGATGAAGGAATCTTTTATTTGAATGATTTACTAGTACCTACACCCCACACAAGTCCATATTTCGGTATCTGGATTTCGAACGTGTTACCATTTTTACCTTAGGAAGAAAACCAAAGAAGTTCATCGAGCAATAGAACAAATTATCATTGGTTTTATTGTCTGCAAGAGTCATTGTTCTTTCTTATTATTTGTGTTGTTTCAAGATTTTGTTTTCTGTGCCTGATTCATTCATTATTGTGCAGATGATAAACTCTTTGATGCTTCACAATATGCTTTTTTTGGTCGACCTACTACTGAGAAAGTTGAGTTTGGGTGCTTAGAAGAAGATGAAGATAATCCTTCTACTGGAGTTCCTGATGATGAATACCATTTATTTGACAGAGAAGAGGTATAATGTACATTGTGCATCTTAGACATCTAAAGTCATTACAATAGTTTTAATTAACTTCATAAATTCAAATCCCTAAACTTGCAGTGATAAAATATCTCATCTTTCTAAATCTTACATCTTCTTTTTCCACAGGAGCCAGGTGCAGGATCCCTATCGGATTTAGATGATCTATCAACTATATTTTCAAAGGTATAGTTTTCATTTCAGTTTTTCACAATAAAGCTGTGAATTTTTTGAGCCAAATTAACTAAATTTCTTGTTTTGTTAAACAGTTAAACAGATCAGTAAGCGGACCTAGACATCCTGGAGTTATTGGTGATCGGGGGTCAGGATCCATTTCAAGAGAAAGTAAGTATCTATATCAAATCTATTCAAGAAATACTCTTGATCTTCATTGCTTTTGTAACTTTGTTCATGTTCTTCTATAAAAAAAATATACATATTTTCAGGTTCATCTGCTTCAGTAGACCTACCAGAGTGGCTAGACCAACACATCTCAGACACAGAAAGCAGCCATGGAAGCAGAAGATGGTCTTCACAATCTCATCTCCCTTCAGACCCTAAACCCTTATACAGAGCTTCATCATACCCTACAGAGCAACACCAATTCTTCACAGAACCCATACTCACACCAACCTCATCTCTCCCTTCATTTTCACCCGGGGCCCACAACAGTCTCCCCTCGCCACGTCATCGTTCCCATTCCCATTCCCAAATGCCCTTTTCAGACCTTAATCTCTCTCCTTTATCAAACACCTCTAGTCTTCACCTAACCAGTGTCCCACAAGGGTCGCGTTTTGGCTCAACCCGAACCCACCCGGTCCACCCCGGGTTAACTCAGTACTCTCAAACACAAAACCAATGGGCTAACCAAGTGTTGGCCAACAATCTTCAACAAAAGCTGCTCTTGTCCCAGTGTTTAATGTCCCCACATTCGCTTCGTCAGCATACATTTAACCCGTTTGCTCTTCAGCCATATTTATATGACACAAATATCCCTTCTCATTCATTAACTAAATATGGTCTGAATGACACAAGAGATCAAAGAAAGAGCAAACACAGTGGACGAATCTCGAGACAGGGTTCCGATAATACCAATCAGAAAAGTGAAAAGTGTCGGGTCAACTTCAGGTCAAAATACATGACCTCTGAAGAGATCGAGTCGATTCTCAACATGCAACATGCTGCAACTCATAGTAATGATCCGTATATAAACGATTACTATCACCAAGCCCGTTTAGCCAAGAAAGATACCCGGTCAAAAAACCGGTTCCACCCGGCCCATTTCAAAGATACTCCGGTCAGGTCACGTAACGGGTCCGGGTCTGGGTCAGGTTCCGGGTCAGATTCACAGCCTCAGATCACCATCGATTCACATGGAAGAATCTCATTCTCTCTCATCCGTAGACCACAACCCTTGTTTGAACCTGATAATCCTTCCAATGATGGTGAGAAAAGATCAGAGAAAACCCTAGAACAAGAACCGATGCTTGCAGCTCGAATCATGATCGAGGATGCCCTTTCTGTGCTTCTTGACATCGACGATATCGATCGTCTCCTCCAATCTCAGTCACAAGACGGTGGTTCTCCGGCGAGACAGAGGCGGCAGGTGCTTCTAGAAGGGCTCGCAGCAGCTCTCCAGTTGGTCGACCCGTTGGGGGTAAACGGGTCCGGGTTAGCCCCGAAAGACGACATGGTTTTCTTACGGGTAATTTCTCTTCCAAAAGGTCAAAAACTCATGTCTCGATACCTCAATCTTCTCTCTCCTACTTCTGATCTTGCAAGAATCGTATGCATGACAATATTCCGTCATTTGAGATTCTTATTCGGAGGGGTTCCTAATGAAACTGTCACTACGCTTGCGAAAACTGTCGCGAGTTGTATAACTTCAATGGATTTGAATTCTCTGAGCGCGTGTTTGGCTGCGGTGGTGTGTTCGCCGGAGCAACCGCCGCTCCGGCCACTCGGGAGCCCTTCCGGCGACGGTGCGTCGGTGGTTTTGAAAGCGGTTCTGGAAAGGGCGACTCAGTTGTTGACCGGAGTCAACATGGGGATGCAGAATCCGACACTTTGGCAGGCTTCATTTGATGCGTTTTTTGGGCTTTTGACTAAATATTGTTTGAGTAAGTATGATAGTTTGGTGAATGCTATGTATGCACAGATTCCACCAACTACAGAGATTGTGTTTTCTGAAGCTGCAAAGGCCATTAGTAGAGAAATGCCTGTTGAGCTTCTTCGTGCTAGTCTTCCTCATACCGATGATCGTCAGAGGAAGATGTTGGTTGACTTTTCTCAGAGGTCAATGCATGTCGCCGGATTTAATGGACATAAGGGCGGCAGTGGACAGGTGGCGCCTGAATCCGTAAGAGGATAGATAATCCGGTGGTTAATGGCTTTGCCGCCAGTTAAAGGTGGTTTTATGGAGCCTATGGTGGCCGAGTTTTATGGTTTTATCAACTTTAGATTATAAATACTGTGTGTGTGTGTGAGAGAGAGAGAGAGGGGGTGCTGTTGTTTCCCTGTAGGGTGAGGTTAAGGATAAATATTTGGTGGGAAAATGGGATTCAAATAAGTGTTTTATATTTCTGTTTTTTATGGGGATATTTGCATGTACAGTTTATGGAAGTTTGTTTGATTTTTAGTTTTTAGTTCATGTGTCTGATCGATGATAGATGATCCAAGTTTAATCATGAAGAATGCATGTCATCTCATCCTCATCCTCTTCCTCGTCCTCATGAAATTGATGTTGTATTTGACTGTTTGTTAACCTGGACTCCATGTTTCTATGTTTATGAAGTTTGAGTTCCATTAGTATTTGTGATATTAGTGTTGTGTACTTTAGAGTCTTGATATTAGCGTTTCGTGTTTTTGGTTTGAAGTATGGCATAAAATTATGAATAAGTAATTTTTAACATTGGGTTGTTTACCTAACGTGAGTTCTTACCAAAACTAACATGTCATCTCCGTACTTAACGTGAACGCCTATTATAAGGAACATGGACATCTCATGATGTAACGTGAACCTTATTTTGTTATGCATTTTTAATATAAGTTTAATGAGACACAATGGAAAGGATTATATTTAATTTTTGCAGAAATGAGACGCAACCAAATTGTAGGCATTAGAAATTACTCCATATGCATTAAAAGCATTAAAAATTTTCGAAATTTTTTCTCATCATCTAGCCGAATTACCAGTTGAATTAAGAAAAACAACTTTGCAAACATGTTATGCATGCACCAATAGTGTCTAGGCATATCATATGTGTCGGGATGATCTTTTGATGATATTCTTAATTGATGATGGATTGTTTGGATTATATTGGATGGTTATATAAGATGAATTTGGGTGCTATTGAGAAATAGATAAACTATTTTAACAGAGGAAGAGCATTGAGAATTAACTCAAGTCATAAACACTCAAAAACATCTTGTTTATTTTATATGTGCAAATGCCCTATTTATAGGTTCTAATGAGTCGATTACATAATTGAAAATTGCAATGGTATGATTGCAACACAACAAACATGTTTTACAATTTAGGTCCCTAGACTATCAATGGTCTTACACTTTATGTTACATCCTACTGACACTTTATGTCACATTTTACACATTACATCCTAACGAAACTTTACAATAATTAAGCTACCGGCAATAACAACGACAAATGACAAATATAATAAATTACAAATCCTTCCACCACGAAAGGATGCGTGTTTTCAATAATGTCTTTATGCATCATTGCTTCCGTCAATCCTCCCGCCACCGAAAGGACATATATTTTTGTGTGAATAATGTTTGCTTGTGTCATGGCTGGCATATTTATGTTAATCTTTCATGAAAGGTGTTTCTTCCATGTATGGATGCTTTTTGTTCTAATTTGAACTGTTGTTGCTTTACGATGACTTTCATTCTCTCGTCAATGTGTCCGCTATATGATTGTTGACACTTTTGATGTATCTGAGATATGGATAAAATTTGTGTAATTGTAATTGCTAACGAATCAATCGCCCGCGACAATAAACTTCTTGTAATTTATAACGCCAAAAGCCAAGTAGATACCTGGAATCTGTTCGTAACTTGAATCTAGTTTGTAGTAGCTCGATTTTCCATTTTTTCAATGTTTTTAAACAAGCTACTGTTTCTCGTTCATGTGTACTGTAATTTTGCTCCGTTTGGGAAAATGTTCATGATATATACTTGCATAATTTGTGCTTATATTTATCTGTCTTCAATGTTTCAGATGATACATTCGTATCATTGTATACTTTATATGCTTTATCACTGTTTACTTCGGATGGTATTTTCATACCACTGTATGCTTTATCAATGTATATTTTTGATGGGTCTGATATGAGGTTTCGCTTATTATCTAGTCCCAATAATACTTTTCCATGTATAATTGTTTTTAGGCATCCTGCCCAAGTATCTTGTGATGCATCTATCTCCACAGTTAGAAAATCATCGATTTTTGAATTATATAAAATAGGGAGAACTTGAATTTTTTGTTTTATATTTTGTACCAAAATAGTATATGTATTGGTCCAAGACCAAGATATTTTTTTTCTGATATTTTCTTTGTAAAACTTTTCTTTCTTTTGCTAAAATTTTCAAAAATCTTTGTTCTACAATATAATTTAAACAATCAAGAAATCGTTGTATTTGTTTTCTATTTTCAAGTTTATCAGGAAACATATTTAATTTTTCTCGTATGTTGTTTGTTAAAGATAGTTGACCATTTTCTCCAATTTTTAAACCAAGTTGAATATTCAACTGTAGATTGAAAAAGTTTTGATTTCTTTTTTGATAAAAACTAACCCTTTTTCTTTTATTTTTTGTAAAACTTTGATAACTGCATTGATATGTGTTTGTTCATTTCATTTTGTAAAAACAATTATATCGTCAATGTATGCATGACAAATATGATATAAACCATTTAAGGTTTCATCCATGAATCGTTGATATATTGTTGGTGCCTGTACACTTTAAACCGAATGAAAGGACATTCCATTTATAATGCTTCTGAGGAGGACATGAAAAAGCAATTAGTGGTTTTGTATTTTCATGTAAGCGTAATTGCCAATATCCGGATTTTACATTAAATGTACTAAAATGTGTATTTCCTTTTAATTTTTCCAAAATATATTCTTTTCGTGATAATTTATATGAGTCTCCTATAGTAACATCGTTCATCTTTTTATAACTAATTACCATTCTTCGTTTACCTCGTTTTATTTCATTATTATTTTCTACATATAATGCAGGTGCAAAATGAGGACTTGTGCTAGATTGAATGATTCATTTTTCTAGTAGTTCAGTGCATTTTGGTTTAAATTCAGAAACATCTTTTATACTATATATAATTTTATTTGGAACATTAATTTCATCATTAGGGTTTTTTAATAATATTATTATTTCTTGATTATTTTTATTTTTTAAATGGTTTAGCGGGTTTTCACTACATACTTCTTCAAGTTGTTTTCAGCAATTTCTTTAGCAAACGTGTCACAACTAGAAATTTTTGTGCCTTGTAACTATAACACTTATGCCAATTATGAATTAAAGACATGAAAGCATGTATGATGCTTACTCTATGATAACAAAATTTCAATCAAACACTTCATACAAGCATTGCAAATAGTCAACAAGCAATTGGAAACCTTAGAAATCCTTATTTAAGTCCATTATGAATTATGATTTCCTTATTGGGCCCAATGGACCAATAAGCTTCCAATTGGATTATCTTGGGCTTAGAACTCTTGAATGGGCTCTAATTGGACCCACTTCCATTTGTTTCAAAATTTTGGGCCATATTGGGCCTAGAATGAAATAAATTAATTTAATGAACCATATTGGGCCATACTTAACCTAATTTAGCCTTCATGGGTCATAAAAATCACATTTATAATTATTTGGACCAAAAATCACTCAACATAACCATGAAAATTGGGCTTAAGCAATTAAGGCTCAATCCCTTCCTTTTTCTTCACCATTCTCGGTCCAAGCCCAAAGGAAAAGAGGAAGTTGACTTCTTGCATGACACATCACTTTTATATGGAGGATATCCATGTTTTACACTTCAAACATCCATGCAATCTCATATTTCCACGCAAGCACTTCTCTTCTTCTCCATCTCTCTCATTCTCGGCTGAAACCAAACAAACACACACATCCCAACTAGATTTCCCTCTAAACCACTCAAAGATCATCTCTTCTTCTTCATCCAAAATCTCGAAAATTTGGCTTGAAGTCTAAGGATCTTCATCAAGTAATTCATCATCTAAGGTAAGTTAATGGCTAACTTATGATCTAACTCCCTTCATTTCATCAAAATATCTTCTAAATCCATTCAATCTTGTGATCTTGCACCTTAGAAGCTCTTTAAATTCGAGGTCTTCCAAGAAAGGTTGCTAGGATCGAATTCTTCTCATCTTTTCCTTCCAAAACCGAAACCACACCCAAGGTGAGTTTCATACCCCCTTCTTTTCGGTTTTTATGAGTTTTATGGGGGGAGAATACAAGTAAATGTGTAGATCTATGTGTAAATGTATGCTATGTGTGATTTGATGCATGTATGTGTGTGATATTATGTGTTTGTGATGAATATGTTATTCAACAAGTGTGTAAAACTGAGATCTGAAACATGGGGAAGGAAATAAACATAACCTAAACTATTTTATACTAATCAAGTCAAGAAAAATAGTTTATATGGTTAGGATGAACATACTTGAACATAAAACTCATTTTTGGGCTTAAATTGTCAAAAATACAAAACTTGGGGTCCAAACCGACAAATTAAAATTTATGGAGGGTCAAAAGTGTCCAAACAGTTTCTATGATAATTTTTCTGAACATCAACATTTTTGGAGGGGCTTAAACGTAATTTTTGAATTTAATGGGCTAAATTTGGGCTTTTCAGCCCAATAAGCTTCAAAATGCAAAATTTCCAAATTTGAGGGTATGAAAATGCAACTTTCTTTAAAACAGGGGATTTGAAGTGAAATAAAACAATTCCAATGGTCAAAAATGCTTTTCAAATTCAAAAAGGATCAAAAATGTAAATTTTTTCTATTTTGGGCCAAAACCGTCAAAGTTGTGAAATTGAGGGTTTTAACCGAGAAAACTTTATTCTGGAAGGACTAAAGCTGTTACAAAACAAAATTTGGGGTAAAAATGTCTTTTCTACAAGTTTATGATACAAAAGTGTCAAAATAATGTTTTAAGGACTAAAATGAAATTCTTTTATATAAAGGACTAAAAGTACTAGTTTTATAAAAGAAAGGTTGTGAAAAAGTAAAAATCTTACTTTTAAACGAATAAATTCATTAAGACGAAATACAAGACCCACGACTACCGACGAAACATAAGAACAAATACACACTCAACACCCAATATCGTTACAGAACGAATTGATTCGGTCTCGAATCAATAACAAAACAAAAATCAATAAATCATAGGATTTCAATAAACATGCGATAACTACGATGAGTCAACATTCAATCTTTGGGCTTGAAAGTTTCAAATCGTGCTTGTTGGGCCTTGCTAGCCCAATAACATGATCTTTGGGCCCGAAGGGAATGCGCTTACATGTTAACGGGCCTTCTATGACCTAGTTTCATGTAAAAGGACTTTTAATAGCTCTATTGTGCTATTGGGCCCTAATGGCCCATTAGTACTGCTAGTGAGGTCGAGAAGTCAAATGCGATTCGGGCCAAGAGCTTTTCGCATTCCCGATAGCCTTGAATAACCTATGGAAATAAAGGGGGCTTCGTACCCTCCTTTCTCCTCGGTTGATCGGCTTATGAGAATTCGAGTAATCAGATTTGTGGCGTTAATCAATAGGAGTCAGGGTGGTTGGATTATGTGAGTAGTATGGACGACGCCTTAAGGATCGTTCATAATTTGTAGTTATAAACTAGTCATTTTCATTAATGCGTGTGTAACACCGTAAATTTCAAAACAAATTTTTTTAATTTTTATAAAACATAATTCCATCAATATTCATAAAAACAACCATTTTAATTATCCAAACAAGACAATACAAAATCCCAAGATCATAATATCAAGCTCCGAACGTGTGTGTGTACGGATCAAGCCGGCGCCTTCCCGCGGTCGTCACTAGTACCTGAAACAATAACATCAAACACTGTAAGCACAAGGCTTAGTGAGTTCCCCAAAATACCACATATAACACATATTAGCCACTCTAGGCTATAACTCTGTGGGTCCGTGCACCCAAACTCTGTGAACCCTCAGGTTCTAGCTCTGATAGACATGCACCACATAAATCACATAGAAATAATGCAGTACAACACATAACATACATAGCATACAAATACTCTATCACATAACTCTGGTTACCTACTCAAGGTAAAGTATAGTGAGAAGACTCACCTCGTGTGTCTCGGTAAATCGTAAACCTGAAATCGCTAATCACTCGATCTGCCGAGCTGTAGTCCCCCTATAGCACAATACATCCCTAATTAACACTTTCCCAACTAGGGTTGACCACACTATAACAAGTCAATTTAGGTCAACGCTGGTCAACGGTCAACTTTGACCGGACTCGGCGAGTGCGCTATAGCGACTCGGCGAGTCTGAGCGTATACACCAATTTCCCTGGAATCCTCCCTTGACATGTCGAGCATTCACTCAACTCGACGAGTTCCACCTGGCATGAGTTGTGGGGCCACCACGACTCAACTCGCCGAGTCTCAAGAACAACTCGGCGAGTCCAGTTTGACTCAGTCCACCGGTCCATTCTGACTCCCCCTTGACTCACTGAGTCCACCCTCCCCAACTCGGCAAGACCACTCACTGTGTGGTCGGGCAACATTCATGCTACTCGCCGAGTCTGTTCTTCAGACTCGGCGAGTCCGTGCCATGCAATGACTCAATCTTGCTCATAAGGTCAGATCCAGTCCATTAATCCATAGATCCAGTCCCTCCAAGCTCATTTAGCACGTAAAGTTACAATCTTGATGCACATACAACCTCTATATGACCATATATGATGTTTTTGACTCAAATACCACAACACAAGGTCCTAGACTCCATTGTTATACATAAAGCTTGATGAGTGAGGCTCTCTGGACCTCTATGGATCCAGATCCATAACCTCAACACAAGGAGGGAACCATTGGGCATCAAATCATCCCATAAATGACCATAATAAGCCCTAAATCGCATAATGCTTCACCAAACAGAATATGGACCGAAATCATACCTCTAGATTGATGATCTAAGCTCCAAATCCACGAAATAGTAGCCTCCTTTGCTTCCTCTTGCCTAGAATCTCCTTCTTCTTTGCTAAATGGCACACACAAGGTCAAGAAATGCTCCTCTCTCTCCACAATCACTCAAGAACACAAGGGTCTCTCTCTAAGGGTTGGGTGAGCACAGATGACGGCCATAAGGCCCTTTAAATAGGCCTCAAGCCCAGGATTTTAGGGTTTCTCTACACAGCGCAGACTCGCCGAGTCCACATCCTGGACTCGCCGAGTCCAGGCGCGATCCATTGTCCAATTCCGCGTCCCTACTCGGCGAGTCTGAGCTCCAACTCGCCGAGTCCCCCTCACAATTCAACAAAATTAAATTTACAAGATACCTGGTAAAATCCGGATGTTACAACTCTCCCCCACTAGAACCAGACTTCGCCCTCGAAGTCTTGCTCTAAAACAGCTCCGGATGCTGCTTCCGCATCATACGTTCCGGCTCCCAGGTCATTTCTGATCCCCTCCAATGTTGCCATTGAACCAATACCAAAGGTACCTCCTTGTTCCTCAAAATCTTGATCTTCTGATCCCTAATGGCCACTGGTCTCTCAGCATAATTCAGGCTTGCATCTACCTGAATATCCTCTAATGGAACCACTGCCGACTCATCGGCTATACATTTCCTCAACTGCGATACATGAAAAGTGTTGTGAATCTGCCCCAACTCTGCTGGTAACTCCAGCCGATAGGCTACCCGACCTACCCTTGCAATCACACGAAATGGACCTATAAACCGGGGATCAATTTGCCCCTCTTCCTGAACCGGAACACTCCTTTCCAAGGAGAAACCTTCAGGAGAACGAAGTCGCCGACCTGGAATTCCAGCTCGGACCGGCGTCTATCCGCATAACTCTTTTGTCGGCTCTGAGCGGTCAATAACCTCTGTCTGACCAGCTGAATCTGCTCTGTCGTCTGATTCACGATCTTTGTACTGCCCATTACCCTTTGCCCAACCTCTCCCCAACAAATGGGAGTCCGACACCTCCTACCATACAACAGCTCAAAGGGCGGCATACCGATGCTCGAATGATGGCTGTTATTGTAGGAAAACTCTGCCAAGGGCAAATACGTATCCCAACTACCCCCGAAGTCCAATACACATGCTCGAAGCATGTCCTCAAGTGTCTGAATCATCCGCTCACTCTGGCCGTCGGTCTGGGGGTGATATGCGGTACTAAAATGCAGCTTAGTACCCAACTCCTCATGAAATTTCTTCCAGAACCGGGAAGTGAAACGCACATCGCGGTCTGAAACAATCGAGATCGGCACCCCATGCCGAGATACAACCTCCCTCACATAAATCTCTGCCAACTTCTCCGCCGAAGAACTCTCACCGATGGCAAGAAAGTGAGCGCTCTTTGTCAACCTATCCATAATCACCCAAATTGCATCGACTCCTCTGGCAGTCCTCGGCAATTTGGTGATGAAATCCATAGTGATCTGTTCCCATTTACACTCGGGAACCTCCAATGGCTGCAACTTGCCATGCGGTCTCTGGTGTTCGGCCTTTACCCTTCGACAGGTCAAACACCTCTCGACAAACCATGCGACATCCCTCTTCATACAAGGCCACCAATACTCCTTTCTTAAGTCCAAATACATCTTTGTAGCCCCGGGATGGATCGAGAATTTCGATCTATGAGCCTCCTCCATCAATGTAGTACGCGTACCGCCCACAAACGGTACCCAGATTCGGCCCTGATAAGTCATAAGCCCTCGACTATCCGATACAAACTCAGAAACCAACCCAACGACCCGCTCTCTCTTCTGCATCTCTGGACGCACAGCCTCAGCCTGTGCCCCACGAATGGCGTCCAGAACTGGAGCTATCACGGTCAATCTCAAACATACATTTCGCAGTGGAGTACTCTCCGCCCTGCGACTCAACGCGTCGGCTACCACATTAGCCTTGCCTGGGTGGTACAAGATCTCGCAATCATAATCCTTGACCACATCTAACCACCTCCTTTTCCGCATATTTAGGTTAGGCTGATCCATCAAGTACTTCAAGCTCTTATGGTCTGTGTAAATCGTACAACGAACCCCATACAAGTAGTGCCGCCAAATCTTGAGGGCGAACACCACTGCCCCCAACTCCAAATCATGTGTGGGGTACCTCGTCTCGTGAGGCTTCAACTGCCTCGATGCATATGCTATCACATGTCCCTTCTGCATCAGCACCGCTCCCAGTCCTAAAATCGATGCATCACAGAATACCACAAAACCTTCCATCCCTTCCGGAAGAGCTAATACCGGAGCTTCACACAACCTCTGGCGAAGCGTCTCAAAGGAGGTCTGCTGCTCGGGACCCCATAAAAATGCAACACCCTTCCGGGTCAATCTGGTGAGTGGAACTGCAATCTTGGAGAAATCCTTAATAAACCTCCGATAATACCCTGCCAACCCAAGGAAACTCCGGATCTCAGAAGGTGACCTTGGCACCTCCCACCTCATCACTGCGTCAACCTTGGCCGGATCGACCAATATCCCTTTCTGGTTAACGAGGTGTCCCAGAAACTGGACCTCCCGCAACCAGAAATCGCACTCGGAAAACTTTGCATAAAGTTTCTCCGATCTCAAAACTCCAAGAACCTCCCTCAAATGCTCCTCGTGTTGCTCTCTAGATCTCGAATATACTAGAATATCATCAATGAACACAATCACCGACCGATCCAACATCGGCCGACATACCCTGTTCATGAGGTCCATGAACACAGCCGGGGCATTGGTGAGCCCAAAAGGCATCACCACAAACTCATAATGCCCATAACGCGTCCTGAATGCTGTCTTCTGGACGTCCTCGTCCCGCACTCTCACCTGATGATAGCCCGACCTCAAATCAATCTTGGAGAACCAAGATGCTCCCTGTAACTAATCGAATAAATCGTCGATCCTCGGCAACGGGTAACGGTTCTTGACCGTCAGCTTATTCAATTCCCGGTAATCAATACACATGCGATGCGAGCCATCTTTCTTCTTCACAAACAGGATGGGTGCTCCCCACGGCGAGCTACTCGGCCGAATAAACCCCTTCCCCAGCAGCTCCTGAAGCTGCGAGGATAACTCTTGCATCTCTGGAGGCGCAAGGCGATACGGCACCTTAGCGATAGGCGCGGCTCCCGGAACCAAATCGATACTGAACTCCACTTGCCTCACGGGAGGCACACCTGGTAACTCTTCGGGAAAAACGTCTGGAAACTCACGCACCACCGGAACTTCATCCACTGAACTCGGTCTTTCGGAGATCACTCGCGTATCCATCACATACGCCACAAAACCCTTACAGCCCTGCTGTAAACACTGCCTCGCCCTAGCAGCCGAACAAAAGGCTGATCCAGAATGTGTACCCTCGCCGTAAACCGAAAGAACTCCCCCACTAGGATCTTGTATAGTCACCAGCTGACGCTCGCAATCGATAACCGCGCCGAATCGGCTCAACCAGTCCATGCCCACTATAACACAGACATCACCCATCGCAATAGGAATCAGGTCGATCGGGAACTCAACCCCAAAAATCTCCAATACACATCCCCGGAGGACCTCCGTGGAACAAATCACTCTGTCGGCGGCTATGGAAACCCGCAGGGGCCGACTCAGTGCCCCACGACTAACACTGATATGCTGACTAAATGTCAAAGATACAAAAGATCGACTCGCACCCGAGTCAGATAACACTAAAGCAGGTACAGAGTTCACAAGGAAGGTACCTATGCATAGCATAATATAAGCATAATATCTCAACCCCATAATTAAATAATAGAAAGGAAATGTACCAGCCACAACGTCGGGTGCAGCGCGGACCTCTTCCGCAGTCAGCTGAAAGGCTCTCCCTCGAGCCCTCGGTGCCTCGGCCTTCACGGGCCGACTCTCTGTAGCTCTGATGGCGGCGGGAGCAGACCCCTGAGATGCTCTGCGCAGCAGCGGACACTCTGCCTTCCGGTGTCCGGTCTGGTTGCAGTGGAAGCACACTGCAAACCCCTTGGGGCAGTCCTTGGCCATATGCCCCTCCTTGCCACACTTGTAGCAAGACCCTGCTCGACAGACTCCATCGTGACCCTTGCCGCACTTCCCACAAGTGCGGCCCTTCTGGCTCCCGGGTCTGGGATCAGCGGGCTTGGCCCGCTTGGCTGCCGGCTGGGACTGTGCCGGCCGCCGATCCCTCCCTAGAGACTCCGCCTCCTCCCTGGCCTGAGTCTCAAGCTCAATCTCCCTCTTCCAAGCATTTGCCTGAAGCTCAGCAAATGTCCGATACGAGGAGTTCGCAGCGAACTCCCGAATATCCCGTCTCAGAATGCTCAGGTAACGGCTCATACGTGCCTGCTCGGTGGACACGTGCTCAGGGCAGAACATCGCCCTCTCATGAAACATCCTCGTAATCGCTGAAACTGACTCGGTACCCTGCTTGAGGGTCAGAAACTCCTGTGCCCGACGCTCCCTCTCCACCTGAGGAACGTACTCATCTCGAAACATGGTAGTGAACCTCTCCCAGGTTACTGCCGAAAGCTTAGTAGGTGTGAAGTGCGCCGTCACAAACTTCCACCAGTCCTTCGCTCCCAAGCGAAGCTGGTTCAGCGCGAACCGAACCTTCAAATGCTCAGGGGACGAGCAAGTGAAGAAGCATCCCTCCATATCAGATATCCACCTCATAGCTGCCACCGGATCCTGCGTACCATCAAACTCTGGTGGTTTGGTGTTGCTGAACTCCCTAAACAATGACACATCACCTCCCTGGGGTCTTGCCGCAGCGATCGCTGCGGTAGCCGCTGCAACAGCAGCCTCAGAAAGAGCGGCATAGCGCTCGTTAAATGTCTCAATCAACGCGGTCTTAATAGACCCGAACATCTCTGGTATCTCAGCTCTGATGACCGCAGCCACCTCCTCATGAATGATCTGTCGAATCTCCTCATCACTAGCTCCGGCATCCTCCGGCATGTGACGTGTCCTCACCATGATCAACCTCTGAAATACAACATGCGATAATTAGAATTCACTCGAACACCCTTACATTCGACAATCCACCCCTCCTTGATTCTTGGTATCCCAAGATTCTTATTTGGACTGTGTACCGCACCGGTGCTTTCAGTAGTACGGGCCCAATACTACTGTCCGCACCGTCACAGTACACACCCCAAATCTTCCTCTTCGGATCCCAATCCCCAAGTACTCTATTATACTTAAATCACTTTGTAACAGATCTCACACAAAGCCCTAGCTGCTACCTAATTACTCTCAGCATCTCATAGCAGCTCACCCCTCCCTAGGCTAAGGCATCACAAAACAGGCCACTCTAGTCCTATTAGCAATACCTAGCCTACTCTAGCATACAAACACATCATATTAATAATAATTATCATGTAATATAAAGGTATTTTGGGAATTCACCGTTCGGGCGCTGACTGATCGTACACACGTTTCTTCCTGGAAAATCTTTTACTCTTAGAAGATTTTGGTTTTATTTTGAAATTATCTCTTCAGTTCCTCAGTTTGAGTTCAAATACCCCGAAGGTGTACCCGAATCCCTCAAACCAAGGCTCTGATACCAATTTGTAACACCGTAAATTTCAAAACAAATTTTTTTAATTTTTATAAAACATAATTCCATCAATATTCATAAAAACAACCATTTTAATTATCCAAAAAAGACAATACAAAATCCCAAGATCATAATATCAAGCTCCGAACGTGTGTGTGTACGGATCAAGCCGGCGCCTTCCCGCGGTCGTCACTAGTACCTGAAACAATAACATCAAACACTGTAAGCACAAGGCTTAGTGAGTTCCCCAAAATACCACATATAACACATATTAGCCACTCTAGGCTATAACTCTGTGGGTTCGTGCACCCAAACTCTGTGAACCCTCAGGTTCTAGCTCTGATAGACATGCACCACATAAATCACATAGAAATAATGCAGTACAACACATAACATACATAGCATACAAATACTCTATCACATAACTCTGGTTACCTACTCAAGGTAAAGTATAGTGAGAAGACTCACCTCGTGTGTCTCGGTAAATCGTAAACCTGAAATCGCTAATCACTCGATCTGCCGAGCTGTAGTCCCCCTATAGCACAATACGTCCCTAATTAACACTTTCCCAACTAGGGTTGACCACACTATAACAAGTCAATTTAGGTCAACGATCAACGGTCAACTTTGACCGGACTCGGTGAGTGCGCTATAGCGACTCGGCGAGTCTGAGCGTATACACCAATTTCCCTGGAATCCTCCCTTGACATGTCGAGCATTCACTCAACTCGACGAGTTCCACCTGGCATGAGTTGTGGGGCCACCACGACTCAACTCGCCGAGTCTCAAGAACAACTCGGCGAGTCCAGTTTGACTCAGTCCACCGGTCCATTCTGACTCCCCCTTGACTCACTGAGTCCACCCTCCCCAACTCGGCAAGACCACTCACTGTGTGGTCGGGCAACATTCATGCTACTCGCCGAGTCTGTTCTTCAGACTCGGCGAGTCCGTGCCATGAAATGACTCAATCTTTCTCATAAGGTCAGATCCAGTCCATTAATCCATAGATCCAGTCCCTCCAAGCTCATTTAGCACGTAAAGTTACAATCTTGATGCACATACAACCTCTATATGACCATATATGATGTTTTTGACTCAAATACCACAACACAAGGTCCTAGACTCCATTGTTATACATAAAGCTTGATGAGTGAGGCTCTCTGGACCTCTATGGATCCAGATCCATAACCTCAACACAAGGAGGGAACCATTGGGCATCAAATCATCCCATAAATGACCATAATAAGCCCTAAATCGCATAATGCTTCACCAAACAGAATATGGACCGAAATCATACCTCTAGATTGATGATCTAAGCTCCAAATCCACGAAATAGTAGCCTCCTTTGCTTCATCTTGCCTAGAATCTCCTTCTTCTTTGCTAAATGGCACACACAAGGTCAAGAAATGCTCCTCTCTCTCCACAATCACTCAAGAACACAAGGGTCTCTCTCTAAGGGTTGGGTGAGCACAGATGACGGCCATAAGGCCCTTTAAATAGGCCTCAAGCCCGGGATTTTAGGGTTTCTCTACACAGCGCATACTCGCCGAGTCCACATCCTGGACTCGCCGAGTCCAGGCGAGATCCATTGTCCAATTCCGCGTCCCTACTCGGCGAGTCTGAGCTCCAACTCGCCGAGTCCTCCTCACAATTCAACAAAATTAAATTTACAAGATACCTGGTAAAATCCAGATATTACAGTGTGATTGTAACTCACAAACCTTAATTAATCCAATGTCACTTGGGTAATAAAAAACAATCGTCGTATCGGTATATCAATAAACAAGTCATGTGATTCACGTACTGGGAAAACATCGGGTTTTCCCGGGAAGTTCAACATTTTAACCTATGTGATGTATACAAAGTTCAACAATTATACATGTTTTCAAAATCGACAAGCATATTTACGGATCCTCACACTTTTTTTTACAAATACTCTTTTCAGAAAATATCGGATTTTCTGGGTTTGCAATCTTCACAAAAATCATTTTTCCATAACATTACTTATGAACTCACCAACATTTCATATGTTGACCGTTTTCAAAATAACTTGTATTCTCAGGTAACTGGTAAGATGGAGAATAAGTACCAAGCCATGTCATGGTGTTTTGCTTATACTATCTACTAGTCAGTCTATGTTATGGAACTGTAACGTTTAAACAATATACTGAATGTAAACAATATCAGTTGTAATATTTCAATGCATGTTGATGAATGATGTTATGATTCATGTATAATCATTGTGATGGTATTCAATTTAAGTCACAAGAGCCCTCAGACGTTTCCGCCGTCCGGTTCGGGGGTGTGACATAACGTTAGTAATATGTGTAATTGAAAACCAAATTTTTGTTTGATTATTTTAATAAAATAAAAATGTTTGATAATTGTAGTTTTTATAATACCTTTTGTCAGATGACTGAGACTTATATGATCATTTGTTTATATAAATGGTTGATATAATTTAAGGAAATTATTTTCTATTACTAAATCTATTCCCGAATCATGTTGATATATAATTGGAGTGTAACATCCCGAGTCTAGGAGTGCAAGTTCAGGGTTCAAAGTGTAAATATGAAAGGGCAACTCGGCGAGTAGGGTCGCAACTCAGGTCGCATGTTAAGTGGCCAACTCGGCGAGTCCAAGGCTGGACTCGGCGAGTTGGCGCTAAGTGAAGAAAACCCTAATTTCGGGGGATGAGCCCTATATAGAGGACATTATACACTCTCCCCAGCCTCTTTACCCTCTCTTGAAGTCCGGAAAACCCTAAGGTATGTTTGTGAGTGATTTGAGGGGATTGGAACCTTGGAGAAGAGATTTTGGAGGAGATCTTGGAGAGATAGGAGGCTTGGAGCAAGGGGCTTCGCTAAGAATCGAATTTCTCTTCTGTTGGGGATTCCTTTTGAGGTATTACTTCGTTTCTTGGGCTGTTATTCATCTAGATTCATCATCTTGGAATGTATGGAAAGTTTAGCTTGTGGTATTTTGAGTTGAAGGTTAGATTTGAGGTTGCTACCTCAGATCTGGTATGGAGAAGGTCTAGAGTGCATTAAAGTCCCTGTTATTGAGTGTTTGGTGAAGCCATCTTGTCCCAAACCCTAGCCCTAGAGTGTTAAATGCCTAGATCTCTTTGGATTCACGTAAAGTTTGCCAGTTTACGTGATGGAAGGGTTGTAGAAGGGTAGATCTACGTTTTGGATCGATTTCATGGCCTAGAAGGCTTCTGTATGGGTTAAGAGATAGTGGTACTCGGCGAGTCACAAGGGTGTACTCGGCGAGTTGCTTGAAGGTGGGATGGAACTCGACGAGTTGGAAGAACAACTCGGTGAGTTGGTTGAAGATAGCCTTGGACTCGGCGAGTCTGGTCTTGAGGTCTTAGCCTTTCCTGGTTAAGCTAAGAATCGGTGAGTCAAGGGATGACTTAGTGAGTTGAGATGGGTCTTTTGAGTGTTGGGGGACTCGGCGAGTAGAGTTAGCCAGAAGGCTGACTTTGACCAAGAGTTGACCAGTTGACTTCTAAGGGCATTTTGGTATTTTGTGGTATTTATTGGGTTTAGTCTTTCGGCTTTATCAGGGGTGGAGTTCGTGTTGGAGATTGGAGCAGCGTGATCTTATCTTTTTAGTCAGCAATTGCAAGGTGAGTTATCCTCACTATATCAACAGGGTCTAAGGCACCAAGGCCAGCCCTTTATCGGGTTGTGATCCGGGTATTGTTGTTATGTTGTTGTTTTACTATGTTTGCATCCTGGTAGTTAGGATGGTATATGTTATAGACCTGGTTAAGGTCGGTATACTGGTATATAGGGTGATGCTATGCTAGTGACCGATTAGGTCGATATCCTGCTTAGAGTATGTTGTGTTACGTGATCTGCTAGATCGGTTTGATTGACTGTGAATTGTTATATGATTGTATGTTTATGTGCACATGGTTGTTTGACTGGGGTTGGGTTGAGGCGGGACTTGCTTTGTGCTGTAGGCCAACATACCCAGGGCGGATCGGTTATTCTGAAGGACCAGCGAGCAGTCCGGATAGGTTGTAGGCCCCACGAGGGCGGACCATACGTGCCGAGGCTTGGAGAGTGGACCAGGCCAACTGAAGGCCCGATGCGGTCAGACCAGTTATACTGTAGACTCAGAGAGTGGACCAGGTGGGTTGAAGGCCCGATGCGGGCGGAACAACCACACTGTAGACTCAAGGGACATGACTAGACTCGGAGGGTGGACCAAGTGGACTGAAGGCCCGTCACGGCGGACCAGTCACACAGTAGACCCGATATGCATGGCTGTTCTGTGATTGTTATGATATAGCATGTTATATGTGTATGGTATATGTGGTTGATATTTTGGGGGTATCTCACTAAGCTTTCGCGCTTACAGTTGTGGTTTAATGTTTTTCAGGTTCTTCAGGAGACCGTGACAAGGCAAAGGCATGATCGTACCGCTCCTTGTTTTTATGTTTTATGTTATGGATCTGGGAATACTTTGATAATAAATGTATTGAAAACCTTTTTGTAATAACATTATTAAAATGGGTTGTTTTTGAAAAGTTAAAATCTGTTGAAATTTTTGGTCGTTACAAGGTTGTATCAGAGCCTTGGTTTGAGTGAATTGGAGGAACATTCATGTGAATCCAGTCTCAAATCAGGGAGAGTTTTTTTTAAAAGAGAATTTAAAATGGTTTTCAAAATAAGTAAAAGGAGGACGCGGAGATACGATCAGCCGGAGCCTGTATGTAACCCCAAAATACCATACATGATATTTGTCTTCGAGCTTTGATAGAACAGCATGCTAGTACTAGGCTAGGGATCTTCAGGATTTCATGATAGTGTTGCCTGTTTTATGATGCCTGCTAGCCTAGGGTTTCCCTCTGTATGAGATTTACAGTGTTCCTCTAGGAGTGAGGATTGAGCGCTTGTTATGTATATTTGTCACTATGGTGTTGTGGTAGTACTTCATACAAATATGGGTAGGTGTGGAAGGTAGTATGGGCCCGTACTACTGAAAGCACAGGACCCATACGCGTATCAGAGAAATCATGACCTCTAGGGTTGAGTTGGGAGTTGGTTCCCGGGTTAGTGGGAAGTATCTGAGATCTTGTGGTGATTTTCAGTATGGTGGTCACGAGGCATGCTGGGAGTGGATCCGGGTCGAGATCGGGAGCAGGAGAGGGAGGTCAGGGCGGGTCAGTACCGCCCGAGGTTGTTGGTCAGATGAGCACAGGCGAGTTGGATGCTAGGATTCATGAGATCCTGCATGGTGAGGTTGCTGTGTTGTTTCGGGCCGAGCTGCCAGAACTGTTTGGGTCGATCAAGACCGCCATGGTTGAGTATTTTGATGAGCGTTATGCGGCTCTCACAGAGACGGCTGCCACGGCGGCTACATCGGCTGTAGCAGCGGCAGGGGGAGGAGCTGGTAGAGGTTTCCAGTATCGGGACTTCGATAATACGAAGCCCCCTACCTTTGATGGAGTTCAGGACCCGATTGTTGCTATGAGATGGTTGTCAGATGTGGAAGGATGTTTCTTCATGTGTTCATGCCCTGCTGATCATAGGGTGAGGTGTGCTCTGAACCTGTTGAGGCTTGGGGCGAAGGATTGGTGGAGATTGACCACGAGGTCATATTCGGATGGACAGAGGGTTGTGGTTTCATGGGATCAGTTCCGAGATATGTTTAGCACCCGTTATGTTCCACGAGTTGAGAGGGAGAGATTGGCTCAGGAGTTCCTTGAGCTGAAGCAGGATTCGGATTCGGTGACGGAGATCACCAGGATGTTCACTGAGAGGGCGATGTTTTGCCCCGAGTTTGCTTCGAAGTAGGCTCACATGTCCCGATATCTAAGTGTGCTCAAGAGGGATATCAGACAGTTTGTGTCTACGTAGAGGTGCGGGACCTTGTTAAAGTTTCAGGAGGCCGCCAGGCGGCGTGAGTTGGAGATTGAATTGCAGTTGCGAGAGCAGAGGCAGGCTCTAGTGCAGTCGCAGCCGGCGCCGAAACGGTCTATGACCGTCGATTCTAGATTGGGAGATCAGAGCATCCACACTTGTGGGAAGTGTGGGAAGGGTCACACCGGAGTTTGTAGGTCTGGTGGTGCATGCCGCAAGTACGGAAAGGAGGGGCATTATGCGAGGGATTGTCGGCAGGCAGTCCCGGGACGAGATTTGAGGATTTGTTATCATTTTCATCAGATTGGGCACTTGAGGGTCAGCTGTCCACAGCTTGCTGCGGGATCGGTGCAAGATCCAACACCGGCCACATTGAGGATCACGGGTGGAGGTCAGGGTGGAGCGCAGCCCCCAAGGGCTCAGGGTCGAGCTTTCTAGCTTACAGCGGAGGAGGTCAGGGCAGTGCCGGATGCAGCAGCGGGTATGTTTCTTTCTTGATGTCTGGTTATCTTGTGATTATTATGGATTATTGTTCATTTGCTAGTATCGTTGTGCGGTTTTCGGTATTGTATTCGTTGTTCCTCGAGGGTTATGGGTTTAGTGTTAGGAATTTCGTTGGTTATCATTCATGAGGGTTAATAGTGGGAATCGGGTGTTTGGTCTAAATATCGGGTAGCATCTGCAGTCTGAGGGGTGGTTAGCTGAAGATCGAGTTTCTTTCGAGCCCGGGATGATCAGCATTGATATGTGATTACGAAGGTTGCTTGTGTTACTGGAAATCAGTTTGCATGTAAGTGTTTGTGTCGTGAAGGGTTGTTGAGGGAGGTCGGTGATGGCGAACGGTGGTTGATAGTCAGTGTTCTAAGTGGGGGAGAATTGGAGAATCCCCCGAAAGATCGATAAGCATGAGAGATTGTTTAGCTGTTGGAACTCAACAGTGTTTCGGTCAGCCAAAAGCGTAGGCTGGTATGAGTAAGTGGCAGGTGTGCGGGGCGGGATACAGACCAAGGGTGATTGATTGTGGAAGGCCTGGGATCGGGCCGAGACTGAATATATGGGATGGAGGTAGAGTTCAGAACCCCTAGAGGGTTAGAACAATATGCATGGGAGGAGTTTCCTGAAGGAGTAACTCGGAATGTTGATTGCTAGTTGAGCGATCCGGATAGACTGAAGGCCAGTTGGCGTACCAGTCAGGCTGAAGGCTCGGAGAACGGTCCAGCCATACTGAAGACCCTGGAGGGAGGTCCAGGTCTGCTGAAGGTTCTAAGAGTGGTCCAGTTTGGCTGAAGGCCTGGTAAGGCGGTCCAGTCATGCTGAAGACTCTGCATGTGTCGTTAGATCGGTGCGAGGAAATGGATTGAGTATGTCGCGATATGTTAGCGTTAGAAGGTCTGGCCCCGTATATTGATCACGATTAGTAGAGGTAGTGCATGGACTCGAGAGTCCCTGCAAGCGGATTCAGAGTATGTGTGGTGCATGGGATAGCGGTTATGCCATAAGGAAATGGTGTAGTATTGGGTGAGCACCGTGGCACTTGTGGTAGTGTCAAGGCATCCAAGTGGATCTCCTTGGTAAGGAAAAAGGAAAGGAATGTAGCTCCGAGAGGGAGTGTAAGTTCACGGAAGTGAAAACAGTAGTGCGGAGTTATGATTGGAGTGCTTCAATTATGGTTATTGCACAGTGTGTGCGATGGTGATACGAAATCACATTCGGTTTGGATGTCTGCCGAGGTCACGGAAGGAAATTCCGAGAGTGTAAAGTCAAGAGGCTCGTAAGGGATGCAGATATGGAGTATGGGATTCCCAACTCGATTTCGGTTAAAAAATTGTGTGTGTAGTGGTAATTCACCCTGGGGGATGTTTGGAGGTATTGTCAGTGTATCGGGTTTTCCAACCCAAGGGTGCTAGAGCCAGTTGAACATGGGTATGAGATTGCGGAGGGGAACTCATGAGAGTTGCTATGAGATTAAGGGATGTATCATCCTGTCAGCATGGAGTGGGTAAATTTGAACTCAGATCGAGATTCTGGTGGTTCGGGGAATTATTTCTAGCTCATATGAGCCAAATGATTGTTTTGATTTGGAGCGAGTGAAGTATCAAGGAGTGGTACTCAATGGTTAGGTGTGGTTATCAGAGGATGAGGCCGGTGGCCGGCTTGAAGCGGGGGTCAGAACACCGCAAGAAGAGAGAAAGTTGGATTTCGGGTTTCAATGGCTGTGTTTTTAGGAACCTGGTCTGGTTAATGCCAGGAGGTGCATTGCGAGAGTAGTTCTGAAGTTGTGTTGTCGTAGGCTTCGAGGACGAAGCCTAATTTAAGTGAGGGAGAACTGTAACATCCCGAGTCCAGGAGTGCAAGTTCAGGGTTCAAAGTGTAAATATGAAAGGGCAACTCGGCGAGTCCATGGGTGGACGCGGCGAGTAGGGTTGCGACTCAGGTCGCGTGTTAAGTGGCCAACTCGGTGAGTCCAATGATGGACTCAACGAGTAGGTGCTGAGTGAAGAAAACCCTAATTTCGGGGGATGAGCCCTATATAAAGGACATTATACCCTCTCCCCAGCCTCTTTACCCTCTCTTGAAGTCCAGAAAACCCTAAGGGGGTGTTTGTGAGTGATTTGAGGGCATTGGAACCTTGGAGAAGAGATTTTGGAGGAGATCTTGGAGAGATAGGAGGCTTGGAGCAAGGGGCTTTGCTAAGAATCAGATTTCTCTTCTGTTGGGGATTCCTTTTGAGGTATTACTTCGTTTCTTGGGCTGTTATTCATCTAGATTCATCATCTTGGAATGTGTGGAAAGTTTAGCTTGTGGTATTTTGAGTTGAAGGTTAGATCTGAGGTTGCTACCTCAGATCTGGTATGGAGAAGGTCTAGAGTGCATTAAAGTCCCTGTTATTGAGTGTTTGGTGAAGCCATCTTGTCCCAAACCCTAGCCCTAGAGTGTAAAATGCCTAGATCTCTTTGGATTCACGTAAAGTTTGCCACTTTACGTGATGGAAGGGTTGTAGAAGGGTAGATCTACATTTTGGATCGATTGCATGGCCTGGAAGGCTTCTGTATGGGTTAAGAGCTAGTGGTACTCGGCGAGTCACAAGGGTGTACTCGGCGAGTTGCTTGAAGGTGGGCAGGAACTCGACGAATTGGAAGAACCACTCGGCGAGTTGGTTGAAGATAGCCTTGGACTCGGCGAGTATGTTCTTGGACTCGGTGAGTCTGGTCTTGAGGTCTTAGCCTTTCCTGGTTATGCTAAGAATCGGTGAGTCAAGGGATGACTCAGTGAGTTGATATGGGTCTTTTGAGTGTTGGGGGACTCGGCGAGTCATCGGGCTGACTCGACGAGTAGAGTCAGCTAGAAGGTTGACTTTGACCAAGAGTTGACCAGTTGACTTCTAAGGGCATTTTGGTATTTTTGTGGTATTTATTGGGTTTAGTCTTTCGGCTTTATCAGGGGTGGAGTTCGTGTCGGAGATTGGAGCAGCGCGATCTTATCTTTTCAGTCAGCAGTTGCAAGGTGAGTTATCCTCACTATATCAACAGGGTCTAAGGCACCAAGGCCGACCCTTTATCGGATTGTGATCCGGGTATTGTTGTTATGTTGTTGTTTTACTATGTTTGCATCCTGGTAGTTAGGATGGTATATGTTATAGACCTGGTTAAGGTCGGTATCATGGTATATAGGGTGATGCTATGCTAGTGACCGATTAGGTCGATATCCTGCTTAGAGTATGTCGTGTTACGTGATCTGCTAGATCGGTTTGATTGAATGTGAATTGTTATATGATTGTATGTTTATGTGCACATGGTTGTTTGACTAGGGTTGGGTTGAGGCGGGACCTGCTTTGTGCTGTAGGCCAACATACCCAGGGCGGATCGGTTATTCTGAAGGACCAGCGAGCAGTCCGGATAGGCTGTAGGCCCCATGAGGGCGGACCATACGTGCCGAGGCTCGGAGAGTGGACCAGGCCGACTGAAGGCCCGATGCGGTCGGACCAGTTATACTGTAGACTCAGAGAGTGGACCAGGTGGGTTGAAGGCCCGATGCGGGCGGACCAACCACACTGTAGACTCAAGGGACATGACTAGACTCGGAGGGTGGACCAAGTGGACTAAAGGCCCGTCATGGCGGACCAGTCACACAGTAGACCCGATATGCATGGTTGTTCTGTGATTGTTATGATATAGCATGTTATATGTGTATGGTATATGTGGTTGGTATTTTGGGGGTATCTCACTAAGCTTTCGGGCTTACAGTTGTGGTTTAATGTTTTTCAGGTTCTTTAGGAGACCGTGACAAGGCAAAGGCATGATCGTACCGCTCCTCGTGTTTATGTTTTATGTTATGGATCTGAGAATACTTTGATAATAAATGTATTGAAAACCTTTTTGTAATAATATTATTAAAATGGGTTGTTTTTGAAAAGTTAAAATTTGTTGAAATTTTTGGTCGTTACATGGAGTTTTAAACGGTGCTTTTTCAATTGCTATATTTACGTCTCTTCCTACGAACCAAATTTTGTGAATTGATTTATCAGCAATTGTAATTTTTAATGGTTTTTTCTAATTTTTCCTAATTTTTTAATATCTTTTTTCTTCCAAAACATAAAGTAGCTCCTGTATCTATATATGAAACTAGTTCTTTATCTTGTATTTTAATTGTAATAAATGTATTGTTTGGGTTAATATTGGTTTTTCTTCTACTCATTAGAGTCGGTTTATAAATTTCTATATCTGTATTTAATTAATGTTTATATTTTTTTCTAGTAAATGTTTTCATATTAACAAGTTGTATTTGTTAGGATGATTGAAACATTGCGTATTGTTTTTAAATTATGATTTTGTGATTTTTGTATTTCTTAATTCCTTCTTGTAATCGAGATATCTTTTTTAATTGACTATTATATTCTTCATTTTTTTATTGTAATATGAACAAATAGTATTCCTTCATCTGATAAAGTATCTTCTAAATGTTGAATAATATTAGAGATACTAGATTATAGCCCGCGTTAAACGCGGGAAGCACATAAAAAAACATATAATCATCTACAGATATTGCATAATGATTATAAAAAAATATATGGTTATTGATATTATTAAAATGTGTAGAAAATACATTGAAAACGATAAATATCTATAATCATTGAAGGACCTCTTTATAGACAACATTTTTATTTTATTAGTTGAACGACCTTCCTCGTCTCATATAGTTATGATATTGTTATATAATTATAAGTATTTTAATTAGATGTTCCTTCCATAATAAGAGCATCCACAATAGGGAGTTTAATGGAAGAGTTGAATGAGGTTTCATGCCTACTTGTCATTCAATGGATACAACTCTACCACTGTGAAATGCCACCTTGGCATTCAATGGATTTGGAGTTCAATGACCATTGAACTCTTCAATGGGAAAAAAGAAAGTCTTTAAATCTTTAAATAACTATATTTTTAATATGTTTCATTGAACTTGCAGAGTTTAATGCATTGTGGGATAAAAATGAACAGAGTTGTATGGAATAGTAAATGATGATGTGGCACTCCATCGAACTCTATAGAGTTCAATGCATTGTGGATGCCCTAAGGTTACTTAATTTAAACATATATTGACAACCAATATGCCATTTTTTCCATTGAATTGAATATTGACAACTATTTCATTTATTCAAATAAAGTTATATAATATAATTTATAGAATGTTAAATGTTATATGGATTTAATAATCAATGTAGATTGTTTTCTAAATCATGAATGGTTTATTTAAATTAATTATGAATATAAATGCTAACTTTTATGTTTGTTCTTATTTATTTGGTGTTCGCAAGAACTTTGCATTACTTTTGGCGCAATTTTGAATAATTTTAGTATATCATCAATGTAATTTGGTATATCTTTCAATTATATGATATATCAAATAATGACATTTCATTACTATTGTGATAATTTAATTTATATATTGTATTTTTACTAATCTTAACGGTCTTATTTTTTCTAATAACCGTAACACTTTTAATAATTGTACTTTTTACAAATCTCCTAATATCTTATAATTTTTATCTTATTTTATAATTTTTCATAACTATGTTATTTTCAAGATTGACTGTCTCAATAGTTTTTTTTCCAGTCTATTCAATTTTATATTTCATTGTGCAACATCATCGTTTGTATGTATTCTAAAATTTCACTTTAAAAATGTTTAATGTTTACACCTTGATATTAATTTTTTTTAATAAACCCGTATAATAATTATGGAATATATATCTCGTTTTAATTAACATTTACTTCCTTCATTAAATCAAATTCCTCATTAAATGAATATATTTTTGGAAAGTAATAATTATAAATGGACAACATTATCTAAGATGTAAATGTTTGATATACTTTTGGAGGAAAAAAATCAGGATCATTAAAAAAATTTATATAAAGAAAATACAAATTTAAATTTGATGAAATTATGGATGAAATTACTCGCAAAAATTATTTTGGAAGGAGTTGTATTTTGTAAAGTATAATAATATTACAAAATTCGAAATATGTATATTTGTTGTGTAAATTTATAAATTTTATTATTACTATATAAAGATAAAAAAGTAGGTTGATATGATATATAAAAACATAATAATTTCAATGATATTTTAAAATCATGACAAAATTAACCGGATTCTTATGATATAAAAATTAAAAAAAATCATAATCATCTCTAATAAATAAAAGTAACATTTCCGTAATTAATGTCAGTTCCCAGAATAAGTAATTTATGTTTTGTTAAAAGTATGTAATATCTTTTCCTGTTTATTTGAAAAGTTTCAGAAAAAATAGTTAACTAATTTCATGTAATTTGTGACAAAGAAAATCGAAATATATGAATACATATATTTGAAATAGGAACAAAAAATAATCGAAAAAATATAAAAAACGAAAAAAGGTACTGACCTTCTAGTGTACAAGAGCGGATGTTTGAAGTAGAGAACGATGATGAAAGTTATAAGCAATAATAATGATGTTGTAGGAAATGTTTGAAGAAAAGAAACAATTGAAAATAAGTGTAAGCCGTGGATTAAAGGATGAATCATATATGTATGTGATAATTTGAATATGATTTTTTGGTATTAATGATTTCCTAATAAAAATAGATTTTATATTAATGTTTTACTAATATAAACAGATTTATATTAATGGTTGATATTAATGCATTGATTGAAATGATTTGTTAGTAATATGCTTTTAAAATTGACTATATTAAAATCTTCATAACCGGAAATTCAAGATTTAAAATATGGAAATCTTTTATTGGAATTAAATACATTCCATTTCAACGAATGTAAGTTATTGGAATTAAATACATTCCATATGGGGAAGATGGTGTCAGCAATTTGATCTAAGGGTGAAAAATATAAGATTAAAATACAATCAATGGTCCAGATTATTTAAGATGATATCATAAAGTTTCTTTTTTAATAATATTTAAAGATTAGAGTTTATTTTCCAATGGTTTTTTAGTATATTAGTCTAAAGCATGTTATATTTTGAAGAATTAATTTGTACTTTTGAATTCATTTTAACAAATTATTAAAACGTCTAAAGAAAATTAGTTGAATTGTTAAGATTTTTTATTACTATTTTAAAATGATTAATTTGAGTTCTTAATCTTTCAATTTTAATTAATTGATATGCAGTATAATTCTTGTTTTTAGAACTTAATCCATGTACTTCAAATTCTTTTTCTTTTAAATGTCTTGTGGATTTTTCTAAATCTTTCCATAATTTTTTAAGTAAATTAACTTTATAGTTATTATCGAAATTACAATATACTTGAGTTTTATTGCTCATAATTTTATTTGCCATGTGAAAGGTCGTTTAATAGTAAGTGATTTTTTTAAATGGTGGTTTTTCATTAAGTGGTTATTTTTTAATAGTTTTTATTTTTAAATATTTTTCAAGTAATATTTTCTAGTTGAGTTAAATTTTGTAATAATTTATGAATTTGTTTTAATACAAGTAAACTTTCTATTTCTATAATATTATATAACTTTTGATTAATTACATTTAATTTATCTCCTATTGCTTTATCTACTTCAGAACTAAAATCAATATTATATAATGTTCCTTATGGTAAATCTTGTGGTATTTTTATAATCATTTCTTTATCTGGTATGCATAGTTTTGTATTTTGATATGGATCTTCAAATGTTTTGAAATATTTTAAGGAATTACTAGATGATTCTGTCATATTCTTAAACTTAATGATTTAATCATTTCTTTAATATCTTCTAATTTTTCATCTTTATTTTCAATAGATGTTGTAGGCTGATTTTCCGAGATGGAGGATCTACATATTATAGTTGAATTTGGAGGTTTTATAATTTGATTTTTTTATTAACGGAGTAGTTATTATTGGTTGAAAATTAGTTTCATTAAATATTCCATTATTAGCTATATTTGGTAATTCAAGGCATAATAAAGGTGTAAATAATATATATATATATATATATATATATATATATATATAT
Source organism: Lactuca saligna (assembly GCF_052625555.1). Lineage (NCBI taxonomy): Eukaryota > Viridiplantae > Streptophyta > Magnoliopsida > Asterales > Asteraceae > Lactuca > Lactuca saligna. The sequence goes on from NC_136424.1 coordinate 35,153,455, forward strand.
ATATATATATATATATATATATATATATTCTATCTTCTATTTTAAACGTAATACTATGATGAGAATTTTTTAGTGCATAATTTATTTGATATGTAATAGTATATGGATGATTACCTTTTAATATAAAATTTTGTCTTAATAATTTATATCGTACGGTAATATTATTACTTAGATTTTTATCTTTAAGACTTAACCCTAGTTGAATATTAATATTAAATTTTATTTTTCCTTCAATTAAATTACATTTTACTTTTGCAACAATACTTTCTTGTTTGTTAATTATACGACCATCTATGATTTCTAATTCTGATGGTGTGTCTAAGTCACTAAAAGTACTTTTTAAAATTACTTGAATAGTTGATATATGAATATAAATAGTTTTTATTCTATCTACTTCTTTAATATTAGATAATCTATTTCTAATTTGTTGTTTATTTATTATAGGTATAATAATATTTCTTTTAGTTGATTCTATGGGTATTGGTTCTTCTCCTATCATTTTTCTATAGTATATAATATTTTTTCTAGAAAATGAATTTTTTAATGAGTTATTTCTAAAATTATGTTTTTCTTATAGTTTAAAATTTGATTTTCTTGTAGCATCTTTATTAATATTATTTTTATTAATTAGAATATCAAAAATGTATCCAGATTAATTTTCTTCTTTATTAATAATTATTGGTGAATTTTTTATTTCTTGAGGCATATTTAACAAACTAATCTTGTTATCTTATCTTCAAGATTTTTTATTTGTTCTTGTTTCCAGTTAATACCATTATCTATTATATCTATTGCTTTAATATTAGATATGCAATTGATTATTGATATGTTAGAATCTAGTTTACAATCTAAAAGAAATTTATAGATTGTTTTAGTGTTTTATGAAACAAATTTAATTCTTGTTTATTATTATTTAGACTTGAAAAACTCATGATTATAATTCTATAATAACAATAACTTAGTTATGTTTTAGATCATAATTACGATTAAAAATTATAGTTAAAATGATGGTGATAGTGGAGTTTATTATGACTTATTTTTTATGATGATTATGATATGAAATTTATGATGCATGATTAACATATATTCATGAAACGATGAATGATATCTTGTGATGATTATGCATGAAAATAACGATGTGAATTCATAATAAGAATGATACCTTGCTCTGATACCAAATTGAAAGGAGGTTGCGTCGAGATGATCTTTTGATGATATTCATAATTGATGATGGATTGTTTGGATTATCTTGGATGATTATATAGATGGATTGGATAGAGGGCTCTAATGAACCGGTTACATAATTGAGAATTTCAATCGTATGATTGCAACACGATAAACCTATTTTACAATTTAGACCCCTAAACTATCAAGGGTTTATACTTTATATTACATCCTACTGACACTTACTTTATGTCACATTTTACACATTACATCCTACCGATACTTTACAATAATTAAGTTACCAACAATAATAACGACAAATGACAAATATAATAAATTACAAATCCGATTGACGCAAACAATGACGCATAAAGACATTATTGAAGATATTATTGAAAACACGCGTCCTTTCATTGTGGAAGGATTTGTAATTTATTATATTTGTCATTTTTGTTATTATTATCAGTAGATTAATTATTGTAAAATGTCGGTAGGATGTAATATGTAAATGTGACATAAAGTAAGTATCAGTAAGATGTAACATAAAGTGTAAGATCCTTGAAAATCCTTGAACCTATGACCTTCCAATTATCCTATTTTACAATTTAAACCTCTATAAATAGGACAATTCTCAAATATTATAGGCTCTAATGAAATAAACAAAATCTATAAATAGAGCATTAGAGTCTATAAACCCTTTTTCCATAAATATATTCTTACTAGATTAAGTCAAACACCGACTATGTAATTAAGATTCTATATCGAGTTCACGTTAAAACCAGGTATCCAATTTGAGGAGTTAGACTCTCAATTGGAAGGTCATAGGTTTAAATCTCACTTAAGACATGTGTAATTAAGACTAGGATTAGTTTGTGGTTTTAAAAAAAAAAAAAGTAATTTCTTTGTATTAAACCTGGTCGGGTCGCTAGTACTCAACTACTTGCTACTAGTAACAATAATAAAAACTCATTTAGCAAACCATAAATGACACAAGCCCATCAAGTTTGAATAAGCATATGCCCATATAGAGTTGAATTATTTCAATACACAACCTTTTTTACAACAAGATAAATCATTAAATTACATATTTTGCTCATATTCTAATTTTGATTTTCATATTCATAAAGACTTGGCGTGGAAAATACCCCTTAATACAACAAATTTTGTGGGACAACAGCTCCCAACTTTTCTCCCATAACACATACATACATACATACATACAGGATGATGAAGTGATACATACATCTTTGAAGCTCTCCTCGTGATGATTCATGGGCAAAACAGTAAATTCCCATCCGAGTCCCCTACACCCTCTTCCATCTCAAAACTATTCTCTCCTTGACAAATAAAAAGATCCGCTCACCATAACATAATAAGCTCATGCATGTCTTGACCCATCATCATGCAATTGGGTGGTTCGCACACTAGGCTCCTCCTGTCATAACAAAACCAAAAAGGTGGGACAATGCAAAAGACGAAAATACCCCTAGAAAAAGACAAGAGAAACCAACCCGAATGCCATATGTGAAGCCTGGTGCACGTAAAAAGTCCATTTGACCCTGCAGACAACAACCCTAGACTGTTGTTATATATATCACAAATAACAAAACTTTAACATTTAATTTTACTTACTAAACTTTTTATTTTAAAATTAAATCACAAGTAACATCAACATAATAATCACAACATACCAGGCTATGAAGGGTAGGCTGAGCACCATAATAACACTCATGATTTGGTGCTATTGAATTCAATTGCCCCTATACAAAATACAATACAAATAACAAATCTAAACTTTTTAAAACTAAATCATAATTTATGAGATGAGATGATCTACCAGTCCTTGAATAGCCTGTTGGTTTCCATAATAATTATCTCTTGAAGGTGCCATCAAGTTAAGCTGAACCTTAATTAACCACAAAAAAATAAAAAAATACTGAATCAACTACAAAACTAAAAGATTTGATAAATATTGTTTACTACTTATATAATCAAACCCTACCATTCCTTGCATACTTTGCTGTGGACCAAAATACCCATCCAGACCTATTGATCGTGAGCTCAATTTGTCCTGTAAAAATCACAAATCACCATTATTCATTCATCCATAAACAAATATAATTAAGTTTTAAAAAAAATAGAAAAATGCAAACCAGTTGCTGCAAGCTGTCTTGGCCTCCAACAGTCATAATATCCTGTTCTGAGTTTGCCTACATAAAAAAGGATCCATAAAATTAGAATAAGATCTATATATATATATATATATATATATATATATATATATATATATATATATATAAGTAGAGAAATAGAACCTTTCTTTTCTTCATAGGATTCTTCTTTTTATTTGCACGTGTGTTTCTTTGATTATCATCTTCAATCCTCAAAACACCTTGACCACTTGATGTCCCCACTTCAATAAGATTCTTATTTGAATTGTTTAAACAAACACAATTTGTATAAACCTCTTCAAGTGCACCAATTGCCAAATTATAACTCTCCTGAGATAAAGACCCCTCTTCCCCCAATTTAATTGCCCTCTGACATAAATCATTATACCTCTGAACCCTATACTGCAACTGCTCACCCCCTTCAGACATCAAAGTCAAACCCCTGTTCTTCACATCTTTTGTCCACCTTTTCAGAATATACTGAGCTGGAATACTGGAAAGACCACAAATTTGAAGAACAATCATCGCGTGTCTACATAAAAACCCCTTGAATTCAAACAAACGACAGATACATGTCACTTCAGATGTTGACTCGTTATAAGAAACATTGAAATCCATGTTCTTTTCAAAATCAGAAACCCTAAAAGTCGCCACCATTTCCTCTTGTGCTTCTTTTTTAGGCATACAAGCAACAGCACCCAAGACTTCAACTTGAAATTTCTTGAAAACAGTGTGTGTGTATATACTTGACACGTGTTTTTCAAAAGGTGATGGAGACCTTAATGTTGGAGGTTTGTTCCATGTGTCAGAATCCCCTTTTGCTTCTTCTTCATATCTATCTTGGATTATAGTTTCATACTGTCTTATAAACTCTTGCACACTCGTTTTTCTATGGACATATTTGTCAAAAAAACAGTTTACACTTTCGGATCTTTGAGGAGTTGACATTCCAGCTAGACAAACATCTTTCATATAGATCGGGACCCACTGCTTACGGGTTTCGTATAAAGACTGCATCCAATCATAATCTTTAAGTCCAAATCTTTCTATTATCTTAAACCATCTCTTCTCAAATTGCTCATCTATCCATGACCTATGGATACACTTTTCAAATTTCACCATGAAATTATCATGCTCTTTAATCACATGATTAAGAGCTTCAGATATTTTCCCCATTATGTTCCACAAACAAAAACAATGCTTTGAAGATGGAAAGATTTGAGCAACTGAAGATTCCAAGTTATGATCTTTATCAGTGATCACAACTTTAGGGACTCTTCCACCCATTGCAGCCAACCATGTTTGCATAACCCATGAATAAGTCGCACTACTTTCATCAGATAGTAGAGCACATCCAAGTAACATGAACTGATAATGTTGATTCACCCCAATGAAAAGAGCAAGAGGCATTTTGTATTTGTTTTTAACGTATGATGTATCAAATGATACAACATCACAAAAGTTGACATAATCATGTCTGGTTTTTGCATCTGCCCATAACATGTTTTTCACACGTTGATCTTCACCTACATCTATTGCATAAAAGAAATTCGAATTTATACTCTGCATATGGATAAAAAATTTGCAGAGTATATTCGCCTCTCCTGCTTCTAAAGCTGTGTTACGGGTTTTATCAAAAGGGTTGCTAGAATCATTCTTTAAACCAACAACATTTTTGTACTCTGCAAATTGTCTAGCCATGGCAGCATACATTTTTCTTGTTTGTTCACTGACAGCTTGAGCAGGTAAAAGTTCATGGTTGTGTTCTTTTTCGAATCTATGGATGATCCATTTTCCATCGGGTCTTCTTTTCACATGCATGCTTGCTTTGCAATCTGTTTTGGAACATGATCTTCTTCCAGAAGCATTTTCAGGATCTTGATTGGTTCTATGTCTGCCATGTGGTCGATTGAATGATTTGTCATGTTCACGTTTTGTTCCATATCTTGAACATGCAAATTTTGCATCAATGAACTCTCTGGATGTTTTTGATCTTCGGCTGTTTTGTATTGCAGTGCTGAAACCCATGGATCTTGCGTATTCTTGATAGAAAGAATATGCTTCACCATGTGATTCGAATTCCATGCCTGCAATTGGTTCAAGATTTATGTCATCTTCTTTATATTCTGCCATATCAAGTGATGGAGAATTCAGTCCTATGTCATTGTCAGGAGGTGACTTGTCTCGAATGGATAAAAACTCTTCATTATGTATTTTATGTTCAGCATCTATCATGTTGCTCATCTCTTTCGCCTCCTCTTCTTTCTCTTCATTTTCATGGTCTCCAGAAGGGAGCCTAAGATCAATATCCATGGTAAGGATTTAGGGGTTTTCACTCGATTCTTTCAGTGGCTACCTACAAGGGAAGATGAATATTAGCATATAAAAGCAACAGGAAGATCCTTGTGAAAACCGTGTGAGTAAATAAATACACTCTTGAAAGCAAAGAAAAAAAGACAGAATACACATACAAAAGGCAAGCTGCATCAATGTTCTTCTCATCATTCAACTGTAAAAAAAGATGCTTTAAAGCAGTAGAAGTGCAGACAGTGATATTGCATAGTTTTTACTACCATCATAATTCATAATCATAAGATCACCTTCTAACAACATCCCTAGTGAATCATTGCATTAGATATGACATTGAGAAAATTTTACTAAAATAATGATATTATGCAGGCAAGATGACTTTTAGGAGTTCTTAAGTACTTGATCTGGAACTAAAAATGGATGCTTGTTCCGATAAGATAGTATACAATGCGGAGAATTAATGAATCAAAAAAAATTCAAGAAGATAAACGAAAATTAGAATCAAAAGCTACACAATTAATACTTTCCAGATAGCTGAACCCATGTGGACATATAGAAATAGAACGTCTGAATATTGTTACATGGATACCAAGTACTTGTAATGTCGCAAAAAAGTGGAGTAACTATTGAACATTTAATGTGGCTACAAAATTTTCCATCAATAGACATATAACAATAGGTATCTTGAAGTAGAGCTTCATTCCGTTGACTATCTAAAGTGGACTTTTGCCATGGTATACCACAACTGAGAAATATCAGAATTTAGAGCAAACTAGTCGGAGTATCAAGAGCTGAAACAAAGATGGTCCATCTGTCTTAGGTACAGGCGTCATTACAATCTTTTGAGCAAATTGACAGTTTTTACTGGCAACGTTATTCCAGAAGAAGAATCCATGGCACTACAATTAAACTCTACCAAAGTACAGATTAATCATGCCGAAAAATCAAAGAAGATGAATTATAAGAATTGTCAATTTTCGACCTGCGGCACCAATTTCAGCCCAAAATTGGGGGATCCTCTCGTTCTATGTACACTCGAGATGAACCCAGTTCAGATTGGAAAGATTATCATGCGTGGAAGTAGAACCAAAAGGATAAACAACAAAATACATGGGTTTGTGTCGTGAGTAGTGATTAAAGTTTAAAGGATGAAAGAAGAAGATCGCAGAGGAGAAGCGGGTGTACCTCGTGTATGTAAAATGAGGATCAATGGTGGTGCTAAATTCGATCTGCTGGAAGCTGGAAAATCCACGCGACGGGGTTGAGCGAGTGGATGGACGAACTTTTTTCCCCCAAATTGGATTGCCTGATTAGGGTTTGTTTGGAGCTTCACTCGCTTACCTATTTTCCCTTCTCTCTCTCTTCCTTTGTCTATGGCGCGTGACCCACCTGCGGTATGAGAAGATCAAAATGTAGAAAACCCAAACCTTGTTTTCGGGGTCTTAAAAAAGTTACAAACTGATACAAAGTTACAAATATATATAACATAGTAAATAAAAAAATTATAATATAATAAGGACAAAATTGCAAAAATGATCTTAAATTTTTGGGTTTTTAGTTCAAACCTTTAAGTTTTTTGGGTTTATGATCTTTTTGGAGTGGTTTGTATGTAAAAATAATCTCTCTAAAAATTGAAATGACTATAATACCATTGGAGTATTTATTTTCATTTTTTTTATTTTTTAAAAGTTTAATATTAATTTATTTATTTTAACAATTAAAAAAATAATAAAGGACCCACCTCTCTCTCTCTCTCTCTCTCTCTCTCTCTCTCTCTCTCTCTCTCTCTCTCTCTCTCTCTCTCTCTCTCTCTCTCTCTCTCTCTCTCCTGGACGCATTCTTCTAACACCATCACCCAGTCAAAAAAAAAACCCAGAAGAAACTCTTAGCCCCCACCTCCATCGTGGTCCTCCTGCTCCGTCACTCCTCCAAAACCACTATCTTTTTAGCAACGACGTCAATCTTCGCCGCCATCTCCCTCGTTCTCATCCTCAAACACAAACAACAACAAAGAAGAATCAGAGTTGTGAGTTCGATCAAACCCACCTCCAATGAGATGAATCAGCTCGATTTGGACACATACCTTTGTTCCAAGCAGAGCTTCGATTCTGATTTGGACACGAGCTTGAAAAATGATACCACTTGGGTTTAATTTAGGGTTTATTTTAAAAGATGAAATCTAGCGAGAAAAAAATGTATGGAGTCTTGGCATGTTGTTAAATCAAAGGGGAAGAACAATCAACCTAAAAAAGCAATGGAAATGGAGGAGAGGACTACCGCTAGGTGTTGAAACACGTGAAAGTTCATCGGGAGCTGTAAATCTTCAACATCTAAAGTCAATAATTCAATCAGTGGCATCAGGAGGGTATCTTGATTTCAAAAGAGTTTGTTCTTCAAATATATAAACACACTCATCAAGAAGACATCTCGATTTCTGATTTAATGTGTATGGAGATACAGGTGGGTGATGGTGGTGGTGGCTGGTGTGATTTTTGGATCTTGTGATGATTGGGGTTCTTTCGATTTGGGTTCCTTTATATTGGAAAGAAGTATTTGGACATGTTGCGGTGTTATAATTTAAAACAAAACACGAAAATAGAATCGCAATGTTGAATCATTAAGAAAAATATGTAGTTAATCTTCATAATTTGATATTCATGAGTGGGTGATGGTGTAGGAAGAATGCGTCCAGGAGAGAGAGAGAGAGAGAGAGAGAGAGAGAGAGAGAGAGAGAGAGAGAGAGAGAGAGAGAAGAGAGAGAGTTGGGTCCTCTATTAGTTTTTTAATTGTTAAAATAAGTAAATAAATGTTAAATTTTTTTAAAAAAATGAAAGAAAAATGAAAAATAAATACCCCAAGAGTATTATAGTCATTTCAATTTTCGGAGGGACTATTTTCACATACAAACCACCCCAAAAGGACTATGAATCCAAAAAACTCGGGGTTTGGACTAAAACCCCAAAATTTTGCATACCATAAGCACCATTTTTGCAATTTTGTCTATAATAAGTAAACCATAATAAGTAAAAATCAAATGTTATTTGTTTTGTAGAAAAAAATTATTTAACTGTTTATTAATACTTATTTTACAAAAAAATCCATACTAACTTTGTTAAATTTTGTACAAAAAAATATGTAAAAAAAAGTTATGAAAAATTTAGGGCATTTTAAATTAAATAAAACTTCATTCGAAAAATTAAGAAAGATTGTAGAAAAAAATAGAAAAAAATATTAAATAAAAATTAAAGCTAATAATTTCTTTTATAAATTTACCCAAAAAATGCAAATTTATAAAAGGAATTGAGACTAAATGTACATACACATGCACATAAAATATGTCAAACCCTGTTATGAAATTAATTGTAAAAAATAAACTAGTAAAAGTTGGAGTTGTTAGAGCACCAACATGTACATGCACAGACAATGCCGACCTATGAGTCTATGCAAGCTGGACGACCATCCCAAATGCCAAAAGGCCCCCATTTTATATGTATATATGGAGTTATATTTTATATGTATATATGGAGTTATATAGTGGCTGCCCATTAATTTTAAAGCTAATGGACTAGTTTTTCAAGGGCTCCATATTCTAATATGGGAGGCACCATGTCCAAAAGAAGGAACGGGAGCGAGAATTATACCTACCTGTGTTTTCACTTTCCAAGGCGTCATCATCTTTTGATTTGTATGGAAAATCCAAATGCTTGTCCTATTCTCCTAAAGACAAATCATTGTCGTTCATAGTAACTTCACTATTTTCTATTTCTTAAAAACTTATTCAAGTTAATTTGTCACACCCTCAAACCGGAACGACGGAAACGTTCAGGGACGGAAGACATCATGTACAGTATCACAACAATTGTATAATAGGAATCAAAGCAAACACAACCATTACATTGATAAGGTAAAGTTTTTACATCTGTTCAATACATGGCTTATATGATATCAAAATGTATAACCAAAAATATAAAAGACGCGACTCTAAAAGCTATGTCTTCTCAAAATATATGGGTGTACCTGTCTTATGGGTTCCCTGAGAATACAAGTGATTTTGAAAGTGTGTCAACATTTAAGTTAGTGAGTTTATAAGTATGTTTGTAATTGAAATCCATCAATTTTTCCTTGAAAATGTAAGTATGTTTCCCAGAAAATCCTATATTTTCTGCTGTAATCTGTTATACTCAAAACGTGTAAATGCCATTGTACTTTGTAAAAAGATAGTTTTTCACATAAAACTATGAATGTATGTTTTCTTTGTGTTGGAATAGTTTTATGTATTCGTACTTATGTTTAAAACCCTCTAAACTTACCAGTGATACTTGTAAAATAATGTTCTATAGCCTTATTATTTAAATAAAACAATGTGAAGTGGTTTACTTATTCATACACTAATCGTGACAACATAACCATGCATAATATGACGGATGGCCTCACTCGACGTTCTTCAGGCGTCGAAAATCGTTCATGACGTTTGTCACCCCAGGCGTGCCGGCCTAACTGTAGCTAATAATTAAGGTACGAGATTGTCAGTACCGTATAGATCTATACATAAAGTCACGCTCTCCCTCCAGGAGACTCTAGTTATTAGGGTCAGGACTTTTGTTGACACTTAAATAAGTACTTGAAGACGTTACCTCACAAAGCTATATCGACGGTTAAGTGTAGAATATCTGAAAAATCCTTTTGAAATGAATATATGTTTATATGTTCCATAAACTATACCTAATATAGTTTATATGTTCGTTTATGTGGTAAAACATATACTTGGTATTATAATACTTATGTTCCATAAACTATACCAATTATAGTTTATTTGTTCGTTTGTTTTGTATCTTTGCATCTTGTAAATATGTTGTCAGTGTTCCTTAAACTATACCTATTATAGCTTATATGTTCGTTTGTTTGTATCTTCGTATTTTGTAAATATGATATCGGCGTTCCATAAACCATATAAACTATAGTATATAAATATGTCTCATTTGAAATGTAATTATTCTAAAAGTTTTCCTTTGCTCGACATGTTACAAAGGATTAAAAGATTGTACTCGCATTTATATATAACAATATATATAAAAAAATATGTAATCGTATGAACAACGGTTGAAACCAATTGAAATAGCTTTTAAGACATTTAAAATTGTTTGTAACCGTTTGAAATTGTTGGAAATCGTTGAAATGTTTACAAAAATTTAATTGTGTTGTACTTGTATCCCCCCCCCCCCCTCCCTAAAACATGGAAAAATATTGAAAATGTAGGGGTATGAACTCACCTCAAATGTGCGTTAACTGGAGTTAGTGGGTTGTAGAGACGATTCCCGAGTAGCGTACGCTCTAATTACGTTGCCCTAAAAATAATTGTATTCATCGTTGATGTATGTAAAACCAACTAGTTTTAATCCTACTAACTTAGACACAAAATAAACACACGAAAGGCAGTGTACCTATCAATTAGTAATATAGTTCAAGCAAGTAGGGTATCGAACACAGGGAACGGTAAACAATTAAAATAAATGCTAATATTATCTAAATAAAACAAATAATATAAAGGGGGTTTTCTCTAGTTTTGCAAGACTAGAAACTTAAACAATTAACTAAAACTTAAACTAAGAAACTAAGAGCTAAGCAAATAAAAATCAACTAAATTTAATAATAAAGAGGACTTCTGTTTAGGTTCGACTCATTTGTTCCCATGGATGATTTCAATGTATCGGATTAATTCTTCATTGGCTACCGACTAAGATGATTAGTTTCACGTTTGCTATTACTAATCCTTAGGAAACAAATTAACTCAAGCAGTGGCCAGTTATCTAAATTAACGAATTTCCTAGTTATTGATTCGGGTTAAATAAGACTTGTAATGGTTAATTAAATTGGCCCTTCAATTAACCTCTTGCTGATGTTCATCAAACAATCTCACACATTAACTTACCTATCTTCTAGTTAATTCTAGTTTCACATTCGTTAATCCTAGACATACAACTATGTGGTCACAATAAATCATATGAAATTAATAACTAAGAGATGTTCATACAACTTAATTACTAATGTATTAACAGAAGAATAGTTATTGTTAACACATAAGGTTCTTTAACAAGCTTAATAAAACATAATCACCAATTAAAATTAATCATAATCAAATAATCAATCCATGTTCACAAATTCATCTACCTAAACAGAAGTTATGAGTTTTTAGCTCATGATTACAGCAGAAACAAGCACAAAAACGAAATCAATTGGTAAAAACATAGTTCAAACAAGAGATTAGGTAAGAGTAAACTTGATTTTGACTTGATTCTCCTTAAAATTGAATGTAGGGTTGATTCCCTTGCTTCCTACGCTCCAGCAGCACCTTTAGTCGACAATTGGCCTCCAAGGGTTCATCTATATCTTAGGGTATCAATCTGAAAGTCCCTTTATATAGATTTTCACAAAACAGGGGCTACTCGGCGAGTCCATTGACCTACTCGGCGAGTCCATCACTTAAAACTGACCAACTCGGTGAGTAATCGACCCTACTCGCTGAGTACGTTTCGAATCAGCATTTTCTCAAAACACGAAAGTTGTCCGAAATTGTGTCTACTTTTCAGACATTTTGAATCTTGTCAATCGGAGTTACGGTTCATGAGATATGGCCAAAACACTGATGAGGGGTCAAACTGTCCAGCAACATCCTTCTTTCTTCAAAATCCAATATCCAAGCCTCCAATCGCTAGTTCCACTTCCTTTTCCTTCCGAGCATGTCATTATTGCTGAAAAATGAAATTCTAAACTAATTAAGCACCTTTTGTTCATTTAATGAGATAAAATCAACATAAAGTATTAAGATAATGCATGAAGTTTATAACTAAATATGCCCATATCAATCGTCGTATTTAAATTAATAATAAATTAATTTAAATAAGGTGTTAAATAATTAATTATGTAAACAATACTTACAAAATTAATTTGGAATAACTGGAAATGTTGAAGGGTGAATTCGGTGGGCAAAATAGTGTTCTCGGTGGGGAAATAGAGTTTTCAGTGTGTTCTTGGGAAAATTCTGAGTTTTTGAAGATGGTTCTTGTGTTCTTGAGTAAAATCTTGAAGATATGAAGGATATGATGAAAATTTGAATGTGGGCTTGATGAATTCGGTTAAAGATTTAAAGATGGTATAAAGATCTGGGCAAATCTCTTGAAGATTGAGAGAATCCTAGGATGAATTTTGAGAGAAAAATTGCAAGAGTTCGGTGTGAAAAGTGGGGAAATGAGGTTGATTTCGATTGAACATAAATATATAGGGGTGAGAATTTGGTCTTAATGGGTTGGACTATGTGTGTGTTCGGTCTTAATGGGCCATTTTCTTTGTGAATTCGATCCTACATGACCGAATTCCTCATGAATTCGGTCCTAATGTGGGACACTATGGAAGGAAATAGGTTTCTAGTCAATGAAGAAGGAGAATTCGGTCTAGGCTTACACCATTTAGGGAATTCGATCATGCTTTTCTTCTTTAAGGGAATTCGGTTTTAGGTGTTTGGAATTTGATTCCAAATACCGAATTCTCTCTCTCTCTCTCTCTCTATATATATATATATATATATATATATATATATATATATATATATATATATATAAGTGTTAAGTTTATATATGTTTCCAAAAGTACAGTTTTTCCACAACTTACACTAAGTATCAAGTTCTAGAGCGAAGGATTTCAATCCTTATTGTAAACTAGGGTAAACTTTGATTTGACTAGCATGAATTTCATTGACTTTTATTGACTCGAAAGAATGGGTTGTTACATAATCGATTTCTTATCTTTTCTTTCATGATTTTCTGAATTCGACCACATGCAGGGTAACACACGATTTCAGAAAACTGTAACTCTAATAATAGATTATTTCTCCTTATTATTATTTTCTTTTCTGAAATAACTCCAATAAAAAGTTATCTCTTTATTTGATTAAATTCAAATCTGACATATTGCTAATGCTATATACTAGAATCGAGAACCAGTCAATCATTATCCAAAGTTTGAAGTACTCTTTCAGAATCGGGATCCCCTGGAGTTTGAAAATTGAAATTCGATTTCTTATTCTTTCATATGCAAATTCGAGAATCTGATTGTGATTTGTGAATATGTGTAAGTTCTAGAATTCTTGAAGTTTGATCTTTTTATGTTCATCTGTAAAATATCTTATTGCAAATGTTAATGTGAAATTTGATTTTCACACAGAATCTCAATTTTATAAAGATGATCCTGCCTAATTTGATATCTCTGTCTTTCTAAACATTAGATATGCTTTTCCTGTCACACCCCAAAACCGGAACAACGGAAACGTTCTGGGGTGGATGACGTCATGTCAAGTATCACAACACATGCATTATAGTAATCAAAGTACAACAACCATTGCATTAATAGTAATAGTTTTACATGGTTTACATTACAATACACCAAAGTAATACAAGTAGTTATATAAGTGCAACTTAGCACTAAGCTATCTTCATCAACAGCTCCGGGGATGTACATGTCTAATGCTGACCTGAGAATACAAGTTATTTGAAAAGCGAGTATCAACATTTTTACAAATGCTGGTGAGTTCATAAGTATTTTAGTGTCATTTTAATCAAATAAATTTAATAAAAGTGGTAGTTTTAGGGTATCCATTACATTAGTGTCTTTTCCAGAAAATCCTATATTTTCTTTAATAAAAGCAGTCTTCTACCAAGACTGGACGGAGTTATGTGGTAAAAAGTAGTTTTCCCTTAATCGCGATCATTATCATTATACATAATTTGGTTATTAAATAAAGAAAGAGAAATAAGGGAAATAACATATGCCTCAGCAGTGAGGACTGCTGACTAAGGCAAAAGGAAATCATTGACTCCAGGAGAGTATCAAACGAACGACACGCCTGGCTCAGTCTATCAAAAGGAGATACAGACCCCAGACGGTACCAAATGAAAGGTACAACTAGTAAAGTCTAAAACAGAGAAATCAGACCGCTGACATTATCAAATGAAAGATACAGCTAGCAAGGTCTAGAAAAGTGTAACTCTAAGAATGGGTTCCCAGCATACAGTTTAAATTGCTGGTATAATACCGTTACCTTAAGGCCATGAATTATAAGGAAACCTGGGATACTCGTAACCATACTAACCGACACTAGAGTACCTGACGCCCTACAAGCGTCTATAAAATATGACATTTGTCACCCCTTGGCTTGGTGGGCTGTGGACTGTAGCTAGCAGTTAGGGTGCGGGGGAGTCAATCCCGTATAGATCTATACACAAAATGTCCGCTCTCTCTCCATGAGACTCTGGTTACCAACTAGACGACGGAGAAGGCCGTGTCTCGAAGATGCATCCCAAATAGTGGGTAGTGGGTTTCATATATAAGTGCTGAACTAGGGTTAGAGACTCATAACTAGACTGACTAGAGTAAACCTATATGTCTATGCTCGCATATATAACATACAACTAATGAATCAAACGACCTTCGGACGGCCATCCGATCCCACTAGACCACATCTCAACGAAGAAAAGGAAATAGGGTAGACAAGCCTTCCTAAGTCCTTCAATCATTAATTATATGCACCTATACAAGTACAGACATACCTCTAACTATGACTGAGTGTGTAACAAGTGGAAACGCATCGTGATGTATAACTGAGTCGTGGTGTGTAAACGTACAGTGTGGAATAACCGAATCGTGATGTATAACGTACAGTGTGGAATAACTGAATCATAAAGTGTGAACGAATAGTGTGGAATAACCAAATCGTAAAGTGTAAACAAACAGTGTGGGATAATCGAATCGTGAAGTATAAGCGTTACCAAATATAAGCGTATCACAAAGTGGAAACGTTATCAAGTAGGAGTTTAAACTAAGTAAAAGCGAAGCAGCGACATCTAACAAGCAAGAGTATACGATATGAAAGAGAACTTTGATGAAAACCTTGGAAAAACCTTTATACTTAAGAAAGTTACAACTTGGTATTCTTTGGTAAATTAAGTTTGAAAACCTTTAGAAATTCTTTGGAAACCTTTCATAAACCAGTTTAAAATGAACTTTGATAAAACAGTATAAGTAAGAGTTATGAACAAATGAAAACATTTTAGAAAACCATTTATAGTATCCTACTCGGTAAAACAGTTTACATTGTGGTAAATTCTTGTGCATGCGGGTTATCAATTACATGTGATTGATATGATAACTGGCATGTTTAACTTGTATCCCCCCCCCTATAAAACATGTAAATACATTTAAAAGGTTCATTCAGGGGTATGAACTCACCTGGTGTAAGTGGATCCGACGAAGGTGCCGGTTGGGTGCTCGGTGTCAAGTAAAGACTTGAACACACTTAGTGACCTATTTAACATATGATAACATCCTTCACCTACGGGATGCGGCAGGAGGGTACTTCCTATTCGGCTTGTCCTCGCATGCCCAAGTGAATTCTAGTCTGTGCTTGTCATTCCAACATCCTTCACCTACGGGATGCGGATTTTGTCTTGTGTAGTTAGTAGGTTCCGACTGGTGTATCTACAAGGTTAGGGTTCTCAATGGTTTCTATCAAGATGAGTGGGATACGAAGAGTGACGTCGGGTGAACACATATCAAGTCTAAGGAGTGGATCGATCGGGTGTGAAACTTGTGGAGTATCCGAAAGTAGTAGTGGTCAGATGAGGGTTGGACCAATCTCCGTAAAGGATCTCGGGTGGTCCTAAGCTCTCGGAAGGGTAGAACTTTTCAGTGCCTAGAACATAGTGTACTTCTATGGCAAGATCCTCACTGGCGTGATCACCATTCCGAAGTTCTTAACGTTCTCTCTCGTACTGGTAGAGTAGTCCTTCAGGTTGGTTCTTAGGAATCTCGGGTTGTCTTTGGTTTCGTGCATCCTGTCAATTGGATTTTAGAGGATTTCTAGGTCATCGGATGGGTTGCGTATCTACGGTTATCTGTCTGATGTAGAGTGTCTATCTCAAGCTCGTGCAAAATGAACTTGCACTAACGATTCTTGAGCTACGGAAACCCTTAGGGTCGGGGAGATAGGGTTTCACCGGACAAGTGTTGGACTATCTCGGGAGGTGGTTCTACCATTTCTGGGCGAGATAGTATTCGTGGAACACCTAATAGTCCAATTAATCTCTAAGACTTTGGTTTATTCTAGTGTGGAAAGCGCCTGTTCCTATATAATCTCTCGACTAACACCACGGCTGGTGTCCAGTCTATAATCTCTTTGGGATCTGGGTCATGAGGCTTAACGCAACTATTTTTGTACTTTGATCAGGTATTCTTGGCTACGAAGGTTATCATGTGGTTCTGGGTATTCTAGTGTTTTCTTCGTAGGATGCAGTCTATTGCCTACAAGGCGGCGGTGACTTCCTCCATGCGAGAGAGCAGGGGTATTCTAGGCACTACTCGTCGGTAACGGGATGGACGAAGTGCCTGAGTAGTGCGAGTATCTACTGCAACTACTCTTCTGAAGGTTCTGAGTTTTCTTGGTCTAGGTCAAATCTAGTGGGTATAGGGTTCCATCACTCGGAATTTTTAATCTCCTCATCCACTCTTCTTAGGGTTGAACTCATCGCAGCTTTCGGATTTCTGGGATATCCGCTGCGATGCTTAATTCGTGGAATTAAGCATGAATGGATGATCGTAGTCAATGTCCTTGACTCTTATGACTCAGATTTCTTTGCCAATCAAGGGTGTTTAGCTCATATGTTGGCTTAACCTGGATGACGACAATTTTTAGATTTGTGGTCATTATAGTAGCTCAACTCGCAGTGGTTCTCTTGGCTTCAGCTTCTTTTCTATGGAATAGGATGAAGGGCTTTACTATGAGGTTCGCGGTAGAGCTCATACTCGGCTTAACCACTAATACTTGGTGTATGCAAGCCGTATATATTTGAGGTCAGTAGGATGTTCAGTTGTGCAACTCCACCCCAGACCCACAACCCAACGAGGAACAGGGAGTAGGGAGGAAGCACACATCTTAAATCTTTTTTATCTCAACTATATACCACCTTTATGCATATACCTGGTTATAGTGGCCAGTCTCATGTGTTCTGTCCTTTGGGTTCATGAACCTGATGTGCGAGGTGCGAAGGGTCTTTCTGGGGAATCTACAGAGTATGCTTCAGATGGTTATCATCTTCTGGAGTATCTTGCAGTGTCTTTCGCTTCGGTTTCCATATGACTAAAAGGGGTCGGTCAACAGCGCACGGTACCCTTCTCTTGGGTAATTCGGAAGGTTTGAGATAAAAGGGACGACTGACAGATCGCATTAGGTTTGATTATTTGTATTATGTTTAGGTTCGGAAGAACCTTTATTTGCCGATATGGCTACGGTGAAAGTTCTTTTTACACAGCACTAGGGACGTACACATGACTGCACTACGTCAAACCATGACCGATAGAGTCGACGCGGAACTATAGAGGGTCCTAAGGTGGCGTTTGTTTCGCAGAATATTTTTTTTTTTGAAGGAATGGAATATGTCAAAAGAATTGGAATTTGAAGGAATTGGAATTTGAATGTACTAGAAGCTGAAATGTGTTTGGAGGACAAGGAATGGAATCTGTTTTCTGTTTAGTTTGCTGATTTTACAAAGGAATTAGAAAATAAATCTTATAATACGACGACGATAAACGTACATAGCATGTAAAGAAAATTGTTCATACTTCACACAAAGAAACTAGAGATGTAGTAAGCAACACAAATGTTAAAAAATTATGTTATTTTGTATCAGATAAAGATGAATCACATATTAAAAATATATATAAAAAAAATGGTTGAACACAGTTAATTGCAGAAAAATTGAACATGAGATGTTTACCTGTAAACGAAGATGATAGATACACCAAAACAGTAGAAGAATGATGAGCCAGAGATGAAATACGGCAGTAATTGTAGAAAAGATATGATCGATAGATGATTTTTTTTTACAAATACTGATTGGAGAAAAATATAATCGATAGAAGAAGGTAATCGTAGAAAAGATATGAAAAATCACATAGTTTATTTTGTTTTACTAGAACCGCATATATATATGGGAGGATAATTGTGTAACAAAAAAAAAGCTAACAGAATGTGGATTCCTTATAAAGAGGGAATGAATGGGAAATCTTTCATACACAGAATTAAAAAGTAATTATGGAAATCATATTCCATTCCTTCTGTTAGCCAAACACGTTTTGTATTGGATTTTAGTTTCCAATTCCTTTCAATTCCTTAGGAATCAAACGAAACAAACGACCCCTAAGTGTTTCTGAGTAGAGTACCTTTTCATGAATGGATTCTCACGAGGCATTTCTATAGTCGCCTAACATATACTAGTCATGTATAGTTAAGGTGGGGAGGACTGTTGACTGAGCGACCCCGCCCTAAATCTACAACCAAACGAGGAACAGGAAATGAGGCGACATTCACTCACTCTAGGTCTATCCATCTTAACTATACATGGCTGTAACGTATATGTTTAGCCATTATAGTTCTACCTGATGAATTTTAAATTTTATAATAGTGCTGTGACTTTCGCCTTAATGGGGAAACATTTACATTTTGAATTAGTCTTTTAATGTTTTCGGTTTAGTTATCTAAGATTGAGAGACGTACCAAAAATCTACCGGGTTCCTTGATGCTTCTCCTTAAGCTGTAGAGTTAGGCTCCTCCTGTGCCTTTGTTGTTTCCTTCTGTTGGGCAGTCCTTCTTGAAGTGTCCAATCTTACCACATAGACGACAAACTGGATTGGCCGCCAAATTGGTGGTTGATGTAATGAACTCAACCGGGGTTCTGCAGATGCGGGCAGTATGCCCCAACATGTGGCACCTAGCATAATAGAGTTCCCGGCATATACCATGATGATGGTAGCTGCACTTGCTGCAGTGGGGAAGGTTTCCTAGATATGGTCTTTTTGAAGTAGGGATGAAAGAGTTGGCAGGGATATTGACTGTCTCAGCTCGTTGCCCTTCGGAAAGTCCTTGAGCCGAGGTACTTCCCTCCTCGATTTTGATCTTTCTCTTCAGTGGATTTGAGTGAAGGTCTTGAGTGGCTGGGTATACAGAGTTTTGTTGCTGCTGTCTATTTGTGGGATCGGAATTCCCGATAGGGCTCTTGCTAACAATGGCATTGTTAGCACTCAGCTGAGCCATGACAGCTGCTACGGCTGCCGAGACTGCAACTTGGAACGTAGCTTCATCGAATAAGAGAGTAGGTTTCTTGCTTGTGGACTGGTTACGCTTCTTCGGAGGCATGGTTGTTCCTACACGGAAAGAGGAACATAAGCTGATGAGAGACAAAGGTTAACCCTGGACGTATCAATCCTTATTGTATTAGGCATAAATTTTTCCCGTGCCTCGGATATTGGTTGTCTGAGTGTCGACCTACATCCCTATGATGTAGTCCTGGTGTACAAGGTAGGAGTGTGAGTATCGGAAAAATCTATAAGATGGGAATCGTTCCTACTAAGTTACCTTTATACTGGGAAAAGTTTCACTCTCCGGCCTGGAAAGATTTGAGAACAGTTTGGAACGAAGTCCGCAGGAAGAAAAGCTCATGAAGACTTATGGCTAAAAGTCCTCAATAGAGGTGTTGGGATCCGCTTTAATCGTGTTACTGGCATCGGGAAAAGGCGATTTACCTAACACATAGCGTGAGTAGTGTAACCACTAACTCACTAAATTGTATTATTTTATAGGTGTATTAGCGTGACGAACACGAGTAAAAGACACTTCACAGGTTCCATGTACTGGCTCCCTCTGTTTGCCTCATATCTTTGACTAGAATCGGCGTTGGCTTCCTTCGGGTAGTTACCTAGGGTTCTCTCCTCGTATGGACATATTGAGTTCCTACTCTGCCTTCCTTCTGATTCCGACTCTGGGTGTCATCACTTCATGATGGATGGCTGTAATCTCAGAAGTTTAGGCGAATCTCTCACCACTATCCCTAAAAGATATAGGCACTTGGTGAATTCAATAGTCTCGACCCAGTTCATTTATTTATGAACTGGAAATCTTCTCAATGAACTTCTTTGGGTTTGGAATCAACTCTTCTGTCAAGCACTGAAGTGGATAGGTTTTTCTACAGGGTTCGCGCGAGAATGGAAATGTCTAAAGAATCCTAAGAGATTATTAACATTTCACTGGGTTATCCATATCGAGTCCTGCTACGATTACACAGGGTATACAAATCATTTATAGCTTAGATCCGATAGGCCTTCGAATATGTGATACTACTCTAGAACCACATCCCAATGAGGAAAAGGAAATAGGGCGAAACCACACATTCTTAGCCTATGGGATCCTTATTATATATAACCTTGGGAGTATACCCTTTGTAATCATAGGTATATCAATAAGGATCTTTTTAGTTCTTTACACGGGGTTATTTATGTATCCTAAAATACCCCTATGGTATTTTAATTCTTGTTTGTTTCTTATATTCTGATTATGATTCTGGGATTAATGTGAGTCTTTTAGCATTCCAAAATACTCCTATAGTATTTTAAACTTTATGTTTGGCTCTAGCATTCCTAGTTGGTAAGTTTCAGACCTATTGCAACACCACTATCACTCCCAAGCACACGTTCATCGCATCTCGAATAAATGTAGTTGATCAGGTTACATTTATTCCAGCTTACGATTACATAACTGCCCAGGTTTGATGGTAATGCTCAACATTTGAAGACTTTTATTATTGTTCTTCTTGTGATACTTTCGTTCGAGAGTTTAGGTTTTGGATGTTCTTATACTTTGGTAAAATATGGTTATATTTTAAAGTATAATTCTTGGTCAGAGTGTTTTATCCCTTTGTATTTATAGGCTATATATCTTTTATGAATTGATATACTTAGCTCACTATAAACAATGCTCTGATACCAATCTGTCACACCCCAAAACTGGAATGGCGGAAACGTTCTGGGGTGGATGACGTCATGTCAAGTATCACAACACATGCATTATAGTAATCATAGCACAACAACCATTGCATTAATAGTAATAGTTTTACATGGTTTACATTACAATACACCAAAGTAATACAAGTAGTTATATAAGTGCAGCTTAGCACTAAGCTATCTTCATCAACAGCTCCGGGGATGTACATGTCTAATGCTGACCTGAGAATACAAGTTATTTGAAAAGCGAGTATCAACATTTTTACAAATGTTGGTGAGTTCATAAGTATTTTAGTGTCATTTTAATCAAATAACTTTAACAAAAGTGGTAGTTTTAGGGTATCCATTACATTAGTGTCTTTTCCAGAAAATCCTATATTTTCTTTAGTAAAAGCAGTCTTCTACCAAGACTGGAAGGCGTTATGTGGTAAAAAGTAGTTTTCCCTTAATCGCTATCATTATCATAATACATAATTTGGTTATTAAATAAAGAAAGAGAAATAAGGGAAATAACATATGCCTCAACAGTGAGGACTGCTGACTAAGGCAAAAGGAAATCATTGACTCCAGGAGAGTATCAAACGAACGACACGCCTGGCTCAGTCTATCAAAAGGAGATACAGACCCCAGACGGTACCAAATGAAAGGTACAACTAGTAAAGTCTAAAACAGAGAAATCAGACCGCTGACATTATCAAATGAAAGATACAGCTAGCAAGGTCTAGAAACAGTGTAACTCTAAGAATGGGTTCCCAGCATACAGTTTAAATTGCTGGTATAATACCGTTACCTTAAGGCCATGAATTATAAGGAAACCTGGGATACTCGTAACCATACTAACCGACACTAGAGTACCTGACGCCCTACAAGCGTCTATAAAATATGACATTTGTCACCCCTTGGCTTGGTGGGCTGTGGACTGTAGCTAGCAGTTAGGGTGCGGGGGTGTCAATCCCGTATAGATCTATACACAAAATGTCCGCTCTCTCTCCATGAGACTCTGGTTACCAACTAGACGACGGAGAAGGCCGTGTCCCGAAGATGCATCCCAAATAGTGGGTAGTGGGTTTCATATATAAGTGCTGAACTAGGGTTAGAGACTCATAACTAGACTGACTAGAGTAAACCTATATGTCTATGCTCGCATATATAACATACAACTAATGAATCAAACGACCTTCGGACGGCCATCCGATCCCACTAGACCACATCTCAACGAAGAAAAGGAAATAGGGCAGACAAGCCTTCCTAAGTCCTTCAATCATTAATTATATGCACCTATACAAGTACAGACATACCTCTAACTATGACTGAGTGTGTAACAAGTGGAAACGCATCGTGATGTATAACTGAGTCGTGGTGTGTAAACGTACAGTGTGGAATAACCGAATCGTGATGTATAACGTACAGTGTGGAATAACTGAATCATAAAGTGTGAACGAATAGTGTGGAATAACCAAATCGTAAAGTGTAAACAAACAGTGTGGGATAATCGAATCGTGAAGTATAAGCATTACCAAATATAAGCGTATCACAAAGTGGAAACGTTATCAAGTAGGAGTTTAAACTAAGTAAAAGCGAAGCAGTGACATCTAACAAGCAAGAGTATACGATATGAAAGAGAACTTTGATGAAAACCTTGGAAAAACCTTTATACTTAAGAAAGTCACAACTTGGTATTCTTTGGTAAATTAAGTTTGAAAACCTTTAGAAATTCTTTGGAAACCTTTCATAAACCAGTTTAAAATGAACTTTGATAAAACAGTATAAGTAAGAGTTATGAACAAATGAAAACATTTTAGAAAACCATTTATAGTATCCTACTCGGTAAAACAGTTTACAGTGTGGTAAATTCTTGTGCATGCGGGTTATCAATCACATGTGATTGATATGATAACTAGCATGTTTAACTTGTATCCCCCCCTATAAAACATATAAATACATTTAAAAGGTTCATTCAGGGGTATGAACTCACCTGGTGTAAGTGGATCCGACGAAGGTGCTGGTTGGGTGCTCGGTGTCAAGTAAAGACTTGGACACACTTAGTGACCTATTTAACATATGATAACATATGTTCACATATAATTGGTACATTTAATACTAATCAAACAAGTATACGCACCTTAAAGAGCGGAAAACACTTTGGTTAAGTGTTTGGGGTGTCCCAGGTA
Source organism: Lactuca saligna (assembly GCF_052625555.1). NCBI lineage: Eukaryota > Viridiplantae > Streptophyta > Magnoliopsida > Asterales > Asteraceae > Lactuca > Lactuca saligna. The sequence goes on from NC_136424.1 coordinate 35,177,150, forward strand.
ACATTTAAGGGTGTGAATGGCTTAGGAATGGAGTTTACTCTCCAAGAGTAAACTCTCCATATGGTGTTTACGGCCCTGGGACAACTCCCCATGAGTTTACGGCCGTAAACTCATGGTGAGGGCTTTCTAGGATGTTTAAAGGTCTCATATCAATGGTGGAATTTTGCTAAGACCAAATATAAAGTGTATTGATGGATTTGAGGCACCTTTATGGACCAAATGGGAGTTTACGGCCCCAACCAAGGGAGTTCACAGCCGTAAGCTCCCAAGGACATTTTTCTTGGGTGTTTTAAGGGCTTAAGTGATTGAGAATAATTCCTATGTATTTTTCCAAGGCCATAGGGGGTGTTTAGGGCATTTCTAACACATGGAATGGAGTTTACTCCCCATGAACGGGAGTTTAGGGCCCAAGCATGTTCTTGGGTAGTAAACTCACGTTTACTCTCCAAAAACGCGTTCCAAGGTGTTCTAAGTCCGAATATGTAAGCCTAAAAGTCATATCTAAGCCTTAGGGGCAATTTGGAGGGGTTTTGGGGCTTTAAAATTCCATTAAATGGTGTTTACGGTCCAAGAGTGTTCTTGGGCCGTAAACACATCAATTTTGTCCCTATTTTATGTTTTAAACTCGAATTTGTAGTCTATATAAACTATTTAACAAGTTAGGATAGGTGGCTTACTCGTTTGGGGCTCGAAACGGACGATTTTTGGATCGAAACTAAGTTGTAGAGAGAGAGAGAGAGAGTATAGAGAGAGAGTGAAAAAGGGTGAAATGAAGTTTACTCTCCCTTATATAGGGGTTGGAGTTAGGGCTCAGTGGAATTCTACCCGATACTGCCGTTATACGGGGCTTTTGGTCACACCCGATTTAGTGGTCGTAATACAATTTAACCTTTTTCCAAATTAACATGGAAATGTAATTTAAGTGTTTTTATTTACTTTATTACGACTATAACGACATAAAATATAAATAAATAAAACATTTATTTATTTTACGACCTCGACTTAACGGAACTTTTATAGAATGGAATATTCCGTTAACGGTAACGGGGTAATGTAACGGAATAAACTTTGGGTTGTCACATTTCCAGTTGCTTAGATGATATTAGCCACAACCACAACAACTAGAAGGTAGTCTCTTAGTTTTTGTTTCACTTTTTTTGTTATTCCGTTATCTATAATTGTTAATGTATTATTTGTGATTTTTTTTGTTAAAAATGGTTCCTAGAAAATGCCTGGACTTTGATTGTCAACAAAAGGTTGGTGAGAGTTACAGGTTTTCTGCTAATCGCAGTATGATACTTTTAAAAATTCTAAAAAGTAGTTTCTTTGTAAGTATAACCATACTCAAAACAGTGTTTGTAAAGAGTCCTTGTATAAGCTTTTGAAAACCAAAATGTATCTTTGCATAAGTAAATCCATACTTAAACTAATTTTGAAAACAACCAAGTCCATGGTTCGTAGTAAAAGAGAGAGGTTTTAGTTAATGTTTATAGTGAGTCCTATAACTGAGCTATGTGGACAAGTGTACCCCCAACAACACTTCATTGTACGTCGTAGTGATGATAGTAGATACTCATCACCCGTTTCGATCGATCGGCCGAGGTTATAGCAAGCAGCCGTAGGTGGGGATGTCAACTCCGTATAGATCTTTACATTCATATCTCACTCCAAAGATTAACGGTTATAGTAGTGTGAGTATGCTAAGTGTTTAGACTTAGGTAATGAATATAGTCTCTCTAAATAGCCCTTAAGTAAGGTATATGAATAACTCACATCCCTAACTTATAAGTGGTGATAAGTTACTAGGCACAATGAATTGTATGAAGTTCATAAAATTTGAGCATAATTGGTATGCATGTATAGTATAAGGCACTATCTTTTATAAGCAAAGTATGTTTCTTGTATAAACTTCATACATATACATGTATAGTTCAAATCCTTAGTAATACTACAAAGTTTTATAACATGTTATTTATGACACAAAATGTCACATAAAATCATAGAGTTTTGTAGTAAAAAGACATATGTTATTTTTATTAGTTGTATCATTTTGACAACATAACGTATGAAAATATCTAGGTTTTAAAACTATTTTATGTGTTTGTAACATATAAATGTTAAACAATTATTTTATAAGCTAGTTATAGTTTTTACATAAAATAATAATATTTCATGTGTATTTTTGTATAAAATAGTACATTTAAGAAATTGTATTCTCCTCCAAAGCATTTAAACATATAAAAGGTGGGATGTAACACTCACTTTAACGTGTGGTTATTGATTTGTTTCAAGAATTTGATGCGATAAACTGAGATGTATCGCTTCTAAAACGAACCATCAACATTAATTTAGTTACCTAATAATTCAAAGTGAAACTCTGATTCAATTTAATATGTAGGGGTTGTTTGGTAATTTAACTAAATTATAGTGCCCATTTACTAAATTAAATAAATAGAATGGAACCAAATTTGCTAACTATTTCCAAGTGAGGGGTTGTTTGAAATATTTGGAATAAAAGTTTATATGTTTAGGACTTGTTCTATAATATATTTCTAAAGGATGGGCTAAAATAATTAAAAAGAAATGAAGTTTGGGAACATTAGATCTGTTTTGAAAAACATTTTCGAGCGAGGGGGTTATTTTAAACAATTTAAAATGGAGTTTGGGAGGGTGGGACTTGTTTTGTAACGAATTTTCAAAAGGGGTTGTTTGTAACGTTCGCAGATTCGGGCTAGTCAATTTAGAGACAATAAGTGTCTAAAATGACTTTTTGATAGAAGATTATTTATAATAAATAATCTTAAATAAGTTATAGTACATGTCACAAGGGTTATGTATTTACGAAGAACACTGGAATCCGAGTTATAACGAAAAAGTTATGACCTGACGTAAGTTTCAAGACAAAACTGGCACGACGCTGTGAGACGTAAAAAGTGAGTTTACAATAAATTCAAAATTAGCCGACAAAGTCTAAATGAAAGTTGTAGAGTACGTCTCCACCTACATTTGGATATAAAGAATATAAAAAAACGGAGCTCGTATGTAAAAGTTATGATCTTCTGATGATGTAGCTATCTGAGAGCATGATACGTGGCAGAAACCCTAATTTTTCAGAGCTCATGATGTGATCATGCATTCTCACGACGTGAGAGTGATCCAGGACACTAATGAAATCTATAAAACACCTGGTAAGGATACGAGATGATTCATGGAACCTCACGATGTGAGAAGTCATCCAGACACCATTCAAAGCTAGAAACGCAAATGACAAGTCTACGAGATGATACAAACATGGATCACGATGTTAGAAGACCCAAAACAACCTATAAATAGCAAGTCCGACCCATTCTCTCATCACACCAAATTTCCTTTCTCTCTCTCTCTCTCTCTCGTTTGTGGAAGGCGTTCCTTGTCCCAAGCCCGACGATCATGTACCGCTGACCGTTTCTAGTTAGATTCTATAAAATCACACTATTAAGGTGAGTGCATGGTTACTTTCATCTTACATATAGATATGAAGTATTTAATATAAATTACGTGCTATATGTGCATATTATCTGTGTTCTTGACATCTATGCTGGATGAACAAAATATACATGTTTTATTCGATTTAAACTATATACGTATTTTATACCCATAATTATGATGGATAAAGTGGGTAGATTAAAGATGAGATGAAATGAGAGATGAATGATGAGACATGAAAGATGATATTGACGATGAGAGGCAAAAGATGATGAGAAACGATGACCCAAGCAATGACCCAGTCATCTAGCAGAGTATAGATGACAACCATAAACTATTCTAAACAATCCAGTGGAATACTAGCAAGCTCGCAACATGTAGGTGTTGTGAATGATGTGTTCACCAGATGTACTCTAAAAACCCATTGGCATGTATTGTGGGTGGACTCCCTAAAATAATACTTTTAATAAAAGAGATAAACCCTAACAACTATGGATTTTGTACCTCATAAACAAACATTGGTAGCTATAGACTTAGTGCTAGTTATATAAACCGTGACAACGATGGACTTAATGCCTATTCCTTGGACAATCCATAGGAATAAATATTGAGTATTATATAATTCTTAGGGAAGATACTTAAGAATAATGAATATAATGGGGATGGGTAATTGTGTTAATTGTTTGATGATTAAACATAATAACTTTATTATTGTGAGTTCAAAACCCTATGTACTCACCAGGTTTCCCAACCTGACACACTCAGTTTATTTGTATCATAAGTATCGATATGAGGCTATGTTACACTGAGAGATTAAAGGAGATGTAAATCACAAGTGTAAATAAGGCTTGTTTATGCTTATATTTCTATATTGACGATGATATCCCAAAGTTTTAATATAAACAAAATACATTTCTTTGAAAATGCTTTGATAATATATTTATCATGTTTTCTGGAAACAAATTCCGCAATATTATTCTCTAAAATGGATACTCTGATTTTCAAATAAGCATAAACAAAAATTTTTAAAATAACTGTGAATTTGGGGATGTCATATTGTTTGAATTAATTTTGAAACAAATTTTGAACAGGAGGATCATCTCCTCTTGTTTCCTTCCCATGAACGAAGAACGAAGCAAAAAAAAAAAAAGGTCTCCGGTTGTGGTTTGACGATCACCGGGAATAACAAATAAAAAAAATAATGGAGAGGGGGAGGTGTACTCACGATGTATATAAAATCCATAAAGTTCGAGCCAATTTAAAACTTTTTAAATCATTTAAAACCATTCGGTTATTAGAATTTGTTTTTCATAATAGTTTAAACATCAAAGTTCACAAAAATCATAATCATCAATCGAGGAAGTGTACGATCATGCCTTCGCCTTCCTGCGGTCATCCGCTGAACCTGAAACAATAAACTGAAATTGTAAGCTCAAAGGCTTAGTGAGTTACCCCCAAAATACCAACCTCATATAACCATAATCATATAATATCAACAAATACAAAACAACCATGCATCTCGAGTCTACAGTGTGACTGGTCCGCCCGCAGCGGGCCTTCAGTCCACTTGGTCCACTCTCTGAGTCTACAGTATGACGGGACCGCCCACACTGGGCCTTCAGTCTATCTGGCCCACTCTCCGAGCCTCGGCACGTCTGGACTGCCCTCTCGGGGGCTTCAGTCTATCTGGACCGCTCGTTGGGCCTTCGGACTGACTATGTGACCTCCTGGACCTGCAGTCTATCCGGTCCGCCCTGGGTATGTTGGCCTACACCACGAAGCAGGACCTTCCTCAACCCAACCCCCATACCAATCAAACAATCGTGTGTACATAAATATTATACGCTAGCATATATAACATGTAATCATACCGATCTAATAGATCACTAACACAACAACCATCCTATATCCAGGATACCGACCTAACCGATCACTAACATAGCATAATCCTATATACCAGGATACTAACCTAAACTAGGTCACTAACATAGTATCATTCTATATACCAGGATACCAACCTAAAAAATGTCACTAACATAATACCATCCTCACTACTAGGATGCTGATCTAGCAGGTCAATAACATATCAAGCAAATACCTGGATACAACTCCGATAAAGGGACGACCTTGGTGCATTAGACCATGTTGATATAGTACGGATAACTCACCTCGCACTGCCGATCTCTCGACTCCCAAAGTTATCAATACCAAAATATCGCTTAGTTTAAAACAATAATCCTCCTTAGGGTAAAATGACCATTTTACCCCTAGTCCAACTTGGTCCATATCTAAGGCTCAAAATCATAATATAAAAAACCCAACACTGGATGGGCTTCCTAACCCCACTAGTGGCCCACTAACGGCCTAATTTGCTAAATTGGTCCCAATCCCTCTTATGGGCCTTACCCTAAGCCCAAACATCTTCTTGGCCCACAATATCTGACTCGTGATGGGTCACTAAGGCCCAAAGGACCAAAATCCCCCTACATGGCCCAAACCGAGGACCAAAATCCATAAGGCCCATAACTGATGAGTATGCTGGCGTACTCCTATGTACGCTAAGCGTACTAGCCAAATGGTATGTACTCTGTGCATGCCTGCTTGTATGCTAAGCGTACTCACCTGATAAGTCATTTTCCCATTAAGTGCTTAATACTCAGATTTAGGAGCTACAATCACAAATCCAAGTCCTTTCCAACGTCTTAATCCATAAAGTCACTGACTTGGTGACTTTGCATGGCCCAAACAAGTCCAAACTCCAAAAATGATATTATTCTTCCATGATAGTGGTCTTAACTCTAGCATGAACCCATTAAGACAACCAAGATGACAACTTTCTGTCCTGGGGAGTCATTTAGCACTAAGGGTGGCAACCCTTAGCCTAGAAGCCGGATTTGGACTAAAAAGCTTCAAGCTTTGGACCAAAATGACATCAAAGCTAAACCACACTAGATCTAAGCACTCGTAGATAAAGTTTATAGATTTATACCTCCAAGTGATCTGAAATGGAACCCCAAACTCCCCTTTGATCCACCACCTTGCTATACTCTTCACTTGCTTTGAAGTGGCTTCACAATCACCAAAAATGCTCTTTAATAACCTACAAAGCTCCAAGAACACTCAAGGGAGGGTTAGGGGTTCGTGGTATCTGTATGAAGGTGAGAGGGAGGCTGATAATTGGGGTGTTACATTCTTTATATAGCGACATGCTCTAAAAATTAGGGTTTAAGGTCTCTGAGAGTACGTTGGGCGTACCTCTCGTACGCTGGGCGTACTCCTCCCCAAACCCGCGATTATTTACGCCACTACACTGAGCATACACCAACTTACATTGGGCGTACCCAGCCGGACACGTGCATGCTTCCCTTGCATGCATGGGACTTGCTTGTTAAACATTTCCATTAGGGACCATTTATGCCAAAAGCTTTAAAGTGCTATAACTTCTTCATTCTAAGTCCGTTTCCGACGAAGTTTATATCCACGAAAAGGTGGCGACAAGCCCTACGCTCCTAACCACACATCCAAGCCTTAAACCTTCTGAATAAATCCCAGGACCCTAAAAGACCAAATCGCTCATACCCTGGGCCTCCAAGACTGCCACAAAACTCTTTTCAAAACGGGGTGTCACAACTCTCCCCCACATAAATTAGACTTCGTCGTCGAAGTCCGCTACGACCAACTACCCCGCAATCTCTCACAATGCATCGATACGACTGGAAATCCTTGGTGCTGACATGATAAAGCGTACTTCAACTCCCCAAAATATCACACATTATTAATCCGCTAATGAACACGAACACTCATTCCAGAGAAGACGATTCCAATATCTGATGCGGCACACAACCCCTTTACCACTAAAACCTAAAATCTAGAAACCTAGATTCGGTCTGACTCCATGGCCGACCACTCATACTATCCATCGCTAACTCTCTTCTCATTACTACTAACAGACTATACAGCCCTGGGAACCTGAAGTTCCTATCCGGAATAGGACCATGGGTTATAATCTGCTGAACCCCTATCCCTACGACTCACCGTTTGGCCTACTGCATAAAGCAGGACCACCTCAGCCCGATCAAGCACAACATGACATTTAATAGACCATCAGAATAAGATGTCCACATAATAACGAAGATAAATTACCATGTCGTTCCTTGCTATCCACCACTTCCATAGAATACCGTCCCACAAGCGATTACCACCAACAACATACCTACCACTACCGTCCAACCAGTACGGTACTCATATCTAGCCCATACCACCCTTTGGGTGGGAATACCAATATGCCAAGTCCAATTGATCATAGGGTTCGGTTATCCTCAGAATGGAATACCCTAGATTGGAATACCAACATGTCGAATCATTTCAACCATCGATTTGAAACTCTCAAGGTTTGTTGGCCTACTGACTCAACCCTACTACTCCTCTTGAGCCTTCGTGCCTATGACTTTCAATCGGTCCGCACGGGGTATATTGGCCTACTGCATAGAGCAGGACCGCCTCAACCCCATCCAAATGCCATAAACGATTAAGAAAAGATCTAACATGGTTTCCAGAACCTGGATGACAGAACATTCTAATCCCAAGCCTTCCCAAGCTGACGAATACCCATTCAGATCTACTCCAAGTCCCCAACTGGAGTATTACCCGATCCAAAAGATTAATCCTAAGTGACACTTCGAACTGATGAGAACACCAAGATCCTCTGTACTCCATCTGATCTCTAACAACAATTTCCGATCAAACTAAAATACATTGAAGTCTCCAGCCTACTCCAGCAACATGTTCAATACCTGGGGACAGACCTACTGAGTGATATAGCATAGCAGCATTCCCAATACCCGTAAATAGATCTACAAACACATACAGAGTCTTCAGCATGACTGGCCACCTTACCAGGCCTCCAGTCTATCTGGACCACTCTCAGAACCTTCAGCATGTTTGGACCGCCCTCCTGGGCCTTCAGCCTGTCTGGACCATTCTCCAAACCTTCAGCATGTCTGGACCGCCTCTCTGGGCCTTCAGCCTGTCTGGACCGTTCTCCGAGCCTTTGGCCTGATTGGTACACCCGACCAGCCTTCAGTCTATCAGGACCGCTCTAAACTGTTGAGCATCTCCTTAGACCACCCCTCATGTGATCCTTCCCATGTAGACTGTTCTCACCCTCTTGGGGTTCCGAACTCTTGATCCATTTTGTGGACTCTAACCCCGGCCTAACCCTAGGCCTCATGTCGATCATCCTCCCTCTCGGAAATCCTTGGTATGTTCCCTGACCCGTGTATCTACCACGTACGCTAAATAACCCGTACGCCCATGCTGAAAGTGTTGTCGAGCCCTGGCAGCTAACAAAACCTTTAATCTATCAATCCACAAACCCTCAGAGCCGAGCACACGCTCGTACGAATACTCGAACTGAACTCAAATCATGACTAGAACTCCAACCTGATTCCCCAAATTCTGCTCTCAACAACCGAGAAGATGTGATACACATGCTGTGGAATTTTACCGAACTCCCAACTCACACAACCCTCAAACCAAACAACCACTTGGGTTGTCTTCCTTCCTAACAATGATGCGAGACTTATCCCATTTTCAACACCGCTCCTGCTTCTGTATCTAGGGATGATTCTCCCCCACTTAGATTCAACTAAGTCTTCACAATACATGAACATTTGAGAATTCCCAACCCTTCTCACTTCCCAACGATCAATCTGATGACAACTAACTCTTTCCCAATTGATCTGTAACGCCCACAGATCCGGGCTAGTCAATTTAAAGACAATGTAACACCAGTCAAGTTTAGGTAAAAAATAAATTGTTCAATAACCTTAATTGGGACAAATAAATTGGTAGAGATCATAACTAGGTTTCCAAAAATATAAAGAACACTGAAATCCGAGTTATAACGAAGAAGTTATGACCAATCGAAGACCCGCAACAAAACCGGTAAAATACTGTTAATCATAAAATAGGAAATTTCAATAAAATAATTTTCAACCTTAGGTATCTAAATGAATGTTGTAGATATCATTAAACCGTAAACGTACACAAAAGGAACGCCCAAATCTGACTTCGTATGAATAAGTTATGATTTTTCGAAGTTTCAGACATAGCAGTAGACAGCTAAAAACTCTAAATAGAGATCGAGCACCTTTTAGTCAATACAATCTAAATGAGAATCAAAGATATCAACAATAGTAGTACAACGGTAAAAATGGACATCATATGAAGAAGTTATGGATTTTTGATGGAGTTTTCCTATTGAGACCTACTAAAAATAAATATAATAAAATTTAAGTTCAAAATTAGCCAACAAAGTCTAAAGGAGAATATTAGAGAATAATCTCAGCTTCGTGTCGATATAAATAACGTTGAAAACAAAGTTCGTATGCAAAAGTTATGAATTTCTGAAGTTTGGGACGCGAACCCCAACATTGTGTCAGAGTTCACGATGTGAAACAGAGGTTCACGACGTGAACTCAGTGCTGACGCCTCCTGGAGTCTGTCAGAACCAACTTGCAATGACGCATGCAGTGACGATCAAGCCCACGACATGAATAAGCTTGCTTCACGACGTGGGACCCCAAAAATGACCCTATAAATAGAAACCGAAGGTCTCAGGTTTAGGCTGCTCATTTCTCTTCTTCTGGCCACTTTTACTCTGTGTTTAGCGTCCCGAGACTACCCCGATGCCCCAGTTACGTGTCCAGATCCCGACGAAGGCTCGAAGTCCCGAAGTTCCCGAGAAATAAATCTTTTCCAGTCAAAGTACTGCCTTGTGAAGCCCGATTTTCACTAGAAACCCGTTGTTTCATCAAGAACGATCCTTCCAAGAAACGAAGCGTTGCCTGATTCTCTACTTATTAAGTGAGTCCATACCCCCATTTCTATGCTTTTAAATAATTTTAAATGCTTTTGAACACTTTTTTTTTTTGGGGGGGGGGGGGGGGGGTGGAGGATACAAGTAAACACACGGTTAATCTCGTGTGAAAACATCAATCTTTTGTTATACATTTCATGTTGTTTTTATAACTATCATATGGATTTTGTTAACATGCAAACATCTTACACCACTTTACCCTCTCGGGATGAAACATAATTATAAATATTATAATTTTTATTTATATGTTTGCATCATATCAAGGGTAACCATTTTTACTATAACATTCGTAAACATGCAAGAACATACAAATCGTTATTATACCTTTGTCACTATACCTATTAAGGTACCGCTAGAAGTCCTGTTTTATAACAAGTATCTCCCATCCGGAGAACGTGACAAGTGTGTATAGATCTATACGGGACTAATGATCCCGCGCCGTGACTTTTAGCTACAGTCCTCGGGGTGACAAGTGTCATCACATTTCGACGCCTGAAGAATGTCGCTACAAGCAAATTATGTTAGTACGGTTATGAAAACTCACGAGATAGACAATTATTATGGTATTATGTTTTCACGAGGAAAGTGACTATTACAGTCACTTTTCATTTACAACTACGATTTTCTTATAGTGTTGTTTTATAATAAGACTATACCTCATTCTTTTGAGCATGTCATAGTTGCTTACAGCTTACGGTCTTGGTCATTTCAGACTGCATTTCACTTTTAGGAAAATAAGGGATTTTCCTGGTTCAAATACATTCATTTTGTACAATAACGATTTACAACATCATTCTTAGGAAAATAAGGGATTTTCCTGGTTCAAATACATTCATTTTGTACAATAACGATTTACAACATCATTCTTAGGAAAATAAGGGATTTTCCTGGTTCAAACACATACAGTTTATACAACGATCTTTCATACTCATTTCATACATCTAATAGAAAATAAGGGATTTTCTAGAAAACATACACGAACTTTCGAATGGCATTCATTTTCTCAAAACACTACTTATGAACTCACCAACTTAATTGTTGACACTTTTTGTTGAAATAACTTGTATTCTCAGGAAACCGCTAATCAGGGTTAGCAACCACATTTGGGGATTAACGCTCTGGCGTTAACCTCATATTTTGGAATTCATCATGCTGTATTTGAATTTTCAACATGTAATAGATACAATCATGTAAACTTTTCAAATATATGTTATGGTGGTGTGTAATTTCTATTCAATTGTTGTGAAACTGAATATGATGTCCTCTGCCCCTGAACGTTTCCGCCATTCAGGTTTGGGGGTGTGACAGATTGGTATCAGAGCGTTGTTTATAGTGAACTAAGTATATCAAAACCATTTTTGATATACAACTATAAACATAACTCGACAAAAACACTTTGATTAAGTGTTATACTTTTTAAAATAGAATTTTTACAAAAGTATACATGCATACATTACATAACAGAGTCAGTATCATAATAAAAACCAACATAGAAGTATTATAGATGAGTTGTGCACTACAGGTATGCCTTGGGACATGTAATTGGGACTGGGATAAGTATAGTCTGATAAACTATATTTATCCGAGAGCCGACCAACATATGCCAGGGGATAGCTACAGTGGACAACAATTCTAAAACTTACCAAACTTATAAACCTTAGAATCAAACATAACATTTAGAATACTATATCAATATTTTGTAAAAGCAATAGTTTAACCATGATACTTAATTTACTCACTTTATTTTTAGACAATTCTCATATCCCTATTCTCACACAGACACAATGGCCGGATTCCATCTACCAGGGGACCCCTACTACCCGAACCAAGGCGATGGAGCATGGATAAAAGAAGACCCCGATACAGATCCCGAAGACAATAACCAACCCTTAGTGGCTCCAATCCAAAATCCTAATCCCCGACCGGGATTTCAAGGCCCGACACCTCTGTGGGCAGTGAACCTGAATAGGTGGAGTCGCGAACAGGGTCAACCCCCTCTGTACCATGGAGATCGGAGCTTCTATAATCTGAGCAAGGGAGGCTCAACAGATAGAGTCCTTCCTATATTGGTTCGCCGGATTGCTTGCAATGGTGAGCAAGGAAGGGCAACTATCGAACAAACTGAGGAGAATGATGCAAACACCAAAGTCAATACAGTTCGCATCCGACAGTTAGAATCAACTCATAGAAGAACCATGAATCAAAATGAAGCTTTGCAGAGAGAGCTGACTGCAACGTAAACTGAAGTCAGGGAACTTCGAGCACGACATGCAAGGTATGAATTGTGTATGCTCGAGATGGAGCGTCAGTTGGCAGAACCAAAGACTCAACCGAGCAGTTCTCGTCGCAAGTAGAGGATACCCTACTCACTCCTCCTTTTTGTTTGTGAAATAACCTTAGTATGTACTTCAAGTAGTACTCTTTTCATGTAAATATCCTTGTCTAACAAGTACCTTTTCACTATATTTTTGTGCTGTCAAGTTTTTCTTGTATGGTATATTGTAGACCTACTCCAAGGATAAATTTTCCGAATTCTATGTAGCTTCTATACCAACTATTATGACAGACTTCTTGTTTCCTTTAAAGATCATCGCTATCAATCCATTCTTTTGTGATTTAAACAATTCATGTCGTAAACTGTTATAACAACTCTGCTTGTCGTAATTGGAAAATGCCTTCTCGCTAGTCAAACAGACTCAATCCTCCAATAAATCCAACTCCTCTATGGCCTGCACCCTGTAGATAAAGAAGCAGTTACCAAAGGATAGCAAATCTTTACAACTTAAATTAGGGAAATCAAAACAAAGACGGAGACGAAACATGCCTGAGAAAAATCAAGGACACCCTGTATATATAGTCAATGAAGTATTCGCTTTGCGTTTTACTTCCATGGATATCACTCAAAATTCATAAGTTCATCGACTATTAGATAAAATATTTTTATGAATCAAACACAAATCACTGTCTAAGTCTAATCTTAATACATAAAAGATCCAAAATAACTAACTTATTGACACCCGACTCTCAAACATCAAAGACTTATTGTCTTCATTGTTGTTTCTTTATGCAACATAATGCCTCCTCGCAGATCCGGAAGACACGGTATAGGTGCAACACTGACACCACCGCCACCTCCTCCCCAATATGGTGCATGCTGCTATCACCGCAGCAGAAGTAGCCGCATTATCTCAAATAAAGTCTAACGGTGCTGGAGGGGCCGAAAGTAGTACAAATCATCTGAACCATGGCACTTGTAACATCCAAAAAATTTCAACAAATTTAAACTTTTCAAAAGCAACCCATTTTCATTAATTTATTACAAAAAGGTTTTCAATTCATTTATTATCAGAGTATTTCCCAGAACCACATCATAAGTACATAAAACATGAGGAGCGGTACGATCACGCCTTCGCCTTGCCACGATCTCCTGAAGTACCTGAAACAGTACACTAAAAAATGTAAGCTTGAAAGCTTAGTGAGTTACCCCCAAAATACCAACCACTTATACCATACTCATAACATATCATATCATAAACAGAACAGCCATGCACTTCGGGTCTACTGCGTGACTGGTTCGCCGCACCGGGCCTTCAGTCCACCTGGTCCACCCTCCGAGTCTAGCCATATACATCGAGTTTGCAGTGTGGTTGGTCCGCCCGCATCGGGCCTTCAACCGGCCTTCAACCTACCTGGTCCACTCTCTTAGTCTACAGTATGACTGGTCCGTCCCCACCGGGCCTTCAATCGGCCTGGTCTACTCTCCGAGCCTCGGCAGGTCTGGTCCGCCCTTGTGGGGCCTAAAGCCTATCCGGACCGCTCGCTAGGCCTTCGGGATATCCGGTCCACCCTGGGTATGTTGGCCTACAGCACAAAGCAGGACCCGCCTCAACCCAACCCCAGTTAACCAACCATGTGCACACAAACATATAATCATATAGCAATTAATCACTAATCAACCGATCTAGTAGATCACATATATAGCACACTCTAACCAAGATACTGTCACAATCCGAAAACTTTCCATCCTTGTAACCCGTTTTTTGTCAGTTAAGTCGTTACATTCCAATTTTTCCGTTAACTTTGTTTTAAATTAATAAAATTTGGACTTCTCATTTTGACATCATAAGTGTCGGAACACATTAGAATTGCGTGAAAACATCCCAAATATTTACTGGAAAAATTATAAGTTACGATCACGTCGGGTTACGGTAGCCAAATCGGGTACTATCAAAAGCCCCGTTCAACGTCAGTATCGGGTAGAATTCCACCGAGCCCCAAACCTGAACCATATATAAAGTTGATTTGGGTCTCATTTGAATATTTTCTCCTCTCTCTCTCTCTCTAGAAACTCAAAGATTGATCCAAAATCACCCAAATCAAGCTCCAAATCGGTAAGATATCCATCCTAACTCATAGATTAACATCTTTAGCCTTCAAATTCGTGTTTAAATTATGAAATAGGACCATAAACATGAGTTTACGGCCCTGGAACACCCTTGGGCCGCAAACTCATATAAATGGGGTTTTTGAGCCTTAAAACCCTTCCAAACCACATTTGGAGCTTAGATATGACTTAGGGGCTTACAATACTGGACTTGGAACACCACAAACTCATCATTTAAGGGGTAAACATGATTTTATTGCCCAAGAACATGCTTGGGCCATAAACACCCTTTCATAGGTCGTAAACACCTTCTAAGGTGTTAAGATGCCCCTTAAACACCTCCTAAGCCTTGGAATAAAGTCTAGAACCAACCACAAATGAGTTAGGGACCTTAAACTTGATAGAAACCACTCCCTTAGGAGTTCACGACCGTAAACCCCCGAAGGATGGGTTCCTGGGCCGTAAACTCCTATAAATGGGTCAAATGGTGCCTTAACTTCATCCTATGACTTGTAAAATGAGTTGGAATCACATGTGATTAATCTAGGACCACCAAAACACATCAAGACTTGGCACATAATAGTTTACAGCTGTAAACTCCTAGTTTACTACCGTAAACTCCTCAAATTGTCCTTAGGATGTCCAAATTACCTTCCAATTCCTTAAAACCAAGACTAGCATCACCCCTTAAGTGTTATAAGGCCATTTAGCAACCAAGAACACCCCACCATGAGTTTACGGCCGTAAAATCATGGGGAGTTGGTCATTTGGGCCGTAAACTCCTTTAGGAGTTTACTCTTGAAGAGCAAACTCCATATCCAAGCCTTACACACCCTTAGATGCTACCCGGGTCACTCCAAACACTTGAATTGAAGTGTTTTCGCATCTAGAAGTGTTTAATCTTATTTAATTAATAGATCAAGGTCTAATTATATACAAATTATGTATCTCTTCATATTACATAGGAACCTCGCGTGTTCTCAAGCCCCGAACTGACACTTAGCATCCAATCGACACACTTCTCGACTGGTGAGTTCATACCCCTATGTTTTTCCATGTTTTCAGGGGGGGGAATACAAGCAAAAGTACAAGAATATATTGTACTTAAAATCATTATTTCATTTGAAATGTTTCATACTTCATATACTTTTAACACTAGAAACCGCTTTAACCAACTGTTTGACTTGTAGAGTTAGTTTTCAAACTAATTGCAAACCTGATTATACAGTGTTATATTGTATATTTCACCAATGATTTTCCACTTCATTTATGTTAAAATCATTAACCTAGAACATTATAACATGTCCTCGGTAACACTCCACAGAGATACGCGAGTGGAGGACCCCCGTTGTAACCAGAATCACAAACATGATTTTCCGCATTATTACTTGTAAATTTGTTAATCTTAATAATTGGAGACACGTCCTTGGAGACACTTCACAGAGATACGCAAGTGGAGGACCGCCCCCGTAACCAGAATCTCTTGGAGAGAGCGTGACTTGAGTGTATAGATCTATACGGGATTGACAACCCCGCACCTGGCTGCTAGCTACAGTCGAACCGAAAGGTTCAAGGGTGACGAAAGTCATAAATTGATGATGGACTACTTATTTCCATATATAGTCTATCGTATGGTTATGGAACTCGCAATTTAGATAACACAGATTTACTTATTGGTAATAATGGATTTAGTAAACTAATAACCCTATGAATTAGTTTACATTTCACACAATAGTTTTATATACGTGTTAAAACTAACATACATTTCAAGAGTAAAAACATCACACGAACACTTTAAGTATGGTAGATACTTGTACACTACATTCAGAACCGATAACCAATTACAATCTTTTAAGGAAAATAAGGGTTTTTCCTGGGATAACAAACTGTACATAACCAGATCGTATAACAAACGGATGACCAAACTTTACATAAGAAAATATGGGATTTTCTTGGATAACAAACTTTTTCAGAAACAAAAGGAAACTTGTTCATTTTCAGAAAACAAACCTCTTATTAACTCACCAGCTTTATGCTGATTTTCAAACTGCTTGTATTCTCAGGTCCACATTAGACAGGTACCCGCAATCTTTTGGAGAAGACGGAGCATTTTAGAAGTCACGTCTTACTTTTGTTCAAACTATTGATAGTTAAAACATGTATCACTTTACTTTCAAAAAAATGTAATTATTCATATGTAATGTAATTTTTCATGTTTACTATGCTTACTATGTACATTGGTTGTGATACTCACATGAAGTCCTTCGCCCCGGAACGTTTCCGCCATCGGTTTCGAGGTGTGACAGATTGGTATCAGAGCGCTTGTTTATAGTGAACTAGTATACCAAACCTTACATGGTATAAGACTATAAACACTAAGGGGCCGAAGTGCTCTGAACTAAAAGTATACTTTAAAATATAAGTATTTTCAAAAGTATACAAGTATACCTAACCGCTGGGAACCATAACTACGAGTATACCTAACAGCCCCGGACCGCTCAGACTATCATACATCATCCCAAACTATCCTTCCTGGGAATCTCTCCCATACATACTATTCTAGCTCTCTAGGGGTTCCGAACTCTAACTCCATTCCATCTACTCAGATATCGGCCTAATCTTAGGCCTCACAACAACCAATCACTTTTTCTGAAAACCGTGGTCTGTATCCCGCCCCATTTGTCTGTCACTTACTCATACGGTCATACCAGCCCACACTCTCGGCTGACTGAAACACTGTTGAATCCCAAACAACTAATCAACCTCTTATGCTTGTCGATCCTCCTGATAATTTTCCAATTCTCCCCACTTAGAGCACTGACTACCAACCACCGGTGACTCAACCAGCATAAATCCATCATCCCTACTCAACATACTCCTCTTATCCATGCATTTATTTTTATCTAAAACGAGCAACCTCCACAAAATCACTTCCCAGCATCGCACGTCACGAACTCTAAGGGAGTTCGACTCTCCGCTGAACACTTCTCAAATCACAATTGCTATACCCGACAACAAGACCATACAACCAATTTCTGACCATCAATCCCTTGGATTCTAACCGCTTACAACTCCTAGTTACTAACACTCCCAACCAAACCATGAAACTTGCAGAACGGCGAACAAAATACAACACTACATAAATAACCAGATAACCAGACAACAAAGAAACGAAAACATACCTGCAACCGCATTTGGCTCTTCCCTGACCTCCTCTGCAGTGAGTTGAAAAGCACGCCCCTAAGCCCTCGGAGGCTCTGCTCCACCCTGACCTCCACCCGTAATCCTCAAAATAGACGGTGCTGGAACCTGCAATGATTTGGAAACAAGCTGTGGACAGTTAGCCCTCAAGTGTCTAATCTGATGATAATGATAATAGATCCTCAAATCCTGAACTGGGGCTGACTGACGGCAATCCCTTGCATAGTGCCCCTCTCTCCCGCACTTGCGGCACGCACCACCGGACCTACAAACTTCGGTGTGATGCTTCCCGTACTTACCACAAGTGCGACTGCTCTAATCTCCCAAACTAGAACCAACAGTCTTAGACCGTTTCGGCGCCGGCTGCGACTGCGCCATGGCCTGCCTCTGCTCTCGCAACTGTAACTCAATCTCTAACTCACGCCGCCGAGCGGCCTCCTGCAACTCTAACAAGGTATCACATCTCTGCGTAGACACAAACTGCCTGATATCCCTCTTGAGCATACTCAGATATCGGGATATCTAAGCCTGCTCCGAAGCAAACTCAGGGCAAAACATCGCCCTTTCAGTGAACATCCTGGTGATCTCCATCACCGACTCTGTATCCTGATTCAGCTCCAGGAACTCCTGAGCCAACCTCTCTCTCTCTCTCTCAACCCGTGGAACATAACGAGTGTTAAACATCTCCCGAAACTGATCCCAAGAAACAGTAGCCTGCTGCGCATCCGAATATGATCTCGTGGTTAATCTCCACCAATCCTTCGCCCCGAGCCTCAACAGGTTCAGAGCACACCTTACCCTCTGATCAGCAGGGCATGAACATGTGAAGAAACATCCCTCCACAACAGACAACCATCGCATCGCAACGATCGGATCCTGAACTCCATCGAAAGTAGGGGGCTTCGTATTGTCGAAGTTCCGATACTAAGAACCCCGACTGGCTCCTCCCCTTGCCGCTGCGGCTGCCGTGGCCGTTGTCTCTGCAAGAGCCGCATAGCACTCATCAAAATACTCAACCATAGCGGTCTTGATCGACCCAAACAGTTCCTGTAACTCAGCCCGAAACATAGCAGCAACCTCATCATGCAGGATCTCACGAATCCTGGCATCCAACTTGTCCGTACTCATCTGGCCAATGACCTCCGGTGGTGCTGACCCATCCTGACCACCCTCTCCCACTCTTGATCCCGAATCGGATCCTGCCCCAAAACGTCTCGTAATCGCCATTCTGCATTAAACCATGAGATCCACAGAAACCTCGCATAACCACCCAGAATGACTCTCTAATCAACCACCCAGGGGTTGTGACTCCCTTGATACGCGTATGGGTCTTGTGCTTTCAGTCGTACGGACCCATACTACCTTCCACACCTACCCATATTTGTCTCAATTATCATCACAACGCCCCAAGTACTAACGAACATAGCAAGCACTCTATCCTCACTCCTAGAGGAACACTGAAACTCTCATAAAAGGAGACCCTAGGCTAGAAGGCATCACAATCAGGCAACTCTATCATGCACTTCCTTAAGATCCCTAGCCTAACACTAGCATGTTGTTCTAACATATCACATAAACAAATAACTCGTATGGTAATTTTGGGGTAACTTACCGGCTCCGACTGATCGTACCCTCTGCGTCCTCTTTTACTTATTTTTGAAAACCATTTTTAATTTCTCTTTGAAAACTCTCCTTGATTTGAGACTGGATTCACACGAATGTTCCTCCAATTCACTCAAACTAAGGCTCTGATACCAACTTGTAACATCCAAAAATTTTCAACAAATTTAAACTTTTCAAAAGCAACCCATTTTCATTAATTCATTACAAAAAGGTTTTCAACTCATTTATTATCAGAGTATTTCCCAGAACCACATCATAAGTACATAAAACATGAGGAGTGGTACGATCACGCCTTCGCCTTGCCACGATCTCCTGAAGTGCCTAAAACAATACACTGAAAATTGTAAGCCTGAAACCTTAGTGAGTTACCCCCAAAATACCAACCACTTATACCATACTCATAACATATCATATCATAAACAGAACAACCATGCACTTCGGGTCTACTGCGTGACAGGTCCGCCGCACCGGGCCTTCAGTCCACCTGGTCCACCCTCCGAGTTTAGCCATATACATCGAGTCTGTAGTGTGGTTGGTCCGCCCGCATCATGCCTTCAACCCACCCGGTCCACTCTCTGAGTCTACAGTATGACTGATCTCCCCGCACCGGGCCTTCAGTTGGCCTGGTCCACTCTCTAAGCCTCGACACATCTGGTCTGCCCTCGTGGGGCCTACAACCTATCCGGACCGCTCGCTGGGCCTTCGAGCATGGGTATGTTGGCCTACAGCACAAAGCAGGACCCGCCTCAACCCAACCCCAGTCAACCAACCTATGTGCACATAAACATATAATCATATAGCAATTAATCACTAATCAACCGATCTAGTAGATCACATACATAGCACACTCTAACCAAGATACCGACCTAACCGTTCACTAACATAGCATCATCATATACCAGGATTCCGACCTTAACCAGGTCTCTAACATATACCATCCTAACTACGAGGATGCAAGCATATAGCAAAGCAATAACATAACAACTACCCGGATTCCATCCGATAAAGGGCCGACCTTGGTGCCTTAGACCCTATCGATATAGTGAGGATAACTCACCTCACAACTGCTGACTGAAGAGATAAGATCACAATGCTCCAACCTCTGACACGAACTCCACTACTGATCAATACCAAATGACCTAACTCAATAAATACCAATAATTACCAAAATACCCTTGGAAGTCAACTGGTCAAGTCTTGGTCAAAGTCAAAGTCCTCAGTCAAAGTCAAACTCCATGACTGACTCTACTCGCCGAGTCAACCCTCTGACTCGTCGAGTCCCTATGCTCTGAAAAATCCCATATCGCGACTCAACTCGCCGAGTCGCCCCATGACTCGCCGAGTCCAACAACTCTGAGTCCCCTTCTCGCTCAACTCACCGAGTCATCCCTCGACCCACCGATTCACCGCTCAACCATAAAAGGTTAGGACTCCACAACCAAACTCGCCGAGTCCAAGGCAATATTCAACAGACTCACTGAGTTGTTCTTCCAACTCGTCGAGTTCCTACCTATCTTCATGCAACTCTTCGAGTACACTAATGTGACTCGCCGAGTATCACTAGTTCTCATTCCATACAGAGGCTTTCCAAGCCATGCAGGGGCTCTAATACCTAGATCTACTTTTCTATAAGCCATTCCTCACGTAAAATGGCAAACTTTACGTGAACTCTAGGAGCTATGAGCCCAAAATGCTCTAGGGCTAGACTTTTAGGAAAAAGGGCTTCACTAACAACTCAAGGACTAAAGCTTATGACATTCTAGGCCATCATGAGTCTAGATCTGGAGTAGCAACCCTAGATCCAACTCCAAATCCGAGATAGGTCTCAAAACAATTTGAGGAACTCCCAAAACAACCACCAAGGATGAACCACAAAGGAAATAGCTTAAGATAAGATCTCCTTACCTCAGAGATGTGTACAATTCTGATGTAGATCCCAGATCTTTACAAGCCCCTTGATGCTAGCTCCCAATTCCCGAGCTCCTTTCACAATTTTCTTTTCTAAACCCCAATCTTTCCAACAATGAAGCCTCACACGATATTAGGGTTTTCTGGAACTAAAAGGGAAGGTAAAGAGGCTGAGGGTGTCTATATTGTGCTTTATATATGGCACAAACCCCGGATTAGGGTTTTTCTCCCATCAGCACCAACTCGTCGAGTCCATCTACCGACTTGCCGAGTTGGTCACTTAACACGCGTCCAGAATCGCGACCCGACTCGCCGAGTCGACCTTCCTTATTTACAATTAGAACCATGAACTTATACTTTTGAACTCGGGGTGTTACAGCATTGGTCATGGTCATGTCAGGGAATGCACCTACCAGGAATTCTCAAATGCAAAGCCGAAGATGTTCAACGGAATTGGAGGAATCATTGCACTTGTGCAATGGTTCGAAAAGACCAAGATGGTCTTCGAGATCTGTTCATGCCAGGAAGCAAGTAAAGTCAAATTCACTGCTTCCATTTTCTCTGATCGAGCCCTCACCTAGTAGAAGGGCCATATGAAAGCCCTATCTTTCCCAGTTGCTAATGCCATGAGCTGGGAAGACCTCAAGGTCCTGATGCTGGAGGAATACTGCCCGAGAGGCGAAATTCAAAAGTTGGAACAGGATTTGTGGAACCTAAGGATGAATGAATCAGACCTAGCCGCTTACACGGCCAGATTAAGCAATTTCTCAGCCTTGTGACCACGCATGGTGAACCCGGAACCAAAGAAAGTGGAAATGTACATTTGGGGGTTGGCACCCCAGATCCAAGGGCATGTCCTGGCTTCCAACCAAATCACATTTGATAGCGCGAAGCGCTTGGCTCAACGTTTGATCGATCATGGAGTCAAACAGGGTACCATCACAACTGCTTCTGACCGACCCAAGGAGATAGAGGATCAAAGGAAACCTTGGAACAAGAGGAAGGGGCAAAACCTGCAAGAGAACCCCATAAGACAACAAATAGTGAAAGATCACGCTGTTACTGTTCCTACCACCCCCACACCCACAAAGCCGTACAATGGCAACCTACCAAGGTGAAACAGATGCAACATTCATCACCACGGGCCCTACCGTGAGATGCAGTGCACAAGATGCAACAGAAGGGACATACTTTCCGCTTATACCGAGAACCCCCCCCCACTGACCGTTCCAACCCCGAATATCGGAGTGGGCCGTACTTGTTATGAGTGCAGAGCAACGAGGCACTTCTGAAGGGACTGCCCAAAAGTAAACAACAAAAATGCTGGTAGAGGAGGCCGAGCATTCACAATGGGCCAAGAGGAAGCCATTGCAGAATGGTTATTACGGGTATGTTTCTCCTCAATAACTTATTTACATGCATTCCATTTGATAATAGGAGCGGAGAGGAGTTCCGTGAGTCACAAATTTAAAAATTTGCTCAAACAAACACCCCAATCATTAAGCAAAACCTACATAGTAGTAATAACAAAGATAGACTAAAGGCACTGAAAGCACATATGTAGAATGCACTATACCACTAACTAACACTTTTGCTGATCGACTTCACAATTGTTACGATAAGAAGTTCCCAAATAGCTACAAGGAATGGATTGGCTTGGTCTTCACCATACCAATTGCATGTGCTATGAAAAGACCCTTTGCATTAACCACCGACTAATGAAACTCTTCTAACCTATAACGACAAATCCGACACATCTCCCAAATCGTTTCTAGTTTCAAAAATCCCGAAGTGCTCATGTGAGGAGTACTATAGCTTTAAAACCTTCCCGAAGTATTCTCGACATACTATTTAGGAATAGCACGCGTGCAATGAGTCAAGTTCAAGCTCAAAGGCTAGGAATGAATGCGATTAACCTATCACTACAAAGCGTATATACAACTCGTATACACAAGGCGTTGATAGGTAGAGCAGACAAATAAACCCAAAGCCGCACAAGCGATGGCGATCAAAACAATAGACAAGATGATGAAGGTTCACCGGAACACCCACACTAAGCGTTGGATTCACTAGAGAACACGAAGAACTAATGGATCATAAGTACGTTTACCTTTCCTCAACCATCAATGACCCAGTCAAAATGCGAATTTCGGGACAAGATTCTCTCTAACGGGGGGATAATGTAACACAAGTCAAATTTAGATCAAAAACAAATTGTTCAATAACCTTAATTAGGATAAATAAATTGGTAGAGATCGTAACTAGATTTCCAAAAATATAAAGAACACTGAAATCCGAGTTATAATGAAGAAGTTATGATCAATTGAAGATCCGAAACAAAACCGGTAAAATATTGTTAAGCATAAAATAAGAAATTTCAATAAAATACTTTTCAACCTTAGGTATCTAAATGAAAGTTGTAGATATCATCAAACCGTAAACGTACACAAAAGGAACGCCCAAATCTGACTTCGTATGAAGAAGTTATGATTTTTCTAAGTTTCCGACATAGTAGTAGATAGCTAAAAGCTCGAAATAGAGATCGAGCGACTTTTATCCAACGCAATCTAAACGAGAATCGAAGATCTCGACAATAGTAGTACAACGGTAAAGATACAAACGAAAACGGACATCGAATGAAGAAGTTATGGATTTTTGGCGGAGTTTTCCTGTCCCGGCTTACTAACAATAAATATAATAAAATTTAAGTTCAAAATTAGCCAAAAAAGTCTAAACGAGAGTTGTAGAGCATAATCTCAACTTCGCGTCAATATAAAGAACATCAAAAATTGAGTTCGTATGCGAAAGTTATGAATTTCTGAATTTCGGGGCGCGAACCCCAATACCATGTCAGAGTTCACGACGTGAAATAGAGGTTCATGAAGTGAACTCAATGATGACGCTTCCTGGAGTCTGTCAGACCCAACTTGCGATGACGCATGCAGTGACGATCAAGACCACGACATGAATAAGCTTGCTTCACGACGTGGGACCCCAAAAATGACCCTATAAATAGAAATTGATGGTCTCGGGTTTAGGCTGCTCATTTCTCTTCTTCTGGCCACTTTTACTCTGTGTTTAGCATCCTGAGACTACCCCGATGCCCCAGTTATGTGTCCAGATCCCAACGAAGGCTCGAAGTCCCGAAGTTCCCGAGAAATAAATATTGTCTAGTCAATGTACTGCCCGTGTGAAGCCCGGTTTTTCACCAGAAACCCGTTGTTTCGTCAAGAACGATCCTTCCTAGAAACGAAGCGTTGCTTGATTCTCTACTTATCAAGTGAGTTCATACCCCCATTTCTACGCTTTTTGCTGATTTTAAATGCTTTTGAACACTTTACGGGGGGGAGGGGGGGGGGGGGGGGGGGAATACAAGTAAACACACGGTTAATCCCGTGTGAAAACATCAATCTTTTGTTATACATTTCATGTTGTTTTTATAAATATCATATGGATTTTGTTAACATGCAAACATCTTACACCACTTTACCCTCTCGGGATGAAACATAATTATAAATATAATAAGTTTTATTTATATGTTTTCATCATATCAAGGGTAACCATTTTTATTATAACATTCGTAAACATGAAAGAATATACAAATCATTATTATACCTGTCAACACTGTAGAAAAGGGTAATTATTTCAGAGACAAACATATTCATTTCTAATACGTGACTTAATTGAGAATTTGTGAGTCATTCATCTTCACTATACCTATTAAGGTACCGCTAGAAGTCCTGTTTTATAACCAGAATCTCCCATCCGGAGAACGTGACAAGTGTGTATAGATTTATACGAGACTAATGATCCCGCGCCGTGACTGTTAGCTACACTCCTCGGGGTGACAAGTGTCATCTCATTTTTACGCCTGAAGAACATCACTAGAGACATTTTTTTGTTAATACGGTTATGAAAACTCACGAGATAGACAATTATTATGGTATTATGTTTTCACGGGGAAAGTGACTACTACAATCACTTTTCATTTACAACTACGATCTTCTTATAGTGTTGTTTTATAATAAGACTATACATCATTCTTTTGAGCATGTCATAGTTGCTTACAACTTACCGTCTTGGTCATTTGAGACTGCATTTCACTTTTAGGAAAATAAGGGATTTTCCTGGTTCAAATACATTCATTTTGTACAATAACGATTTACAACATCATTCTTAGGAAAATAAGGGATTTTCCAGGTTCGAATACATTCATTTTGTACAATAACGATTTACAACATCATTCTTAGGAAAATAAGGGATTTTCCTGGTTCAAATACATACAATTTATACACTGATCTTCCATACTCATTTCATACATCTAATAGAAATTAAGGGATTTTCTGGAAAACATACAAAAACTTTCTAATGACATTCATTTTCTCAAAACACTACTTATGAACTCATTAACTTAATTGTTGACACTTTTTCTTGAAATAACTTGTATTCTCAGGAAACCGCTAATCAGGGTTAGCAACTACATTTGGGGATTAACGCTCTGGCGTTGACATCATCTTTTGGAATTCATCATGTTGTATTTGAATTTTAAACATGAAATAGATACAATCATGTAAACTTTTCAAATATATGTTATGGTGGTGTGTACTTTCTTTACTATTCAATTGCTGTGAAACTGAATATGACGTCCTCCGCCCCCGAACGTTTCCGCCGTTCTGGTTTGGGGTGTGACAGACAATGAGCATCAAAAATGAGTTTTTTATGGAATATTATTTATAAGGATTTATCTTAACCAAGGTGTAGTGTATGTTACAAGGATTCTGTACATATAAAGAACGCTGAAATCTGAGTTATAACAAAGAAGTTATGGTCCATCGAAGTTTTACGGCAAAACCGACACGACACTGGGAAACATAAATAATGAATTTATGATAGAGGACTTTTCGGCTTTAATGATCTAAAAGTAAGTTGTAGTATACGTTAAACCAAGAGCGTGCATAAAAAGAACGCCCAAATTTGACTTCGTATGAGGACGTTATGATTTTTATAAGATTTAACTTAGCAGTGCACATCCCTAAATTTGAATTTTAGATCGAGTGGTTTTTGGCCGATGCAACCTAAACGAGAATTGAAGATCTCATTATTAGTAGCAAAACGGTAAAAAGACAGATGAAAACGGACGTCGGATGAAGAAGTTATGAAATTTTAACAGACTTTTCCTGTCCCGGTCTGTTAAAAATATAACTTTAAAAATAAAGTCCAAATTAGCCGACAGAGTCTTAACAAAAGTTGTAGATTATGTTCCGCCTACATGTGGATATAAAGAACGTAATAAATAGAGCTTGTATGCGAAAGTTACAGATTTTAGAAGATAATTAGTTTTTGGGGTAATCTATGAGTGACACGTGGCGTAATTTGGGCCACACCTTCTTCCCCATGACTTGGAACGAGATGGTGACACATGGAAACTAATGCTCTGCGTTCATCTAGGGAACACACTACGTTCATCTTGGGAACGCGCTGCGTTCTAACCGAACTCAGCCTATAAATAGAGACACAAATCTCCCATTTTCTTCACCACTCTCCACTTATTTTCTCCGAAACACCACCAAACCCTATTCCCCCTTCCCTAGAACCTCATAGGTGTTAGAAGCAAGTCCCGGAGCATCGGAAGGCTCCGAGATGAAGAGCTTTCGGCTCAGAAGTTTTGCTGCTATAAAGCCCGACTCCTAGCCAAACCCCCTCGTAGGTAAGTTATGCTTTCCCTACTTTAAGTATAACTTATGTTTAAGTTCATTATCGTTATTATGAACCTATAAACAAGATTTATCAGTGATTCCAAGTCGTTATACTAATTGATCTACTTACGGGGATGATGTCTAGGCTGTGATTTAGTGAGGTGTTTAAAGTGGGATTTCCGAACAATATACTTCGTATACCAAACGGACCCTACCTCTGATATGATCCTACCTGGTTGTTCCTTACTTGATAGATCATTAAGTATACTGAGTTAATGATGAATCTAGACTATTAATT
This sequence comes from Lactuca saligna, assembly GCF_052625555.1. Lineage (NCBI taxonomy): Eukaryota > Viridiplantae > Streptophyta > Magnoliopsida > Asterales > Asteraceae > Lactuca > Lactuca saligna. The sequence continues at coordinate 35,204,605 of NC_136424.1, forward strand.
AGTTGCTGATATGAGCATATTTAGTTATAAAATTATGCATTATCTTAATACTTTATGTTGATTTTATCTCATTGAATGAACAAAAGGTGCTTAATTAGTTTATAATTTTAGTTTTCAGCAACAATGACATCCTCGGATGGAAAAGGAAGCGGAACTAGTGATTGGAAGCTTGGATCTTGGATTTTGAAGAAAGAAGGATGTTGCTGGATAGCTTGACCCCTCGTTAGTGTTTTGGCCATATCTCATGAACCGTAACTCCGATTGACAAGATTCAAAATTTTCTGAAAACTAGACACAATTTCGGACGACTTTCTTGTTTTGAGAAAATGCTGATTCCAAATGGACTCGGCGAGTATGCCATCAACTCGCCGAGTTGGTCAGAAGTTTCGCGATTCTAGATGCGCTGACTTGTCGTACACGGGTTTTAAGTGATGGACTCGCCGAGCAGGTCAATGGACTCACCGATTATCCCCTGTTTTGTGAAAATCTATATAAAGGGACTTTCAGATTGATACCCTAGCATATAGATGAACCCTTGGAGGCCAATTGCCGACTAAAGGTGCTGCTGGAGCGTAGGAAGCTAAGGAATCAACCCTACATTCAATTTTATGGAGCATCAAGTCAAAATCAACTTTAATCTTACCTAATCTCTTGTTTGAAATATGTTTTTACCAATTGATTTCGTTTTTGTGCTTGTTTCTGCTGTAATCATGAGCTAAAAACTCATAACTTCTGTTTAGGTAGATGAATTTGTGAAAATGGATTGATTATTTGATTAGGATTAATTTTAATTGGTGATTATGTTTTATTAAGCTTGTTAAATAACCTTATGTGTTAACAATAACTATTCTTCTGTTAATAAATCAGTAATTAAGTTGTATGAACATCTCTTAGTTGCTAATTTCATATGATTTACGTGACCACATAGTTGTATGTCTAGGAATAACGAATGTGAAACTAGAATTAACTTGAAGATAGGTAAGTTAATGTGTGAGCTTGTGTGATACACCATCAACAAGAGGTTAATTGAATCACCAATTTGATTAGCTAATTACAAGTCTTTGTAAACCCGAATTAACAAACCAGGAAATTCATTAATTTAGACAACTGGCCATTGCTTGAATTAATATGTTTTATGAGGATTAGCTATAGAGAATGTGAATCTAATCACTTTAGTCGGTAACCAATGAAGAATTAATCCGATATATTTACCATAAAATCATCCATGGGAACAAATGATTCGAACCTAAACAGAAGGTCTTTTTAATCATTGAATTTAGTTGATCTTTGTTTTCTTAGCTATTAGTTGCTTAGTTTGCGTGTTAGTAAAGTATTTAAGTTTCTAGTCTTGCAAAACTAGAGAAACCCCCTTTCTATTACTTGTTTAATTTAGATAATATTAGCATTTATTTTAATTGTTTACCGTTCCCTGTGTTCGATACCCTACTTGCTTGAACTATATTACTAATTGATAGGTACACTGCCTTTCGTGTGTTTATTTTGTGTCTAAGTTAGTAGGATTAAAACTAGTTCGTTTTACACACATCAGTCGCAATGAATATTAGACTAAAACTTAGCGATAATAATGCTAGGTTTCGTCGAAGGAAAATAGAATCGTTAAAAGCAAAGCGCTGCCGAGTTTAGAATCATCACTATAACAAGTGAGAGCATAGTTACTTTCATCTTACACATAGATATGAAGTATTTTATATAAATTATGTGCTATGTGTGTATACTGTCTGAATACTTGTTGTTTATGCTGGATGAAACGTTTTATACATGCTTTAAATGATCTAAAATATATTTGTATTTTATATCTACAAAATGTGTTGGATAAAACATGGGTAGATTAGAGGTGAGATAAATGATTAGCGATGAAAGATGAGATAAATGATGAGAGATGAAAGATGAGATGAATGATGAGCGATGATATACTAGTGATAAAATACGGTGCGAAGCGATGAGCCAAAAACGATGAGCCAAACAATGACCTAAGCGATGCCCCCGTCATCTAGTAGAGTACAGATGACAACCATGGACTATTCTAGACAGTATAGTGGAACATTAGCAGACTCGCAACCTGTAGGTGTTGTGAACGAGATGTTCACTCGGTGTACTCTAAAAACCCATTGACTTGTATTGCGAGTAGATTCTCGGAAATGATAATGCCGATAAACGAGATAAAAAACCCATTGACATGTATTGCGAGTAGATTCTTGGAAACAAAACTGTCGATAAACGAGATAACCCTGACAGCTATGGATTTAGTGCCTGTTGAGCAAACCCTGGCAACTATGGATTTAGTGCCTGTTGAGTAAACCCTGGCAACAATGGATTTCTTGCCTATTCCTTAGGATGATCCTTAGGAATGAATGAACAATAAATAGTTGATTCTTAAGGTAGATCCTTAAAAGTAAGTAATATAATGGGGGTGGGTAATTGGGTTAATTGTTTGATGATTAAACATAATAATTATATTATTGTGGGTTGAAAACTTTATGTACTCACTGTGTTTCCTAACCTGACCCACTCAGTTTATTTATATCACATGTGTTGATATGAAGTCACATTACACTAAGAGATTAAGGAGATATAAATCACTAGTGACAATGAATGTAAGTTCTGTTTATGCTTATGTTTTTGTATTGACGATGACATCCCAAATGTTTTAAAATGAATAAAAATACTTTTCTCCAGAAATTCTTTGATAACGTATTTATCATGTTTTATTGCGAACAAATTCCGCAACATTTTTATTAAAAGATGTTCTCTGATTTTTATAAAGCATAAACAAAGTCGGTTTTTTCTGGTTGTGAAAATGGGGATGTCACTTGATCACACACTTCTAAGAACCAGATGAACACTTCCTGAATCCCAGTGAAACCGACAGTCATTAATGCTTGAATGACCTCACGCTCAAGTCCTAAAGACCACAAGTTTGATTCTCCAACTAATACCTCGACGACGAGCTACTTCTCTTAGCGCTTTCATTCGTCAATCACTAACGGTTGATGAAACCACTGAATCCTAAAAATGTTGGATAACCCTTTTGTGGGACCCTATCCACAGACCCCCCCCCCCCCACATAATACCCATTTTCCCAAAGGTGTTCCAAACAAGTTTCCCGCACTCGGGCTCAAGAAATCATTCTATTTAGGGTTCGTACCCTGACTCACTTACTTACTCAAACGTCCTCAACTGAACTGCAGCAGCTGAAACAACCTCTACCCTATACCAGACTACAAACCACTCCCAAGACATAGTCTACAATCCCAAATGTGCAATAGATCGCACAATCAATCCTTACCGCCCGATACAAGAGACCCAAGGCAAACCGGACATCAAAAAATATTTATGCCACATTGACCCACCTGCGCTGAAATAATGCTGCCTATTCCTGCAATCAGCTGACCCCGAGCTAGAATACAACCTATTCCTGGGGTCACAAGCCTGCTCACTCCTTCGAGCTTGAAAACTGAGAGTGCACAATCCTTGCCCTAAAAAATGACAATCCAATCCATCAATTAACCATTCCACTTTCCATTTGCAAAACCACAATTGAACATAATCATCACTCCTTTCCGGAGTCCCCGTGACTCATATTCCGGCCTCGAGCAAACCTCGAGCCTCAAATCTAGTAACTCATGTGCTATCCTCTCCCACTCAACCCGCGGAAATATAATAATTACATATCATGTTCCTAATCCCAGATAACTGTAGCCCTCTACTCATCAGAATATGTACCAATAACAAGTCCTGGTACTTGAAAGCTCGACCAACTCCTCTCCCTATCGTCGTTACATCTGTTGAAGCTGCTGCGACAGCCGTCTCAGCAATGGTTGCAAGGCGCTCGACAAAATCCTCAACCATGACGGTCTTGAAAGACCCAATCATCTCCAAAATCTTTCCCCGAATGATCTCGATCACCTACTCCCGGATGATCTCCCTGACACGATCCTCTGACAATATTGGCCTATCCTGGCTGCCAGCTCTCGATCCTGATCCGGATCCGGTCTCAAAATCTCTTGAAGAATCCATACCATAATCATGGAACCAACTTCTAACTAAACCCCAGGGGTTGTGACTTCCTTGCTACGCATATAGGTCATGTGCTTTCAGTAGTACGGGACCATACTACCTTCCACACCTACCCATATTTATCTCAAGTATCACCACAACACCATAACAATATACATAAACATAGGGAGCGCTCAATCCTCACTCATAGCAGAAGGCTAAATATCTCATAACTGACCTACCGGTCCCACATAACCCGCCCATCCATGAAACTTCCACCAACCCTATAGTACTAATGTATGCTAGTCATACATAATGCTGAACCCTATAGAGTTTCGAATATCCAATTCTACCCTAAGCCCACAATCAGACAAGAACAGAACATAAGGCTAAATCAAACATTCTCAGGCTATAAGATCTTAATTATGTATAACCGTGATGCATACCCTAAACATCTATAGTAATAATGTCAATCTCATATAAGGAAAACCCTAGGCTAGCAGGCATCATGTAATCAGACAATTCTATCATGCAATTACTGAAGATCCCTAGCCTAGTACTAGCATGTTGTTCTAACATATCACATAGTCAAATAACTGCATGGTATTTTGGGGTCTACTTACTGGCTCCGGCTGATCGTACACTTCGCATCCTCCTTTCTTATTTGGAAAACCATTTAAAATCATTTTGAAAACATTTTCCTTAGTTTGAGACTGGATTTACACGAATGTTCCACCAATTCACTCAAATCAAGGCTCTAATACCAACTTGTAACATCCATAAAATTCGAGCCAATTTAAAACCATTCGGTTATTACAATTTTTTTCAGAATAGTATAAACATAAGAGTTCCCATAAATCATAATCATCAATCGTGGAAGTGTACAGTCGTTCGCCTTCTCACGATTATCCGTTGAACCTGAAAACAATAAACTAAAACTGTAACCTCGAAGGCTAAGTGAGTTACCCACAAAATACCAACCTCATATAACCATAATCATATCATATCAACAAATACACAACAACCATGCATCTCGAGTCTACAGTGTGACTGGTCCGCCTACACCGAGCCTACAGTCCACATGGTCCACTCTCTGAGTCTACATTATGGCTGGACCACACGTACCGGGCCTTCCGTCTATCTGGCCCACTGTCCGAGCCTTGACATGTCTGGATCGCCCTCTCGGGGCCTTCAACCTATTCGGACCACTCGTTGGGCCTTCGGCCGGACTATGTGCCGTCCTAGGCCTACAGTCTATCCGGTCCGCCTTGGGTATGTTGGCCTACAACACGAATCAGGACTCGCCTCAACCCAACCCCATACCAATTAAACAATCATGTGCACAGGTAATCATAGTGATCTAATAGATCACTAACGCAACAACCATCCTATATCTAGGATACCGACCTAACTGGTCACTAAGATAGCATCATCCTATATACCAGGATACCGACCTAAACCAGTCACTAACATAGCATCATCTTATATACCAGGATACCGACCTAAACCAAGTCACTGACATAATACAATCCTAACTACCAGGATACAGATCTAGCAGATCAATAACTGTAATGCCAGTGTTTCTAGGCTAGGCATTAATGATGATGTAATAGTCTAGGTCAACCTTTGTAACTTATTTTTGAAATAATAAAGATGTATTATTTGATTATTATGTGTTTATTTGCTTAATTATTATGATTTAATGAATTAAGAATAAAAATAAGCATCTAAAATAAACATTAGATAAACCCGATATCTATTAAGAAAGTTGTAGTGGTTGAAACAAGGATTCCGGAGATATAAAGAATACCGAAATCCGAGTTATAACGAATAAATTATCAGTTGTCGAAGTTTCGCGACAGAACTGGCACGACAATGTATGACATAAAAAGTGAATTTACGATAAAGTGCTTTATAGCCTTAGCAATCTAAATGAAAGTCGTAGTATTCATTAAACCGAGAGCGTGCGTAAAAAGAATGTCCAAATCTGACTTCGTATGAGGAAGTTATGAATTTCTAAGATTTAGCATAGAAATATGCAGCCCGAAACTCGAATTTTAGATCGAGTGATTTTTAGTCGAAACAACCTAAACAAGAATCGAAGATCTTGTTGATAGTAATTTAACAATAAAAAGACAGACGAAAATGGACATCGGATGAAAAAGTTATGAATTTTTAACAGACTTTTCTTGTCCCGGCCTGTTAATAACATAAATTTAAAAGTAAAGTCAAAAGTAGCCGATGGAGTCTAAACGGAAGTTGTAGAGCACGCTCATACCTACGTGTGGATATAAATAACGTCAAAAACAGAGCTTGTATGCAAAAGTTATGAATTTTTGAAGTTTGAAAATTCGGAGTACGCCCAGCGTACTCGTGTAAGCGTTCCGAAGTCCGTCACCCTCCCTACTCCTTCGCATGTGAGCCATGTGTTGTAGCCTTGACGTGTCCGAGTTGATCCACTTTGTACGCCCAGCGAAGAAGTGTGCGTGGCAGTATGTGTCGTGTACTTGAGCTGTACGCCCCGCGTACTAAGGTGCTTCAGTGTCCTATAAATAGGAACCGAAGCCAACCGAATTTTGGTTACAATTTTCAATCCTTTCACCCTCTACTTTCTCTTTTGTTGCAAAAATTACCCCTAAGCCTATTATATCATCCTAGCATCATAAGAAAATCTCAGAGAGCCCAAAGATCCCGAGAAAAAGAGTTTTCGAACCGAAACTCTGCCCACGTGAAGCCCGGTTTTTGAGAAAACGTTCTGGCTTCATCGAAGAATATTGTTTTAAGAAACGAAGTGCTTCCCAATTATCGTTAAATCAAGTGAGTGTGTAGCTACTTTCATCTTACACATAGATCTGAAGTATTTTCTACAAAATACGTGCTATGTGTATATTTATTGTTTGTTTATTTGAGATGGGTGTTGAATGAATGTTTTATACAGGTTTTAAAATGATTTAAACTATATATGTATTTTTATCTACAAATATGTTGGGTATAACATGCGTAGATGAAATAGTTGGTGTGTGTTAAAATGATGAGAGGATTCGATGTTGTTGTTGTTGTTCTAGGAATCTAGCGGAGTATAGATGACGACCACAGACCTTTCTAGACAATCAAATGTAACGCTAGCAGGCTCGCAACCTGTAGGTGTTGGTGAACTATATGTTCGTTGATGTACTCCATCCCCCTCATGGTTGCCTTACGGACATATATAAATGATGAATCCCCTTAGCAGTAAAGTCCACCCCGATGATAATACTTAGACTAGGTCCCTTGTGATAAGTGTTTAGGGACGTAAAGTGAGGATAACGGAAACGGGTAATCAGGGTTATTTTTGGTTGATGAAATTAATAAATATATTATTGGTCGATGAAATTAATAAATTTATTATTATTTGTGGATTGAAAACCCTATATGCTCTCCAGACTCCCAAGCCTGACCCACTCAACTTTTTATATTACAGGCAGTGTTGTAAAACTCGCCGAGTTGGCCGATTACTCCTCCGAGTACTCGCTACTCGGCCCCTTACCGAGGCGAGTTACAGAATCCCGAGTACTCCTCGATCGACCCCTTACTGAACTGAGCAATGTTGTAAAACTCGGTCAACTCGGTGATTAATATGTATAATATACTTAATGATTTATTATTATTGAACATACACACATGTGATTATTACTACATATATATCTTAAATTTTAGTAATTATTCACGAAGTGAGACCATTATTTGTTTTCTTAGTTTTTGTGTATTCACATGTATCTGATTTTGTTATATATTTCAATCAACATATGATTTTAACTTATTATTTTGACATATATAATTTCCCTAAAAATATTACTACATGAATTACCAAATCCAAGTACTCCTGAGTACTCCCGAGTACTCACTACTTGGTAGTCGGCCGAGCAGGTACCGAGTAACGAGTTCTACAACCTTGATTACAGGTAGAGGACCCATAGCATAGTTTAGATGATGAAGAGTGATTTATGGATTATAGGCCAGTAGTTGTAAATAATTGTTATGAAGTACTGTTTATGCTTTTGGTCTGTATCGGAACATGACATCCCAAGGTTTTGATATATAATGAAAATACATATTTCTTTAAGAAATGGTTTGATACATTTTTATCATGTTTTGTTTTGGGGACAAATTCCGCAACATCTTTTAAAAGATTACTCTGATTTTATTTTAAAAGTATAAATTAAATCGGTATTTTCTGGTCGAGAAGTTTTGGGGATGTCACAATAACATATCAAGCAAGTACCCGGATACAACTCCGATAAAGGGCCGACCTTGGTGCCTTGGACCCTGTTGATATAGTGAGGATAAATCACCTCGCACTGCCGATCTGAACTGAAGAATCGAACTCCTGAATCGTTGCCTCACCAAAATCCCGAACAACTGATCTCTCGACTCCCAAAGCTATCAATACCAAAATATTGCTTGGTTCAAAACAATAATTCTCCTTAGGGTAAAATAACAATTTTACCCCTAGTCCAACTTGGTCCATATCTAAGGCTCAAAATCATAATATAAAAAGCCCAACACATGATGGGCTTCCCAAACCCACTAATGGCCTAATTTGCTAAATTGGGCCCAATCCCTCTTATGGGCCTTACTCTAAGCCCAAACATCTTCTTGGCCCACAATATCTGACTCATGATGGCCCACTAAGGCCCAAAGGACCAAAATCCCCCTGCATGGACCAAATCGAGGCCCAAAATCCATAAGGCCCATAATTGATGAGTACGTTGGGCGTACTCCTATGTACACTAAGCGTACTAGCCAAATGGTGTGTACGCTGGGCGTACCTGCTTGTACGCTCAACGTACTCCCCTGATAAGTCATTTTCCCATTAAGTGCTTAATACTCAGATGTAGGAGCTACAATCACAGATCTAAGTCCTTTCCAACGTCTTAATCCATAAAGTCATTGACTTGGTAACTTTGCATGCCCCGAACAAGTCCAAACTCCAAAAATGATATTCTTCTTCCATAAAAGTGGTCCTAACTCTAGCATGAACCCATTAAGACCACCAAGATGACAACTTTCTGTCTTTGGGAGTCATTTAGCACTAAGGGTGGCAACCCTTAGCCTAGAAGCCAGATTTTGACTAAAAAGCTTCAACCTTTAGACCAAAATGACTTCAAAGCTAAACCACACTAAATCTAAGCACTTGTAGATAAAGTTTATAGCTTTATACCTCCAAGTGATCTGAAATGGAACACCAAACTCGAATCTACTGCTTCTCCTTTGATCCACCACCTTGATATACTCTTCACTTTCTTGGAAATGGCTTCACAATCACCAAAAATGATCTTTAATGACCTCCAAAGCTCCAACACTCAAGGGAGGGTTAAGGTTTCATGGAGGCTGTATGAATGTGAGATGGGGGGATGATAATTGGGGTGTTATTTTCTTTATATAACGGCATGCTCTAAAAATTAGGGTTTAGGGTCTCTGAGAGTACGTTGGGCATACCTCTCGTACGCTGGGCGTACTCGTCCCTAAACCCGCAATCATTTACTACACTACGTTGGGCGTACACCAACTTACGTTGGGCGTACCCATCCGGATACGTGCATGCTTCCCTTGCATGCATGGGACTTGCTTTCCAAACATTTCCATTAGGGGACCATTTATGCCAAACGCTTTAAAGTACTATAACTTCTTCATTCTAAGTCCGTTTTCGACGAACGTTATATCTGCAAAAACATTGTGAAGAAGCCCTACGCTCCTAACCACACTCCCAAGCGTTAAACCTTCCGAATAAATCTCGGGACCCTAAAAGATCGAATCGCTCATACCCTGGGCCTCCGAGACTGCCACAAAGTGCTTTTCAAAATGGGGTGTTACAATGTAGTAGTAGGAGGAGGAGGAGGAGGTCGATGATAGTGGTGATAGGTGATTCCCACGGTGGCAGTGGACTTTCAGTAGCCTCTTGCTACCTTTTTTTGGCATCATTTGGCAGTTGTTCGATGAAAGGGATAAAGGGGAGGGTGTGAGGGAGTTGAGGTGGTTATAAGGTGGTGGTTTTCAATCAATGGAGGTGGTAAAATGGTGATATAGGTGGTAGAATAAGATGGTTATGTTCGTGGTGTGTAGTGGTTTAATAACCGAGAGAGAGAGAGAGAGAGAGAGAGAGAGAGAGAGAGAGAAAGAGAGAGAAGTTTTAGAGAGATTGAGTTGGCGAATCTTAACAAGGAAGGGTTGATGAATAAGAATCACAAGTGCTCTTTTTATAGTAGAATAGTCGTCTCACAAGATTATGAGACCAAATACACTAAACCCATACTTGAACATTGATGAAATGTGCACACAAGAGAGTATGGTGATGTGTAGAGGGGTTGTTTATGGGGTGGGGGGAGGAGAAAGACCAAAAAACTTTGATTTTTCATTTCTAGCCAAAATGGGTAGGCCCTGATATGTATATTTATAATGCACTAGTTTGTTATATATTATTCCTAGTTTATCGCATCTAAACCACACCTTACAGGCAGTGAACCCAATCGAATATAGTATAGTTTTGATAAGCAAGGGTGTCAAACTCAATGGGAAAGGTAGTGAATTAATATTAGTGTATTTGGTTATAGGTTACATTAAATAAATGAAAGCAATAAAAATAGGTTTTTATTATAAAAGCTCAATTAAATCAACAACTAAACTAACTAGATAAACTGACTGGAATCGAATCACTTCAGGTACTTTGGTTTAGACTAGATTACTTCAAAGTAGGAGGACTAAAGGTGATAATGTTCAATAGTTAAGCATTGAGGAATTCTAGAACCTCCCATATGGGGGGGGGGGGGGGGGGGGGGGGCAATTATAGAATCCCTTATAAGGTTTCCTTGGGCTTTAAGTATGCCTTGGATGCCTTAGGGAAGAAGTAAAGGGATTAGGGCTATCTTGGAGATACATGCCTTATCAAATACCTTCATAATCACCTATATAAACTCCATTGAAGTTGAATTTCATCCATGTGTTATTCCTAAGAGCAATTCTGATTTGTGCTTATCTTCTTCTTCTCTCACTCTCTCTTCAAGCTCCGTGGTTTCAAGGGTTTGGGCGTGAACCATTAGAGGCGCAACACTTATGTCACTTGTTTCCAATAGTCTTTCAAGAAGGTTTCTTTGTTATTCTCTACAATAAAAATCAAGGTATGTTTCTCCTACCCTAATTAGTATAATTTCGAAAATATGCTAGGTATCCTAGTGTTTCTTCTTTGTTGTTCAAAGTTGTATGTTCAATTAGAGAAAACATAGATCAAGTCATAGGGTTGCATGCACATATAAGATTTTATATGTTTTGCATAATACCCATCATCATAATGAGAAGACCTTAAGTAACGGTTCCAGAGATCCACATCTTGACAAGAGAGTAACCAATCTTCATTTTTGACATTGGCAGTTTTCAAGGTACTAGTAAGATGACCCGCGACTCCAAAACATGCATGGTGGGTGTGAAATAGCTCTCTTCATGCATCATAGTTCGATTGATTGAGATCCAAGATGAGATGTATATAAACCTTGATGTTGGTGACACCGAAATGTTTTTGATTTTTAGATGCTTCCAACATCAAGTATAAAGAAGGAGTAGAAGAAACGAATAGAAGAATATGGTAGAAGACATGAGAGATGCCGATGAGAGGAAGGCCAACGGTAGGAGGTGGGAGCTAGGCTTAGGAGAAGAAAATTCTATGGTATCTGATACCATGTAAAATTGTTATTTTCTCATGAATTGGTCATAAACATTTACATCCATTAATAAATATATTACAATAGAAACTAGGCCATACAAGATGGACAATACATAAATAATACAACATCAAAGTTTGGGCCTATACAAACATTTGAAACATGCATATGCTAATATAAAGTAGTTCATATAAAATTTTGTTTTATTTTTAAAAAGGGCAAATTGCACCCTTTTGGGCGGCCTACTAAATCTATTATATTAACTAGAAAGGGTCCCCGCGTTGCGGGGGTTGGAAGGTGTTTGGTAGCCACAGTAAAGAAGGTTGCCATTCTCTACAATTTGACCATTTACAAATGCATAATAGTCAAATATGTTGAACAAAATGAATGTACATTGATATTTCTTAATTGCATTACTATAACTGAAAAACAAATCAATGAAGGTACATTGGTACTTCTTGTATTTAATCCAAGAATAAAAAAAATTAACCATCCACTCCATGCTTCTGTCCATATTGTGGTCTTATATGGTTTGTTAGGAGTAAAAGTTTCGCAATAGAATCCATTGCATGTGTTTATCCTGTCAGTTTTGGAAATATAGGCAAAAAATCTTGCATAAGAAAATGTCAAAAACTATCAGGAACGAAATGTCAAAACTGAAATGGGTTTTTCAATCCTTCAATTAGAAATGATCCATGAAAATTGAATGATAGTTACTTAGTCAAAACTTTAAGAGGTTTTCCTAGTAACCACACATAAAATGTTAATGAAACTAATCCAAGAAACCATTTTTCTAGTTAGTTTTAGGGAAAAAAAACACCAACAGTGAGAAACTAATCCAAGAAAACATTTTTCTAGTTGGTTGTGAAAAAAACACCAACAGTGAGAAACTAATCCAAGAAAACATTTTTCTAGTTGGTTGTGAAAAAAACACCAAGAGTGACATTCTAAACATCTACACATATTTGTTGATCTTTTTTTGTTACTTTTCGGACAAAAAGAAAACTCTGTAGTTGTTTCTTTTTTCCCCCTTAAACCGACGGCTATATAAAAAATAATGAAAATACGGAACCACTTTAATTTATACAAAAAATAGTTCAAATTAAAAGATTGTTAAAAGGGGAAACCGTCGATTTAACATAAATTGCATGTAAAAAAATTGAATTTCAAAACAAAAAGAAAAGGGAATGTATCTCACCTGATAAAGTCTTTGGCTGAAATGACCAATCTTATAGAGAGGTCTGTCAAAAAGGCCCTTCATATAAAAAACATTGAACCCGTTAGTTTATATTACACCATTTCAAACATATTTACTCTATAAATTTAGAATCGATATTCTTCACAGACAAAAAAGGTTGCTAACATCCAACCTTCATACATTTTCTAAACTTTGGGACAAAACTCTAAAAATGGTTCATTCAAAAAATGATACAATACGTCTTTCACTTGTTATAAGTAATATGATTCAGAAATGGATCATTCCATTCCATTCCAATAGCCGTTATTGATTCCAATGGAATATACAATTCCATTCTTTCCCCAATAACATCATTTCAAAGTACATCTAAAAGAGTAGTCATTCATCATTTACCTCATCTTTCATCATGTTGTGTCTCGTTTGCACCTAACCAAACTTTTATAATCATCAAAAAGAATGTTGAATCCAATCGATTTTTTCTAGCCAAATTATTAATCATCCTACAATCAGCATCAACAGAAGGAGAATTTATAATATCTTGAAACTTCAATTCTAAATTATTGTTGTAAATTGTTACAACAATGGTCCATATGGCAGTAAATTGATACATAAATGGTCCATGTTATAGTTGACTGTTACATAATTGGTTTTTGTAATAGTAAACTGTCATAGGGACCATTTACGTAAGAATTTAATGTCATAGGGACTTTTTTGTAACACTTAACTGCGATGGGACCAGTTACGTAATTGTTTGCTACATCAGGCACCAAATATGTAATTGACAAATGCAGCTTTTTTATGTTGTCTATTTTAAATAACACAAACTAAAAAAATATCAGAAATAGCATAACACACACAGTAAACCAATCAAATTATCATAAAATAATGCATAAATGAGAATATACTTGAGTTAGTTTGATATGTTTAGAATGTAGAACATTTTTTCTATGAACTGAACACCATTTTACTGTTATACTATTTGGATGTATATTGTTTTTTTTTTCAAACTGATGCAATGTAGAGTGCTATAAAGCACACTTTCATGCTAACATAAAAAAGAAATACAATACAAATACCAAAACTTACATTTTACATACTAAACTTTTAAAAATTAAATCATAATTATGAGATGATCGATACCAGTCCCTGAATGGGTTGTTGGATTCCATAACAGTCATCTTTAAAAAGGTGCCATCAAGTTAAGTTGAACCTAAACTAACGACACAAAAAAAAATACTGAATCAGCTAAAAAACTAAAAGATTCTACAAATATGGTTTACAACCTATATAATCAAAACCCGGCATAAAAATGCCAAGGTGTAAATCCTAATCCATCAATGTTCTATATATTTTTTGTAAAGCACTAATTAATAATTGCAATACCTCTTTGGCTCTTTCTTATGAAAATTGCCTCCATCAAGCATTGAAGCCTTTTTGTTTTGAAAAACATGTGAGAAATGTTGAGCAATTCCTGCACCAATACTTGCGATCACTGGTATGCTCATAGCATCCGAGAATAGTTTTATCAGATTAATATCAAATCTTTTTCCCTGGCCTGGATATAAAAAATAAAAATTCATACATAAACTATAACACTTTTAACAAAAATAAAGAAAGAAAGAAACTGAAAAATGTGTGTGTCGTTTGATTATTATTTAGATACCATCACAGTTGAGCAAAATTTCACCAGTTTCTAATTCTTCTACAACTTTAGTAAGCTCATATTTGTATTTCATTAATGGTCCATTTTACTCTTTGCCTTATGATTTTTTATCCACTTATGAACGACAAAATAGAAACAAATGAAGGGTATATAAGTAATTTTGTCATTTGCATACAGAGGTTGAAAAAGAAGAGTAGAAGCACAATTTTGGTACCTAAGTATAGATGATTTTTATAATTTTGGTCCTCATTTTCAGTTTTTTTTTTACATATAGTCATTTTACTTGGAACAAAGAGCAAAAACATTTAAAAAAAAACCTCAAATAAGGTCGAAAACAGCAAGATATATTTTTTGGGGAAAAAAAAAAAACTAAAAGAGTCTGTTTACTTAGCGACCAAAAATGTGAAGTACACTAAAAAAGAACTAACCCGTTCAAGATATATGAGGGTGTGGGAAGTTCCAACAACATCCAGATGTAAACCTAATAAGGATAATTGATAATCAAGTTGGGATGCAAATTCAACAATTACATAGCAAATCCAGAAACAATTGCATGTACTGAAAAATAGAAAGTGAAATATATGTTAATGGCTTGTGACGCTCAAAGAAAGTGGGTTTTAATAGATCCATTCAATTGTTGCCTCGATTTACAATCAAATTCATGAGGTGGAAGACCTTCTATGTTGTCCAAACCATACTCGACAATTCTAATTTCAATCCAATAACATGTTTCTTTGTTATGTTTGTCGATAAAATTACTAACCTTACTGAAGTTCAATGTAAGATGGGACAAAGTAAATTAACATGAATTTATGACAAAAATATGTGTGGATACTTACCTGAACATTTTTTTTTGTGATGAATTTACTCTTTCAAGTTGTGTAGGACACTGAAAAAAAAAAAAAAAAAAAAAACTAATGAGAAAGAAAAATAGAGAAACTAAATCAAGAAAAACTGAACAAATATTAGGTAAAAAAAGGAAAATCAGCATACCTCAGCTAAGCAGACGTTTGGTTGACAAAAGCAGTGGAGGGAACAGATGTAGACGATTGAATTTTGGAGAGTTTTGACTTTAAAGGTAAAATCATTGTATCTCAGAGTATTAAAATTTTTCATACTTATCTATTGACCACATTATAAATCCCAATCAAATTAGCATAATTCTTGGACGAAACAAAAGGTAAGAAACTCCTAACCTGCTCAATCACTGGTCCATTTGAGAGATCGAAAGCAGCAGCATTGAGTTACACAATTTCCACTAAAATTCATAAGAATAATTATTAAACTGTAAAGACTTCCCAGATCGTGAAAAGTAATCAGGTGCAAGACTGAAACTATCCTACAAATTTACATCAAATACTCGTAAGAAACACGTAAATAAAAACCGATCAACAAAACCCACATAAGAATTAGGGTTTAGATCAATGTTATTGTTTGAAAGGGTTATATGAGTGGAAAAATTAGTAAATATGAAGATTTTGAATGGAAACAAAACCCTACCTTGTTTACATCTACGACACCGATGAGAAAGTTCACTTTATCATCATTCGAGAACAACGTTGTGTTAATTTTCAACGCCATCAGTGGAGAAAGCCATGGATTAGGGTAGACAGATCAGAGATGGGGAGAAATTGGGTTTTCATGGCCACATGAATAATCATGGTGGCGGAAGCTGCTGAGTCGCTTTGCTTGTCGCAGTCTGCATTCTCCTGCTTCTTTAATGGATGCTATGGCAGAGGCGGTGTCGGTGAAAGCTAAAACGGAGTCCGATTGATGGTCATTTTCATCGCGTCTCTATTCCCATCATGACCAACAACGAAATCTGAGATGGTTTTTTGTCAATCAAAGCAAGCAGATGGGGAATCATAATCGGTGGGTATGGAAGAAAGACCCTTCTAGGAGGAGGTCATATGGCGGTGGAAGAATCGGGAAGAGATTGGACGAATTCCACATTTATCGGTGGAGGGATTAAGCGGGGATTAAACAAACCATGGTAGACTAACTAACCCAAGGAACAGTATCTGTGGTCAGGCGGCACTGTAGCTAAGGATGGATATATATATATATATATATATATATATATATATATATATATATATATATATATATATATATATATATATATATATATATATATATATATATATATATATATATAAAAGGATAGGATTAAATGAGAACGCCTAAAAGGTTGAGAACGCGACAACACTTATCAGCCAATCATTTTATTAGGGTATTTAAGTAAATTTGTATTTAATCTATTTTTTAATTAATATAATACAATTAATAATCAATATATTATCCATTAATAATTTCCTATAATTAAGGGATATTCCATAGTTATCGTTCAAGGAGATATTGAATTGAAGATACGATTTCCAGGGACGATTTCGAGTATAGCAATCGGGATTTCATTCGAATTTTGTCTATTGTTAATCATTTACGTTTGAAGATAACAACGCAATATACCATTCGTGATTCAAATCAATATCAATGTCGGACTGTTTTGATTACAGTAGCGATGATACTAGGGGTGAGCATGGTGCGGTTTTCAGACCAAACCGAACCACAAACCGCATGGTGCGGTTTTTGCATTCTTAAAACCGTTGGGTGCGGTTTTGCAATGGTTCGGTTTTTCGGTTTTTAATTGCGGTTTCGGTTTGTATCGGTGCGGTTTCGGTTTTTAAACCGTGTTAAGAATTTCGTGCAGTTTTCTTATGTTTTTTCGTGCGGTTTTTTTAAACTGTAAGAACTGAAAACCATGTGCATGTAAGCTTGTATTGTGCTGTTTTTTTTAATACATTCATTTTCAGCTCAAAACAAAATTATATAATCAAAAATTGTAACTCGCTTAAAATACAACTTGTCACTACTCTTACAAACTAATTAATGATTGAAGGTTGGTTGATTTTGAGTTAATTTGTTACAAGCTTATTACATGTAATCGATTAGTACGTTTGGCTAACAATAGAACATTTCTTTTGCACCCCATATAGTTTTATACAAACACAAAATAAACATATAATAAATATATTATCGTTTATAACTATTTTAAATAGAATGTATATAATATACATTGATTGATTTATTACTATACACACTTGCGGTGCGGTTCGGTTTTGATGGATCGGTTTTTAGGATAGAAACCGCACCGCACCGTTGACCTTCGGTTTTTGCAAAAATTAAATCCGCACCATTGGTTTTTGCAACGGTTTCGGTTTTTCAGTTGCGGTTTTGTCGGTTTTTCTTTAGTCGGTTCGGTTTTTGCTCACCCCTAGATGATACAGAAAACGATGATCAATATGGCGAAGAAGAAATCAACTGTAATGAATATGATGACGACGATTCCTATAATTTTGATGATCAATTCAACGGAAGAAATCAATTATCTGATTATGCGAGTGAAGGTAAATAATGAAAACAATGTCAATATCTTGTAAATACAGATCGTGTTTTTCAATATTTATTGAATTTTTGTATATGTTGAATAAGACCGGAGTACATATTTGTATATGATTAGTCATATATGTTGCATGTATTAATTACGTAATGCTGGTTTATATCACATATCGTTGTACAGGAGTCCTTCGTTGGTGATTTTTTCTTAAGTTTAATACAATGTTGATTAAGTTTGATAATCATTGGTGATTATGCGTTATTACGACTCAAATAAGTAAACAATTCAACTCTGGTTACTGTTTCACAGATGTTTATTATGATTATAAAGTTATGTAGTTTATGTATACGTAATTCATAGAAATTTATATCAGGTCTTGCATGTCGTATTATTGTTTTTTGTTGTCTTAAAAACAGGTACAAATCGAACTGATTCTGAAGAGGAATCATTCAATAGTAATGTTGTTGACTCGCCTGGTGGGAAAACCAAGTTGTGGAAACCTATTGTTCCTAAAGATTTTATGCCAGATGTAGATGCTATATATCAATCATTAGAGGAGGCGGTTGAAATGTATAAATTATATGCAGATAAAGCAGGTTTTTATGTCAGGTTAAATACGGTAACGAGGTTTGGTGACAAAAGCATTAAAAAAAGATATGTAGTGTGCAACAAAATGGGTAAAATACCTAACAGATCAACTGACACTTTGGATCCTGAGGGGAGTGGAAGGAATAAACGAAACTCAAACTTCAAAATTACGGACTGCAAGGCATTGATAAAGTTTGAAAGGTTACATATGCAAACTAATGCTTGTAAAATATATGAGTTTGAAGAGAATCACAACCACCCCCTAGAGACTAAAGAAGAAAGACGGTATTCCAAACGTGCACGACGACTTAGTTATAAAGACAAGGAGTTTATAGTGCGTTCTTCAACATCTAACATTGGTGCAACAAAGGCACACAAGTTACAAGCTAGTTTGCAAGGAGGTTATGAAAACGTTGGCCCTGAAGCAACTGATTATAAAAATTTCAGAAAGAATGTGGGAAACATTATAGGTGACAAGGATGCACAGCTGGTTGTTGACAAAATGAACATGAGGAAAGATTAGTTACATAATTACACATTTGAGTATAAATGTGTTGATAGTGTGTTAAACGCAATGTTTTGGGCGGATGAAACCGATAAGTTATATTACAAGGAGTTTGGAGATGTGATATCATTTGATGCTACATTCCGAACAAATAAGTATGCTCTTATACTCATTACACTTTTTTTTTATTTAAGTATGAATATTGATGTTTTTTTGACTTTGTAATCAATATTGAATCTGTTTTTAATTACCTTTTTGATACAGGTATGGAATGATTTTTGTGCCGTTTACAGCCATTGATAACCACAAACGTTCAATAAACATTGGGGCAGGTTTGTTAAGCAACGAGTCAATAGAATCTTATCGTTGGTTGCTCGAAGCTTTTTTGAAAGCACATGTAAAACACCCTCAATTAGTGTTAACAGACCAAGATCCAACAATTCTACAGGCCGTTGAAGCAATATTTCCTACTTCTAATCATCGTTTATGTATGTGGCACATTATGAAAAAACTACAAGCCAAGGTGTGTATATTTTGGTCTAAGTTAACACGCAACATGTTTTATTCATTAATGATTTACACAGTTTTACATATTTTTAATAACGATTAGCATACATATTGTTTATTCATAGTTAATCTAATAAATTTCTATTTTTTTTAGGTTTCAGCCGATTTTTTGAAAAACACTGATTTTCGTAAGCGTTTTACAAAGCTTGTTTGGAATGTCTATATCGAGCCTGAAGTGTTTGAATCAAGGTCGAAACTGCTTATGAGAAAATTCAAACTACAAGACAAAAGATGGTTCAAAGACATGTACAGGGATCGAAAACTTTGGATTCCAGCCTATTTTAAAGACATGCCACTACACGGTCTGATGAAAACTACTTCAAGGTCTGAAAGCGTGAACTCATATTTTAATAAATACTCTAACTCTGGTAATTTGCTTATCTATTTCATGATGAACTACGACACCGCAATTGGAAAGCAACGAAATGCTCAACAGAAACTAGAACATGATACAAAAAATGCAAAGCATGAAATGACGCTTCCAAGTGGCTTACTAGAACATGCAGCTGTGGTTTACACTAAAAAAATTTTCTTTGAGGTCAAAAAGGAAATATTTAAAGCAGCCTGGTACTGTTCTATCGACAGTGTTGAAAAGATTGACAGGTGGCAAGTTGTTATGATTACACAAACGGATAAGAGCAAACAGTTGAAGATAAAATGCAAGGTTATATTCATCGTTTAAACGCTTTTCATTAGTCATCATAAAAGTATATTATATCATTATTTTTAAATTACATATATTTTTTTCATTATTATGCAATAACCACCAACTAATATGTTACTTCAATCAGTTACTAACATACATTATTTTTATTATACAATGTAGGTTGAACTAAAGTTGCCTGAAAAAGAAGTTAAATGTTCATGCAATCAATTCATACGTACTAGCATTTTGTGTCATCATATTTTTGTTGTATTGAAAAACAACCATATTGAAGAGATTCCAAAGCAGTATATTCTAAGAAGATGGAGAAGGGATGCAATTTCCAGCCATTTGCTTGCCATGAAACATGTTGCCATGGAAATAGAAGATGACACCTTTAAACTTCTAACAGAGGCATACAACAATATTGAATACTGGTTGGATCATTTCAAAAGAAGCAAAGAGAAATTGTTGGAATTTGTTGAAAAAACATGTACGTTGAAGCAGGCAGCAATGGAGTTTGGCAGTTCCAGCCAAACATCATCTGATAACGATGAAGAAGAAATTATTCGGATGCTTGGAATACGCAGCATTCCTGATGAAATAAATATCCATCCACCTGCATCTATACGTACCAAAGGTAGTGGAACTAAGAAAAGAATGGTTAGTGCTATTGAGAAAGCCGTTGCAGCTGCAAAGAAAAAAACCAGAATGTGCACAGGTTGCAATCAATATGTTAACCATAATTTGAGGACTTGCAAAGTAAGACTTGCACGAGAGTCAAAAGCAGCTTAAAATTGCCCAGTCGTTTTCCCAATAGATTTTACTTTTCTATTACATTTATGAATAAGAATATGTTTCTATGATTTAGTAGGTTATGTTATCTTAAACCACTTTCATTATTTTTAACGTTTTTATTTTATTCATAGATGAATAATAGCAATGCCAAATTTGGTAATGTTAACAGATTAATGATATTATCTGGCATTTAAACCTCTTTTATTAGATTAAAACAATTCTCACTTACAATAGATATACTTTTCCTTTCTTGAAATTATAAAACCATCAATCATTATATACTATAGTCATATACAATCCAAGCAGTATTCATAGTTTATTGTATGTTGTTAGTAGTATATCTTAATAACAAATGTTTGTACGATTAATTTTTAAAACAGCTATACATCATATATTGATTTACATTTGCGTTTGGGTAAATTTTAGTCATAAGTTTAACCATGGTCGACTTTAAACCCTTAAGTATAGTCAATAATGAATAACATCATAAATACATTAATTATTTTCAACATATTGATGATATGAAAATTGTTAAATACTCTTCTGTTTAAGATAAAACAATTTGCATTTAAAGTATAATATGTTAGGAATAATTCAAGTAAGTGTTTATGCTATTATTCAATATTTAAACAACAACATACTTTAAGATATAAACCCACCAACAATCATTATATAATATAGATATGTTCACTTTAATTATTAAAAATTCTGATTGTATGTTGATAGTAAAATAGCATATTAACAAATGTTTGTTAGTTAGAATCATTACTAAATATACACTAAAACTATACCATCAATGTTAATCATTATTTTTTAACATAACTTAATTTTTCAAATGTTAATGTAAAATTATAACTACTAAAATATCACTAGTCCATTACTAAAATTACTAAACCAAAAGTAAGTATTGTACGTTCAGCAACCCAAGTTAACATCCTTAGCATACAAAAGCATTGTTTTTAAACTATCCAAAAGAAACCATTGAAGTCATAACTAAAATAACTTTTTTAACATAATTAACTTAAATCATCCAATCTCCTGTGAATTTCTTCCTTTGCAATGGCCAACATTTGAGAACGTTGTTTTGAAGGAATCTTGTGGAATTCATCAACCTTTTACAGCACATAATCCTTTTGCACATTATATTCATGAGTGAGGATTTTTTATAAATACTTTGTCCTCAGTTTAACAAGTTGATCATCTTGTGCAGAAGACTCGTTCTTGAACCCAGCTTTAAACTCATTCATACTTCCACCCATATATGTTTCCATGTGACGCATCGTAAACACACCACAATCAATGTTGTTGTTTATTGTTCTCCAAGGCATTTCCAGTCTATGTGGCATCACATGTGAAAACATCTCAGCTTTTGGATGATTATGAGATTTTAAGTAATCAACTATGTACTCTTTCTAAAAATGTAAAAAAAACATTGTCAACACATATGAAATTTTATTAAGTATGTAAAGTAATTTTTATTAATCACTTACAATGATTTGGGGCAACTGACCATATCTCTCACCATCAGGATCATCAACTTTGCTGTTGTCAACGATTACAAACTCTGGTTGTTGTAGATTGATCACAAAAAGGAAAATGTGGAAGGAACGGATGATTGGTAGGAAAAGCTGCAACGTTTATTAATTACAATTGTATTCACTTTATTTAATATTCATATTTGATCAATGATAAATACACATGTAAGTAAACTGTGGAGATATATCTCTTACCAATCCAACAAAACGTAGGCTTGCGTCCATATCTTCAATAGAAAGCACCAAATTCTCAATGAATTTATCTTTACGTTGACTTTCTGTTAAATCACTTTCAAGATACGAATTCTGTGATCGATTTTTAAAAAATCATTAACTTTTTTATATGTTGTATTTAAAAAATAGTATAATCAACATTGAATAATATTAAATTATACCGTCACATCTGTCTTGCAATAAACTCTCAGAGGCGATTCAGGTGCACGCTTACTTTCATCAAGATTCAACACTTGACTCCAATAATCAATGACATGGCCAAATAGTTCACATGTTGGAAAAATACTTTCCATGTGAAACCCTCTGAGCAGAAAAACCATCCATAGTGTGGAATACTATATCACTGCAAAAGACGTGAACAATTAATACTATTTTTAATAAGCAAACAATAAAATTAAGTAATTCTAAAAATATTTTAAATGCAACTTACTTTGGCTCTCCCTGGAGAGAGAATATCCATTCTGCTACACATTTTTCCTGCCGTGGAACTCCTTTGATGATATCAACAGCCCGTATAACGTAAGGAGATTTCAGATATTCGGATTTCATGCGAGGCCTGTACCCTCTTCTACTAACCCAATGTTCATCATTGTTGAACGGTACTACAGACAAAGGAATTGGCATTTCCATTTTAGATGGTGGTGTATTCTTAAAATATTTTGTTCCAGATCTATTCACGAAGTCTGCATATTCCTGTGACATTTGAATACTACCTTTTGCTATCGGGGAGTTTTCCAACTGTTTGTTAGTTGTAGCTAGAATCAGCGTACGTTCAATTTCAGCCTCGTTATCATACCACCATTGAGATTGATCTGGTTCCTCTGATGCAGAAACTTCAGTAAACAAATCATTTACTTTGTTTTTCCATTCTTTGACCAACTGATTATCAGGATATTTCTTGACAGCATCATTTATTTTGTCTTCCAACCCTTTCTTTTGCTGCAATATCATGTTGTACATCTCCTTTATTGTTGAAATAGTTGTCTAATTAGGTCACCACAATAGAATTATGTTACAAACCAAATAAAAACATTAATATGTCAGTTAGTATTAATTAATACTTTAGAAACTCATTATTCAAATGTGAATAGGTAGTTAACTACCTCAACACTTTCCCCACTTCCACTAAAAATATCATCTCCTTGATTTCCCTACGAAAAGCAACACAATATTAGTTGTTGTACTAATAACTTATTATTTAGTAATGATTATATTATATTACTACCTTACACCTCGCATCTCCTGCATCATTTCCCTGTCAATAATGTATGAATGTAATTAATTTATACTATACCAAATAAACAAATAATAAATTTCATATGCATTGTTCAATACAATTAAAATATTACCTGAACTTTTTCTTGCCCTACATTACCAGTTCCCGATGCTTCATTGATGACTTGAAATGGATCTTGCAATTCACCCATACCCAGACCAATTGTCCTACACTATACTCTTTCTCGCTCACGTAGTTTATCAACATTCCAACAACATATTGTTGGTCTGCATCGTACAATCTTCACTGAATCGCATCGAACACTTTCTACGTATAGCAACTAGTACAAAGACAAATAAAACATGTATTACTTAAATACACTTTAATGAATCTGCACACATAAGGCTACAAATATTGAATGACAGTTTAATTTAAAACAAATCATACCAGCAGTAATATAATTGGCCCAACATAGAATCCTTTTTTGCTGTTTGGATTCCATGCACTTTTTGTCTCCTTAAGGCAATCAAAAACATATCCACACCAATCAATGTCACTTAGATCCATGTCTTTCGTCACTTTTGATAACATCAACAGGTCACATGTGCCCATGCTCATCGACTGACCTAGTGTATTACACAACAGGACAAAGATGTTTACTTTAAACATTAAATCTGCACATGTTGATTGCATAATAACTTGTTGAACTGCCCTTGGTCTAATATTATCTTCATCTTCGAATTGTTTTCTCCAAATAGTTATTGTGTCGTCTGTGACTTCTCTATAAGGCATGGACTTTATTGTAACATGTCCCAGAGGCAGACCCAACATTTCGTGAATAACTTGCCGATTGATTTGTATCTCTCCATGATGAAGTTTGAGTACCATCCTATCTGCGTTAAAATTCCTGACAATATAATGCCCCATAATTGATGCACACCCATCCACTTTCATATTCAACAAATGCCCCAGACCAATAGAAGAAATATAAGCTTCCTTTCCCTTGCTAAGGTTATGCATACAACTGTACAAAATATTTGGAGATGTCCGTACTTGTATTCGCCTAGCTTCTTCTGCACCACTTGCTACAACTTTAGGCAGTTTTCTTGGCTTCAATACATTTCCTTCTTTATTCCTTTGTCTTTTAAATTTCTTCACATTTTCTTTGTCATCATCTTTGAATGAAGTATGATGCCTTCTCTTTTTCCTTGTTACCACAATTTTGTCAGCTTCAAAATCAGACTGTTCATCTTCGTCAAGGTTCTTGACAGTAACATTATCTTTTCCTGTTAAGACATATTTAACACTATAAATGATTATAAATAAATTACCAAACCAATGCTATACTAAATTTATTAAAAAAATAACACTACCTGAAAATGAGTTTATAACAACAACTTCATCACCTTTTGTTTTACATCTATCAAAACGTCTTTTTGTTCTCAATTCATTTTCCCTATTTAGTCCACTGTCTTCTGTCAAGTCATAACTTTCAATCAAACCTGCCAATAATTAGACAACATAATCATCACTGAAGATACTGTAATATACAAGTTACATTACATGAAATCATCATTCATACCTTTTTTTCTGTATATTTTTTTTTAGCTTTTGAAAACCTTGAATTTCCTCCATCAAACTTCTTCACATTAACTTTGGGTTTCCTATTCTTTTCTATTAATAAATACAAAACAAACAAGTTATTAAAACTAGCTACAACATCAAAATCTAAATAAATTTATTTCTAAACAAGTACATTACTTGAATCTGAGCTCAAAACTACAACTTTAAGATCCCTTCGCATTGAATGAGCTGGTGTGCGATTAACACGTTCCCCCACACCTGTCCAAAAAATAAGACATATAATCACTATAGATTCAAATTGATATTTAACATTTTAAATTTCATATAATCATCATCACCACCAGTTTGTTTTTTAGTTTTCTTCTTAGGTGTTGAACACTTCTTCTGTCCTTGTCTCCTAATCTGAGGTTGTACTAGTTCGTTTCCTTCATTGTCTTCATCTTCAATATCAATAAGTAATGGATTGGATTCTTCATTAGTGAATTTGATGAATGCCGTCTTTAGTAATATCCTCTCGCTTTTCTTTCTACCTAATAATAGAATTAAAATACATTAACCATTTATAACTCAGAATTGAATCATTAACAACTCAAATAATCATCCATTATACTTACTAAACACAAACACAATTAAACACATACCCAAAAAACAGAGGAATGTTTACAATAATCATCAATAAACAAACAGTGTACTTAACTTACTCACATAAAATAGTTGGGACTCTTACACCATTATTCTTTACATACAAAACATACTCAATAAAGTACCTATTCACAAATGAATATGTCTTTAACAATACACAAAGCATACAACCAACAACAAGGAATAATACTAGAAAAAGTACTTATTTCTAAAAAACAATCGGATTTTACAAGTAATCATTAGTAATAAATGACAATTATACCCTTCGTTATTATTTTTCTACTAAACACCATTCACAATCTAATACTAACATCAATTACTCCTCTTTTCCCCAAAATCAGAGTAATGTTTACAATAAATCAACAAACAAACAGTGCAATTAACTTTCTCACATAAAACAGTTGGCACTCCTACATCATTATTCTTTACATACAAAATCATGTACAGGATCAAAACCACATACATACTCAATAAAGTACCCATTCACAACTGAATATCACTTTAACAATATACAAAACATACAACCAACAACAAGGATTAATACTAGAAAAGTACTTCTGTCGCACAAACAATCGGATTTTACAAGTAATCATTAGTAATGAATGACATTTATACCCTTCGTTATTATTTTTCAACTAAAAAACATTCACAATCAAATAATAACATCAATTACTCTTCTTGTGCTACTTATAATGTAAAAAAAGCCCTAATTTTTGGGTTTACGTAACCTTATTTCAGTTCAAAGTAGTCGACTACGATTACACATGTATATGCATCTTAGAACTATCAAACACAATCATAAACTATTGATTTTTAAGCACATTCAATATCACAATACCGTAAATTCGAAACTCATCTATAATTACCATTTTCATTTAAACAATCAAATACACCAATGTGTTATTTGTAAAACACAACATTTAAATCAACATTCATCAGAGATGAAGAATCAATACAGTTCATAATCGACGATATAAAGAAAAAACGAAAGACCCAACTTCTAGGGTTTTAAGAATCGTTAAATGTACACATTAACAAAAACTAAACACACTAATACACCCGTTTTCCAGTCAATCGACATTCAATAAAGATTAGAAACCTTACTTTTTCCACTTTGATTGATCAACGACGACATTCCTTCACCTTCGACGCTTCACAGAGTTCTGAATGCAAAATACCTCTTCACGGATGAACAGTATTAATCGCATGTGGTATAATCGTTTATCTATGATGCTATTTTTCATTCAAGATATGATCGAATCATCCAAAAGATTAAACGTTAACTGTGATTACTAAAACATAGGAACGGTTTCTTTTAATTTTCAAACTTACCCGATATATTCAAATTGGATGACATCATAAAATTACTTGAATACCCTTTTATATTTTTTTTAATTAAAAAAACAATTAAATTCATTTATTATTTTCTTTAAATTAATGATCAATGATATCCTTAGATTATAAATATTTAATGTACCAGATTTGTTCTCGCGTTCTCAACCTTTTAGGCGTTCTCATTTGATCCTTTCCCTATATATATATATATATATATATATATATATATATATATATATATATATATATATATATATATATATATATATATATATATATATATAGGTAAGTTCAATTGAGAAAAAATAAAAGGTTGAGAATGGGGGAATCATTCTCAGCCAATCATTTTATACATGTAAAACACATTTAGATTAAGTCATTAAAGACACGCTGTTTTTCTGAATCGTTCATTCGTTCTTCATCAACAACATTTGTTATTTATTCATCTGGATCGTTCCTCTGTTCTTCATCAACATCATATATTCTCCATCAACATCATCTGTTCTTCATCAACGTCATCTGTTCTTCATCAAAAAAACATCAACGTCACCTGTTCATCATCAAAAAACATCGACACTTCATAAAACATCAATTGTTCATCAAATATCTTCGTTATTTCATCAAAATGTTGTGATTCATCATCAAAAACATTTATTCATACTATTAAGTGTAAGTCGTGATTCAATCTTATCCAGTTTCATTGATGTCAAGCAAAATCGATAAACATAATCCATATTTATCGATGTCACATCATTTTACGATCACCAGTCATCGAAACTTCATCAATCGAACCTTCACCAATATCAAAAAACAGATAGCAATCGAAAGTGCATCAAGATAACCATATATTTGAAGATTTTTTTTAATCGATTTTCAGGCTTGAAAAACGAAGTTTTTCATAAAAAAATTCACAAATTTTGATCTAAACCTACTGATTATTGATTAATTTTGATAGGATTTGATTTGTGTTGTAATTATTGGCTTCAATTGTTAATTTTTTTACCATAATTATATAAGTTAATTTATTTGCACGCCAACTGTTCGATGAAATGCATAAACTAAATATATCACGTAATATTCACAAGTGAATATGTCTTTACACGAGAATCAATGTATGTCTTTTAAAAATACAGAGTAACTATGTAATTCATATGTGAATAACATATAAAAATTATTTTCACATGCAAATGCATGTAATATTCACAAATGAATACAGGTAATATTCATAAATGATAATGTATTTTTTTCGGAAAAAAAAAACATTGTTTTGAGGTCCTAAGCAAGTTTGTAATTCATATGTGAATAACATATAAAAATTATATCTGCGTGTGAACATATGTAATATTCACACATGAATATACATGTAATAATCAAATATGAATATATATATATATATATATATATATATATATATATATATATATATATATATATATATATGTATTATTCACAAATGAATAAATATGTCAATAAAACCGAGAACTAAAAAATATATAAAGTTAAAGATAAAAAAAGCATTTGATAAGAATATATATTTATTCACATACAACTAATCTTTTTAGGTTAATAAAATAATTATATAAGCATATATATTTTTATTAATGTTATATTCATTTGTGAATAAATGATAATTTTTTTTTCGGAAAATTATAAAAATAGAAAAACGTCATTTTGAGGCCCTAAATAGTCCCGAATGGCCGAAAAACACCGTATGTCACGGCGAAGCAGTGAGTTTTGTAAATCGCACCATTTTACATCAAATATGCGAATTTCGTCCAATTCCGAGACTAAACTTCATTGCGGCAAACTGTTTTGATGATGTCACTAAATTTTCATTCCTACTAGTGATGACATCATCATAACATGCTATGTATTCATATAGAGGTGGCAATCGTGTCGTGTCGTGTCGGGTTCGTGTCGTGTCGAAACACTAAACGGGTTGAAAGTGTTTGACCCTAATCCGATCCACTTAATTAACGTGTCGTGTCGTGTCAACCCGTTTATTTTCGTGTCGAGTTTCGGGTTAGGGCTATACCTTGAAATATGTCGTGTCATGTGAGGTTAAAAGATTGAGCATGTTAAAAGAGTAGGAGTTCGGTAGGCGGAAAGGAAAAACTAATAGTTTGGAGGCAGAATAGATGAAGTCATAACAAGTTTATATGACAAAATTAAAAGAGTGGGAGTTGGGGAGGCGGATGAAAAGGTCGCGAGGATGTGAGAGTAGTGAAAGAGACTAGGTAGTTTGGGAGAGAATGGAAAAACTGAAATTAAGTCTTGATCTAGACGACTAAGTCATTTCAACATTACAAAACGACTCAATTCGAAGGTTTTCTTTTACTTATGGTTTCGGTTTTGTATCTTTCTAGTTTATTTAAATAATTCAGAAAACTTGCATATAAATAAACGGGTCATTTTTGAGTCATATTCAAGTTGAAATTCTCAACCCTAACCTTACCTGTTTAATTTTCGTGTCGTGTCGTGTCAACCCATTTATTTAAACGGTTTGAAATATCTTACCAAAACCCATTTATTTCGTGTCGGGTTCGTATCGAGTTTCGTGTCGTGTCAATTTTTGCCACCTCTATATTCATTTATGAATAAAGTTTAGAAATCATTACGACATATTTACTGTTGATGTTACTAACTTCCATCCCACTAGTAAAAACATCATTGTAATCTGTTATTTGTATTTATGTGAATAAAATATACATGTATATTTATTTATTTTGTGAATACAACCTTTATATATAAAAATAAAAAATACACTATAAGAATTGGTTTGTGAATAGTTTTTTTTGTATATTGTAACAATATTATTTTACATGTAAAATCAACATTATACTAAAACAAACAACATTGTATTGGTTAATGAATATCATTTGCATTTGAATTTAACACAATCAAAATGAAGAATATATTAAACTGTATAACATTTACACGTGAATATAAAAACATATTGTCTTCGTCAATGATATCTTCTCAATTACGTCAACCAATCGTCAACCACCAGGATATGAACAAACCATTGATTGAAATGTTATTCTTTTATTGAGTTATAACGATACCTGAAAAACATGTGAATACACATAAAAAATGTTAAAAATATACTTTTAGTTCATAATAATAGCGATTTATCACATTCTAATTATCACATGATATTTTCACACATGAATGTATAATCATATGTGAATATTATATGATATATGTTGTTTATATTGTATATTTACATGTGATATTACATGGTATATACACAAATGAATATTACATAGTATATTCACATATGAATATTATATGGTAGATTTACATGTGAATATTATATAGTATATTTACTTGTGAATATTACACATTCTAGTCACATCTAAATATTGCATGGTATATTCATCCATGAATATTATACAGTATATTCACATATGAATAATATATAGTATATACACTTGTGAATATGATACAATATATTCATATTTAAATATTAAACGATGCATTCACTTGTGAATATTACATAGTATTATCAATTGTAAGTATTAGATAATATATTCACTTATGAATATTAGATGATATATTCATATGTGAATATTACACAGTTTATTCATATATGAATATTACACAGGATATTAACATATGAATATTACAAGGTATATTCACAAATATATATAATTTTTATATGTTATTCACATATGAATAACATATAAAATTATATATTTGTTTTGTGTTTTAATAATCATATACTGATTAAGGTGCGAAAACATATTCATATGTGAATATAACGTGATAATTTAGTTTATGCATTTCATCAAACAGTTGGAGTGCATACAAGTAAGCTTTTTCAAAAATGCTAAAAACAAGATACTTTGACTATTTAAAACTTACAAAATAGTAGATTGATAGAGAATTATATGAAATTTTTCCAAAAAAAAAAATGATTTGATGTTTTTCTAACCTTAATTTCGAAATTTTGTTTGATGATCGATGTTGAATGAATGATATGAAGTGAAGTTGTTGTTGATTATCGATGATGTTGATCTAATGACACTAAGAGTATAATTAATCGTAGATGTTGAAGATATGCTTGTATTCAAGCAAAATTGAAGGTTGGATTGAAAGAACCAAAAACAAAATTTTTTTGTCTACTGTTGAATGACGTTGATGAACGTGTTTTTGACGAAGATGGATGATTGATTAACACTGGATGATGTTGATTGAGGATTTAATTGAAGAAATCTGGATGATCGTTGAAGTTTGGAGAAGAAATTTGGATAATGAACAATGGAGTAGTAATGAATTTGAATTGTTATCAAATTATCCACAGTTACGTATATGTGATTGAAGGATATCATATCATATTTACAAGTTTGCCACCGTGTATTTTATGTTAAGGTGCTAATTAAATGATTGGCTGAGAATGATCCCCCCATTCTCAACCTTTTTTTTTCTCAATTGAACCCTCCTCTCTCTCTCTCTCTCTCTCTCTATATATATATATATATATATATATATATATATATATATATATATATATATATATATATATATAATTTATCCATCCTTAACTACAGTGCCTGACCACACCACAGATACTATAATAATAATAATAATAATAATAATAATTTAATGGTCATTCCGTTATTATATTGCTATGGCTATTCAATAATTTCTTATTTAATCCAACCAAATAGGTCGATAGACTACATTTTATGATGACTATAAATGACATTTTAAGTACAATAATTTAGACATTTTAAGTATAATAATTTAGATATTTTAAGTATAATAATTTAGGTTTGATCACATGTATATGTAATTTAGAAATATTTATTCGTCACATGTGTTCAATAAATATAGAACTAACGAAACCATAGTGAATGTTATAGAGTAGGGGTGTGCATTAAACCGCACAAACCACATAAACCCCTCGCACCGCACCAAACCACACCGCATAATGCGGTTTTGGACGCTCGTGGTGCGGTTTGCGGTTTGTAGTTTTCATAAACCGCACTATGCAGTGCAGTTTGCGGTTTATAGTTAACAAACCACGGTTCAAACCGCACTGCAACATACCATATACACACACACATACACAACATGCTAGATCTTTACCACTTTTAATACCATTAATAATGTTTATGAGATTTCAATTGATAAATATGAGTCAAAATGGGAAACCAACAATATCAAAAATATGTGTTTACAGTACCATAAGTTCATATTATAATTTTAAAATATTGTAAAATATTTTGATGTTATGCATAAAGAAGATGCTTATATAGAAAATTAATCTTTTCATCATAGAATATAGGGATAATGACTTGAAAGGGTAACGAACTTTCGACTTTTGTCACATTTAGTCACTAAACTTTTTTTCGTTATCTATTTGCCATTGAACTATTGAAACTGTTCACATTTTACCCTTATGACCGGCTACCCTCTAAAAAGTTAAATGACTAAATGTGAACAAACTTCCTCTTGTATTATGTTTTAGCAAATTATTTATTTTTATTAAATTGTAGCAACATTTGTTGATGAAGAAATCTATGAAATAGAAAAAAAAAACAAAAAAACAAAAAAAAAAACCCTGAAAATATATTTAAAAAAAAAACAAAAAACCAAAACCGAAATACAAAACCAATGGTTTGATATTTTCCAAAATAAAAAATCAAAATTTCCAATCTGATTTTGGTTTTACAAAAAAATGAACCATTCTCACTAATGTGAATTATGACCATTGGTTTGGCATTCGAAATTTGTGACATCCCATGAATATGTAGTTACAACATCGTCTGAACTCGTAATTCATAGTAAGGGGTTAGAGTATCATCGCATGAATACATAGTTACAACATCGCCTGAACTCGTAATTCATCACCTACAGGTTATGGGCATGCTGGTGTTTCCACTGTGTTGTCTAGAATAGTCCGTGATCGCCATCTATACTTTGGTAGATGACTACATCACCACATTGCTGGTTAAGGTTATGGTATCTCCTTTCATCCTACATCACATATTCATCATCATCTATATACCTAATTATCATCACCTTTCTATCATCACATATCTCTAATCATTTTATTTCATCACACACCAACTATTTCATCTACCCATGTTTCATTCGCAATATATTTGTAGATATAAAATAAATACACCGTTTAAATCTTTTAAAACATGTATAAAATCGTTCATCCAGCATGGACAACAAGTATTCAAATAATATGCACACATAACACGTCATTTATATAAAATACTTCATATCTATGTGTAAGATGAAAATAACTATATCTACCATAAAAATCTCATAAATGCTTCCTAACTTCGAACCCCAAGGTTTACTCTACTAAAACTTCATATTTTTGGCTCTCTGAACCTAGAAGGGTCCAGATCTATCACACCAAAAAGCTCAAGATAGCTCTTCCTCTCACTCTACACACTCAAGCTCGCTAGGGTTCTTACTTATGGGAAAGGTAGTGGCAATTGAAGGCCATACGTGCCTTTAAATATGGCTCGGGCCCAAAGATTTAGGGTTTCTGCCAACAGCGCAGACTTGCCGAGTCACCTCACCGACTTGTCGAGTCCATTCATTAATCCGAGTCATCAGTCGCGACCTTACTCGACGAGTTGAGGCGTCAACTCGCCAAGTCTCTCTTCTTAACTCAAAAGAAAAATACTTAAATTATGATACCTGGAAATCCGGATGTTGCATTTTGTTTTTTTATTTCATAGATTTCTTCATCAACAAATGTTGCTACAATTAAACAAAAATAAATAATTTTGCTAAAACATAATACAATAGGAAGTTTGTTCACATTTAGTCATTGAACTTTTTAGAGGGAAACAAACTTTCGATTTTGTTCACATTTAGTCACTAAACTTTTTTTCGTTATCTATTTGCCACTAAACTATTGAAACTGTTCACCGGTCATAAGGGTAAAATGTGAACAGTTTCAATAGTTCAATGGCAAATAGATAACGAAAAAAAGTTTAGTGACTAAATGTGACAAAAATCGAAAGTTCGTTACCCTTTCAAGTCATTATCCCTAGAATATAAAGCACCACACACTTATTATATTTAAAACTAAATTTAATATTTATGTTTATGAAACCGCATAAACAACACAAAAATCGCAAAACTGCTCGCACAAAACCGCTGCACATAACGCAGTTTATTACCTTTGCGATGCGGTCTGCGGTTTCCAAAAATAACAAACCGCATATGCGATGCGGTTTGCGGTTTTGAGGATAAAGAGCACCAAACCGCATCGCGAACACCCCTACTATAGAGTTTAATAAAGGGAAAAGTGTCTAGGTTGGTATAATAATTGTAAGTTTCTATTCCTTATAAAATCTAGAGTAAATTACATAAGTGATACATTCGTATCCAAAAAGGTAAAAAGCCTTTTGGCTTCCTTAATTGATATACATGCACACGCATGATCTTCCTTTGTTTAATTAAATATAAGTTTTTGAGCTCGATTAATGATATACATGTATTTTTATTTGTTTAACATCGCTTTCGTTCAAAGTTAAATTTTAGTGTCAAATGTCCATATAATCCAACCTACAGAGTTTAATAAAGGGAAAAGTGTGTAGGTTAGTATAATAATTGTAAGTTTCTATTCCTTATAAAATCTAGAGTAAATTACATAAATGATTTATTATATGTAATTGTCTATTTTACTTATTATTATACATTCGTATCCAAAAAGGTAAAAAGCCTTTTGACTTCCTTAATGATATACATGCACACGCATGATCTTCCTTTGTTTAATGAAATATAAGTTTTTGAGTTCGATTAATGATTTAAATATACATACATGTATTTTTATTTGTTTAACATCGCTTTCGTTCAAAGTTAAATTTTAGTGTCAAATCTCCATATAATCCAACCTTTAAATGCAAAGCTATTGATCATATATTTTTTATAAATTTAGTAAATAAGACTTACGATCTTGATTTATAATGTCTTATATTTAAATCATACAAAAGCATTATCCGTGGTCATAACTATTGAGCGAATTAATACAAATTTGTTTACTTTATATGAATAAAAATGTTTTATATATAACTTATAACGTAATTGGATTTATTGAAAAACTGGATAATGTTTTTCCTTTTTTTTTTTTATTAATTTGATTATTCTAATAATTTTGAGACGTAAAAGGTATACTAGCCAACTAGCTTGGCCTTTACTCGCGGAAAAGCAGTGGCAAGTAGTTAAGTTTCAATCACACCCCTTTCATTTTATATGTACTATTATCTCAGGTATAGAATAATCATCATATTTTGAAAAATGGTATGAGACGTTGTTTGTTTGACTCTAATAAATTGTAGGGATGATAAATATGTACCACACATAACGAACTAACATGTTACCAACCGAATCAATTATATCGGTAGTCAATATGTTTGGCTGGTAATAACATGTCAATTAAATAGTTTTGGTACGGTAACGGTATGAAATTTTGAATACCACGGTTGTACTGTACCAACCAATATATATATATATATATATATATCAATTCATAAATAAAAAGAAATATGAGTTCTCGTATCTTCATGTTTTAATTGGAATAAGAAATAACAAGTCTTATAATTACTAAACTAACAC
Source organism: Lactuca saligna (assembly GCF_052625555.1). Lineage (NCBI taxonomy): Eukaryota > Viridiplantae > Streptophyta > Magnoliopsida > Asterales > Asteraceae > Lactuca > Lactuca saligna. The sequence continues at coordinate 35,240,813 of NC_136424.1, forward strand.
ATTGATCGGCAAATTTCTTAATACTTATTTTTTGATGTGCATGAGATTGGTGATACATACACTAAAACTTAAAAATGAATACTAAGTTCTCATTCATTCTACTGTTTCCATTTTTTTCTTCTAGCAACTTGCTAGGGGTGAACATCTTTTAATCATTTTAGTGGTTTCCAAAAAAATTACTACCAAAAGCGAGTGAAGCAACGGCCAAATGTCCACAAATTCAACTTATATTCATGTATAATACATATTAGTTAAAATTTTTGGTATATACCAAATAGCAATATGTACCAACCAAATTTGTTGGTAGCCAAATTAATTGGTACCAAGTATACTTGGTATGGTACTGGTAACTAAAATCTTATACCAACTATAATTGGTACGATACACGGTTTGGAGAAAAAAACTCGGTACCGTACCAATTCCACCCCTATTAAATTGTACAATTAGGAATAAGTTACATAAATGGTCCTTGTAGTTGTCATGATTCTATAGTTTTAGTCTTTGTTTTTTGCTTTTGTCAAAACTAGGCCTTATTTTAGGTTTAGATTACACGTTTTGTCATTGTGTCTATGTAACGACCAAAATTTTCAACAAATTTTAATTTTTCAAAAACAACCTATTTTAATAATGTTATTACAAAAAGGTTTTCAATACATTTATTATCAGAGTATTCCCATAACCATATCATAAAACATAAACACGAGGAGCGGTACGATCACGCCTTTGCCTTGCCACGGTCTCCTGAAGAACCTGAAAAACATTAAACCACAATTGTAAGCCCGAAAGCTTAGTGAGATACCCCCAAAATACCAACCACATATACCATACACATAACATGCTATATCACAACAAATCGCAGAACAACCATGCATATCGGGTCTACTGTGTGACTGGTCCGCCGTGTCGGGCCTTCAGTCCTCCTGATGCACCCTCTGAGTCTAGTCATGTCCCTCGACTCTGCAGCATGGTTGGTCCGCCCGCACCGGGCCTTCAACCCACCTGGTCCACTCTGTGAGTCTACAGTATGATTGGTCTGTAACGCCCGTAGATCCAGGCTAGTCAATTTAGAGATAATAGGGGTCGAAAATAACTTTTCGACAAAATATTATTTAGAATAAATAATTTGAACCAAGTTGTAGTATATGTCACAAGGTGTCCGTACATATAAAGAACGCCGAAATCCGAGTTATAACGAAGAAGTTATGACTCGTCGAAGTTTCGCGACGGAACCGGCACGGCACCGGGAAGCGTAAAAAGTGAATTTACGATAGAGCGAGATTTAGCCTTAGTGATCTAAACGAAAGTTGTAGAATATGTTAAACCGAGAAAATCCATAAAAAGAACGCCCAAATCTGACTTCGTATGAAGAAGTTATGATTTTTCTAAGATTCGGCTTAGCAGTGTACAGCCCGAAACTCGAATTTTAGTTCGAACGGTTTTTGGCTTATGCGACCTAAATGAGAGTTGAAGATCTCATTAATAGGAACTCAATGGTAAAAAGACAGACGAAAACGGAGTTCGTATGAAGGAGTTACGAATTCTTCGCGGTCATTTAACATTCTAAACGCCTCGTACTGTTAAATTTAAGATCGGTCGAGAATTAGCCGACGGAGTCAAAATGAAAGTTGTAGATATTATGTTTACCTTCTCATGGTAAAAAAACGGAGGTCGTATGTGAAAGTTACGGATTTTAGAAGTCGGAAGTGTGCTGTGCGAAAATGGGTGATATGGCACAATCTTGGCCATTGCTTTCTCTCCAAGTCTTGCCACTAGATGGTGACATGTGGCACCAAGTTCAGTCATTTTCACCCGATAAATACCACCTCTCCCACCCTCATTTTCTTCACACCTTTCCCATTCTTTCTTCTCTTTACTCTCTCTCTAGAACCTCTCTCTAGCCCCGAAATCCCCTGAAAAGCCTAGGGAACCTCCCTAGCACGAGGAGGAAGCCCCGGAGTGCTCGACGGCTCCGAGAAGAAGAGCTTTTCGGCTCGGAAACGCTGCTCCACGCAAAGCCTGGTTTTCTATAAAACCCGCTGTAAGCGAGCTATGCGTACGCTATTTTTAATATAGTTTTTATTTCATTATATTAACGTTATTAAGAACATATAATAAATACTTGGGCTATTATTATGGGTTATATAAGTATTTTTTTAACGCTTATATAATAGTAATAATAGCTAGACTATTAATTAGTCTCGGCGAATAATAGACTAAAATCTGTTGGTGATAATACTAGGTTTCGTCGAAGGAAATTATTTTAAAGTAAACGAAGCGTTGTCCGAGTACCGAGTCACCACCTTCTCAGGTGAGTGCATGGTCTCTTTCATCTTACACATAGATATGAAGTATTTATTATATAATTTACGTGTTGTGAGTGCATAGTCCCTTTCATCTTACACATAGATATGAAGTATTTATTATATAATTTACGTATTGTGAGTGCATAGTCCCTTTCATCTTACACATAGATATGAAGTATTTTAATATAAATTACGTGCTATGAGTACATACTGTCTGAATACTTGCTGTCTATGCTGAGTGAAAGATTTTTATACATGTTTTAAATGATTTAAATTGTATACGTATTTTATATCTACAAAACGTGTTGGGAAAAACATGAGTAGATGAAATAGTTGTTTTGTGATAACACGATGGGAGACATCAGTGTTGTCAGTGATCCAGTCATCTAGTGGAGTATAGATGATGACTATGGACGATACTAGACGGTCCAATGGAACGATAGCAGTTTCGTAACATGTAGGTATTTTTGAACTAGGTGCTCATTAGGTATTTTTGAACTGAGTGTGTTCACTACGTATCTTTGAACTGAGTGTGTTCACTAGGTATTTTGAACTAAGTGTGTTCACTAGTTACTTTTGAACTAAGTGTTTACCAGATGTTTCGGACTACGTGTTCACCAGATATAATCTATAAGCCTTGGTAATGATGAACTTCGTGTCGATTCCTTAGGATGGTCCTTAGGACTAAATAAACGAGGAATAGCTGATTCTTAGGGTAGATCCTTAAGACTAAAGAAGATAATGGGAATGGGTAATTGGGTTGATTGTTTGATTGTTTAAACATAATAATTATATTATTGTGGGTTGAAAACCCTATGTACTCACCAGGTTTCCCAACCTGACCCACTCAGTTTATTTATATCACAGGTGTTGATACGAAGTCACTTTACACTGAGAGATTTAAAGAGATGTAGATCACTAGTGTAAATAAATGTAAGTTCTGTTTATGCTTATGTTCCTGTATTGACGATGACATCCCAAACGTTTTAAAATGAATAAAGTACGTTTTTTCGGAAATGTTTTAATAACGTATTTATCATGTTTTTCTGGGAACAAATTCCGCAACATTTTTATTAAAAGAAGAACTCTGATTTTTATAAAGCATAAACAAAAATCGGTCTTTTCTGGCTGTGAAAATGGGGATGTCACAGTTGGTATCAGAGCATTAGTTTAAGCGAACTAGGAATATGGATTTATTTCTAGACTGAAACTTAGAATGCTAAGCGATGATTGTGAGGTGTGAGCACTAGCTTAATTTAGGAATGATGCCTAAATTACTTTTATGTGCTAAATGATTTGTTATGCTATAGTTTGATCGGATTTATGGTCTGTTGCCGATCGGATCTGGAAACCTTATGTGTTTAGGATTCTAAACGTACGAATACGATATTAGAACTAGCATATAAACATTTCGGAGCGATAAGGATGATTTAAACGTCAATCCTATGTAAGGGTCTAGATTCACCTTATTCGGTGTATAGATCAAGTTGGCAAGGACCCGTAGCGGAAACGTGAATGCAAATGAGAATAGGAACCAACCCCCAGTGGTTCAGCAAATACCTGTTGTAGAAGAAGTTGCACCTGAGCCAGTCACCATGGCTGGAGTTCAAGCCATGATTCGGGTTATGCTAGCTGAACAAAGGGAAGAAATGAGGCCGATGTTGAATAGGGACGAACCTACTATGCCCACTGAGCAACCCGAGCTGATTCCCGAGCAATCGGAGGAAGGGAACTACAACCACCAAGTGAGTCAAGTGGGGACTCAAGGTGATCAAAGGGATGGCCCGGAGAGGAGAAACGACAAGGATGGGCGAATGTACAAGAATTTCTTGGGTGCGAAACCACCAAGTCTCTCAGGAAGCCCAAAGCCTGTTGAGATTATGGATTGGATCTCCGAGATGGAGATGGTGTTTGAGAGTTGTGACTATAGCGAGAAACAGAAGACCGTCTTCGCTGTAAGACAACTGAAAACTGGAGTTTTGAGCTGGTGGAAGCTATTGGCAGATACGATGCCACGAGGAGAAGCCTTAAGGATGTCATGGGAAGAGTTCTTGGAACAGTTGAAAATGCAGTACTGCTCAGAGATAGATCTGATAGACCTAAACAACGAGTTTCAGAACCTGAAGAAAGGGAAGATGAGTGTTGATGAGTATGTCACCGCATTCACCGAGAGGATGAAGCTATTCCCTTACTTGGTGCCTACTAAACTCTCCAAGATTGATAGGTTTGCTAACGGATTACCGACTGACTTTGGCCCAATGGTCAAAATGGCAACTACCTTGAAAACAGCTGTTAGGGCAGCTAAGAATGTAGAGGCCCAGATAAGGGAAAAGGGTCTAGAAAAAGATAAGGCAGGAGAGAAGCGGAAGTTTGAAGGATCTTCAAGGTCCAACAAGGAGAGAAAATTCTCGAAGCCTGGAGGAGGAAGTGAAGCAAGATTGTGTGATAAATGCAAGAAGAAACACTTTGGAAAATGCGGCGAATAGGTGACATGTTTCAAGTGTGGAAAGTCTGGGCATTACGCCAATGAGTGTACACCCAACAAGAGGTTGTGTGTGACATCCCCAAAATCACGGCCAGAAAAGACCGGTTTTGTTTATACTTTATTTCAAAATCAGAGTTATCTTCTAATAAAAGGTTTGCGGAATTTGTCCCAAAACAATAATATGATAAAGATTTATCAAAAGCATTTCCATAGGAATGTATTCATTAAAAGACTCGGGATGTCATGTTCGTACAGATCAAAAGTATAAACAGTACAATATAAGCCTTACTACATTATTTCATATCTACAGGCCTATATCCGTAATCCCTCGTCCAAAACATCACACCTATGCTCATGCGCCACTACCTGTAATACATAAAACTGAGTGGGTCAGGCTTGGGAGCCTGGTGAGCACATAGGGTTTTCAACCCACAATAAATAAGTTTATTAATTTCATCAATCAACAATAACCCGATTACCCGTTCCCGTTATCCTCACTTTACGTCCCTAAACACCTATCATAAGGGACCTAGCCTAAGGATCATCATCGGGATGGACACTACTGCTAAGGGGATTCCTCAGCAATAAATGTCCTAATAGGCAACCATGTGGGGGATGGAGTACATCTGGTGAGCACACAGTTCAAATAAACACACAGTTCAAATAAACACCTACAGGTTGCGAGCCTGCTAGTGTTCCATTGGACTGTCTAGAATAGTCCGTGGTCGTCATCTATACTCCGCTAGATGACTGGATCATCAATAACATCTATAACGAGGCCTCTCATTATTTTATTTTGTCACACAGTAACTATTACATCTACCCATGTTTTACCCAACACGTTTTGTAGATATAAAATACATATACAGTTTAAATCTTTGAAAACATGTATAAAACGTTCATCCAGCATAGATAGCAAGTATTCAGATAATATGCACACATAGCATGTAATTTATATTAAATACTTCATATCTATGTGTAAGTTGAAGGTAACTATGCACTCACTTGATTAGGTGGTGACTCAGCACTCGGACAGCGCTTCGATACTCTCAAAATGATATTCCTTCGATAAAACCTAGTATTGATACCACTAGGGTTTAGTCTAACGATAACTGTGACTAATTAATAGTCTGACTATTATTATTATTATATAAGCGTTAAATAACACTCAATATAACTCATAATAACAGCCGAAATACTCATTATAAGTTCCTAATAATGTTACTATATTAAAACATAAGCTATACTAAAGATAGCGTAGGCATAGCTCACTTACAGCGGGTTTTTCGCAAAACCGGGCTTCACTGGAGCAGCGTTTCCGAGCCGAAAGGCTCTTTTCTCGGGACTCCGAGAGCCTCGGGGCTTCCTTCGGGTGCTAGGGGGTTTACCTAGGCTTTTAGGGGGGTTAGGGAGCTTAGAGAGAGAGTTTAGAGAGAGAAAGAAGAGGGGTGAGGGGTGAGGAAATGAGGGAACCCGACACCTCTATTTATAGGGGAGGATTCTGATGGACTCGTCGAGTCTGAGTCATGACTCGTCGAGTTGGTCCATGTGGTGGCCTTCTGGTGGTGCCACGTCACCCCTATCGCGTGTCAGCCCTCAAACTTAGAAAAATCATAACTTTCGCATACAAGCTCCGTTTTCGACGTTCTTTATATCCACGCGTAGGTAAAATCAAGATCTACAACTTTCGTTTAGACTCCGTCGGCTAATTCTCGACCGATCTCAAATTTAACAGTAGGAGGCGTTTAGACTGTTAAATGACCGCGAAGAGTTCATAACTCCTTCATACGGAATCCGTTTTCGTCTGTCTTTTTACCGTTGAGTTCCTATGAATGAGATCTTCAACTCTCATTTAGGTCGCGTAAGCTAAAAACCGCTCGAACTAAAATTCGAGTTTCGGGCCGTGCACTGCTAAGCCGAATCTTAGAAAAATCATAACTTCTTCATACGAAGTCAGATTTGGGCGTTCTTTTTATCGATGTTCTTAGTTTAACATATTCTACGACTTTTGTTTAGATTGCTAAGGCTAAAAAGTCTTATATCATAAATTCACTATTTACGTCTCCCGGTACCGTGCCGGTTTTGACGTAAAACTTCGGCGGGCCATAACTTCTTCGTTATAGCTCGGATTTCGGCATTCTTTATATGTACGGAAACCTTGAGACATATTCTACAACTTTATGTAGAGATATTGGGATTATCTCACACTTTAATTTTGATGCTCATTTTTATTCTTTATTAATTATACATTTATAATTAAATAATAAACACATAAACACACATAACTCACATAATACTCAAATATTTCATATTTATTACTTCAAAAAGAGTTACAATAGTTGACCTAGACTATTACATTGACAAAAATGCTTAGCCCTGAAACCCGGGCGTTACATTGTGTTATGATTGTAAAGAAGGGGGGCATCTTTCAAGGAATTGCCCAAAGAAAAATAAAGTAGCAAGACCAGAAACGCCACCAGGCCAAGGGCATTCCACATGATCCTCGACGAAGCAGAAAAAAATGCGAGGAACCAAGGATGAGGAATTCATACCCGAAGATCAAGCTATGAGGTAGCCAAAGAGATAGAACCATATGATGTATCCTATTAGAGGCATAGTCTAGGGTGAACTTGAACACCTATGTAATAGTTTCAAGAAATAATAAAATCTTTGTTTTGTTATGTGGTGTGTTAAACTGTTATGTGATTTTCTTGAATGGTGACTTGGAAAACTGTGAGACAATACTTGGGACGAGTATGAGTAGGTGTGAAAGGTAGTAGATACATATACTACTGGAAGCACAGGACTCACGCTTGGATCAGGGAAAGTCACAAGGTTACCAAGAAGCTAGTAATTGATTTCGTTTTATTCAAGTATGTCGTTACCATTGTTTCGGTAATGACTAAGAAAATTGTTGTTATCCCGGCCCTAGTGGTCATATCACATTGAGTCCGACTACGATGAGTAGGTTACGTGGTTCAGAGAACCAAGTTTGATGTAGCGTCCGACTTAAACCAAACGATTGAAATCAAAGCAATCAATTGAAGTATCGCGCTCGTTGTTAAAAAAAGTTGGTAGCTAGAAATGATACATGTTAAAATGTGATTATATCACATTAGACCATGAAGGAAGGCATATTTCATTCCAGAATTTGACTCTAAGAGACCTGAGTCTAAGCGTTGTTACGTACGATAATAGGTCATTAGAATATGACACCTCGATCAATTGTAGCAATCAAATTAACTTGTCCTAAGAGGAAGAAGGTGTCTCTGATAAAGAATGAGCTTGTGACACGAAAGTCATGACTGAAAGTCTAACGAGCAGGTGCAAGACCAAGCACCGCCTGCAATCAAGGAGTCCAAGAGTTAGATACCCGTTCGAAGCAACATAGAAGTTACAGTTACTACCTAGGATGAAGAGATAATGTATGGAGTCATTATACTGCCCTGTTTCGTTGATGATTCCGGGACGTAATCATCCTAAGGGGGAGATAATTGTAACGCCCGTAGATCCGGGCTAGTCAATTTAGAGATAATAGGGGTCGAAAATGACTTTTCGACAAAATATTATTTAGAATAAATAATTTGAACCAAGTTGTAGTATATGTCACAAGGTGTCCATACATATAAAGAACGCCGAAATCCGAGTTATAACGAAGGAGTTATGACTCGTCGAAGTTTCGCGACGGAACCGACACGACACCAGGAAGCGTAAAAAGTGAATTTACGATAGAGCGATATTTAGCCTTAGTGATCTAAACGAAAGTCGTAGAATATGTTAAACTAAGAAAATCCATAAAAAGAACGCCCAAATCTGAATTCGTATGAAGAAGTTATGATTTTTCTAAGATTCGGCTTAGCATTGTACAGCCCGAAACTCGAATTTTAGTTCGAGCGGTTTTTGTCTTATGCGTCCTAAATGAGACTTAAAGATCTCATTAATAGGAACTCAACGGTAAAAAGAAAGACAAAAATGGAGTCCTTATGAAGGAGTTACGAATTCTTCACGGTCATTTAACATTCTAAACGCCTCGTACTGTTAAATTTAAGATCGGTCGAGAATTAGCCAACGGAGTCAAAATGAAAGTTGTAGATATTATTTTACCTACGCATGGATATAAAGAACGTAAAAAACGGAGGTCGTATGTGAAAGTTACGGATTTTAGAAGTCGGAAGTGTGCTGTGCGAAAATGGGTGATGTGGCACAATCTTGGCCATTGCTTTCTCCCCAAGTCTTGCCACTAGATGGTGACATGTGGCACCAAGTTCAGCCATTTTCACCCTATAAATACCACCTCTCCCACCCTCATTTTCTTCACACCTTTCCCATTCTTTCTTCTCTTTACTCTCTCTCTAGAACCTCTCTCTAGCCCCGAAATCCCCCGAAAAGCCTAGGGAACCTCCCTAGCACGAGGCGGAAGCCCCGGAGTGCTCAACGGCTCCGAGAAGAAGAGCTTTTTGGCTTGGAAATGCTGCTCCAAGCAAAGCCTGGTTTTCTATAAAACCCGTTGTAAGCGAGCTACGCCTACGCTATTTTTAATATAGTTTTTATTTAATTATATTAACGTTATTAAGAACATACAATAAATACTTGGGCTATTATTATGGGTTATTTTAATGCTTATATAATAGTAATAATAGCTAGACTATTAATTAGTCTCGGCGAATAATAGACTAAAATTTATTAGTGATAATACTAGGTTTCGTCGAAGGAAATTATTTTAAAGTAAACGAAGCGCTGTCCAAGTACCGAGTCACCACCTTCTCAGGTGAGTGCATGGTCCCTTTCATCTTACACATAGATATGAAGTATTTATTATATAATTTACATGTTGTGAGTGCATAGTCCCTTTCATCTTACACATAGATATGAAGTATTTATTATATAATTTACGTGTTGTGAGTGCATAGTCCCTTTCATCTTACACATAGATATGAAGTATTTTAATATAAATTACATGCTATGAGTACATACTATCTGAATATTTGTTGTCTATGCTGAGTGAAAGATTTTTATACATGTTTTAAATGATTTAAATTGTATACGTATTTTATATCTACAAAACGTGTTGGGAAAAACATGGGTAGATGAAATAGTTGTTTTGTGATAACACGATGGAAGACATCAGTGTTGTCAGTGATCCAGTCATCTAGTGGAGTATAGATGACGGCTATGGACGATACTAGACGGTCCAGTGGAATGATACCAGTTTCGTAACATGTAGGTATTTTTGAACTAGGTGCTCATTAAGTATTTTTGAACTGAGTGTGTTCACTACGTATCTTTGAACTGAGTGTGTTCACTAGGTATTTTGAACTAAGTGTGTTCACTAGTTACTTTTGAACTAAGTGTTTACTAGATGTTTCGGACTACGTGTTCACCGGATATATTCTATAAGCCTTGGTAATGATGGACTTCGTGTCGATTCCTTAGGATGATCCTTAGGACTAAATAAACGAGGAATAGCTGATTCTTAGGGTAGATCCTTAAGACTAAAGAAGATAATGGGGATGGGTAATTGGGTTGATTGTTTGATTGTTTAAACATAATAATTATATTATTGTGGGTTGAAAACCCTATGTACTCACCAGGTTTCCCAACCTGACCCACTCAGTTTATTTATATCACATGTGTTGATACGAAGTCACTTTACACTGAGAGATTTAAAGAGATGTAGATCACTAGTGTAAATAAATGTAAGTTCTGTTTATGCTTATGTTCCTGTATTGAAGATGACATCCCAAACGTTTTAAAATGAATAAAGTACGTTTCTTCGGAAATGTTTTAATAACGTATTTATCATGTTTTTCTGGGAACAAATTCCGCAACATTTTTATTAAAAGAAGAACTCTGATTTTTATAAAGCATAAACAAAAATCGGTCTTTTCTAGCCGTGAAAATGGGGATGTCACATGGTCCGCCCGCATCGGGCCTTCAATCGACCTGGTCCACTCTCCGAGCCTCAGCACGTCTGGTCTGCCCTCGTGGGGCCTACAACCTTTCCGGACCGCTCGCTGGGCCTTCGGAATAACCGGTCCGCCCTGGGTATGTTGGCCTATGGCACAAAGCAGGTCCCGCCTCAACCCAACCCCAGTCAAACAACCATGTGCACATAAACATACAATCATATAACAATTTACATTCAATCAAACCGATCTAGCAGATCACGTAACACAACATACTCTAAGCAGGATACCGACCTAACCGGTCACTAGCATAGCATCACCCTATATACCAGGATACCGACCTTAACCAGGTCTCTAACGAATACCATCCTAACTACCAGGATGAAAACATAGTAAAACAACAACATAACAACAATATCCGGATTACAATCCGATAAAGGGTCAACCTTGGTGCCTTAGACCCTGTTGATATAGTGAGGATAACTCACCTCGTAACTACTAACTGAACAGATAAGACCGAGATGCTCCGACCACTGGCACGATCTTCACCACTGGCTAGCACCAACACTGAACTCAAAACAAAAGCCAACAATTACCAAAATGCCCTTAGAAGTCAAATGGTCAACTCTTGGTCAAAGTCAAAGTCAAAGTCAACCTTCTGGCTGACTCTACTCGCCGAGTCCCCCCAACACTAAAAATGACCCATTTCAACTCACTGAGTCATCCCTTGACTCACCGATTCTTAGCTTAACCAGGAAAGGCTAAGACCTCAAGACCAGACTCGTCGAGTCCAAGAATAGACTCGCCGAGTCCAAGGCTATCTTCAACCAACTTGCCAAGTTGTTCTTCCAACTCGTCGAGTTCCTACCCACCTTCAAGCAACTCGCCGAGTACACCCTTGTGACTCGCCGAGTACCACTAGCTCTTAACCCATACAGAAGCCATCCAGGCCATGCAATCGATCCAAAACGTAGATCTACCCATCTACAACCCTTCCATCACGTAAAGTGGCAAACTTTACGTGAATCCAAAGAGATCTAGGCATTTTACACTCTAGGGATAGGGTTTGGGACAAGATGGATTTACCAAACACTCAATAACAGGGACTTTAATGCACTCTAGACCTTCTCCATTCCAGATCTGAGGTAGCAACCTCAGATCTAACCTTCAAACTCTAAATACCACAAGCTAAACTTCCCACACATCCCAAAAATGATGAATCTAGATGAATAACAGCCCAAAAACGAGATAATACCCCAAAAGGAAGCCCCAACAGCAAGGAAATCCGAATCTAAGCAAAGCCCCTTGCTCCAAGGCTCCTAACTCTCCAAGATCTTCCTCCAACTTTCTTCTCCAAGGCTCAATTGCACTTAAATCCTTCATAATCATGCTTCTAGGGTTTTTTGGACTTCAAGGGAAGGTAAGGAGGCTGGGGAGAGGGTATAATGTCCTTTATATAGGGCTCATCCCTTGAAATTAGGATTTTCTTCACTCAGCGCCTACTCGCCGAGTCCAGCCTTGGACTCGCCGAGTTGGCCACTTAACACGCGACCTGAGTCGCGACCCTACTCGCCGAGTCCACCCATGGACTCGCCGAGTTGCCCTTTCATATTTAAACTTTGAACCCTGAACTTGCACTCCTGGACTCGGGATGTTACAGTCTATTACCATATCATTGGATCTTTTAACCACCCTCACATGGGAGGGGGGTGGATTTAGTCATTTTATAAATTGCAACGTCTAGTTTCATATTACAACATCATCATAATCTTTAATGCCACTTCCTCTTCGGCTTATACCGCCTACAAGAGAAGCCATAAACCGATCTATCCATTCTGTGCTCCAAACATAACCAACGCCACCTAGTAAACTACCTATAAACCTGAATCGATCAATTGTTTTTCGTCTTTGAACCGTAATCCATCAAGCGTCTTCATCAGAAAATGTTATAGTAGAGAGGTATTATAATTGATGCATCGATCAGAGAAGAAGGGTACGGGGAATCTTATTAAGAATAAAACATCATGATCTATTTCCCTCGATAACTATCTAGTGCAGTACCGAATCCTAATCGCATAGTGTAGGTTTGGCCCATATTGAGAGTTTATATTGATGAACCAAGCCAGAGGAATTCCTCCACATATTTTGGTGAATGATTTTTCAAGAGAAGATCTCGTTGATGCCAACTACAAGGATGGATGATGGATGGGGGAAAATCTTCAGAAAAATGGATGGAAAAGGTCCACTTTCACCATCCATTGGAACCTAGTTCCCTTTGAGATGTTAAGGATATTAGGATTACAACTTTAGCTTTATTCCAAAAAATAATTTGTGTTCATGTATACATTTTCCTATTACACATGTTTGGATTATGTTAATTTAGAAATTCTTAGATTCTATTATTAATGGTTAGATTTCAGTAAGTTGTCTTCGAGTTGAGTGTTAATTGCAGCTTTATAAATTACAATGTGAATATGAGTATGAATCTATGTGTTATCTTAATTTTGGTAAGTATGAAATGCAATATATTATACATTAACTTTGGTTTCTAAATTTGAGTATGAATTATAGTGTGACTTGCAACTTATTGGTTAAGTAAATGAAGGTTCATGTATTGGGTTAATACAAATCATGTTGGAAGATGCAATAACAATAATACACGACTGCTTGGATTTTGAACATGATTGCATCGATTCTGGTCCCAAGAAAGCAACTACAAACGAAGAGATCAACAAAAAAACCAATATTATTGTAAGTTATTTTAGTGTCTATGTATTGTTCATTGAGTGTTCAAGGGAATGCATTGATATTGAACTGAATGAAAGAACATACTTACAATTGCTTGGATTATGGTTACAAGAGCCCATCATTTATATATCTTAGCTTGAGTAATTTCTTACCTAGCAATGAAATTCAACCAAGAATGATGCTTGACAAGTTGATTTTTGTTTTTATAGTAATAATGTGCTTGGTGAAGTTGAATTAATTGAAGTTGGTGATGGTGGGAAAAAATAAAAATACTAATAAATATAAGGACTATAGGGTTGGCACGATTAGGATATGATGGTGGTACATGGTGATGGTATTGTCTTCCGAGTTGAATTTTTAGTTTGTTCAATCTAAACAAACTTAATGTCTCTCAAGTGAAAGATCTGTATGCCTACGAGTAATTACAGAATGATATTGCTAGATAATATATGACCCTAAATGATCATTCTAACAACGAACTGATGCAAATATTTTATTTATAAGAATTTGATCATTGATTAAATAAATATAATTCTTTTAATCAATTGAAAATTATTTATTTAATGGAAATATTAACTTCAAATGTTAAGTATCAAAACATATCATAAGGTGTGATTTATTATGTCATGTACATCTTTTTGGACCAAAATGGGTTTTTGTCTTATATGGATTTATATCTTTTATAAGTAATAAAAATTAGAAGAGTTTTTATAGAAAAACTAGTTTCTTCTTGTTATAAAATATTCAAGCAGACCATAAAGAAGAAAAAATACTTGCTTTTTATTAATTTATTCAACACACCATGCTCTTAGAAAGCATCGTAGTTGATTTGATAAAGCATGGGTCTTAAAGTACTAAGACCGCGGAGATAAAGGCTTGAAGTAAGGACTTAAAAGAACTAGTTTTCTCTCTTCTTTCATAAGTGAAAACCACGAAAATTTAAGCTTCTCATCTCCATATTCTCTCTACTTTTTTCTCTTAAAGTGTTAAGATAAAATAATGAAGAAGTTGATACTTTACTTGAACTCTCCCTTAGAACAAAAGCTTTGTTTTGTTCTTAGAGGCTTAAGAGATTATATTATTACAAGATGAAGACTAGCATCTTATCAAGTTGGATAAATGTTGGAGGATATTTATAGAGAGCTTCTTCATTGGAGCTTAAAACCATCTTCATCAACTTCCAAATTGCCAAAAGCAACCAAAGTCTTTAAAGGTTGTAATGCTTTCTTTCTATGGTTGTTTTAATTATTGTAAGTCTTGCAAAATGATCTTTTGGTGGGAATAAAATTAGTTTTATTTTGTTCAAGTCTAAAGTCTTCCGTTGCTATGTTTATGTTTTTGAAATAATTTTTAAATAAAAGTCCAACAATTGGTATCAGAGCGATTTTTGCAAGCTAGGTTAGATTTTATGTTAAGCTGATGAAATCTTTGTGTTTAGAAAACATGGACGATTTTCTCTTTACAAGAAAATGTTATACATATTTTCTATTATAACTTTTAAAATGTTTATAATTGTTATTTTTATGACTATAAGTTTACGTGGATATAAAGAACATAAAAAACGGAGCTCGTATGCAAAAGTTACGGATTATAAAAGATAATTAGTTTTTAGAGTAACCAACGAGTGACACATGGTGCAATCTGAGCCGCACCTTCTTCCCCATGGCTTTGCATGAGATCGTGACACATGGCACATTACACCAAGTGTAATTTAGAGTACGCTTAGTGTAACCCTTAAAAACCCATTACACTCAGCGTAATTCTTGAGTACGCTCGACGTACTTGGCATTGGCAGCTTATAAATAGAATCGTTTTTCCTCATTTTTCTTCACACATTTTATCAACTTCTCTCCCAAATACCCCCAAAGCATCAGGTTTTTTCTCTAGCCTTTCTTAGGAGTTATTAGTGAGTCCTAGAGCGCTAGAAGGCCCCGAGAAGAAGAGCTTTTGGCTCAAAAGTTCTGCCCGTGCAGAGCCCGGTTCTTCCCTAAACTCCAATATTAGTGAGTTATGCCTACCCTACTTTAAATATAGCTTATGTGTAAATATAATATCATTATTATGAACCTATAAATAAGATTTATCAATGATTCAAAATTGTTATACTGATTGATCTACTTATGGGGATGATGTCTAGGGTATGATTTAGTGAGGTGTTTAAGGTGGGATTTCCAAACAGTATACTTTGTATACCAAACGGAACCTACCTTTGATATGATCCTACCTGGTTGTTCCTTAATTGATAAATCATAAAGTAGACTCTGAGTTAATGATGAATCTAGACTAATAATTAGTCACAAAGAATATTAGACTAAAATCTAGTGGTAGTGATACTAGTTTCGTCAAAGGAAAATAAACTAATAGAAGCGAAGTGCTGTCTGAGTTCGGAATCACCACCTTAACAGGTGAGTGCATAGTTACTTTCATCTTACACACACACACACATATATATATATATGAAGTATTTTATATAAATTATGTTCTATGTGTGCATATTATTTGTTTATTTGAGATCTATGCTGGATGAACAATTTATACATGTTTTTTAATGAATTAAATTGTATATGTATTTTATATCTACAAATATGTTGGGTAAAATGGTAGATAGAATAGTTGGTGTGTGATGAAAGATGAGTTGGATGATGAGATGAAAAGTGATATCGAACTTGAGATGAGGGTGAAAGGTAAAAAATGAGAGAAACCCTTACCCAAGCGTTGACCATGTCATCTAGCAGAGTATGGATGACAACCACAGACTATTCTAGACGGTCCTGTGGAACACTAGCAAGATCGCAACCTATAGGTGTTGTGAACGATATGTTCACCCGGTGTACTCTAAAAATCCATTGACATGTATTGCGGTTGGACTCCTGGAAATAATACTATCAATAAATTAGATGAACCGTGACAGCTATGGACTTAGCACCTGTTGGATGAACCCTGAAAACTATGGACTTAGTGCCTGATATATAAACCCTGGCAATGATGGACTTCATGCCTATTCCTTATGACAATCCTTAGGAATGAATGCTTGAAGAATTGTTGATTCTTAAGGTAGATATTTAAGAGTAAAGAAGATAATGGGGATGGGTAATTGGGTTGATTGTTTGATGTTTAAATATAATAATTATATTATTATGGGTTGAAAACCCTATGTACTCACCAGGTTTCCCAACCTGACCCACTCAGTTTATTTGTATCACAGATGTTGATATGAAGCTACATTACACTGAGAGATTAAGGATATGTAAATCACTAGAGTAAATGAACGTAAGGTCGGTTTATGCTTATGTTTCTGTATTGATGATGACATCCCAATGTTTTGAAAAAATGAATAAAAATACATTTGTTCAGAAATGATTTGATAACGTATTTATCATGTTTTCTGGGAACAAATTCCACAACATATTTCTTTAAAAGATACTATGATTTTCAAAATAAAGCATAAACAAATCGGTCTTTTCTGACCGTGAAAACGAGGATGTCACACGTACTCGGACTGGAATTCCAATGTTCAGCCCTTGGTACGAGTCTGGCATACTAACCGAGTCCTCAGCTCGTCTCTGGAATGCTAATAAGCCCTCGGTAAGAGTCTGGCATGCCCCACCCGGCCCTCATCTCATATCTGGATTGCTCCAATACCCTCAAGCCCTCAATACGAGTCTAGCATACCAACTGGGTCCTCAGCTCATATCCGGAATGCTACTGAGCCCTTAGTATGAGTCTGGCATGCCCTACCCGACCCTCAACTCATATATGGAATGCTCCAAGGTTTGTTGGCTACAACACGAAGCAATATAACTGTAACATCCATAAAAATTCATAAAATTTAAACTTTTCAAAACAACATTTTTTTTCTAAAGAAGTGCTTACAAAAACATTGTTCCTAAAACATTATTTAAAATCAGAATCGCTTTCGACATAGTTTTCAAAACATTTACGTTATCAGAGTTTCATGGAAATCATAAGTCCAAAAACACGAGGAGGTGTACGATCCCATCTTCACCTTTACACGATCCACTGAAGTACCTGAAACCATAAACCAAAATTGTAAGTACGAAGCTTAGTGAGTTCCCCCAAAATACCAACACACCACATATAACATATACAACAAACAACATGTATACAGAGCCTTCAACCTGTCTGGACAGTCTCACCGGGCCTTTAGCCTGTCTCGACCGCTCACAGAACCTTCAGCATGTCTGGTCCGCCTCACCAGGCCTTCGGCGTGACTAGTCCGCCTCACGGGCCTTCAGCCTATCCAGGCTGCCCTGGGTCTATTGTCCTTTAGCACTAAGCAGGACCGCCTCAACCCAACCACATACAAACCATGTTGATATATATATATATATATATATATATATATATATATATATATATATATATATATATATATATATATATATATATATATATATATATATATATATATAACAGATAACCATACACATAACATACCGATATAATGATTACCGGGTTTGTTGACTGGTAGCACAATGCAGTACAGTCTCAACCCAACCACACCATCAACACATGCGACCGCTAACATATAGCCAAAATAGATAACGGGCAGATCTAACAGATCACTAAGCATAACATCATCCTATTAACCAAGATACAAATCTAATAGATCACCATAGTACTCAATCATACGATAATCAGGATAACAATCTAAAGGGTCGGCCTTGGTGCCTTCGACCCGAAAGTATAGTGAGGAAAAACTCACCTCGCAATGTCGAATCATACTGAAAACCTCCGACTGCTGGCTCATGAAAATCCCGGACTAACACAATCAAAACAAAACATCCAATTAACAATTTGATTACCATCCTTGACTAATGATCCATACATAAGGTAAATGTCCATTTCACTCATTCCCTAATTGGGCCAAGACCTAAGCACCATTTCTTGATCCAAAAAGGCCCAACTTACATCAAGGCCCATAATTGGCCCAATTTTCCAAATTGGAACCAACTCCTTATTGGGCCTTTTCCTAAGGTCCAATCCTCCAATTAGTCTAGAACATACTACTTAGATAGCCCATTAGGGCCTAATAATCAAAGCCCATAAGGCGGCCCACAACACAAAGCCCAAAAGATAAAAACCACCGTATGGCGTACGTTGGGCATACCCCAAAGATACGTAGGGAGTACGCGAGCCTCACATTGACCGCAGATGAGGATGTTGACCAGGTACGCGAGGCGTACATTAACTTACACGGGGTTTAATACATGACTCAAAAGTACTCCCAAATCATAAAGTCTCAAACTTTAATATGTTAAACGTCCAAAAAGGGCTCAATACATGGTCTTAATCCATTAAGACCTCCTACAAGGAACAGGGGACCAAACTAGCTCAAGGGACCTCATTTTTATACCTTAGGAACCATCCTAGGGTCTGAAAGGACAACCCAACATGACTAACACAAAGCATGCACAAAATTAGGAGAATACCAAAAAGCAATCAAAACAAGATCTAAACAATCCAAGCATAAATATAGAAGCTTTATACCTTCTAAAGCTTCCCAAAAAGATGATAATCCCATATCTACAAGCTTGCTTCCTTCCTTGACTCCTTTGATGCACTAACTTCTCCTTTTGGCACACAAAAATCACACTATAAGCTCAAGATGCTCACTATGGGGGTTAGGGTTCTCTCAAAACGGCTAAAGGACTTGGAGGCTGAAAGAGTGAGTCAAATTACCCATAATGGTGCTTAAATACTCCACAAACCCTAAATTTAGGGTTTTACCCGGACATATGTACGCCCAACGTACTAGGGCGAGCCCCGGTATGCTTAGCGTACTCACATGTACACCCTACGTACTACTCATGTTCCCATAATCACCATTTTGCCACTAAGGCTTCCAATGGCCACTTCTTACAAATCTAACGACCAAAAATGAAATAATTAAAACCTAAGGGATGAATTTGAAGTTACTTGAAAGATGGGATGTTACAACTATTGGATTAGGTGTCTAAGCACATAACTATTATTGGTATGTACTTGACCCGAATTTAGGTTGCATGGCACTGGAACAATCTAAAGGATGGATAACTGAGAAGAGGTTATTTATGGTTTATTAATGTATTATAAGTTCGAATATATTAATATGAAATCATATTATTTAATTAGTATTGATACAAAATTAATTTGGAATTAATTTTGTGATCAAAAGAGACTAATTAAATATAAGGGGTTGACTTGGTAAATCATTCATTCTTATAAAGTGGGCTTATGATCCACAGTTCTTCAAGTTGGGATAAACCCATGTGGTAACCTATGGATACTCCATGGAGGTTTTAACCCATGGAGCATGAGGGATATGGAAAGTCATTAGGGTTTACATGATGTAACCCTAGTTTTCCACACTATATAATAACCCCTCTAGTTCATGAAATTGGCACTTAAGTGAGCACTAAGGAGTGACTAGTGGAAACACAAGAGGGCTAGCCCATTTAATGAGTGCGAGTGACCTCCTCTCAAGTTCCTCTGTTGTTGGTGGTGTTGTGTGATTCCATTTGAGGTGCAAGACTTGGGGCACTAAGTTCTTAAAGGTCCAAGGCTTCCAACTACAACAAAAGGTATGTCATCTAACTTGTTTTTAGTACCATGGTATCAAAGCTTTGTATGCTAGCTAGGGTAATACCTTGGAAAGTTCAAGTTTGCATGTATAATAGTGAAAACATAGATCTAAGGTTTTTAGGGTTGCATGCACACCTTAGGAATGTTAGAATGCTCAAAACCCTTCAGTGGTATCAGAGACTAGGCTTGTTTTCAATTATACTTGATGCTACATGTTGTTTAAGCTTAAAAAATAGATTTTCTGTTGTTCTGGACAATAGACTTGCCGAGTGCAAGCACAATTTTGACCAACTCGCCGAGTTTGTTCTTGCACTCGACGAGTTGGTGCCCCAGAATGAAGTTTTTTGAGTTTTTTAGCTGGAATTGTTTAGCAGTGACTTTTGGACAATGACATTAAAAAGGTTGCATTACATGATAGTTTAGCAGTGACAAGAGTTTGGAATTCTTACACTTGCAATAAGGATTTGGAATTGTGGAATGACTATCATTGAAATGTTTTCAATCGATCTATTTTCACAAATGAAGGACCATAGACAAACATATTGTGCATGCTTGGTGCATGACATAACTATCATTTAGACAAACATAGTGTGCATGCTTGGAGCATGAAATAATTATCGTTTTAATTCAAGTATTAAGTTGATTATTCGAAACAGTATATAATGAATAATGAGTAATCAATATGGCTCAAAAGTTTTGGGGCCTTATAGGATTAGTATTGTTCTTTTGTTTCACTTTGCATGTTTTTGACTTCCCGAATAACTAGGTTATTCAAACCATCCACAGTCGATCATACTTTGGAAGTAGGTATAGAGGCAAGACTGTTGTTAATCGGTCTATAGTATTTCTAGGACAAAGTGGTTGCAGTGTTCTTGAGTACTCCTTGAATAAGATTCGAGTACTGGATTCAACCCACGCTTATTCGAATCACTTCATGGATTTTATCACGAGTGATCATGAGATGATAATATGTTATATTCTTCAAACGGAGACATGTGAGTTGCAGTTGCGAGTTGGTTGCACATTGACATGTGTAAACACACCAGTAACTTGGTTGTTATAAAACATATTATTGTGTGTAATTTGATGAGTAAGTACAAGCCAACATTTGGGTCAAATTTTATCCATTCCTTTTACCCCATGTAGATAAAAGCGATATCCGTGGGCCCCTCGATGATTTAGTGATGACACCAGGTCTGGACTGATTTGATTTGTTTAATTAGTCGGTCGTCATAAATTGGAAACCGGGAAACAACAGATGGATAGAGAGAATGATTATAATCCATGACTCAGTCCATATGATATCTAGAATGGAGGAATATATGATCCTTTATCTAATGGACACATCATTGACTAGGTCAGATTTCGACAACGACTTTTAAGAGCTATGATTGCAAGTTGGTTGTGGAGTCGTACTTGAAATAATAGTTGTTAGACTTATCCAAGCGGATGACTGTTGGATTAGTGTCTAAGTCCATACCTATAATTGGTTTGTACTTGACCCGAGAGTAGCATGGTCCATTTCGGTTGCATATCATCAGGACAATTTGATAGGATGGATAATTGAGAAGAGGTTATTTATGGTTTATTAATATATTATAAGTTCAAATATATTAATATGAAATCATATTGTTTATTTAGTATTGATTAAGAACTAAGTTGGAATTAATTTTGTGATCAAAAGAGACTAATTAAATATAAGGGGTTGATTTGGTAAATCATTCATTCTTATAAAGTGGGCTTATGATCCATAGTTCTTCATGTTGGGATAAACCCATGTGGTAACCCATGGATACTCCATGGAGGTTTTAAACCATGGAGCATGATGGATATGGAAAGTCATTAGGGTTTACATGATGTAACCCTAGTTTGCCAAACTTTATAAGAACCCCTCTAGCTCATGAAATTGGCACTAGTGGAAACACAAGAAGGCTAGCCAATTTTATGAGTTCAGGTGACCTCCTCTCAAGCTCCTCCATTGTTGGTGGTGTTGTGTGATTCCATTTGAGGTGCAACACTTGGGGCACTAAGTTCTTAAAGGTCTAAGACTTCCAACTACAACAAAAGGTATGTCATCTAACTTGTTTTATTACCCAAGTATCAAAGTTTTGTATGCTAGTTAGGGTAATACCTTGGAAAGTTCAAGTTTGCATGTATAATAGAGAAAAAATAGATCCAAGGTATTTAGGGTTGCATGCACACCTTAGGAGTGTTAGAATGCTCAAAACCCTTCACTTTACTGCAGTCCAGTGAATTCTACCATGATTCCCTTGATATCTGTTGACCATGATCAAAGCAAATGCCACATCAAGACGATTACATGTCATATCATACATGATCGAGCCAACTGCAGAAGCATATGGTACTCAGCTCATTTCTGCTATCTCGAAATTGGTATTTGGACTCTGAGTCTTACTCAGTTTGGTATTGCTATGGATAGACAATTCTCCTTTCTTGGAATTCTCCATGCTGAAACGTTTCAACACATTGTCTAAGTAGGTACTTTGACTAAGTCCTATTAGTCTTTTACACCTATTTCTCAATATCCTTATCCGTAGAATGTATGCAGCTTCCCAAAGGTCCTTCATAGTGAAACACTTCCCAAGCCAGGACTTAACCTTCTACAAGGTTGGGATGTCGTTTCCTATGAGTAGTATGTCATCCACATACAATACTAGAAAGTTAACTATACTCCCACTAGCTTTGAAATATATGCAGGACTCATCCTCACTTCTCGAAAAACCAAACTCTTTGGCCTTTTCATCGAAACAAAGATTCCATCTATGAGATGCTTGCTTCAATCCATAAATGAATTTCACAAGCTTACACACTCTATTAGGGTACTTCGCATCGACAAATCCCTCTAGCTGACTCATGCAAACATCTTCAACCAACTTCCCATTTATGAAAGCTGTTTTGAAATCCATTTTCCATATTTCATAATCATGAAATGCAGCTATGGCTAGCATAACCCGTATAGACTTGATTTTGGCCACTGGTGAGTAGGTCTCGTCATAGTCAACTCCAGGAGTTTGATTAAAGCCATTTGCAACCAATCGTGCCTTATATGTGTTTACTTTCCCATCCATGTTGGTCTTATTCTTGAAGATCCATTTGCACCCGACCGTCTTACGACCAGGTACATTGTCAACCAAGTTCCAAAGTTGATTGTTATACATGGGTTGAATCTCGCTGTCCATAGCCTCTTTCCATTTTTCACACTCGGGGCCCAACATGGCTTCCTTGTAGTTATTAGGCTCATCCAAATTTACTAATGTACTATCACTGATAAACATATCACCATCTATATTAATATGGAAACAATAAAACTCAGGTGCCATTCTAACTCTACTGGAACGTCTCAGAGGTAAGGACTCGTTAACTGGTTCAACATGAGTTTTGTAACGAACCAAATTTTAAAGAAAATTTTCACTTTTAATTAATAAAACATAATTGCATAAACCATGAAATCCAAACATAATTGTTTTCAAATCAACGATTCATTACAACTTATTCAAATCATCAGAGTGACCCCAAACCCTAACAGTGAGAGAGAGAGAGAGAGAGAGAGAGAGAGAGATAGAGTGCATGCTGCGCTATCATGCCTTACCCTTTCCCTTGGGCTCAGATGTACCTGAAACAAATCAACAACTTGTAAACAAAATGCTTAGTGAGTTACCCAAAGCATACCAAAAACTACACACACACACACACACATATATATATATATATATATCATGTTAGCTAACTAAAGCTACACACATATCATATAAGCCATGCATACATAAAACCTGCAAGAATGCCATGGGCTACCCCACATGGTCTTTACCTAGGACTACCATGGGCTATCCCTCAAGGTCTTACATCCAATACCATGGGATACCTCACATGGTCTTTACCTGGGAATGTCATGGGATACCCCACATGGTCTTACATCCAATATCACGGGCTCCCCCAGGGTCTTCCATGCAAAACACACAAACATATATCATATCAAATCGCAAAATGACTAACACATATATCATAATCACGTAATCACATAATGGACCGGCCTTGGTGCCTTAGACCCATGTGCATGATGAGAAGACTCACCTATGTATGCTGAATACAAAAGCTGCTCTCCAAATAGTTTGAATCTCCTGTGCTGAATAATAATATTAATCAATGTTAGGACCTTAGATTAGACAAAGGAAAACCCAAACAATAAACCCATCCATGAGGCCCAGTTATCCTTCCCTTGTTAATGGGCCTAAATTCCAAGTCCAAAATTATTAATGGGACTCTTGGCCCAATAAGGCCCAACCATAGTATCCATGGCCCAGAACAGATGAAATAGCCAATAATTCACGGAATCCAACCAATCGAATTACCAAAATGAAGCCCAAAAGCTCAAAGGCCCAAAATAGATCTGTCCCAATCTGTAGCGCGTACACTCGGCATACCATTCTGGTATGTGTAGCGTATTGGGGTCTTAAGGACTACGCGCAACATACGTTGAGTACACCCAACGTTCTTCCATATCAAACACTTTCTCCATTAAGTGCTTAATACCCAATTCCTTTATGTCCAAAAGCCAGATCTGAGTTGTTTAATATGTCCTGAGGCATAAAGTTGCCAACTTTATGCCTCTGTATACCTCACATACACCCAAAATCTTCATTAAGACCTTTCCAAGGTCTTTAACCCATGCATGAGACCAATACTTCCACCAAGGCTCCATTTTTATTCTTCAAAACGACCAAGGGATCTCAGATCATCCATTCTCCTCTCATGGAGTTGCTTAACTCACCAAAAGAGGTCCAAAATCCAACAAAGGGACAAAAATAGAAAACCCTAGCTAGATCTAAAGATTTAAATGGAAAGGTGCAAGATTTTTACCTCCAGAAGCCTTGCAAGATGAACCCAATGCAGATTTTTGGAGCACCAAACTGATCCAAGCTTGCTTAACAACTCTCCTTCTTGAAAGAACTCCAAAATTGCCATTGAAACCTTCTTCTTAGGCTCCAACGCTCACTCACACACTAACTCAGTTGTAGGAAGACAAAATAGGGCTAAAAGGGTTTGGTACAAGAGGCTAAGAGACATTTAAATAGGGGACAAGTCCGAGATTTAGGGTTTTGACCCTATGATGTCTACGCCCGATGTACCCTCATATACACCCAGCGTACGTGAGGCTCCTTCGTGATCATTCATGCAGAGTACGCTAAGCGTACTCATAAGTAAGCCCAGTGTACTCAAGGTACCAATAATGCTAAAACGCAAATTCTTGAGGGTTTCAAGACGTACCGGGTTTAGGGTGTTAGAAGTTTCCTCCTCGGGTTAAGCGTTAGTGTTTGAGGTTCCTTCATCACGTAACTCTTGAAGCTCTTTAAGGTCAATTTGCCTCCCATTGTCCTCTTGACATATGAGTTCTCTTTCACAAAAAACCCCTCTCCTTGCAATGAAGACAACATTGTTACTCAATCTATAGAAGAGATATCCAAAGGATTTATGTAGGTAGCCAATGAAAATACAATGCTCATCACGAGGTTCGAACATGTCGTGAGTCTCTGGTCTTATGAAATCCTCGCAACCCCAAACCTTAATATGTGCGAACGAGGGAACCTTACCTGTCCACATTTCGTGAGGTGTTTTGATAACCTTCTTAGTTGGTTCTAGATTAAGGATATGGGTGATAATGTGACATCCCCAATTTCATGTCCAGAAAAGACCAAATTTTATTTATGCTTGTTTGAAAATCAGAGTAATATTTTACATAAAAGTGTTGTAGAATTTGTTCCCAAAATAAAAATATGATAAAGATTTATCAAAGCATTTCCGTAGAAATGTATATCATTAAAAAGACTCGGGATGTCATGTTTGATACAGATCAAAAGCATAAACCGTACATTATAAGCCTTACAATAGTTATTTACAACTACTGGCCTATAATCCAAAAATCCCTCATCGTCATCCAAATTATGCTCTGGATCCACTACCTGTAAAACAGAAAGCTGAGTTGGTCAGGCTTGGGATTCTAGTGAGCATATAGGGTTTTCAACCCATAAATAATAATAAATTTATTAATTTCATCGATCAACAATAAATTTATTAATTTTATCAAACCAACAATAACCCTGATTACCCATTCCCGTTATCCTCACTTTACGTCCCTGAACACCTATACAAGGGACCTAGTCTAAGGATTTTATCATCGAGATGGAGTATACTGCTAAGGGGATTCCTTAGCCATATATGTCCGTAAGGCAACCATGAGGGGATGGAGTACACCGGTGAACATCAAGCCTACAAACACCTACAGGTTGCGAGCCTGGTAGCGTTCCACTAGACTGTCTAGAAGAGTTCGTGGTCGTCATCCATACTCCGCTAGATGACTGGAACAACAACAACATCGAGGCCTCTCATCATTTTAACACACATCAACTATTTCGTCTACCCATGTTTTACCCAACATATTTGTAGATAAAAATACATATATAGTTTATAACTTGTATAAAACATATATTCAATAGTCATCTCAAATAAACAATCAATATAATTACACATAACACGTATTTTATAGAAAATACTTCATATCTATGTGTAAGATGAAAGTGGCTATACACTCACTTGATTTGATGATAATCGGGCAGCAATTCGTTCCCTAAAATGATCGTTTTTGATAAAACCGGAAGTTTTATTGAGAAACCGGGCTCTGCGAGGGTTGGAGCTTCAAAACCGAAAAGATAAAATTTTCCGGGTCTTCGGGTACTTCGGGACGTATTCCGGGCTTTAAAAATGATGCCGGGGCTTCGGGGGAAGTCAAAATAGTCAAAATATAAGTTTAAGGGTGAAAAATGCCAATTTTCCAAAAGTACCCGGGAGATCTCGCAACCCTCCTATTTATAGGGTGCGAGACCGAAGACTGGTGGCTAAAAAGGCTCCACGTAGCGGCTGCGAGGCTCGGACACAGAGGGGAGACGTGGCAGCGAGGCGGCGAAGTGCGTGGCAGCAGCGAGGAAGGGTGGCGCTGCGAGGGCGAGACATGGAGGCTAGCTATGCGAGAGGTTGAGAAGCGAACACGCATCGGATGCAGGGAAGGTCAGCGAGGCTCGGAAGGACCACCGATGTGAGTTGCGTCGGTCTTCTATTGGACCTTGGCTTCGAGCCTATCAGAAGCTGACATGGAGAAGGCACACATCGGTCTCGAATTTGGCCACGACTCGGTGACGCGACAGCTCTGGACGCGAGGCGAGGGTGACGTGGCTGCTTCTCATCCATGCAAATTTTTTCGAAAATTGCACCCAAAACTTCTAAAATTCATAACTTTTGTATACGAGCTCCGTTTTTGATGTTCTTTATATGCACGCATAGGCAGGAATATATTCTACAACTTTCATTTAGACTTCGTCAGCTAATTTTGACTTTAATTTTGATATTATTATTTTTAACAGACCGGGACAGGAAAATTCGTTAAAAATTCACAACTTCTTCATCCGACGTCCGTTTTCGTCAATCTTTTTACCGTTGTACTACTATTGACGAGACCTTCGATTCTCATTTAGGTTGTGTCGACTAAATATCGCTCGATTTTAAATTCGAATTTTTAGCTGTCTACTGCTCCGCTAAAACTTAGAAAAATCATAACTTCCTCATACGAAGTTGGATTTGGACATTCTTTTTATCAAAATTCTCGGCTTAACGAATACTATGACTTTTGTTTAGATTGTTAAGGCTAAAAAACACTTTATCGTAAATTCACTTTTTACGTTTCCCGTTGCCGTGTCGGTTCCATCGCGAAACTTCGACATGTCATAACTTCTTCGTTATAAATCGGATTTCAGCGTTCTTTATATCTCCAGAATCCTTGTTTCGGCCACTAAAAACTTCTTAAAAGATATCAACTTTTTCTAATATTTATTTTCAATGCTTTTTTCATTATTAATTAATTAAATCATAATAATTAAGCAAATAAGCATATAATTTACATGATATTCACATAATTCCTCTTTATTACTTCAAAATGAGTAACAAATGTTGACTTACACTATTACAACGTTATTAGTGCTTTTAGCCCAGAAACACGAGCGTTACAACCCTCTCCCCCTTAGGATGATTCCGTCCCCGGAATCACACATTGGCAAAAAAATGTGGGTAACAACTCATCATGTCACTCTCCGTTTCCCTAGTGAGATTTGGCCCATTCGTATATTTCCATTGCACAAGCTCTAAATCGACCATATTGCATCTCAACTTTTTAGTCTTACGGTCAATGATTGCCTCTGGTTCTTCTATTAACCTCTTGCTTTCATCCAGCCTTAACTCAGATATTGGAATTATGTTGGGAACATCTCCCGTGAACTTCCTTAAATAACACACATGGAAAGTGTTATGAATACCATCTAGTTCTTCTAGTAGTTCTAGCTTGTAAGCCTGATTCCCAATCCTCTGAAGAACTTTAAATGGTCCAATAAACCTTGGACTCAACTTTCCTCTTTTACCAAATCTTATAAGTCCCTTCCACGGAGAGACTTTAAGCAAAACCGAATCACCAACTTCGAATGTTATCGGTTTTCTTTTCTTGTCAGCATAGCTCTTTTGACGATCCTGAGCTATTAACATCCTTTCCCTAATCACTTTCAACTTTTCAGCAGTCTGATAGACTATCTCAGGTCCCATAAACTGCTTTTCTCCAGCTTCAAGCCAACAATACGGCGCACGCCACTTCTGTCCATACAAAGCGTGATAAGGTGCCATCTTTATGCTCGAGTGGAAACTATTGTTGTAGGAAAATTCTACTAAAGGTAAATGTTCATCCCAGTTACCTTGGAATTCCAGGGTACATGCTGTCAGCATATCTTCAAGTGTTTGTATTGTTCTTTCGCTCTGACCATCAGTTTGTGGATGGTAAGTTGTACTTAAACACAACTTGGTACCCATTTCCTCTTGTAGAATTTTCCAAAATCGTGACGTGAAACGACTATAACGATCTGATACAATTGTTAGAGGAACACCGTGAAGTCTCACAATTTCCTTCACGTAAGCATTCGCAAGCTTATCCATAGACCATTTTTCATTGGCTGCTATGAAGTGTGCACTCTTGGTGAAACGATCCACGACCACCCAAATCATGTCGTGACCGTTCTTTGTTCTCGGTAGTTTAGTCACAAAATCCATGGTGATGTCTTCCCATTTACCCATGGGTACAGGTAAAGGTTCTAAACTCCCATATGGTTTCTGATGTTGTGCCTTGACTCTTGCACATGGTACACACTCGACCACATACTTAGCAACATCAAGCTTCATCGTTGGCCACCAGTAATAGGGTTTTAAATCCCTATACATTTTCATACTGCCGGGATGGATCGAGTACGTGGTCTTGTGAGCTTCTTCCATTATAACATCTCTTACTCTTCCTGTCTTAGGTACCCAAATCCTATCTTGGAATACCTTCAATCCTTGGTTGTTTGTACTGAATACTAATGTTTTGCCCAAGCGTTCTTCTTTTCGGTCATTCTTCTCTGAAGCTTCTTCCTGAGCTTTCTTTATACTCTCCACAGTTGTTGAGACAACCTCAATTCTCAACGCTCTTGGCTTTTTCTTTTCAAGGTTGACTTTCCGACTGAGAGCATTAGCAACAACATTTGCTTTACCAAGGTGATAAAGTATCTCACAGTCGTAGTCCTTGAGTAATTCCACCCAGCGTCGTTGCCTCATATTCAGTTCCTTCTAATTAAATAAATATTGGAGACTCTTATGATCAGTGAAAAGTTTTCACTTCGTGCCATAAAGGTAATGCCTCCATATTTTTAGAGCGAAAACTACCGCTGGCAACTCCAAATCATGAGTAGGGTAGTTCTTTTCATGCTCCTTCAGTTGTCTTGATGGATATGCCATCACTTTATCCCGTTGGGTCAGAACACAACCTAACCCAACTCCTGATGCATCACTATAGACTACGAAGTCTTCAACTCCTTCGGGTAAAGAAAGAATTGGTGCTTCACATAATTTCTGCTTCAACTTCTCAAAGGCTTCCTTATGCTTTTCACTCCAAGTATAAGTAGCTCCTTTGTGGGTCAAGGCTGTCAATGGAGCAGCTATCAAAGAAAAGCCTTGGATAAACCTTTGGTAATATCCAGCTAATCCCAAAAAGCTTCGGATCTCCGTGGGACTTTTTGGTTGTTCCCACTTCATTACAGATTCAATCTTTGCTGAATCAACCATTATTCCTTCTTGGTTAACCACATGACCCAAGAATTGGACTTCTTGAATCCAAAATTCACATTTGGAGAACTTTGCATACAACTTCTCCTTTTTCAGGACTTCTAGCACTTCACATAGATGCTTTTCATGCTCCTGCTTGCTTTTTGAATAAATCAAGATGTCGTCTATGAATAGTATCACGGATTTATCTAGGAATGGTTTGCAAACCCTATTCATCAAATCCATGAAAGCTGCTGGGGCATTGGTTATTCCGAACGACATAACCAATAAATTCATAGTGTCCATATCTTGTTCTAAACACAGTCTTTTCGATATCCTGCTCTCTCACCTTTAGTTGATGGTATCCTGACCTAAGATCGATCTTCGAGAAATAGCTCGAACCCTGTAACTGGTCGAACAGGTCATCGATCCTTGGCAATGGGTACTTGTTCTTTAGCGTTACTTTGTTCAGCTCTCTGTAATCAATGCACATTCTCATGCTCCCATCCTTCTTCTTTACGAATAACACCGGATCTCCCCAGGGCGATGAACTAGATCTAATGAAACCTTTGTCCAATAACTCCTGAAGGTTTGTCATAAGCTCCTTCATCTCCGTTGATGCTAATCGGTATGGTGCTTTTGCTATTGGTGTTGTTCCTAGTAACAAGTCTATTCTAAACTCTACTTGTCTATCAGGGGGTAATCCGGGAAGATCTTTGGGAAAGACTTCCGGAAAGTCACACACCACTGGTATCTACTGCACCTCCTTCTTAGCATCGATCACAAACGATAGATATGATGTACATCCCTTGGCCAAACATTTTCTGGCTTTCATTGTCGAGATGTTTCCAGAACTCACTCGGCGTTTGTCCCCATACACCATAAATGACTCTTTTCCAGGTGGGTTCACCCTTACTATCTTCTTCTTGCAAAGAATCTCAGCATCGTTGGCGCTAAGCCAATCCATTCCCAAAACAATGTCAAAACCGTTCAACTATATGGGTAATAGCTCCTCATGGAATTTGTTTCCGTTTAAGTTGATGACGATGTTCCTAATACGATCACTAACAGGTACGAACTTGCCACTAGCAACCTCGACTATTAAAGCATTATCTAGTCTATCGACAGGCAAAGCTAGTTTTCTACCAAATTCATGTGAAATAAAGGAGTAGATGGCTTCAGAATCAAACAAAATTTGGGCAGGCAATTCGTTTATGAGAAAAGTACCTGAAGCGACATCCACTTCCTCCTTTGCAGCTTCAAGTGTCAGTTGGAAGGCTCTGGCTTTTGGCTTTGGCTGGAGATTGGGCCTTGCTTCCCCTTTCTTCTTTGGGCAGTCCCTTGAGATGTGCCCTTCCTCACCACACCCATAGAAAACTTTATTGATGAGGGTGCATTCATTGGCATAATGACCAGGCTTTCCACATTTAAAACATGTGATCTCTTCGCCACATTTCCCAGCATGCTTCTTCTTACACTTGTCGCACCATTTTTCTTCTCCTCCTACTCCTCTCGAACCAGACTTTAAGAATTTACTTTTCTTGTTGGGCCTTGAAGGTCCCTCAAACTTCCTCTTCTCACCAATATCTTTCCTCTCCAGACCCTTCTCCCTAATCTGGATCTCAACATTCTTAGCAGCCTAGATGGCGGCTTTCAATGTGGTTGCTTGCTTAACCATTGGACCAAAATCTGCTGGTATACCTTGTGCAAACTTATTGACCTTAGAGAGTTCAGTTGGAACTAAGTATGGAATAAGCTTCATCTTTTCAGTGAAACTAGCTGCGTATTCAGTAACGCTCATTTTTCATTTCTTTAAATTCTGAAACTTATTATTGATTTCTAGAAGATCCTACTCAGAGCAAGTATTGCAATTTCAGTTGTACCACAAAATCTTCCCAAGACATCATGCTAGCTTCTCTCTTTGGCATCGAATTAGCTAGTAACTTCCACCAGCTCAATACACCAGATTTTAACAGAGGAATTGCAAGTGCGGTCTTCTGTTTGTTGCTGCACTCATAACTTTCAAACATTATCTCCATTTCGGAGATCCAATTTATAACTTCCACCGGTGTTGGACTTCCGGATAGACACGGTGGTTTGGATGCCATGAATCTTTGTATTTGCATCCATGTCCATCACCTCCCCCATCCTGGTTGTTTCGTCTAACTATCGGTGGGTTGGCTTGACCAACAGTCCCACTGTAGTTCCCTCCTATCGATTGCCCTTCATACAAATCAGGTTGTTTAACAGGTATCGTAGTTTCTTCCCTATTCTGTTGTAGCAACCTCCTGGTCTCCTCCATCTGACGATCCAACATTGTCTAAATCATCATTTGCACTCCAGCCATCGTTATTGGCTCCGATGTAGCTCCTTCAATAGGTACTTGCTCAGGTACTGGTGGTTCATTTCTATTTCCATTTGCATTCCCGGCTCCACTGCGGGTTCTTGTCATCTTGATCTATACACCGAATAAGGTGAATTTAGATCTATATTCACTATAGACTTTGAAACGTTTACATGCTAATTCTATTATCGTAATCATACACTTAGAATCCTACACACATAAGGTTTCCAGATCCGGTCGGCAACAAACCATAGATCCGAACAAATAATATCATGTCTGGAAAACACATACCATTTAGCACATAAAAACATTTTAGGCATCTTTCCTAAAATATACTAGTGATCACACCTCACAATCATCGCTTAGCATTCTGAGTTTAAGTCTAGAAATCCTACAAATTCCTAGCTCGCTTAAACTAATGTTATGATACCAACTGTGACATCCCCAATTTCATGGCAAGAAAAGACCGATTTTTGTTTATGCTTGTTTGAAAATCAAAGTAATATTTTACATAAAAGTGTTGCGAAATTTGTTCCCAAAATAAAAATATAATAAAGATTTATCAAAGCATTTCTCTAGGAATGTATTTCATTAAAAAGACTCGGGCTGTCATGTTCGATACAAATCAAAAGCATAAACAGTACATTATAAGCCTTACAACAGTTATTTACAACTACTGTCCTGTAATCCAAAAATCCCTCATCATCATCCAAATTATGCTCTGGGTCCACTACCTGTAAAATAGAAAGCTGAGTGGGCCAGGCTTGGGAGCCTGGTGAGCATATAGGGTTTTCAACCCACAAATAATAATAAATTTATTAATTTCATCGATCAACAATAAATTTATTAATTTTATCAAACCAATAATAACCCTGATTACCCATTCCCGTTATCCTCACTTTACGTCTCTAAACACCTATACAAGGGACCTAGTCTAAGGATTTTATCATCGGGATGGACTTTACTGCTAAGGGGATTCCTCAGCCATATATGTCCGTAAGGCAACCATGAGGGGATGGAGTACACCGGTGAACATCAAGCCCACAAACACCTACAGGTTGCGAGCCTGCTAACGTTCCACTAGACTATCTAGAAGAGTCCGTGGTCATCATCCATACTCCGCTAGATGACTGGAATAACAACAACATCGAGGCCTCACATCATTTTAACACACATCAACTATTTCGTCTACCCATGTTTTACCCAACATATTTGTAGATAAAAATACATATATAGTTTATAACTTGTATAAAACATTTATTCAATAGTCATCTCAAATAAGCAATCAATATAATTACACATAACACGTATTTTATAGAAAATACTTCATATCTATGTGTAAGATGAAAGTGACTATACACTTACTTGATTTGATGATAATCGGGTAACAATTCGTTCCTTAAAATGATCGTTTCTGATAAAACCGGGAGTTTTATTGAGAAACCGGGCTCTACGAGGGTTGGAGCTTCAAAACCGAAAAGATAAAATTTTCCGGGTCTTCGGTCACTTCGGGATGTATTTCGGGATTTAAAAATGATACCGGGGCTTCGGGGGAAGTCAAAATAGTCAAAATATAAGTTTAAGGGTGAAAAATGCCAATTTTCCAAAAGTACCCGGGAGATCTCGCAACCCTCCTATTTATAGGGTGCGAGACCGAAGATTGGTGGCTAAGAAGGCTCCACGTAGCGGTTGCAAGGCTCGGACACAGAGGGGAGACGTGGCAGCGAGGGGGCAAAGTGCATGGCAACAGCGAGGGCAGGTGGTGCTGCGAGGGTGAGACACGGAGGGTAGCTATGCGAGAGGTTGAGAAGCGAACACATGTCGGATGCAACGAACGCAAGCGAGGCTCGGAAGGACCACCGATGCGAGGTGCGTCAGTCTTCTATTGGACCTTGGCTTCAGGCCTATCAGAAGCTGACACGGAGAAGGAACGCGTCGGTCTCGGATTTGGCCACGACTCGGTGACACAGCAGCTACGGACGCGAGGCGAGGGTGACGTGGTTGCTTCTCATCCATGCGAATTTTTTCGAAAATTGCACCCAAAACTTCTAAAATTCACAACTTTCGCATACGAGCTCCATTTTTGACGTTCTTTATATGCACACATAGGCGGGAATATATTCTACAACTTTCGTTTAGACTTCGTCGGCTAATTTTGACTTTAATTTTAATATTATTATTTTTAACAGACCGGGATAGGAAAATCCGTTAAAAATTCATAACTTCTTCATCCGACGTCCGTTTTCCTCCATCTTTTTATGGTTGTACTACTATTGACGAGACCTTCGATTCTCGTTTAGGTTGTGTCAGCTAAATATCACTCGATTTTAAATTCGAGTTTTTAGTTGTCTAATGCTTCGCTAAAACTTACAAAAACCATAACTTCCTCATACGAAGTTGGATTTGGACATTCTTTTTATCAAAATTCTCAGCTTAACGAATACTATGAATTTTGTTTAGATTGTTAAGGCTAAAAATCACTTTATCGTAAATTCACTTTTTACGTTTCCTGGTGCCGTGCCGGTTCCGTCACGAAACTTCGATAGGTCATAACTTCTTCGTTATAACTCGGATTTCGGTGTTCTTTATATCTTCGGAATCCTTGTTTCGGCCACTACAAACTTCTTAAAAGATATCGGCTTTTTCTAATATTTATTTTCAATGCTTTTTTTCATTATTAATTAATTAAATCATAATAATTAAGCAAATAAGCATATAATTCACATGATATTCACATAATTCCTCTTTATTACTTCAAAATGAGTTACAAAGGTTGACCTAGACTATTACAACGTTATTAATGCTTTTAGCCCAGAAACACGGGCATTTCAGATAGTCTCTAAGGCATACCCCCAAAATGAGATAGGTAACAAAGCTTGACTCATCATGGAACAAACCTTGTCCAAAAAGGTTTGATTGCGCCTCTCAGCCATACTATTAAGCTGCGGTGTACTAGGTGGCGTCAATTGTGAAACAATTCCATATTCCTTAAGATAGTTGTGGAACTCAATACTAAGATACTCACCACCTCGAACGGATCAAAGCATCTTTATTTTCCTTCCCAACTAATTCTCCACTTCTTGTTTAAACTCTTTGAACTTTTCAAAGGTTTTTTACTTCTGCTTGATTAAGTAGACATGTCCATATCTGCTTTAATCATCGGTAAAAGTCACATAGAAGCAGTTAGCATCCCTTGTAGCAGATCTAAAGAGCCCACACACATCGTTGCGTATGAGATCCAACAAACCCTCACCTCTTTCACAAGTACCAGTGAAAGGTGACTTGGTCATCTTTCCAAGTAAACAAGATTCGCATGTCATCTGACTTTAAGTCAAATGACTAACACTCCATCCTTTTGGAGTTGGGCTATGCACTTATTGTTGACATGTTCAAGACGACAATGCCACAAGCATGCCTTGTCCACACCATTGAACGAATCAATATGCAATACATCATTTCCTAAGTTGTCTACAACCATCATAGTTTCATAAACACCATTACAAGGCAATGCTTTAAAATAAAACTTACCATTATAAAAAGCATTAATAGAACCAATTTCATTATTAAATGAAAATCTAAAACCTTATTTATACAAACCATGAAAAGAAATAATGTTTCTCGCCATATCTGACGAGTAGCAACAATTATTCAAATCTAATTCTAACCCACTAATATGAAATAAAGAATAAACTCCAATCTTGGTGACAGGCGACACTTTCCTATTCCCCATGATCAGATTCATCTTCCCGTGCTCCACATCCCTATAACTTTTTAGACCTTGCAAATCAGAAAAAATATAAAAACCACATCATGTATCAAGGACCTAGGAATTAACATGTGATGAGTTATTAGAATGAATAGTATAAATACCTACAAATGTGGACTTTATCTTCCCATCCTTGATGTCCTGCAAGTATTTTGGGTAGCTTTGTTTCCAATGCCCATTTCCATGACAGTAGAAGCACTCTACTTCTTTTGGATTGGAAGAGGGACTAGCAGAACCACCTTTCGTTTCCACATCCCTATATCTTTCTAGAAGAGGATCCATCATGGGACTTTCCCTTGTGGCTTTTAGAAGGATCCTTCCTCTTCTTCCCTTTCCCATTTCCAATTTCCAGGATTGGGGCAGTAGAAGTAGGAGTAGGTACAACAGATTTGCTTTTCAAACTGATTTCAGTAGTTCTGAGAAGGCCTTGAAGCTTGCTCAGAGTGACAACCTCTTTGTTCATATGATAAGTCATTATAAACTGATCATAACAAGGAGGCAAAGAGTGTAGGATAATGTCAATAGCTAACTCTTCATCGAAGTTGACATTCAACTTCAGCAAGCAGTCCACAAACCTTTGCATTTTTTGTAAGTGGGTCGTGATGGACTCTCCATCCTTCATTTTTGTTGTTATCATGGAGGAAATGATTTCATATCTTTCCTGTCGAGCACTTTGATGGTACCTTGCTATCAAGTATTGGTGCATCTCAAAAGAATAGTAGTCCTCATAACACTTTTGGAGTTCAGTTGTCATAGTGGCAAGCATGATGCATGTCACCATTGTCGGGTCCTTCTCATGAGCTCTATATTCAGCAATTTCTTTAGGAGTAGCAGTCGATTCGTCAACATCCTTTCACTCTTTATCATGGACATATTCCTAATCCTCGTAATGAGTGACCATTAAAAAGTTCTGAATTCAGTCATCGAAATTCGACCCATCGAAAATCACCCTCTTACATAAGTTCATGAGGGAGAAAGAGCTGGAAGGGTTGGAGCCAATAGTTTTTGGGGTAGACATCTGAAAAGAAAGACAAAGTTTAGATTAAATAAGAATCCTTAATATAACACCAAAATGAAATAGTAAGGATAAGACCCAAAACAATATTTCACAATTCGAAAGAGGGATGTCGTAATCCAACTATAAAATATTTGAAGGTGGGTAAATGACGATTTACCAATTTCCACCATGAAAAACAAAATTTAGGATTAAGTTTTAAATGAATTGAAATTCCTAGATCTTTTAGATCCATTGAACTTTCAATGACATGTTTAAATCTTGATCATGCCCTTCAAATTTGTGACTGGGATACAGAGGATCGCAAATAAGGTGTGAATAACCATGTAAATGTGTTTGGTACTCATGATGTCATTTATCACCTAATCAATGTACCGGTTAACCAGACACACTTCATTGATCTACAACAAAAAACAAGCTACCCTTTTCCATCCTTTCTAGTCCAAGTTAGTGTGTCGGCTAACCACACATGCTCCACTAACGACTTGGCAAGGTGCAAAGTGCAATTTCATGGAATAGCACCAATTCCACATTTTTCCTAAAGTAACTAAGATTAAGAATTTATAAAAACATTTAGTTACTTTTATAATTATCATTATAATTTTTAATGAGTATTAATATCCTATACAACCCGTTCGGCTAACGACCCTCCACCAGTCAAGGGAGCGGTGGGTGAGAGTGGACACCCATTCAATCGTCATTATATAAGCAATTTCCTTATACCCCCCTTATAGACCAACTTCGTGAATGAGGCCTACTAACGGTAAGGCTGACTTGTCTTATACATATATATATAAGTATTAATCCTTTAAAATTCTAGGGTTTATAATTTAATCTTTCATAAATGAAACTTTTCAAATTCCAAAACTTGAGGGAAAGTTTTGAAACTCTTCAAAAACTCTTTAATTTTAGAATTTAATGTTTCATAAATGAGACTTTTTAAATTCCAAAACTTGAGGGCAAGTTTTAGAACTCTTCAAAACCTTTTGGATTCCAAAAATTGATGGTAAATTTTGCAACTCTTCAAGACCTTTTGAATTCAGAAACTTGATGGCAAGTTTTGTAACTCTTCAAAGCCATTTAGATCAAATTTTAAACAAGTAAAATAATCACATATTGTTATCATCTACCATTTTGATCTAACTCAACTCATATAGAAAGACAATTCAAATAATACAAATAATCATCTTCTCATATAATCAAATTATCTTAAAATTTGATAATTGTCTTCTAATTGGATGAGGATAATCACTATCATATCAGAAAAATTGAATTTTATGCTACAAAACAGTTTGTGGCAATGATCCTAATCCAATTATGGAAAAAAAAAACTCGAAAATCTGCAAACAGGGGATCGTATCGTTGAGTTCATGGCATGGAATCGATGAGTTCATCTTATATGATCCAACTTGTTGAGTTGCCATATGGGACTCGACGAGTCCAGCAGTCAATGGCCAAATATGAGATTTTTCTAGCTTTGAAAATCAAACAGTTGCATCAATATAACAGAAAACACCCTAGGCTTTGATACCACTGATGGGTTTTGAGCACTATAACATCCATATGGTTTACATACAACCCTAATGATTTGGATCTAAGTTTTCTCTAGTTATACATGCAATTTCATTTTTCCAAAGCATGAAGCCTAACTAGCATACAAATTGGTATTTAATGATTACCTCTTTGTTGTAGCTTGTAGTACTTGACCTTACAAGAGCTTAGCACCTCAAATGTGATGCCTGAAATAAGTCACAAACACCAAGAACAAAGGATGACAATGAGATAGATCTTGGAGGCACCAAAATCGGCTAGCTTCTTCTTAGAATACTTGTGTGTCGATTTTTTCGGGCTTAGGGATACATATATAGTGTAGAATTCCAAGGGTCACTTGTAAACCCTAATCCATTCACTTAGACTTGTGATCCAATAATTCATTTGGACTAACACTTCATGAACTCTCACATAAAGTTAGTCTGTTACTAATCAATCATGGATCATTAGCCCAAACTATATGTATCACTGATTAGTCTCTTTTGATCACTAAATTAATTCCAAATTAATTCTTGATCAATACCAATTAAATAATATGATTTCTCAATTAATATATTATTCTTATAATATATTAATAAATCATAAATAACCTCTTTCTCAAAAATTCATCCTATCATATTGCTCCGGTGAAGGAAACCCAAATGGACCATACTATTATTGGGTCAAGTACATAACAATTATAGTTATGAGCTTAGACACCTAATCCAACAATTCTGTCTCCAGATCAGGAGCAGGACCTTGGACAATTGATGCACAATCATGGGAGTTCATCTCATTGGGGATTAGCGGATATCGAGAAATTGTATCGCTTTGGAATTTTGATTGAGTTTGAATAAGTTAGATCTCGGGTCGGTTCTCTGCTATAGTCTGGGTTATCAAGGATTGTTATATACCATTATGCATGCCAAAAAGTACTTGATGAATCTAAAGATGGACTTATCTTACGGAGTGGGTTCCATGTGTACCACTATTGTTCTAAGTCTTTCTCGGGATCTATTTAGGCGTATTACTTAGAGGATCCTTGGTCAGAGGGTAGTTCTTCAGTGAAGTCGGGTTTCAGTGGTTCTATCATGTGTTTGGGTATAATCGGCAGTTGCCTATAGAATAACTTTGGAGTTCAAGACACGACCGTTGCTAGGCAAGGATAAGTAGTAGGAAGATAATGGAGTCAGTTGTGCAAGTTGTTTGACCATTGGACATGTCAGGGGAATCATACCTTTGCATGGACTGAATTCGGTTAGAGTTCAATGATTCATTGAGGATAGAAATTAGAGTAAAGGTTCATCGGTACATGGAGAATACCAAAAGCAATCAAAATGATTATAATGCCAAATTTAAACAATCAAAACAAGATCTAAACAATCCAAGAATAAAGGTAGAAGCTTTATACCTTCTAAAGCTTCCCAAAAAGATGATAATCCCAGATCTACAAGATTGCTTCATTCCTTGACTCCTTTGATGCACTAACTTCTCCTTTTGGCACACAAAAATCACACTATAAGCTCAAGATGCTCACTATAGGAGTTAGAGTTCTCTCAAAATGTCTAAAGGACTTGGAGGCTGAAAGAGTGAGTCAAAATGACCCATAATTGTGCACTCCAAAAACCCTAAAAGTTAGGGTTTCACCCGGACAAATGTATGACCAACGTACATATGTGTACGCCCAGCGTACTAAGGCGATGCCCAGTACGCTTAGTGTACTCACATGTACACGTTGCATACTACTCATGTTCCTATAATCATTATTTTGCCACTAGGGCTAACCATGGCCACTTCTTACCAATCTAAGGTCCAAAAATGACATAATTAAAACCCAAGGTATGAATTTGAAGTTACTTCAAATATGGGATGTTACAACAACCTCAACCCAACATAATATGCCGACATATAACAACCATATACAGATAATCATGCAGAAATAATCACAGGTAGTCCAACAGATATACCAAGCTAGCAAATCAATAACTAGCATACTTATGCATATCTATTCCATACTCAACATATCAGCAATATCATGTTATCTAACCAATAGGAACGCCTTGGTGCCTTCGGCCCGAAAGTGCAATAAGGAAAACTCACCTCGCAATGCCGAATCATACTGAAATCTCCAACTAGTGGTTCACGAAAATCCTAAACTATCACAACCAAACAAACATCCAATTGATAATTGGATTACCATCCTTGACTAATGATCCATACTTAAGGAAAATGTCCAATTTACCCCTTCCTTAACTGGTCCAAGGCCCAATTCAAATCTTTGATCCAAAGGCCCAAATTACCTCAATGCCCATAATTGGCCCAATTTTCCAAATTGGGCCCAAACTCCTTATTGGGCCATATCCATAGGTCCAATTCCCTACTTATCCCAAAATACACCAACTTGGATAGTCTATTAAAAGCCCAATAATTTAAGCCCAAAATATGGCCCAAAACACGAAGTCTAAATGCGAAAACCCATCAGATGGCGTACGATGGGATACCCCGAAGGTACGCCCTTTCAGGGGGTACGTGAGCCTTACCTTGACCGCATGCGAGGACGCTAACCAAGTATGTGTTAGATATAATATCTAAGTCCATAACTATATTTGGTATGTACTTGAGCCGACCCGGCATGGTCCATTTGGGTTGCACTTCATCCGAACAATTTATGGATAATCTTTTGAGAATAGTATAAGTTATGATTTATTAATATATTATAAGTTCTAATATATTAATATAAAATCATATTATTTAATTAGTATTGATCTATAATTAATCTAGGATTAATTTAGAGATCAAGAGTATGACTAATTAAATATGGGCTCTTGTATTTATATAGTGTGGACTTATGCTTATTTGGAATGGGCTAGGCTTGCATGGAAAGTCCATGGATACTCCATGGAGCTTTAACCCATGGGTCTCATGGAAATGAAAATACATGGATATTAGGATTTACATGGATGTAACCCTAATCCATCACACTATATAATGGAGGCTTTGGTTCTTGAAATCACACTAGTTGTGGTGAGTAAAGTTAGAGCGCCGATTTCAAGATAGTTGTGACTATTCTCTCATGGTTCCAAATTTTATGGTGATTTGTGATTTCCATTTGAGGCATCCACACTCCAAGCAATCAACTACAACTACAAGGTAAGTAATTCTACTAGCTTTATTTGATTCAAGTTCCCCATGCCATGCTAGATAGGATAAGAACCTTGGAAAAATAACTATTTGCATGTATCTTAGTCAAACATAGATCCAAGGTTTCTAGGGTTGCATGTACACCATAGGAGTGTTAGAATGCTCAAAACCCATCAGTATGTGGGGCGTACTTCTTCCTACGCGAGGTGTACCCTCGTTGAACCCAAAACCTTTTTAAGTGCTTAAAGACTTAAGCACTTAAGCCCAAACTTCATATCCATGACTCAATACCACTCTAGAACCATAAAGTCTCAAACATTAATACTTTGGACGTCCAAAAAGTTCTTAATGCATGGTCTTAATCCATTAAGACCTCCTACAATAAACAAGGAACCAAACTAGCTGAAGGGACCTCTTTTTTATGTCTTAGGACCCATCCCAGGGTCGGAAAGGACAGCCAAACATGTCCAAAACAAAGCATGCACAATATTGGGACTTTTGGGACAAGAAGAACACCATAAAGCTACCAAAATAAGATCTAAATATTCCAAGCATAAAGGTAGAAGCTTTTTACCTTACGGAGCTTCCCAAGAAGATTATGATCCAGGATCTACAAGCTTACTTCACTCTCCAACCACCTTGATGCAGCTTCTTCTTCTTCAACCTCATAAGAAACACACTCTTAGCTCAAACACACACACACACACACACACACTAGAGAAGCTAGGGTTTGCCAAAAATGATTCCATAACTTGGAGGCTGAAAAAGGTGGGGGTAAAGGGTCCATAAAGATGCTTAAATACTCCACAAGCCCTAAAAATTAGGGTTTTCACCCGGACACACGTACACCCATCGTACATATGTGTATACCCAACATACTCACATGTACGCCCATCATACTACTCATGTTCCCAAAATTACCATTTTGCCACCATGGCTTCCCATGACAGCTTCTTTCCAATCCAAGTACTAAAAATGACATAATTGAACAAGGGATGAATTTGAGGTTACTTAAAAGCTGGGGTGTTACACCCAGCGTGGGTGACCTGGTTCCCAAATCAGTATCGACTCAGTATACTAAGCATACCAGCTGGTATGCCCCACGTACCGGCTTCTCAGCTAGTACACTAAGCGTAGCAAGTGGTACGCCCCGCATACTACTCCATGGGCTTAAAAGAAAAACTTACAAAAATGAAAGACCAAAAGTGAACATACCAAGTCCAGGGTGTTACAGATATCATACAAATTTAGCAAGGCTTGTTATAAAAGGGTTTTCTCGTACTCATATCATTGACTATGGTCCTTATCATACTCATGACATTGACTATGATCAAACATTTTCACAAGTAGTTATGATTCAATCAACAAGGATATTGTTTACTATAATTTCATTTTATTAATATGAGATATAGCAAATAGATTTCAAGAAAGACCGTTTTTCTTAATAGACATCTACTAGAAGACATCTATATAGTTTAGCTTGGAGGTTTACTTTATCCATGTTATCTTAACAAAAAGCGTAATTCTTAAGATCCACTTGTGGATATAAAGCTAACATCTCAAGGTTGGAATAGTAATTTTATATGAAGATACAATGTATACTTTTATATCAAAATGAAAAGAACATATGTGTTTACGAAGAACTAGTGGGAGGATAGTGATATTCCTAATCTTGTATGAATGAGACATACTTAATCATTTGAAATGACATTCTGATGATGCAAGGTCA
Organism: Lactuca saligna; assembly: GCF_052625555.1. NCBI lineage: Eukaryota > Viridiplantae > Streptophyta > Magnoliopsida > Asterales > Asteraceae > Lactuca > Lactuca saligna. The sequence continues at coordinate 35,284,547 of NC_136424.1, forward strand.
TTTCACCTTGAATTGGAATGAAATACTCAGGAATAACAAGATATATTCTTGGAATATAAAATCTATAAAGATAGATAAAGATAAACGTTGAAAGTTTTAAATTATTTTGTAGTAATTAAGAGTATCTTGAAAAGGTCAATATACAAGATTCCTTTGGAGGATTTTTGGTATCGTCATGTGACACCATTTTGAGTCTATCTCAAAAGGACCTAGCACATAGGTTTGAGTTAGATGAATTGATTTAGATTCTATTTACTTGGAAAATGAATCCATCGTTTATGTCACATTATGCATAAGAATGGGTATATGATTATGCTATGAATATATGATACTAATTGAATACATGGTTAAGTTACTAGATGAATATAAGAACATTATAAGAGTACTTAAGAAGAACTAAGAGAATGTTCATGAGATAATCAGTTTAGAAGAAGATCTTAATGTAAAGAGCTATACAGGATGCTAACTTCAAAACGGATATGCAAAATTACAAATTGTAATTGGATTATGATTTCATTATATATGGGATGAAGAGTAAGTTTTGTAGGAGTAAGGTCTATGCAAAGAAAAATTGCACGATCTACTAAATAAGAATACACTACTACTTCAAAAGTTGAAATCAAATATGATTGGATGTTCGAGTTTATTGAAAAACTATGTTGATTTCTATCATTCAATGATCACATAGAAATCTTTTTAACTTTGTGAGCATACTTAACCAAGCTAAGAGACTCTATGTTACGAAAGAACACCAATCATATTCACTAAGATATTTAAATATAATTAGAGTAAAGTCAAATATGGAGATGATAGTATTCGTAGAATTCACACAAATTAAATTTAGCCAGACCCATTAATAAAGTCCTTCTTTTGAGCTAAGTATGAATGGTCACACTTCAATTATACGATTGATAGGTTTTATAGGTTATAAAACTAATATGCTTGCAACCTAAAGGATCTATGTCAAACACTATGAATGCAACATTATTTGAACAACAAAAATCTAGATTAACCATAATATAATCAAAATATAATACAAGAGTTAGGGTTGCATACCTTTGATTTTTGTAATAAACAAATCACTTCAATCCTTCCTTTAAAGAGCTTGGAAAGCTAGCACCAAAAGTATAATGCCTCTAATGACTCACACACAACCCCTAGAACTAGAAGACAATTGAGAAGAGAGGATGAGAGGGAAATTTCTTTCCTAAGGATTATGGAGGTGCATGAACGAAATTGAGGTCATAAGGGGTCCTATGTATACTTCATACAATTTACATATCAAATCACACATGGAATAACCCTTTATAACATCTAGTTACGAAATGTTTTTGAGCAAACCAATGAACAACTGATCTGTAAACTATGAACTATATATCTCCTCCTTAAGAATAGAAGATATTATTGTCTTACAATTACTTGTTCCATGAAGTAATATCTACGAGTGGGTTTATCCAATAGTTAAAATCTCTATTTTAAAAGTATTCATGAATATTATAGCAATTCCAATTACAATTTCTTAACGTCAATTGACAATCTATAATCAATTCATGACAGTCTTAATTCACTACTTACTTCCAAAAGTATGAACAACTGTGGAATTTTGAATAATATTTAAATTACTCAGGGAAGTAAAACATGCAAATTGAAACACAATAATAAATTAATTGACTATGATATCATACCCATTGATTATAAATAAATCTCTATTATTTAATCATCATAACAACTACGAATTTATTCATTGTGTAATGTTTCGAGTAATCAACTAACCACTTGAATTAGATAACATCAGTCATGTCATGTTATAAACATGCATATTATGCCATTCAGTGGTCCTTCCTTTATGAATAGATCGATTTGACATTAGTCCAATGATGCTCAATTGATGATTCCAAATTCTTATCACTATCTAAGATGTAGTTGAATTTCATCTTTACATGCATTATCTTTCTGTGATATAAAGGTTCTTAATTCATAGAGACCGAGCTTTTGATATTACAAAATTTTCTGCTGGAACTTGTTACTATAAACAATTCCATGGTTATGAATTCTCAATTTCTAGTTACACTCCTAGAAAACTTCTCTTGCATTAAAGTTTCCAACTCAAATGCAGATTTAACAAACAACTCCCATTGTGGAAATATTTCCTTATTCCCATATGGCCATCATTCCAACCAAGAATCATCTCAATCCAGAAAATATCACTATGGTCCGTCCTAACAATAACATACTCCCACTGTCCACAAGAAACCAATTCTTCAGTAAAACCTTAGAACATTCTTAACAGTTGTTTGACAACTTCAGTCACGTGCAATTCTAATCCTTTTCACACAATGATGATATCATTTGAAAAATTAGAATGATTGAATACAGGTATTTTGAAAACATCAACATAATGTTAGTGAGTTCACATGTTTTTATGGTTTTCTGCTTTATTCGATTGTTTTAATTAAGAATCATTTTTCTTTTAGAAAAATATTTCTTTCCTTGATAAGATATTTTTCCAATCCCAACTTAAAATACTTTTTAGGATATTTTACCGGTCCTAATTTATTATAATACATTTTAGGATATTTTACCAATCCTAATCTATTATCATATTACTTACTCGAAGGCGTCCCTTTAGGTAGTTGGTTCCTTAAGGTTTTCAGGTTTATATTACCATGAACCCCCATAATCAACGTTGTAGACTAATATTTCCCCCGCACGACACTTCACTGGACGTCAACTAATGTTTGTATATGAAGAAAATTATCCTATCAGGATTGTAGCTAGCAATCGTAGGTGGGGATGTCAGCCTCGTATAGATCTATACATATCTTTTTAGCTTTTGTACGATTAACGTTATAGGTTCAGGGTAGCCGAATTTAATCAGCTAAGGATGAATAATAAAATCTCACTAACAGATTAGCATTAAGTGTTTATCATTTCTTTAACTCTTTTTTTAATAAAATCTATATTATCACTATATAATTTTTTTTACTTTATATATGATAATTAAAATTCATATATCTCATATATATATATATATATATATATATATATATATATATATATATATATATATATATATATATATATATATATATGTAACGCCCGTAGATTCGGGTTACTTAATTTAGAGATAATAGGGATCAAAAACGAATTTTTGACAAATGATTATTTAGAATAAATAATCTTAAACAGGTTGTAGAATATGTATCAAGGGTTACGTACATATAAAGAGCACCGAAATCCGAGTTATAACGAAGAAGTTATGACCCGTCGAAGTTTAGCGACTGAACCGACACGGCACCGCGAAGACGTAAATAGTGAATTTATGATAGAGCGGCTTTTAGCCTTACTAATCTAAATGAAAGTCGTAGAATATGTTAACCTGAGAACGTCCATAAAAAGAAAGCTCAAATCTGACTTCGTATGAGGAAGTTATGATTTTTCGAAGTTTCGGCTTAGCAGTGTACAGCCCGAAGTTCGAGTATTAGATCGAGCGGTTTTTAGCCGACACAACCTAAATGATAATCGAAGATCTCGTTATTAGTAGCGTAACGATAAAAAGATAGACGAAAATGGACATCGGGCATTATAACTTTTAGGCATAATATCATAGCTTACAACTAGGCGGAGTATCCATGGGTATAATATCCTAGAGTTTCATGCTTTGTTTAACTACTAATATATATATATATATATATATATATATATATATATATATATATATATATATTGATAAAGCAGTTTGATAAACATGAATTCCCCACCTTAAAACCTTTAAAATAGTAAAATGGGGTCGTGAATTCACCCTTGACGCATAAATCCGTTGATGTAAGGTTGAATCGGGCTCAGGACTCTGGGGGCCACCTAGGGTAGCTGCAACTTTGAGACTAGAGAGAGAGAGAGAGATAGATAAATAGATAGAGAGAGAGAGGGATGTAGACTGGAACTACAAGCCTTGCTATTATAGGCAAGGATTTGCGGTGCGCACGATGCAAAGTTCTGAGCGCGTCGCACATGATCATCGTGGCTCTATCCAGAAATTGCCATGTATCACTCCCCCCCCCCCCCCACACTTGTCCACGTCACTCTCAATCCACTCAAATTCGGTGTCAATTGCGTGATGGGCATAGGCGCACACCATGCATGCATTAAATGGTTTTGTAAAAATCATAGCTGTTTCATGCGAGCTTTGATCTAAGCCCTCTTTATATCTACGTGATGATGTCAATGAGTACTAGTACTTTCCATTAGGTTGTTTTAGCTAGTTTTGAGTTTTATTTTTATGCCAAATGGGGGTAAAAATAAATGATATTATAAAAATCATCTCTCTCCTACGGATCCCGTTTCCGGCCTTCTTTGTCATAAAGTTTATATCTCAAGGTGTACTAGGAATAGCCTTTTTTCACTTTTAGTCAAAACTCAACCGATTTCTAACTACTGTTTTGACGTCATAATTATTATTTATGCGATAGATTTTTACTTTTTACAAAATTCATAACTCCTCTAATCGGAGTCGGATTTTTACGAATTTTATATCATTGGGATCATGTCAACGAGTATTTTTCTAAATACATTAACTATATTAAAAGACATTACAACTTTTTGGACATTTGTTTTTGAGCCTATAAGTTGATTTATTTCTAAATGTAATAGTATATTTGATTATATTTATAAAATCAAACATTACAAGTCTAACCTAATTATATTTATCTTTTTTACTCTCTCCTAATGGTGGTTGGTGACAAAATTTTCACAGTTGTCATATTCCTCCCCCCCCCCCTGTTTAGGAAATTTTGTCCCAAATTTTTATTTATCGTCGGGCTTCCTTCGAACAAGTGAGGGTACTTTTTTCTTCATTTGGTCTTCTCGTTCCCATGTGTACTTCGGTCCTCGTTTAGAGTTCCATCGTACCTTGATTATGTGAATCTGACTCTGCTTGAGTCGTTTGACCTCAATGTCCATGATTTCGACTGGCTCATGAAGTTCAGTTCAGGGTTAATCTGAATTTCATCAAGCAGAATGACAAGTGTATCATCGAAGAGACACTTTTAAGATTAGACATGTGGAAGAAATCATGCGAAAATGCAAATAATTTGCCAAAACGAGAAAACAATGAAAACCTATGAGATTGTGTCACATCAACCTTATATTTTGGACAATAATTCATCCAAATTGTGAACTACATGATGATAATCGATAATACATGAGAAATTGTTTCATATTAACAAAGAATGTTTTTTGGCCTTTTTATTATTAAATCTTGAATTTAAAAGTGGTTAAGGACGTGCAAAAAAGAGAAACGGTTGCTAAGACCGCATTTAAATCTATATTACCATAACATCCACCCATGTAAACTTATTAACTTGCTAATAAAGTCAATTTCTAAAGTACATGTGTTTGATTTTTATAAGATAAAATATGTTTTCACATTTTCACAAAAATATTTATGTTTTTGCGTGAACCTGCTTGTGCATGTGTATGTGTGTGTGAGTGTGTGTGTCTCTCTCTCTCTCTCTCTCTCTCTCTCTCTATATATATATATATATATATATATATATATATATATATATATATATATATATATATATATGAAATGTTCAATAGAAAATGCATAATTAGGACAACAACTATTGAAACCAAAGAAAGCATGACAATACATAACAATATTGAAACTTCAATTTACACGTTTCCTAAAGGGTAAATTACAAGAATGGTCCTCGTGTTTTGAGGTAGTCTATCTGATTGGTGCTAACTTTTTTTATATAAAATATGATGGTTAATGTAATCAAATAACCAAAAACTTTTTGCAACCGAACATGATTATCAATACAAAATTGGAATAAACATGTCCAAATAATAGCTACATAGACATGAATTCCATTAAATTAAAAACATATACATGTTCTTAAATGGATTCACTTTCTTGTTTACTGGGTATGTAATGTTGATTTTGTAACATCCTAAAATCCATGGCAATATTTTTCATTTCCAAAAGACATTTTCATAAAATCATAAGACTATCAAACATTGTTTTTAATCCAAAACAATAATAATCAATGTATCAAAATAATTTCTCAACACAAAATCAACTGGAGGATGCGTACAATCACACATTCGCCCTGGCCAAATCATCTGTCGTATGTGAAAACATTGAAATCAACAATTGTAAGTCAAAACTTAGTGAGTTCCCTCAAAATACCCCACACAACAATACATATATAATGCATGAACATCGGGCCCACAATATAACACTGGATTGCCCCCTGAGCCTACAATCATTAGACTGGATTGCCCAACCCACAGTCCTCAAATAGGATTGCTCTCGGCCCACATCACACTACTGGATTGCCCTGGGTTTTTTTGGCCTACAACACAAAGTTGTACCGCCTCAAACCAACCGCACTTTGTCGACATATGCAAACAAATAAACAATAACCAAAAATACATGTAATCATACAGATCTACCAATCTAACAGATCACTACAATAAATAAGTTCCTACGCACAAGGACACATACTACAGTACAAAGTATAATGAAAAAATTCATCTTGCAATATAGAAGATAACAACACCTATCACAAATCTAATATCCAACACTACATGTCTGTCACACCCCGAAACCGAAGGCCGAAACGTCTCGGGGTGGAGGTGACTTCATGGGGATATCATAACCAATGTACATAGTAAGCAAAGTAAATACAAAACATTACATTACATATATTTCATTACATCAGTTGAAAAGTAAAATAGTACATGTTTCATAGATACATAGTTTAAACAAAAGAAAGACGAGTCTTCTACGCACTACATCTTCACCAAAAGAGATTGTCGGGTACCTATCTAATGCGGACCTGAGAATACAAGCGGTTTGAAAATCATCATAAAGCTGGTGAGTTCATAAGCGGTTTGTTTTTATGAAATTGCACGAGTTCCTTTGGTTTCCTGAAAAAGCGGTTATCCAAGAAAATCCCATATTTTCTTAAAAGTAAAGTTTACCAATTCCAAATTGTAATGTAAAAGATGTACACTGAAATCATAATTGTTCTTGTGAATTGTAAAGTTTAGTTATCTACCTTGTTACACTTTTGTGGTTACGTACTACTTTGTGTGTGTGCGAACTATTACCGATTCCGATTATGTTCAATGTTATCCCCAGGAAAACCACATGTTCTCCTGAATGTGTGTGTGTGTGTGAACTATTACCGATTCTGATTATGTTCAATGCTATCCCCAGGAAAACCCCATGTTTTCCTGAATGTGTGTGTGTGTGAACTGTTACCGATTCTGATTATGTTCAATGTTATCCCCAGGAAAACCCCATGTTTTCCTGAATGTGTGTGTGTCTGAACTGTTACCGATTCTGATTATGCTCAATGTTATCCCCAGGAAAACCCCATGTTTTCATGAATGTGTGTGTGTGAAGTCTCCTGAAAGGCCGATTATCCTTAAATGTACATTAGTTTTATTACGTACATAAAACTAATAAATAAATGTAAAGTGTTAATAATCTTGATTGCGAGTCCTTAACCATACTTCAGACTAGATATGACTCGGGTCGTGGCCAGTATCCTTTCTATGACTTTCGTCACCCTTGAACCTTTCGGTCCGGCTGTAGCTAGCAGCCAGGTGTGGGATTGTCAGTCGCGTATAGATCTATACACTCAAGTCACGTTCTCCTACGTTCGGAGCATCTGGTTACAGTGGTAGTCCTCCACTCTCTCGAGCCAAGGAAGTGTTACAGAGGATGTGTCTCCAATCTTTAAGATTTCCCTTTACTTCTCGTGCCTAGGGAAGTAGTATCTATGACTATCTAAGTTCTAATGGATCATGTCCTTTACACTCGAGCCTAGGTGTTTTATTAAGGACATTACAATGTTTTATGTATTCTAAAGGTGTCTGTCCTTTACACTCGAGCCTAGGTGTGTTATTAAGGATATTACGATTGATTTATGTTTTCTAATGGTGTCTATCTTTTATACTCGTGCCTAGGGTATTTTATTACAGACTTTACATATGATTTATAATTTCAATCAATATAAGTGTGAACAATCAATTGTAAAGTATACAACATAACAGTATATAATAAGAATTGAAAATTGGTTTGAACAAACAACTCTGCGAGTTAAAATAGTTTGTTAGTAAGTTTTCAATTCTTAAAAGCGTGAGAATTATGAAACCATTTAAAATGAAATAATGAATTTAAGTACAATATATCCTTTTACTTTTTCTTGTATTCCCCCCTTGAAAACATTTAAAAACCATTGAAAAAGGGTAGGGGTATGAACTCACCAGTCGAGAAGCGTGTCGGATTGGATGCTAAGTATCGGTTCGGGGCTTGATAACGTGTGAGGTTCCTATGTAATATGAAATGATATGCAAATGTATCTAATTAGACTTTAAATCACTAATTAGATATGATTATACACTCCAAGACGCGAAAACACTTCAAATCAAGTGTTTGGAGTGACCCGGGTGACATCTAGGGACGTATAAGGCTCGGATATGGAGTTTACTCCTCAAGAGTAAACTCATAAGAGGGTTTACAGTTCTATGACCATATTACCATGAGTTTATGACCGTAAACTCATGGGTGGTGTGTTCTTGGATGCTAAATGGTCTTACAATGCACAAAGGAAAGTTCTAGGGTTGATTCTATGGCTTAGGAAGTGATTTGGACTTGAAAGGGCCTTGGAAAAGGAGTTTACGGTTTATGAAGATGCTCTCGGGGATTTTACTACCTTAAACTCATATTTGTCCATGAATCATGCGTTTTTGTGGTTGAAGGTTAAGCATACAAGGTTCTAGGTTCAATTCCAAGCCATACAAGGTGTTAAAGGCACTTTAACACCCATTTGAAGAGTTTATGGTCCAAGAAGATGGGTTTATGGTCCAAGGAGATGAGTTTACGGTCTAAGAATGTTCTTGGACCGTAAACTCAAGTTTGATCCATTTACATATGTTTTGGTGCATCACATGAAGGATTATAAGGTTCTACACTCTCATGGAACCATCATGGAAGCATTTGGAAGTGTTTAGGGGCATTTTGACACTATAAAAGGAGTTTATGGTCCATGAATGTGGTTTTATGGTCCAAGCATGTTCTTGGACCGTGAAATCATGTCCAATACTCAAATGGTACGAATTAGGGGTCCCAAGTTCATGCATGCAAGTTTCTAAGCCATATCTAAGCACTAGAATGGGTTTGGAGGGGTTTTAGGGCTTCAAAACCCTCTCAAGGGGTGTTCACGGTTTTGGGAGGGTCCCTAGACCGTGAACACTTGTTATTGGGTGTTTTTGAAAGTTTCAAACATGAATTTGCATGCCAAACAAGTTAAACAACAAGCTAGGATGAAGTACTTACCAAATTGAAGCTTGAAATGGGGTTTTTGGATGAATTTCGAATTCTAGAGAGAGAGTAGTGAGAGAAAGTGTTTAGAGAGAGAGAGAAAAAACTTCAAAATGATGTCACTCACTCCCTTATATAGGGGTTGAGTTTATGGCCCGGTGGAATTCTACCCGATAATGCCATTAGACGGTGCTTTTGGTCGTACCCGATAAACTGCCGTAATCACGACTTAAATGAAACTAATAATTTTCCAAATAAATATGGAAAAATATTTTAATATTTTTTTAACGCATCCCGACACTTATGAAACCGAATTAAAAGTCGCGATTAATTTAATTTAACTCTAAGGTTAACGGAAAAATTTGAATACGAACGGTTTTATTTACCGAGAACGGTTTATAGTGACGGAATAAATTACGGGTTGTTACATTATCCCCCCGTTAGAGGGAATTTCGTCTCGAAATTCAAGAATTAAGATACAAGTTATGGAAAAGGATGTGGATGTGTCTGCTGTATCGGGTGTTCGCACTCCCAAGTGAATTCAGGTTCTCGCTTGGAATTTCAGCGAACCTTCACTAACGGGACGTGATTTGTCCAAGAGAGATTACTAAGGTTTCACCGGATAGGCACTTCTAAAGATTCGGGACATGGAAGACAGGATGGATGTTGCTAAGTTCTGAACGTACTCGGAGTTTGAAGGCTACGGGGTTGATCCTAATGAGGATCTCGAAGGGTCTAATGTACCACTAGTTAAGCTTTCTATGCTTTCCATAGTGTGTCATCTCTTTCCAGGGCGAGATCATTTAACAGGACACGATCTCCAGCCTGAAATTCTAGAGGTTTCCATTGTACGTTGACGGAATTCTTCTATCGATGTAATGAAGTTTTCAATTGTTCTCGGGTCTAGATGATCTTCTTTATGGTTTCGCGGATGGTTTCAGAACCAGTGTGGGTACTACCAGGGAATTGACTCTTGGCTAGCTGCGTGTCTTCTACCTTGACCTAACACAAGCGAATCTGCAATTTTTACTCCAACAAAAGGGTACACCTTTCCGTGTCGGAGTGGTTAAGGGTTTGGTGATTCTGGAAGAATTTCTGAATAGGTCTGCAATAATAGCTGGCGAAACCCAAGAATTGACAGGTTTTCTATGGGTATCTTCGGTGCCGACCAATTCTCTATTGCTTTGACCTTATGAGGATCCACGTGTATGTTTTCATTGCTCACTACATGACCAAGGGAAAATGGTTTGACCAAAGGGTATCAATACGAACTCTTAGTGATCATATCGAGTACTGAATACTGTCTTGGAAGCATTATCCTTGTGAGCTCGTAGCTGATGATGTCTCGACCTATGGTTAACTTCGAGGAGTAGCTAGCTCCTAAATTTTATCGAAGGAGTTATCTACTCGGGAAAGATGATATCGATTTTGACGGTTAACTCATTAAGTCAACTGGATAACTCTTTCATTTCTGCTGGGGCAAAAATGGTACGGAGATTTGGCTGTGAAAGTAGTTCCAGGGATTAGATTGATACGAGACTCGATTTGGCATTTGGGAGGAATTCTCGGGAGCTCTTCAGTAATACTACAGTTTTCGGGGACGCTCTAGAGGTCTTTAACTTCTTGTTTCTTGGTGATTGCATGGACTAGGAATACCTGATACCCCTTTTTGCATAAGTTTTTCGAGCTTTGATACAGAAAATGATGCGAAGATGTGGGCTAAGTTTGACATCATATATCATGTGGGTTTGGTCAGAGAGGAAATTGAGACAAATAGCTTTTTCGTAACAAAGTGTATCAGTATGATCAGGACTCAACTGATACATGCCAAAGATAACATCAAAGCTCTTTATTGAAACTGACATCAGGTCAATGAGGAAAGAATGATTACTCAATGTAGGGATATAGCTTAAGGATAAGTCGTTAGTGCACTCATTCTCACTGGTAATCATATTGACGACAAATGTTTCGGTTATTAGACGAGGACTATGTTTACGAAGATAATTTAATGAATGACTAATAAAACTTTCTTGACACCGAAAAGAATCCGAGCATAAGAATTGTCAAAAAGAAATATACCCGTAGCGGTGGTGGGATCAGCGGCTGCCTCCTCTTGCTTCACAGCTAAAACTATCTCGGTGTTGCTAACGTTGTTAGTGGTTACTGCTTTTGGGCAGTTTCGCTTGAAATGCCCGATCTTTCCACAACCATAGCAGGCTCGAACAGTACTCGATCCATAAGCTTGATTGATTAGATGAACTGGTGTTCTGCAGGTTCGAGCGGAGTGGCCCTTTTTGCCACATCTTTTGCAGATTAACTCACGACATGGGCCAGGGATACGATGGTGATAACTGCACCTGTTGCACCAAGGGTGATTTCCAGCATACCCAGTGATAGGTGCTTGAGTTATAGGCGCAACTACTAGAGTAGCGGTAGCTTGAACTGAAGACACAACAACAAGAGTAGCAGCAGCTTGAACTGTCATAGCTTCATGCCTTTTGGAGGGTCCTTGTGAACTATGACCCTTTCGCTTTTTCCAGAAAGCCTTCTTACACTTTTTACACTCGTTCTAATGCTCCTGAACATTTTCATGGTTTTGGGGGTTGGTGATACTTCCTGGTCCACTGAATCTGTTAGAGAGCAAATATGTCACTATGGCAGCCACTGCGGCAGACATAGCCAACTGGGTCATCATTGGATCGAATGGAGGAGGTGGCGATGGAGGGCTGTTGTTACTTGAACTGGATCCTTCCATCAAAGACATTTCGATCTAAAGTGATTAGGAAAAAGAGGATGATAAGTCCTCTGCATTAATTCAAGAGATATGAAACAGGGATATCTCTTTATGACAGACATATAACTTTATTAAGCGATAGGGCAGGAATGAATTATCAAGGCGGATAAACTATCGCTAAACGAATGATCGAAGGACAACGCTTGAACAAGAATTTTCTACGACAAGGTTGGATTTAGAAATACTCCCATAGTATTCCATGATTAACTGCGACGACGATTCGTTGTTTGGGATATTTGGGTAAGTTTTAGGCATGCTGAACACCACAGTCACTCCCAGGCACATGGTGGCCGTGTCTCGAATGAATATAGTTTATCAGGCTATATTGACCCTAGACACGACTACATAACTGCCCAGGTTTAACCGTAGCATACAACACCCATTTACTTATGTTTTGTTCTACTTGTAGTTACGGATCTCGGCGGTTAGGTATACTTGTATGTTTTTGAAAATACTTATATTTTGAAATATACTTTTAGTTCAGAGCACTTAGGCCCCTTAATGTTTATAGTCTTATACCATGTAAGGTTTGGTATACTCAGTTCACTATAAACAAGGGCTCTGATACCAATCTGTCACACCCCAAAACCGAAGGCGGAAACGTCTCGGGGTGGAGGTGACTTCATGGGGATATCATAACCAATGTACATAGTAAGCAAAGTAAAACACAAAACATTACATTACATAGATTTCATTACATCAGTTGAAAAGTAAAATAGTACATGTTTCATAGATACATAGTTTAAACAAAAGAAAGACGATTCTTCTACACACTCCGTCTTCACCAAAAGAAATTGTCGGGTACCTGTCTAATGCGGACCTGAGAATACAAGCGGTTTGAAAATCAGCATAAAGCTGGTGAGTTCATAAGCGGTTTGTTTTTATGAAATTGAACGAGTCCCTTTGGTTTCCTGAAAAAGCGGTTATCCAAGAAAATCCCATATTTTCTTAAAAGTAAAGTTTACCAATTCCAAATTATAATGTAAAAGATGTACACTGAAATCATAATTGTTCTTGTGAATTGTAAAGTTTAGTTATCTAACTTGTTACACTTTTGCGGTTACGTACTACTTTCTGTGTGTGCGAACTATTACCGATTCCAATTATGTTCAATGTTATACCCAGCAAAACCCAATGTTCTCCTGAATGTGTGTGTGTGTGAACTGTTACCGATTCTGTTATCTTTAATGTTATCCCCAGGAAAACCCCATGTTTTCCTGAATGTGTATGTGTGTGAACTGTTACTGATTCTGATTATGTTCAATGTTATCCCCAGGAAAACCCCATGTTTTCCTGAATGTGTGTGTGTCTGAACTGTTACCGATTCTGATTATGTTCAATGTTATCCCCAGGAAAACCCCATGTTTTCATGAATGTGTGTGTGTGAAGTCTCCTGAAAGGCCGATTATCCTTAAATGTACATTAGTTTTATTACGTACATAAAACTAATAAATAAATGTAAAGTGTTAATAATCTTGATTGCGAGTCCTTAACCATACTTCAGACTAGATATGACTCGGGTTGTGGCCAGTATCCTTTCTATGACTTTCGTCACCCTTGAACCTTTCGGTTCGGCTGTAGCTAGCAGCTAGGTGCGGGATTGTCAGTCCTGTATAGATCAATACACTCAAGTCACGTTCTCCTACGTTCGTAGATTCTGGTTACAGGGGTAGTCCTCACTCTCTCGAGCCAAGGAAGTGTTACAGAGGACGTGTCTCCAATCTTTAAGATTTCCCTTTACTTCTCGTGCCTAGGGAAGTAGTATCTATGAATATCTAAGTTCTAATGGATCATGTCCTTCACACTCGAGCCTAGGTGTTTTATTAAGGACATTACAATGTTTTATGTATTCTAAAGGTGCCTGTCCTTTACACTCGAGCCTAGGTGTGTTATTAAGGATATTACGATTGATTTATGTTTTCTAATGGTGTTTGTCTTTTATACTCGTGCCTAGGGTATTTTATTACAGACTTTACATATGATTTATAATTTCAATCAATATAAGTGTGAACAATCAATTGTAAAGTATACAACATAACAGTATATAATAAGAATTGAAAATTGGTTTGAACAAACAACTCTGCGAGTTAAAACAGTTTGTTAGTAAGTTTTCAATTCTTAAAAGCGTGAGAATTATGAAACCATTTAAAATGAAATAATGAATTTAAGTACAAGATATCCTTGTACTTTTGCTTGTATTCCCCCTAAAAGCATTTAAAAACCATTGAAAAAGGGTAGGGGTATGAACTCACCAGTCGAGAAGCGTGTCGGATTAGATGCTAAGTATCGGTTCGGGGCTTGATAACGTGTGAGGTTCCTATGTAATATGAAATGATATCCAAATGTATCTAATTAGACTTTAAATCACTAATTAGATATGATTATACACTCCAAGACGCGAAAACACTTCAAATCAAGTGTTTGGAGTGACCCGGGTGACATCTAGGGACGTATAAGGCTCGGATATTGAGTTTACTCCTCAAGAGTAAACTCATAAGAGGGTTTACAGTTCTATGACCATATTACCATGAGTTTACAACCGTAAACTCATGGGTGGTGTGTTCTTGGATGCTAAATGGTCTTATAATGCACAAAGGAAAGTTCTAGGGTTGATTCTATGGCTTAGGAAGTGATTTGGACTTGAAAGGGCCTTGGAAAAGGAGTTTACGGTTTATGAAGATGCTCTCGGGGAGTTTACTACCTTAAACACATGAGTTTACTACCTTAAACTCATATTTGTCCATGAATCATGCGTTTTTGTGGTTGAAGGTTAACCATACAAGGTTCTAGGTTTAATTCCAAGCCATACAAGGTGTTAAAGGCACTTTAACACCCATTTGAAGAGTTTATGGTCCAAGAAGATGGGTTTATGGTCCAAGGAGATGAGTTTACGGTCTAAGAATGTTCTTGGACCGTAAACTCAAGTTTGATCCATTTACATATGTTTTGGTGCATCACATGAAGGATTATAAGGTTCTACACTCTAATGGAACCATCATGGAAGCATTTGGAAGTGTTAAGGGGCATTTTGACACTATAAAAGGAGTTTATGGTCCATGAATGTGGGTTTACGGTCTAAGCATGTTCTTGGACCGTGAACTCATGTCCAATACTCAAATGGTACGAATTTGGGGTCCTAAGTTCATGCATGCAAGTTTCTAAGCCATATCTAAGCACTAGAATGGGTTTGGAGGGGTTTTAGGGCTTCAAAACCCTCTCAAGGGGTGTTCACGGTTTTGGGAGGGTCCCTAGACCGTAAATACTTGTTATTGGGTGTTTTTCAAAGTTTCAAACATGAATTTGCATGCCAAACAAGTTAAACAACAAGCTAGGATGAAGTACTTACCAAATTGAAGCTTGAAATGGGGTTTTTGGATGAATTTCGAATTCTAGAGAGAGAGTAGTGAGAGAAAGTGTTTAGAGAGAGAGAGAAAAAACTTCAAAATGATGTCACTCACTCCCTTATATAGGGTTTGAGTTTATGGCCCGGTGGAATTCTACCCGATACTGCCATTAGACGGTGCTTTTGGTCGTACCCGATAAACTGCCGTAATCACGACTTAAATGAAACTAATAATTTTCCAAATAAATATGGAAAAATATTTTAATATTTTTTTTAACGCATCCCGAAACTTATGAAACCGAATTAAAAGTCGCGATTAATTTAATTTAACTCTAAGGTTAACGGAAAAATTTGAATACGAACGGTTTTATTTACCGGGAACGGTTTATAGTGACGGAAAAAATTACGGGTTGTTACAATGTCACCTATAAAGAAAACAGGGACCAAATCTCAAACTACAGCCCAAAATCCCTAGATTTGACATAAAGTCAAACTTGGTAAAAAATTCAATGGTCAAAGTCAAGGTCTAAATAAAAAAAAATCCTCATTAGATGGTCGTCACGACATGACCAATCCTTAGCTACATCGTGGTCACTAACCGATAGAATATTTGCGACCGTACATGAATATCGTAAGCATTCAACTCTTAACGCACTAATCCCTTAACCAAAATTTTCCAAAACATTTCTACGACTCCTAAAGGTCCATAAAAACCCAAACTTTATGGACATGAATAACTCATGCATGTCCTTCCCCAAACTTGGTCAAAATGAGGAAATATGACCTAAATTTCATGCAAGGTCAACAAACCATCACCAATTCCTAGATCTATAAGATATGATGCTCAAGGGACTTAGAGAAACTATAAAGTTGCAAACTTTATGTAACATCCCAAAATTTAAGGCTAAACATTTCATTTTTAAATAAGATATTACATAAAACCATCAATATAGAAACATTCATTATAATATCTCATATCAAACCAAGGTGTCAGTAATCAAAACATATTATCATAAAACCATATCAGAGTGTTATCCCAAAGATCTCATGTGTGGAAAAACATAGTGTGATGCGCTGCGATCGAGCCGACTCCTTTCCTTGAAAGCAAAATACCTGAAACCAAAACTGAAAACCGTAAGCACGAAGCTTAGTGATTTCCCCAGATACCACATACCATACAAACCAATTGATCCATACATGCCATACATAGCCAAGAACCATACATAACCAACATATCCATAATCATGTAAGGTGCTATGTGCCAAACATAATCTTGCTAAGGTGCTATGTGCCAAACAAGCCGACTCCTTTCCTTGAAAGCAAAATACCTGAAACCAAAAATGAAAACTGTAAGCACGAAGCTTAGTGAGTTCCCCAGATACCACATACCATACAAACCAACTGATCCATACATGCCGTACATAGCTAAGAACCATACATAACCAACATATCCATAATCAAGTAAGGTGCTATGTGCCAAACATAGTCTTGCTAAGGTGCTATGTGCCAAACATAGACATTTCATTATGCCACGGGTTGCACGTGGTCTTCTTAGTTAATCCTGTGGCCACTCCCTGGGTCTTACAGACAAGTGCCAAGGGCCACCCCCGGGTCTTTCATGCAAGTATCACAAAGACAACTATACATACTACTCTATTAGGCTAATCAACATATAGTGTTCCAGGAGCCACCTCCTGGTCTTTCATGTATAATAACATATAGTGCGCCAGGAGCCACCTCCTGGTCTTTCATACATATTGCCTAGGGCTAACCCCCGGGTCTTCCTACCACCCATAATAACAAACCGTGTGCCAGGAGCCGCCTCCTTGTCTTTCATGCATAATGCCTTGGACTAACCCCCGGGTCTTCTTATCATACATAAACTAAATGGGCCGGCATTTGTGCCTTAGAGCCATATAAACAGTGAGAAGACTCACCTCGCACTGCTGAACTTTGTTGATGATCCTCTGGCTGCTGACCGACAACTCTATGATCCGCTGCTCCACTAGCTCCCCGAGCTATATATATCAATAACATATAACACTTAGTACCAAACTGAACTCTTAGGAGCCGTCTAAGTCCACTCTTTCCAAATTCAAATTCTTGGTCAAAGTGAACCTTCTTGACTGAATCTACTCGTCGAGTCGCCCCAAGACTCGTCGAGTCCACACATTCAAAAACTCCCATAAAACGACTCAACTCGCCGAGTCACCCCAAGACTTGTCGAGTTCAACGATCTCTGAATCCCATCTTGCCCAACTCACTAAGTCACCATTCAACTCACCGATCTAAGTCTTAGCCATAATGGGTTGATGCTTCGCGACCTGACTCGCAAAGTCCAAGAACAGACTCGCCGAGTCCAAGACAATCTTCAACAGACTCGCCGAGTTGTTCTTCCAACTCGTCGAGTCCATGCCCATCTTCATCCAACTTGCCGATTTCACCCATGTGACTCGCCGAGTTGCTCCAGTTCTTAATCCATACAGTGGCTTTTCGATTTAGGACTCTCACTCACGATTTAGGGTTTCTGGATCTCAAAAGGGGATTATAGAGGTTGGGGAAGGGTTGTGATGTTCTTTAAATAGGTCACAACCCGCAGGATTAGGGTTTTCCTCAAGTAGACCAGACTCGCCGAGTCCACTAGCCGACTCGCCGAGTTGGTCAGTTACTCCTCGACCTGGATCTCGCTTGGAATCGTCGAGTTCCACCCTGGACTCAACGAGTTAACCCCTTTGACTTAGGGTTTTTCCTTTCCTTTCTTGGTCTTTCTGATTATGGGTGTTACAACTCTCCCCCACTTAACTGAAGTCCTGCCTGAAGTCCTGATGACTCCCATTCGCCTACCAGATGAACCAAGACCGTCCTGGTCCCAACTGATCTACCATTTGCCAGAATACCGGTTTCCCCCATGCTACCTCGGAGGTACGGCCCCCTCTACCTACACTCCGCGAACCAAGCTTACTAATGAATTCCATAGCTTACCCACAGTCTTACGCCACTCCTGGTCTCCAATGACCTACCGTCTTCCGGTCCCAATCACAATGTGGCCCACTCACATCCGAGCGGCTGCCCCATCCTGAACTTAACTATCTGAAAAACCCTGCCAGTGAATCACGCGTCTAATACATTCGCACTAGCAAATAGGGACCGACGATTGCTACGGGCTACCCCGTAGTCTCACTATACTTGCTCTGCCAACTAGCAAATGCTACGAGCCACCCACATAGTCTTGCAACACTTCAGCGCTGTCATCCATCTAAAGCTACGAGCCACCCCACAGTCTTACTATACCAGTGCTACGGGTCACACCGCAATCTTACTAAACTAGTGCTACGAGCCACACCACAGTCTTACTAAACTAATGCTATGGGGTACACCGCAGTCTTACTAAACTAATGCTATGGGTCACACCACAGTCTTACTAAACTAATGCTATGGGCTACACCACAGTCTTACTAAACTAGTGCTACGGGCCACACCGCAGTCTTACCATACTCTTCTTACTATTTGACCACTGGTGAATGTTACGGTCATCTGGTAGTCTGACAACACCTTTCCACACCGACTGGCTGCCAGTGGATGTTACGACTAACCCATAGTTAAGCATATCAGCACAACCTAGTACCACTGAGCTGTACGCATGTCCTATCTGAAACTCCTAACCGATTCTTCTTCAATCGGTTATCGGGAAACCCGAGAATGCGATCTCACAATTGGCAGGTTTTCCGAACTTCCAGTTCACATTTTCCTTAATTCACACAGCCACCTGGGCCGTCTTCCTTCCCGATAGGAGAGAAAAACTATCCCGGATCCAAAACCGTTGCTGCTCCCATAACATGATTGCTTCTCCCCCACTTAGCTTCGGCTAAGTCTAGATTGCATGTGAAAAACCCAAGGATTTCCATTCCTTCCTCCCTTGCACAATAGGTATGATAAATACCATCGCCTTGATGTCGCTAGCGATCCACCACTAGCCCATTCCAAATATCGTACAATTACCTAATACTAGATGAACACCTCCTGCATCACGATACTGATAATCCCTTGGGATCCAACTAATGCCCTTAAGGTCTGAATAACTAATGCTCAGAGCAATTCCATCAGTGATAGACCACTTCCCTTGATGCTTCCCAAAGCTATCCCAAGTACCAAGACCAGAGCCACCAAACCCTGGTAATGGTGGAGGGCTACTCCTTGTACCCTGCCTATCGTCCTCCACGCAATGCTCCTGAACCACTTTTGGTTATAATCGAGATAATGCTGGGCATTTTGAACCCGAAGTGAGAGATGACCCTGCAATAGCTACTAATAGTTCCTAGTATGCAATTGGCATAAGACAATTCTGAAAGTACTATCCGAATACAAGCGGAGAGACAACTCATACATATTATCACCAGAGTCTGTGGTAAGAACCACCCTAATACACATGGAATCAAAATAGCCATACATACCTGCAACATTCCCTGTTGTAATCCAGATCTCCCTCATTTGTCGCTGCAAAGCCCTACCCTCTCACCCATCCGCAATCCTCGAAGTTGTCGGGGCAGACGCACTCCCTGCTCCTCCCCTAGCCGTCGGACAGTCGGCCGTCTTGTGACCCACTTGGTTGAAGTGAAAACATAATGGGCTTGCCCCTGTGGGCAGTCCCTGTTGACGTGACCATCACTTCCACACTTGTAGCAGCCTGAACCCATGGAACGATAAACTCCCTCGTGTTGTTTCCCGCACGTGCTGCACTGACTTCGGCCCTTCCGGTCTGCTATTCGCTGATCTAAAGTCTTGGGTCTCTTCTCGGGACCCTCCAAAGTATACATCTGATCCGACTTCCTCTTCGCAATGTGCTCTAAATCAATCTCCCGTTCCCGCGCCCTGGCAATCATGGAGTCTAAGGTCGGGCATACCGAGAAGCTGACATGCTCCCGAATATCCGCTCTCAACATGTCATGATAGCGGGTCCTCTGCATCTCATCATCCCCTGCATACTGAGGCACCAATAAGGCCCTCTCCCGAAACTTGGCGGTAATCTCCGCCACTGACTTTGTCGTCTGTCTCATGTCTAGGAACTCTCTGGCCAACTGCTGAAGCTCCACCGTCGGTGCAAACTCCACCCTAAACATGGTCACAAAGTCGGGAGAGGTCATAGCCTCAATGGATGAGGCTCCCAAGTAATCACCAACTGACTCCCACCAGTCTCTGGATCTGTCTCTCAAACATCCCGCCACAAAGCGGACCTTCGACCCCTCCGGGCAGAAGCTCGTCGGCTATGCAGAATCAATGTCCGCGATCCATCTCCTAGCAGAAATGGGGTTCTTCAACCCGTGAAAATCCGGTGCACCACTCCTTCTGAAGTCCTTGAAGGACAATGTGCGCATACTCGTGTGGCCAGACGCCAAATCGCTCCTAAAAGCTCGGAGGCGATCCTCCATCAGCTCAATGATCCCTTCCTTGATCGACCCGAAGATAACCGGCATCGCATCAAGGATACCTCTCGTGATCTCGGACGCGGTGAACTCGCGTAACCCATCATCCACATGCTCGGACCCTGCACCCGAGCCAAATCCTGACCCAGATCCTGAACCCCCTGCTCCAAGTCGCGTGCCCACCATTCTGAAAATGAAAAAATAGTTGTCAGTGTGCCATATACTTTCTTAGAGGTCTCACATGCTTTCCAATATTCCTGGTTCCATCTCGGCCCTCCTTGACTCGAGTACGGATCCTATGCTTCTAGTAGTACGGGCCCATACTACCTTCCACATCTATTCGTACTTTCCTCAAGGGTTGATTCAACTTCACCAAGTCCATTTCACTACTACTAACACTGCTCCCAGCACTACTCTCATCCTAGGCTTACCCTAGGGAAACCTCTGACTCAACTCAAACCAGTCGTCAACTGCTGAAGGCCTCCTTGTAATGCCAATTAGTCATCACCTGAATACCATCACATGTGACGAGGCTCAAATAATCCTTCGAATAGAAGACTCATCCCTACAACAGTTAGACTCAGACGAGAGCTGCGCAATAGGGCCAAATCCAGCACTCTGAGATTATTCAATCCTGATCACATGTGACGTGACGTATTCAACTAATGGCTAACTCCCATCACTCGGAATCCCATAATGCACAAAGCAAGCAACATTCGGACAAGGGAAAAATCTAACTATAACATACTCATCAATCATAATCTCATATCAAGAATCTGCACTAGCATGCGACATAAGCTCATAAACTCAGGCATAACCTAAACAGACTATCCTACTACTGTTTAATCAGCACTATCATGCAGCTCAAGCACATATAACAGGCATATAAGGCATCCTCCCTAGATCCTTAGCCCTAATCTAGCATGTAGTTTTCATAATCGTATCATATCACAACATGTATGGGTATCTTGGGAAAACTTACTTGAGCTCGGTTGATTGCATGCATCACACACCTTGTTCTTTTCAAAATTTTGTTCTCTTTTCAAATTCTTTTCCAACTCATTTTTTTATAAAAATGGTTTTCCTTTTGAAAACTTTCATACCAAGCCCTTAGTTTGAGTTCAGACACACCTAAGAGTATGTCTGAATCCCTCAAACCAAGGCTCTGATACCAACTTGTAACATCCCAAAATTTAAGGCTAAAAATTTCATTTTTAAATAAGATATTACATAAACCATCAGTACAGAAACATTCATTATAATATCTCATATCAAACCAAGGTTTCAGTAATCAAAACATATTATCATAAAACCATATCAGAGTGTTATCCCAAAGATCTCATGTGCGGAAAAACATAGTGTGATGCGCTGCGATCGAGCCGACTCCTTTCCTTGAAAGCAAAATACCTGAAACCAAAACTGAAAACCGTAAGCACGAAGCTTAGTGAGTTCCCCAGATACCACATACCATACAAACCAACTGATCCATACATAGCCAAGAACCATACATAACCAACATATCCATAATCAAGTAAGGTGCTATGTGCCAAACATAGTCTTGCTAAGGTGCTATGTGCCAACCATAGTCTTGCCATTATGCCACGGGCCGCACATGGTCTTCCTAGTCAAGCCTGGGGCCACTCCCTGGGTCTTACAGACAAGTGCCAAGGGCCACCCTCGGGTCTTTCATGCAAGTATCACAAAGACAACTATACATACTACTCTATTAGGCTAATCAACATATAGTGTTCCAGGAGCCACCTCCTGGTCTTTCATGTATAATAGCATACAGTGTGCCAGGAGCCACCTCCTAGCCTTTAATACATATTGCCTAAGGCTAACCCCCGGGTCTTCCTACCACCCATAATAACATATTGTGTGCCAGGAGCCACCTCCTGGTCTTTCATGCATAATGCCTAGGGCTAACCCCTGGGTCTTCTTATCATACATAAACTAAATGGGCCGGCATTGGTGCCTTAGATCCATACAAACAGTGAGGAGACTTACCTCGCACTACTGCACTTTGTTGATGATCCTCTGGCTGCTGACCGATAACTCTCTGATCCGCTGCTCCACTAGCTACCCGATCTATCAATATCAATAACATATAACACTTAGTCCCAAACTGAACTCTTAGAAGCTGTCTAGGTCCACACTTGCCAAAGTCAAATTCTTGGTCAAAGTGAACCTTCTTGACTGAATCTACTCGCCGAGTCGCCTCAAGACTCGTCGAGTCAACGCATTCAAAAACTCCCGTAAAACGACTCAACTCGCCGACTCACCCCAAGACTCATCGAGTTCAATGATCTTTGAGTCCCATTTTCCCAACTCACTGAGTCACCATTCAACTCACCGATCTAAGTCTTAACCATAATAGGTTGATGCTTTGTGTCCTAAGTAGCCGAGTCCAAGAACAGACTCGTCGAGTCCAAGACAATCTTCAACAGACTCGTCAAGTTGTTCTTCCAACTCGTCGAGTCCATGCCCATCTTCATCCAACTCGCCGAGTCGCTCCAGTTCTTAATCCATACAGTGGCTTTTTGAGCCATGCAGGGGCTCCAACTCATAGATCCACTCTTCCCAAGTCTATTCCTCACATAAAGTTGCAAACTTTACGTGAAACCAAAGAGTTGTGGCCTTAAAACACATTAGGGCTAGGGTTTGTGACAAAGGGGCTTCACCAACAGCTTATTGACTTCAACTTTAAGACATTCTAGACCATCACAACCCTAGATCTGAAGTAGCAACCATAGATCTAAGTCCCAAACCCGAAATAGATCTCAATCTTACCATAATAGCCCCAAAATCTCATCCAATAATAGATCTAATTGTAATAAAGCCAAAGCAACAGCTTAATACCTCAAGGATAACCTCCCATTGAAGAATAATCTGACTCTCTACAAAGCCTCTTGCTCCAAGCTTCTTGATCTTCAATCTCTCTTCATAAAATCCCTTATCTAAGCTCCAATTTGTTGCCAAGGACTCTCACTTACGATTTAGGGTTTTTGGATCTCAAAAGGGGATTATAAAGGTTGGGGAAGGGATGTGATGTTCTTTAAATAGGGCACAACCCCCAGGATTAGGGTTTTCCTCAACCAGACCAGACTTGCCGAGTTGGTCACTTACTCCTCGACCCAAATCTCGCTCAGACTCGTCGAGTTCCACCCTGGATTCGACGAGTTGACCCCTTTGACTTAGGGTTTTTCCTTTCATTTCTTGGTCTTTCTGATTATGGGTGTTACACTTTATCTCTTCAAACCATAAAAACCACATCAAAGGGACCAAAACATGACATACAACCTAGATCTAAGGAGGAAAATATCAAGAGATGGAAGCTTGAAGACTTACAAAAAGCCTAAAAGATGCACACAACTTAGGGAAAGGTTTGCTTGCTGAACCAAATCACCAACTCTTCTTCTTCATTCAAAAATACCAAAAGCATGCAAAATGAGCACAAAAAGTCCAAAGAGGACAAGGTTTGCTTCAAGGGACGATTAGGAGGTGATGGGGGCTGATGGTGGAGGAAACCCTAGCCATCACTTCCTTTAAGTAGGCCTCAAGCCTGAACAATTAGGGTTTTGTTCATAACATGTCACCACATCATGGCCCATATAGTGCCACGTTGTGGGATTCAAGATAAGGTCCGCGATCAACCTTATCATGACATGTCATGGTGGTGCCTTCCCCACATCGTGGCTCTCAATTAATGTAAAAGTCAACAAATAATACAAGAAGTAATACCTTAAGATTCTGGATGTTACAGATTTCAAGCTAATTTCATATTTTGATAAAGAACGAAATAAAAAAAAATATGCAACCCATTTAAAACTGAAGATCTGGTATGTATTTGGGTTTTCATGTTTATCGTTGGAATGAAACCAATTCTTAACCAGATTTTCAAAAATATCTAGATGCAGATCTAAAAAAACAACCAAGATGTAGAAATCGATCTAGATGTAGAAATTAATGAAGAAAAACCTAGAAACCGATGGTGAAAGACACACACTAATGAACACACACATGCAAATCTCGACCAAATACAGATTATTCATTGAAACCCTTGTAATGGTGAAATAAGAAATATAATTATATACACACAATCATTTATTTTTTATAACGATAGACTTTGTGTTTTTTTTTTTGTATATCATCTGGACGATTTTGGTTAACCAATATTAATCAGTAACCATAACAATTAACCAATTAAAATCGTTAACCAAAACTAATATTAACCATAACCAAGTGTAGTGGTTATGGTTTGTTTTTAACCAATAACCTAATCAAACTGCTCTATACACATCCCTAGCTTATGGAACATATGTTTTTAAACCATTTAATGTAATTTATTTATTACGTTTTTATTGAGATGTTACATAAGACGGTAAAAAAAAATAGTTTTAAAATGATATATCAATACATAAACAGTAAAAAGTTAAGTTATATACACTACTAAAATAATATATTTATATCATATATTGATTTTTACAAGTAACCCTTTGAAACTAAAGAAATGAAATTCAAGTTGCTTACTTAGTAGGGTCCCAATTAAATAGATATTTCCAAAGTTGATGCCCATGAAAAAGAAACTTGCTACCTATACATTTATGGTCAAAACCTCTCTCTCTCTATATATATATTCATACTATCTGTCCATCAATCATTTCAAAACCCACACACACATACACACATAGTATGAACTCCCCATGGACTTCCAGTTTCATCCTCATATTTTCTATATCCATTTTCCGGTGGGGTGTGGCCGTTTCCGATCAGCAGAAGCCAACTGGTCGAGCATTTGCCAAGCAAGAAGCTGACCGAGTGTTCCGTCTTCCAGGGCAGCCTCCGGTCAGCTTCAAGCAGTATGCTGGATATGTTACAGTCAATGAAAGCCATGGAAGAGCACTGTTTTATTGGTTCTTTGAAGCTGAAGAAAGCCCTGAGAAGAAGCCTCTCCTTCTATGGCTCAATGGAGGTAACATTTAATGCTCTTTGTTCTACCTTATTTATGTCATGGAAAACAAAGAAAGATATCACTGCATTTTCGTACTTCTTTAGGAGATTTAAGGATAATAATTTCATGATAATAGGGCCAAAACTTGAAAAATCATTTGATTCTACACAATGCTTGGTGTCATATTCTTATTGGTTTGAATTACCAGATAGGTTGTATCTTGTTTTTAGCGTATTGCATACAGTATTATACTTCATACGGGGACCAATTGTTTTGATACATTGAAGAACAATTAGTTTCCAGGAAACTGCATTTTAATCTTATGATCGTGTATGGTTATTGTTAAATTGTTGAATTATTTAAAATACTATTTTTTTTCCTTATAGCTAGTTGTTGTCAATCCCAATACACATTCCATACCACAAATACCTTGGAATCATCATAGGACGAAATAAAATATAATTATAATAAAAAAATTATGTATTTTTTAAAATAAAAATGAAAGACAACGTCATTGTGATTGAATCGAAATTTTAAACGTATAGATTATCCACATTTGCATCATATGCCAAAGAAGGTAACATCATGTCTGTCATGCATGACGTAATGTTATTTAGCATTTGATAAGTTTAAAACAAATAATATTATTATGAATACAATAAAAATATTGTACATTAGGATATATAGGGATTATTTTGTAAGCGATGTACTTGTTATATTGTATCAGAACAACTTAATTTAGAAAATGTCTTATGTGATGCTTAGAAAAATAATTTACCAAATAATAAGAGTAAACTTGATTAAGATTAAATTTGATATTTTCAATTCTTTCAACAAGAATAATGATTTATTTCAAATAAAATATTAATCCAATGCAACACGACACATTCACTCAATGACTTAGAACATGGGAAGTGGGAGAAGAGGCTAGCTGGTGGAGTTATGGTCCTAGACTTGGACACAAATAAACATGGTGGAAGCCAATTTTCATTTGTTTTTTATTTGTCTTTTCTATTACAACTTGAAAAAAAAAATGTTGACACCTAATAAACTGATTTTTTTTAACCGACAAATATAAATTACTTGTAAACCAACATCTAATTATATATATATGTCCACTACGAGATTTGAACCTTCGACTTAAAACATGAAAGACACTATCAGGATACCAACGGGTTAGAACCACTTTGGTTTAGAAACAAAGTAAGAAATTTCATAATATTTTATTTTTATTTTTTAATTATAACATTATAATATCAATTTTTTTCTTTTTAAGACCTAAAGGTTTAAGTTATAGTATTCTTAAAACTTTATCTATATCTCCCATAAAGATTGCTTTTTTATTTGGACAATATTATTATAATTTGGTAAAAATTTCAAAATATAATATTATAATGAAAACAAATAAAAATATGAAATTAAAATTAAGAGATCAAGAGAAGTACATTGTCATTTGACCTTATATAGTATAAGTTGGTTTGTGGAAGATGAAAAGTAAAACATATACACAAATGATCAATGGATGAATGGTTGATACTTGATAGGGTTTATTAACCATGATATACTTTTCCTATGATGCTTTCGATATCCGGAAAGGGTATAACATATGTATTGCAACCTCACAAAGTATATTATTCGAAAAATAATTACTAAGTATCAATTTTATGATTACTATGTATATAAATTGTAATATAATGTGTTGCAAGAATACTAACTAAAATGGTGTTAAGATCTATAAATAATGATGAAATCTAAATAGTTCCCCACATGAATCTCGTACATATCTATGCTTACATTACTCCTCAACATTTGGAATGTACATTTTTTAGTTACTTATAGAAAACATGTATTGGTGTTCATTTGATGGATAAAAATTAGGCTATTACTTATTAGAGGAAAAGATAAATAGAACTTTATTAGACATTGCACACAAGAAGGCCTTTAAGTGTCAAATAGAATAGACATGGTCTAACGTTCATTAGCTAACAATGTGTCTAAAAGTTAGATTTTCTTTAGAACATGTTTAGACCCATGCAATTTTCAGTCATTGCTCAAAGATATAATCCAATCCGATATTCACACATGTGTATTTACTATGTAACTTGTCCTCACACGCTTGTCTTGGCAGCAAACATGTGAGAATTCACAGTTGTGTTCTTAAGTTTAAGTGCTTGAAATATGGGCATTAGGTTTTTTTGGTATGAGACATTGTGATTTATCTGTCTAAAGTTGGTTAACGTTGGTCTAATGGAAGGGATGCCAAAACGTGAAGTTCTGATGACTATTTTGAAAGTACAACTAAGATTGTATACATCCACTCGTCTATTAAAACTTTTGTTGGATTCAAATGAAGAAAAAAAGTTATCTCGTGATTGTAAAATCACACCACTAAACATTCATCATTGACAAAGATGTCAAAAGCATTTGGTCCCCTTTTATCTTATTGTGACCACTTCACTTTATTCCATGTGGGTTATAAGCAAAAAAGACCAAAGACAATATCGTCAAGGCTCGAGATAGCCTTTACTAGGTTCTCTTTTACCATATGTTCAATAACCTAAGTAGAGTTGTTATTTTCTTTCAAGATTCATTCAATTGCATGTGCTATGTATAGTAACCCTAACACATACATGTATCCATTTGAGCTTATTCTACAAAGCTAAATCAGATTAAAGATGGAAAAGAATTGGTTTTATTTCAAACCGATTATATCTGAAAATGTTTTTTATAAATTTTATAGTAAAATATCGTTTATAGTTAAAAGTTCTGAAAACGTTTTGTTTTATGACAGCTTTTAAAAAGGGCAATTCGACCTAGTAAATAAGTAGTCAGCTTTTAGGCCCACAAAGTATCTGACAAAAGCCCACATTGTATCGATGTGGGCTCTGGCCTCTTATAATCTTGCCTTTTTGTCCGTATTTGCTTTATACCGAAACTTTTGATGCTAAATAATTGTTAAAATTATAACTTTTGTTTGAGGTTTTTGTTTGACGTTAATAGTCTTATGAGAAAAATATATAATTATTTTTATTATTTATGATGCCGTGCGATCGAATTGAGATGAATTAACAATACTAGAGAAATATATCTAGTTTCGAGTTATGAATATAAAATTATATTTCATAGTATTATAGCATTAAAGTTGGATTTCATGACTAGCACATCAAATGTTCGATAAAAGGTGATTGACGCAACTATTTTTTAATTTTGGTTATTTAATCTTATTTTTGCAAATTTTAATACAGGTCCAGGTTGTTCTTCAATTGGATTTGGGGGTTTGGAGGAGTTAGGCCCATTTGTAGTTAAAAAGAGCAAATCAGGGCTCCTTTTGAACGATTACGCATGGAATAAAGGTAAAAACTAACTAAAATCGTTGTTATCTATCAACAAAACTGACATAAATAAACTCCGAATAATGTTTTTATTTTATTTTTTTGTCATCATATTCGTAGCTGCCAACTTGTTATTTCTGGAGTCCCCTGTTG
Organism: Lactuca saligna; assembly: GCF_052625555.1. Taxonomy (NCBI): domain Eukaryota; kingdom Viridiplantae; phylum Streptophyta; class Magnoliopsida; order Asterales; family Asteraceae; genus Lactuca; species Lactuca saligna. Next base: position 35,313,883 of record NC_136424.1, read on the forward strand.
GTGTTGGATTCTCGTACACCAATACTAGCAATGATATTAAGGAACTTGGCGACAAAATCACAGGTATATTTTATACATACAAACACACACACAACAATATATTTATTCACTTTGTAATAATTGTCATCAACAGCCCAGGATTCGTACACATTTCTGATCAAATGGTTTAGAAGGTTTCCACAGTACAAATCCCATGACTTCTACATAGCTGGTGAAAGTTATGCAGGTATTATATTCGCATAAAACAACTTTTTGCTATACATAATAATAACATTTTTTTTTTTTGCATAATTTACAACATTTCTAAAACATAAATTGTTGTATACACTCACTAGGCGGGGTTTTATTTGATGTACTTTTTTACTGTTTATAGGGCACTACGTTCCACAACTAGCTGAGCTTATTTTTGATACAAACAAGATTATTGCCGACCATGATCGCATAAATTTCATAGGATTTATGGTGAGGATTGTTGCATATATAAATATATGATACACTTTTTTGTTGTGATACAATGTTTGTGACATGTACACAAAATATGCAGGTTGGGAATGCGTTATTGGATGATGGAACTGATCAAACGGGTATGATTAGTTATGCATGGGATCACGCTGTTATATCGGATCGTGTATATAATGATATCAAGACTAATTGCAACTTTAGCAGCCCTAATTCAACTGAAAGTTGTGATACATCGTTGGATGAATACTTTGAAGTTTATAAGCTTATCGATATGTATAGCTTGTATGCACCTACGTGTGTTGATACCACCCCCAATTCCACTCTACGTGTGTTTATGCGTGGCAATGTCTCTCCTCAGACTTTATCCAAGCATGTGAGTATTTTAAAAACATTACATAACTTTGTAAATTATTCACTTAGACGTTATTTTTAAAACGAGTAGTTTGGTTATTTATTTCCATTTATTTTTATATGAATAATTAATGATGTTTTAAAAAACTTGAAAAAGAATGACCTACTTGGGAAAATGGTTCGCATGAATAAATGTGAGCAATTGTATAAAAAGCTTAAGATTTGAGATGGAAACTCATGATTTTTTTCCTTAAATCATTATTTTTGTATCCTAGAGTGTTGTCTCTTTAAGTTTTTTTCTAAAACGGTTGTGACTTGATTAAATTATTATGCACATAAACATGCCTTAAATTTTAATAGAACAATATGCCTCCAACTATTATAAATAGTTAATTATTCAATGCTTATTCATTGAGTTCTATTATATATGGTTAACAGAAAGGGTGGCACAAGAAACCAACAGGGTACGATCCATGTCAGTCGGAATATACTGATTCATATATGAACAAGCCAGCTGTACAAGCTGCACTACATGCTAATACCACGAAAATTCCCTACCCTTGGTCGCATTGTAGGTAATTTTCACAATAAGATCAATTTCACTCTTTTTATTTATTTATTTTTCTTTATTCTTTTGGTTATAACGAGCTATATATGTGCTTTAAACAGCAATGCTATCACATTTTGGCATGATGCTCCTGCATCCATGCTTCCGACCATCAAAAAACTTGTGAATGGGGGTCTTCGTGTTTGGGTTTACAGTGGAGATCAAGATGGAAGAATTCCGGTGACATCTACAAGACTCTCTTTGAGAAAACTTGGCTTGAAAACGATTCAAGAATGGTCTCCATGGTATACTAATAATCAGGTAACTAAAATCAAGGTTTAATTAAGGGTCTAAATAAGAACCCTAGTTACCAAATATCAAATCAAGTTTTCGATAATTATATATTAATGTTTTATTATAATTTATAAACTACTAACATATACATGAAATGCAATTGAAGGTTGGTGGATGGACGATTGCATATGATGGATTGATGTTTGTAACGATTAGAGGAGCAGGACATCAAGTACCTACTTTCAAACCTAAGGAATCCCTTCAACTCATTAACCACTTTTTATCCAATCAAAATTTGTCAAGTGTACCTTTTTAGAGTTTATGGGAGCAATGATTATGATTATTGTAACATCAATTTATTGTTAAACCCACAAAATGCTTGTGGGTTATCCATTTACCATTCTTTTTTTTTTTCCGTTACCCTCACAAATTTCTTTTAATATTACATTAAACTAGTGTCAAAAGAAAGAGAGAATAACAAATTAAAATTAGTTATTATTAAGTATGGAATTGATCTCTTGATACCGCTTTTTATTATTAAAATATATAATATATAATATATAATTAATTTAACATTAAGTATGTTTAAAATTTTATATAAAAAAACTAAAACTATTTGCACACAGTAGACGAATTCCACTCCATTTGACTAATTTTCTATAAAATCATCTTTTATATTTTACTTGACTATTCATCAGAATTACATCTTGGATCAATTCATTTTAATATAAAAGTGTTAAAACAAAGATTTTTACTAATCATACTCATTCCGGAAACGTTTTGATTAAATTGTATATAAGTGAATGGTAAGTTGAATCATTTGGATAGTCCATGTCCCATCCCTAAGTGCCCGGTCACACATTGATAAATTACAGGGCATTTACAATATTTTGGACGTATCTAAATTTGAAATGTTTAATTCTTTTTATTTAATTTTGCAAATAAACTATTAGAATTTAACCATATAGACTATGACACTTGCAAAGAAAGGTTTTATCCGATATCCACTAGGCCACATGTGTGTCAAATTATACTACTTTACCTAAAAAGAAAGCAAGTCAAATGTGTGAAAAGATCAAACTAGTTGGAAATTGACCAACATGTGTTATGACACATGCAATCTTTTATATTGTTTACTAATATTATTTGTATTTTATTATAATAAATTAATTATTTATTTAATTTGAGAAGGCAGACACAAACGAAGCATATTTATGGGGAAAGTCAACCCGGTGTACCTTGTTTGACCTCATGCTAAAAACTAAACAACCTCATGCTAAAAACTTAACGTGCTTTTATTATAGACAAAATTGCAAAAATGGTCCCTGTGGTATACAAAATTTTGGGGTTTTAGTCCAAACAGTGACTTTTTTGGTTTCGTAGTCCTTTTGGAGTGGTTTGTATGTGAAAATGGTCCCTCCAAAAATTGAAATGACTATAATACCCTTGGGGTATTTATTTTTCATTTTTCTTTCACTATTCTTAAATTTTAATATTTATTTATTTATTTTAACAATTAAAAAAATAATAAAGGACCCACCTCTCTCTCTCTCTCTCTCTCTCTCTCTCTCTCTCTCTCTCAAACTCAAGCAGAAAACGGAGGCTGTTACCCTCTGTTCCAGCCATGTTTCTTTCTTCTTTCTCGATGACAAGCAAGCCAAACAATTACCGATACATGGTTTTGCTACCTTCCTCCTCTTTTTTCACTTCTCTGGACTTGGAGGAATCGTCTTCACCACCGATCATCCATATCGTCGGCATCCAAACCCACCGGATTTCTATAGGTAAAAAAACACCAGTTCTTATCAACATCCTCGTCTCCTTCCCCTCTCTCTCATATAATATATTTATGGAGGTAAAATCGCATAGAACATTGGCACACAAATCACCGGGAATGGGAGAATGGAGGTTTGATTTTGGGTAACTACATCGAGAAATTAATCACTTTGGTAACCAGGGTAAAGAACATGGAAGAAGATGGATACTCCCTTCATCATCATCGACCATCGATCACATGCTTCTGCTCTAAGGTATCTTCTCCACTTTTAGGATTTCAGACACCTAATCTTTCTCATCGTTTCCCATCTAATCATCCTCAATCCAAGGGTTTTTGGAAGAAGCTGGATAACCCCCTCTTATCATAAACATCGATCACAAACCACTCATTCGCAAACTCCTATCGATCCGGATCCACTTTTCTGAATCCCTACATAAACATCAACCACCGGATTAGATCATCTAAGGAAGAATCGTTGAAGTCGATACCTTTCAGATGAACGAGAGATAGAGAAGATGAAGAATGTGGATTTCGTTTTTGGTGGGGATTTGGCGATGGCTGATCGGAAGAAAAAGAGGCACGAAATCGATAGCAAACAAGCAACCCTCTTCAATGATTGATTGGTTTGAGGAAGGAGATGAGCGATGCAGAAAGGCTGCTCGCGCAGTTCCTAATCCATTGTTTCTTCTGCCTCGGAAGTGATATGCGAGGGTGAAGGGTTAAACGGGGGCTGCAGCGGATCTCGGTGGTGTTTACTCAATCGAAAGAAGAAGAAAATGGGTCTTCGATTCCTTGACTGACCAAAGGGAAGAAGATGAGCAGAAGCAACCATTTCAAAAAGATGGATCAATAAGCAGAGGTAGAGATGTATAGCTGATCTCTGGGGAGTCCTCGTGATTTCCTTTCTCGTCTTCAGCAGTAGAACACAAAGAAAGAGTTGGTGTTCGTCAGGAAGAAGGGGAAAAACGAGAGAGAGAGAGAGAGAGAGAGAAAGAGAGAGAGAGAAAGAGAGAGGTGGGTCCCATTCTCGATTTGATTTAATATTTATAATTAAATAAAAGAAAAAAATATTTAAGTAAATGGAAAAAATAAAATAAAAGGGCAATATAGTCTTTTCAAGATTATCAGGGACCAATTCTACAATGAAAATAGTCGAAAAGGACCATCAATCCAAAAAAGTCACTGTTTGGACTAAAACCCCAAAAAATTGCATACCACAGGGACCATTTTTGCAATTTTATCTTTATTATATTCTGGTTTTGTCCCTCTTCTTTTGCCACTTTTGGGTTGGGGGTGTCATGGATGGTTATCGGAACAAAAAAAAAATGTTTCATAAGGTTAACTAAGATTATCTGTTCTTTTATTTGTTGAATCTAAACTCTAAACCGAAAATTCAAGTTGATCAACATTTGTTTAACCAATTTTTTTGTGTTTGGTTATCCGGTTAATCAATTAAACATTACTACTTAATAAAAAATATGTTAAAATTATTGAATCCCATAAGAAATTTCCTAAAAAAAATTGCAATGAATAATCCGTATAATTTGTTTAATTATATTTTGGTTCTGTTAATAATCAAATACAAATGAATTATCAAATATTCGAGGAATATGGAAAATAATATTGACTCATACAAAAACATATTTTTTAATTAATAGATAAAAGCTAGTCAAATGTTTTGTTATTTATATAAAATGGTGATGAAATGCAAATGAGGATGTTAATCTATATCAACCTTTTTATTTATAACAAATGTTAAAAATGACAATTAATGCTTTAAAAATTAAAATGACAAATGTAAATAATATGACAATTATTAATTGTAATTGGAAATTTCTAAGAAATCATTTGATATCGTCTATGCATAAATAATATTTTTAAAAAAAATAGAAAATAAGTTTTCGTTTTTTTTTTTTTTTTGTTAACCGTCCGTAGCAAAAAGCATGAATCATAGCTGAACCGAAAAACTGAAGATTTTACCGGCTCGGTTAACCAAACTGAAAAGGTCAAATATATCGATTCAGTTAACTTGAAAATCGATACAGTTTTTAGGTTTTTAGGTTCGGTTTTTCAGTTTTTGAATATTTTGAGCACCCCTAATATTAAGTACAATACAACTTTTTAAAGAATGTAACACAAATATATGATCCGAATTGTATATTTGTATACGGCGTTTTTGGAATCATGAAGGCAATTGTTTGTGTGTGTGTGAGAAGATATATGATCATATTCGCTTTATTTTAATAAATGTTTCTATATTTAATGTGTGTCATTTGTTTATATATACTTCCTATTGACCACTACCACGTTGGTTTGTTTTGTTGTGGATATCGTTGAGCTTGTGAACTATTTCCTTGTCATGGCTTGAAACCAAGTTTGTAGCATTGTAAAATATTTTTATACACCTGAAAATGTATTTAAAAAGGAACTATGAGCAAGCATGTTGTAAGAAAGGTGTGAAATGAATAAGATTCAAAGAGTATTTATAGTTTGTTTTTTCAAAAAGTCCCACGACTAGCCATTGAAAGGAGCAACGGTCATTTTTTCTTCGGTGTAGCCATGTCCTTGCTATATGAAATTGGTTGATACCAAATGCAGAGATCAATGTCACAATGTTCTCACATCGTGTAACCTAAGTAAAATACGGCATGCAAACATTATCGCATTATAATATACATTGTAAAACATAATTTATTATATTACTATTATATTTAATACTTTACATATATTTTTAATTTAAAATTTAAAAAAACTTAGAAATTGATATGTGTATATTATTTATTTCAAAAATATAATAAAATGATAAATATCAAAATTCATAAGAGATTGACATGTGGTAAAATAAATATTCATTTATTATAGTTGATTATTCCTAAATATATTTTTTGGAAAAATCTCAAGCACTAGATAATTGTACTTAAAACAAGTATTATTCCATCGGTGTTTATTTATGGATTATTGTTTTCAAGAAATCGCTTATAAAATTATAGTAAGATACTTGGTGTTGTTTTTTTCAATGATAAAACAAATAAAATTTGGTGGCTCCTCTGGGCTATAACCCAACACTTTGGACTTAAAATTATTCCACTAAAAGTCTCTATTTTCGTGTGGTGCGCGTGTATCTATCGTATTCCTACTATGATGGCTTCAGCCCGTAGAGATCGGATGTTCATCTGCTTGTTTGCTTTGTAGCGTGGGGAGCAACGAACAAATCATGTTCTTTTACATTGCCCTATTGCACAAGATGCTTTGTTGTGGTTGCATAATTGGTGTAATATCCGGCCTCCTTTCAATAATGTTTGGGGAGCTTGTCAAATTTGCAGGGTGTTGGGGTTCTTGCCCAAAAAGAAGAAAGATTGGGGTTCTTGCCCAAAAAAAAGAAAGATTTTAATTGTTATATGTTATGGGTTCTTATGGTGTGTGTGTAAGACAATGAATGAGAGGAGGTTTAATAACATTCGTATTTCACATTCAAAATTGGCGAATAATGTTTTTTCTATTGTGTTTGATAGTGTAAAACACAGTGATAGTTTTGGTAATTGTAAATGAGAAGATTGATGTGATTCCAGTGAGGAGACGAACATAGGAAGTGTACAATAGGCAACCAATGGGTCAATGGATAAACAACTGAATTTATATATGAAAACCGCTCCAACGGTTTCAACCCGCACCCGTAACCGTACCAAATCGGACAATGTCGGCTCAACAAGATTTCAACCGACCCGAGGGCCCACTTAAGAACTTGATGAAGACTATCCGATAGATTAATAATAGATTAATAGGAGCCCATTGATGTGATTCCCCTTTTAATATTTTGTAACTTTTTTGTTTGTCCTGCTTTTCCTTTTGGCAAGAGGCTCTTAATAAATTCTCTGCAGGTTCAAAAGTAAAATTAACAAGTTTCGTGAATTATGAGATAAAATTGATCAAAAAGAGTAATTTAAGGTAAAATCGTAAGAACTATGTAATTAAAGGTTTTTGACTTTTTTCTTTGTAAGTTTCAGTTAATGAAAAAAAAAGAGTAAAACCATAATCCATAAAACCTCAAAAACATTGGGGAATATCCAGATCGCTTGCTTTATTTTCCAACAGTTGGACTGTTTGAGGCAGAAAGGGAGAAAGTAATGGCGAAGAGCGAAACCGTAAGAAACGCAGAGAGATTGGTGGAAGTGATGATGAAAGGGAACGATGCATCCCACGACGCTGCTCACGCTTTTCGAGTCCGGGACCTCGCTCTCTCACTTGCTCACGAAGAAGCCCTCGGCCTCTCTTCTTCACCAATCTCCCTTGAAATTGTATGTATCATGTATGCTGTTTACACCTAATCACTTCCTCTCTTAATTTGCTCTTGTCTGCTTTCCTTTATGCGCCTGGAAGATAAACACAGTAGAAATGTTGAGTTTTGATGTTCAATTACTGATCGATGTTCGTAAAGAATCCCCTTTCCACATGAAAATAGCAGACCATACGTTGAAAATGGTTTAAGAAGTAGTTTGCTTACGCGTTTCGAGATCTGAATTAAGTTTCAATAAAGACTATAGTATTTTCATTGCAAAAACAACTAGTGGAAATTGTTTAAAACCTAATTGTTCCAACTCAATCGTAGTTTAGCTTAACTCTTGATATCAATCTTATTATTGTTGCAGGTTGAGCTAGCTGCACTCCTTCATGATATAGGTGATTGTCTTTCCTCTATTCATGTTTATCCATGTTTTATATAACTTTTCAAGAAACCCAAATCGCCTTTGTTGCTAATTACTAATGGTGATTTATTTCATATGTATGCAGGAGACTACAAATACTTGAAGTGGGTTCTCTATATAATCTTAAATTCAAGACCTTTTTGTTTCTCCTTCACTTCCTTTATTGCAAATGGTTTTTTTAATACCCTTTTCTGTTATGCTTGTAGGAATCCATCTGAGGAAAAAATTGTAGAGGATTTTCTTGTAAAAGAGGGTATAGATATCGATAAAAGCAGCAAGATTTTAGATATTATAAAGCAAATGGGTATGTTCCTTTTGATCCTACTTTCTATATTTGTGCATTAGGAATCATTGCTTTATCTGATTATTGATTCTTAATTGTTGAAGGTTTTAAAGAGGAAATAAATGGAGCCTCAAATGGTTCTCAATCTCTTACACTGGAACTTGGTGTTGTGCAAGATGCTGATCGTCTTGATGCAATTGGTGCTATTGGTAAATAATCTTTTTACATAATTTGCATAGAATTATCAATTATGTAGTAATTTGTCCAAAAAATTCAATCTTTAAAAATTCCTTTGATTTGATTCCAGGGATTGCTCGATGTTTTACATTTGGTGGAAGTAGAAACAGAGTGCTTCATGATCCAAACATTCATCCTCGATTGGATTTGTCCAAACACCAATACATGAACAAAGATGAACAAACCACTGTGAATCACTTTCACGAAAAGCTCCTTAAGCTCAAGGATTTAATGAAAACAAAGGTCTTTTTTTTTTTTTTTTTTTTACTTTTATCATAATCCTTTTTTTTTTCAACTTGATTATTATCTTTCTTGAAGATTTACAAGGATTCATTTACCATTTCAGGCAGGAAAGAGAAGGGCTGAGAAAAGACACAAATTCATGGAAGAATTCCTTACAGAATTCTATAAAGAATGGACAGGAAAAGCTTGAAATAAAATAAAAGAAACCATTTTTTTTTTTCTTGAAACAATATAAAAACCAAAATCTTTTATTTATATGTAAGTTACAATAACATGCATCCCCATCTATCCCTGCCCATCAACTTATAAAATCCATAAATATTTGACACAAAAAAGAACATATGGAAAGAATAAAGTTAAAAAAAGACACCACACATGTTTCACTACAAAACCTTAAACATTTAGTATTTATGATACATTTGGAGTTCAGATTCACTACGCTTGCAAAGCTTAACCTTCAACCCATGCTGCATGTACATAGTCAATGCAAGCTTTGGAGCCACCGGATGATTCTCCACCACCACCACCTTATACCGGTATAAAATAGAGGCGGCAACAAATTTCATCTGGTAGTAAGCAAAGTCTTTGCCCAAGCACAGCCTTGGGCCGCCATTGAAGGCGGTGAACTTGTAGGCTGATTCACTCATGAACCGCCCATCCCTCAGCCACCTCTCTGGCCTGAAATCTCTGCAGTCTTTTCCCCATATCGCTTCCATTCTTCCCATTGCATAGATTGCATACACCACTTTTGTTCCTTTCTTCAACACTGTTCCATCTGGGAACACGTCATCTTCAACAACCTGTATTTTGTATTTTTAGGGGAAGAATCAATATTACAAACATGTAGAATTAAAGGGGGTTGATTTACTAGTCTTTTTCAACCAGTTCAGTCAACAAATTTGGTCTTATTGGTCAAGTCTATAGTTGCATAGAAAAAGAGTAAACACTAAATGTAAGTAGATAGATAGTGTTACCTCCTTATGATCCACGGGTACCGAAGGGTATAATCTCAAGGCCTCCGATAAAGTAGCATGCAGATAATCCATCTTCTTCACCTCTTCTGGTCTAAATATCAAATCCCCCATTTCACTCTTATCTTTCCTTTCATCCACAATCCCACATATCTCACCCAAAATCTTCTCCTCCACTGTTGGATTCTGGTCAAGAAGCCAGAAAAACCAACTCAAAGCCACCGAAGAAGTGTCCCTTCCCGCAAGTATAAAATTCACACAAATATCACGTAAAAACTTATCAGAAAAAGGCTGCCCCTCATCGTCTTTAAGCCCCATAAAAATCGTCAAAAGATCCGACCTTTGTTTCTTGTCATCAGCCTGCAGCAAAGAGATTTCTTTCTTCCGAGTTCTAATCACTTCATCTGCAAAACTATCCACCCCCTTTATCGAATCCTTCAGTCTCTTTTCAGATCCCAAGTTAAAATGCCTCATAATCTTCCACACAAGGGTAGGAGTGACAAACCTTAGAATAGTTGCTTCCGTTGCAGCCTCGAACGCTTGGGCGAAGGGTATTTCCGGAAGTCCGGGACTTAAACAACCCGGATCGACCCCAAAAGCGATCATGCAAACGTTATCGAACGTTAATCTTAAAAGAATATCCTGTAGATCGATCTGATCAGACTCGGATCGATCTACAGACTTGTTCAAGACAGGCAAAAGTCGTCTGTGAACGAGCTCCAACAACGACTCTGTCGTCATGTTTCGAAACTTGGACGAGTGAAACTCGATGCTCGCGGTCTTCCTTTGCCTCTGCCAAATCTCGTCATCGGCATTGAAGATTCCATTCCCGAGAAGATCCCGGAGCGCGTTCCGGAAATACGGGCCTTTCGGATACGCTTGAAACCTTGTTTTGAGAAGGTGCTCGAGGTTACGGGGGTCGGAAGTGACTATACAGTTGAGATTTGTAAACCACGGACCCCGGAATGTGAAAGTCCCGTTTTGTCTACAAAGGACTTGTGAAATCCATTCGTACATATCAACACGAAGACCGAGTACCAAAGAAGGTAACATCCCAAGAAACGGCCATACGGGTAGGCCGTGTTTCTTTCGTTGGCGGAGAGAATGTATGACCATGAAGACCAGAAGGGCGGCAAGAAGCTCGATGACTTGAATCTCCGGGAAGAAGTGGCGGCTGGTGGCCGGAGAAGAGGTGGTCATGGTGGTGGTGGTGGTGGTGTTGAGCATGTTGAAGATGTGGTTAGGAGGGAGGGGAGTCATGTTTTATATGAGGGTGTGTTGCTTGGCGTGCATGAGAAATGGATTTGGTGAGCAGAAATGAAAGGTGGTGTGTGAGTACACAAGTTGGGGATATATGTATTTTGACCAATTTAGGTGAATTTAGGGTAATCAAAAAAATTTGGTGTTTGTATATTGTTATGGAAAGAGTTGGTATGGGGGTTAACCTAAGTACCTATAAGTCACAACCACCATCTGGATACGCTTTTTATAGGAATGTTTTAATGTTTTATGGTATCTAAATGTTTTTAAATTAATATTTTAGATGATTATTGTACGAAATATGAATATAAAATTGTCTAATTAGTACAAGTTGTAGAACGTGATTATTTTCTTAAATAAAGCTATAGGGAAAGTTGTAAAACATTGGAATACACACATCAAGTTTCGGATAAATGGATCGAAATTTATATTTTATTGAGTTTAGAAAAAAAATATACCATTTTATTTATAATATAATATAATATAATATGTATTATATTAAAAAGAAACGTTAAAAATGAAAAAGAAACAACTAGAATTAAACAATACTAGATTGTATATTAAACGGAAAACTATGGCTACACGCCTACACCTACTTGATTAATCTGGAGATATCTAATTAGTAAGATAAAATTACATACATGGTCTTTATGATTTTTAAGATTCTCGATTTTTCTCTCTAATCTTTTTTTTATTACATAGATGATCCTTCAATTTCTGTTTCTTGTATGATAGGTTTCTTAGCCATATAAAAATATTTTATATCATCTTTATTATACTTTATCTTTTTTTGTTAATTAGAATTTATATTAACCTTGATATCATTAATTATTAAATCTAAAAATACATATCACCATTATCCTTTTTAATTTCTTTTTAACTTTTATTCTTTTAATCGTTTATCTTTTTTAATAATATAAAAAAAAATGTCCATCTCTCATCATCCCACACTACCTTTTCTTCTCTAATCTCTATCTTCGTCGTGTCATGTCCATCTCACAATAAACATAGCTAATAGCTTGTATGTTTTATTTTGTGTATTCTCCAAGTACACACATTGTGTATTTTCTGTCACATCCTAAATTCATACGAGTAGCATTACTTTTAACCTCTTCGAATTGCTAAATGGTGAACAAGCGTTTATAATTGCTTAAATATTTTTATCGAAGCTTCTTAGTGTGATTTTGAAGGGAGGGAGTTCATCGATTTTATGGATATCAAAAACAATAATTTGAATTAGGTATACAAAGGATTTTTAGATTTATGATTTTTTTCGAAAAAAAAAAATTTAAAATATGTCTGGAATAACTTTTGAGAAGCAAAAGCCAAAAAATTAAAAATCATCAAAAATCATCGATTTCTAACTTCTAAAACAACTTATTTTTTTTTCTTGCAAAAAAATCAATTTAAGAAGACTATTAGAATTATCAAACACCTTTTTAAACTTTTGATTTTTTAAAAAGTTAAAATCCAAAAAACTGTTTGAAAAGTACACTCTTATAGTGATATTACATTATTCATAATATTTATATAGAAATAAACACAAAGCAGTAGTAAATTAACGGATGGGTTCTCTAATAAAGTTAATTGAATGAGCAAGGTCTTTTTCTTATTTATTATATTTTTAAAAATTGTAAACGGGTAAAAAAGAAAAAATATATTAAAAAAGGCAAGATAATTTTTTTTATATAAACAAAAATTTAACGTCAACTTTTAAAAACACCAGCGACGCGATCTATTAGCTTTTTAAAAGTTGGACCAAATTTGGCATTCTAACCAGACCCTAAAGACCATTTCTGTAATTTACTCATATAATTATAAATGGCAATGAACATCACTTAAAAACTTAAAATAAAAGGAATCGAGAAAATGACGAGAAACTAAGTATTTATAATATCGATGTTACGTGAAAGACTATTTGCACAATGTAGTTAATGCATACATTTAATTATTTAAAGTTGACTAAATTTCTTTCAAGTTCCTACTATATAATAGATACTTATTTAAAAAGTAAAAATGGAATATTGGGAGTAATTTTTTTTAATCGAAACCTTTATGATTTAACTTGAAAACTCTATCATTTGGTTGAAAGGTACCGCTAGGCTTTGATGTTAAATGATATAATATATATATATATATATATATATATATATATATATATATATATATATATATATATATATATATATATATATATATATATATATATATATATATATATACACACACACACACACACACGAGGGTTCAATTGAGAAAAAAAAAAATGTTGAGAATAAGGAATCATTATCAGCCAATCATTTAATTAGCATGTTAACACAAAACACACGGTGATCAACATGTAAATATGATATGATATCCTTCAATCACAGATACGTAACTGTGGATAATTTGATAACAATTCAAATTCATTACTACTCGATCGTTCATCATCCAAATTTTTTCTCCAACCTTCAACGATCATCCAAATTTCTTCAATTAAATCATTGATCAACATCATCTAGTGTTAATCAATCATCCATCTTCGTCAAAAACACGTTCATCAACGTCATTCAACAATAGACAAAAAAAAACCGTTTTTGGTTCTTTCAATCCACCCTTCAATTATACTTGAATACGAGCATATCTTCAACATCTACGATTAATTATACTCTCAGTGTCATTAGATCAATATCATCGATAATCAACAACAGTTTCACTTCATATCATTCATTCAACATCGATCATCAAACAAAACTTCGAAATTAAGGTTAGAAAAACATCAAATCATTTTTTTTTTAAAAAAATCATATAATTCTCTATCAATCTACTATTTTGTAAGTTTTAAATAGTCAAAGTATCATGTATTTAGCATTTTTAAAAGAGTTTACTTGTATGCACTCCAACTGTTTAATGAAATGCATAAACTAAATTACCACATTATATTCACATATGAATATGTTTTCATACCTTAATCAGTATATGATTATTAAAACAGAAAACAAATATACAATTTTATATAGTATTCATATGTGAATAACATTTAAAAGTTATATATATATATATATATATATATATATATATATATATATATATATATATATATATATTGTGAATAGACCTTGTAATATTCATATGTTAATATACTGTGTAATATTCATATGTGAATAAATTGTGTAATATTCATATATGAATATACCATCTAATATTCATAAGTGAATATATCATCTAATACTTACTATGTAATACTCGCAAATGAATGCATCGTTTAATATTTAAATATGAATATATTGTATCATATTCCCAAGTGTATATATTATATATTATTCGTATGTGAATATACTGTGTAATATTCATTAATGAATATACCATGCAATATTTAGATGTGACTAGAATGTGTAATATTCACAAGCAATTATATCATATAATATTCACATGTGAATCTACCATATAATATTCATATGTGAACATACTATGTAATATTCATTTGTGAATATACCATGTAATATCACATGTAAATATACAATATAAACAACATATATCATATAATATTCACGTGTGATTATACATTCATGTATGAATATACCATGTGATAATTAGAATGTGATAAATCGTTATTATTATGAACTAAAAGTATATTTTTAACATTTTTTTATTTGTATTCACATGTTTTTCAGGTATCGTTATAACTCAATAAAAGAATAACATTTCAATCAATGGTTTGTTCATATCGTGGTGGTTGACGATTGGTTGATGTAATTGAGAAGATATCATTGACGAAGACAATATGTTTTTATATCCATGTGTAAATGTTATACAATTTAATATATTCTTCATTTTGATCGTGTTAAATTCAAATACAAATGATATTCATTAACCAATACAATGTTGTTTGTCTTAGTATAATGTTGATTTTACATGTAAAATAATATTGTTACAATATACAAAAAAACTATTCACAAACCAATTCTTATAGTGTATTATTTATTTTTATATATAAATGTTGTATTCACAAAATAAATAAATATACAAGTATAATTTATTCACATAAATACAAATAACAGATTACATTGATGTTTTTACTAGTGGGATCAAAGTTAGTAAGATCATCAATAAATAAGTCGTAATGATTTCTAAACTTTATTCATATATGAATAAATAGCATGTCATGATGATGTCATCACTAGTATGAATGAAAATTTAGTGACATCATCAAAACAATTTGTCGCAATGAAGTTTAGTCTCGGAATTGGACGAAATTCGCATATTTGATGTAAAATGGTGTGATTTAAAAAACACATTGATTCGCCGTGACGTACGGTGTTTTTCGATCATTCGGGACTGTTTAGGGCCTCAAAATGACATTTTTCTATTTTTTATAATTTTCCGAAAAAAAGTTATCATTTATTCACAAATGAATATAACATTAATAAAAATATATATGCTTATATAATTATTTTATTAACCTAAAAAGATTAGTTGTATGTGAATAAATATATATTCTTATCAAATACTTTTTTTATCTTTAATTTTATTTATTTTATAATCCTCGGTTTTATTGACAGTTTTATTCATTTGTGAATAATATATATATATATATATATATATATATATATATATATATATATATATATATATATATATATATATATATATATATATATAAAGCTAGCATTTTTCCTTGAATCTCATGCATTTGAAACCCCCATAAAAATTTGCAAACACCTCTTGCATTTGAAACGTCAAATTTTAATGAATATCATTCAAAAGTCTTTTAATAATGATTAACAATTCAAAGGTTTTATAACTTATATAATATATTTAATAAACAATTAATGGATACTCTACTATAAAATATTAATCCTTTTTAGTAGACACACAAATACAAATCACATATAAAATTCACAAAGAAAACAAGTTTAAAGTTTTTTGTGTTGGTTTGCGGGCTTTGAACAAATTTTCGAGTCATGTTATTATGTTGAAGTTTTTTAATTTGTAAGTTTGTTATATACAAATTCTTTTTTGTATTTTCTTGATTTAAGTATTCTTTTAAGAATATCATTGTATGTTGTAGTTGAAATTTTATTGTAAATTAGATTAGATTAATGTTATCGATCATATGTTATGGAAGATGATATATATAATATTTAATTAACTATTGTATACATATTTGTATATTCATATTGCTTCAAAACAATAATTAATTAAAAATGATGGATATGTCATATTATCCATATTATCCATTTAAGCATTTTTTAAAATGCAAATTGTCTATCTTATTACTTTATATTTTAGTATATGTTTAACATTTTAATTATAAGAATAAGTATTTTTTTAAATGTTCTTTCACTTATTAATAATAACAAGTGGTTTTCAAATTAATAAGCAATAATTATAAATAATAAAATCAAATTACATGAATATGTCATATTATCCATGCAAGTCGTTTTTGAAATGCAAATTGTCTATCTTATCAGTTTACTATTTAGTGTATGTTTCACATTTTAATAATAATATTAAGTGTTTCTTAAAAGTGTTCTTTAACTTATTAATAATAATAAGTGGTTTAAAACTAATGAATAACAATTTTAAATGATAATAACATCAAATTATAAATTACATTTAGCTATAAATAAACTGTATTTTAAATGAACATCATTATTGAAATTAAAAAATGATCTCATAAGTAAAAATATAATTAATCAATAATAATAATTGTTAAAAATAATACTAAATAGATAATTATATTTAATTCTATTAATAAGAAATGTGCGTTGATGTCAATGAATATTATTGTTTAAAATAATAGAGATTATATATATATATATATATATATATATATATATATACTAGCCGTTACCCGCGCACAGCAGCGGGGACAAATAGCTTCTTTCAACGATATTTTTTTAAAGAAAAATGTTATGTTCCAAAAGAAAGTTCATGCCGTGGGTGAGAGGAATGGCGGTAGTCGTGATAGTGGTTGGTTGAAGGCGGAAGGAGGCAGAGCGGCTGTGGTGGTGGTGGTTATACTGTCTTGGTTACTGGTTAGGGTTCTTCGAGAGAGTGTGCGTATATTTCTTACTTTGAAGGGATTACGAAGATAAATATTATGAGATGGCTTGTTACCAATGTGAGAAAAAAGATCCTCTATAAATTGTTGACATTGACCGCTTCAAATGGATGAAATGTTGAGATTGACGGGTTCAATTTGCAAATTAATTTTTCTATTAATTTGATATGAGATTTTTAGGGGATAAAGGATAAGGTTAAAGTTTTAATATTATTATATTATAAATGAGTTGTACTTCAAGCTTAATAGTTTGGACGTCTTAAAAAATAATATTATTATATTCAATCTATTTATTGAAATAGTTAGATTTCTTTTATAAGTAGTAAAGATATATATATATATATATATATATATATATATATATATATATATATTAATGTAAAAATATTATCTCAAAGTTAATGTCAATAATATAACCATTATAAACATTTATTTTTCAATATTTTAACAATATATTTTTAATCTTCGCTGCGCAACGCGCTGGAATTCATCTAGTATATATATATATTCACATTTGATTATTACATATATATTCATTTGTAAATATTACATATGTTCACATGCGGATATAATTCTTATGACCTCAAAACAATGTTTTTTTTTTCGAAAAAAAATACATTATCATTTATGAATATTACTTGTATTCATTTGTGAATATTACATGTATTAGCATGTGAAAATAATTTTTATATGTTATTCACATATGAATTACATAGTTGCTCTGTATTTTTAAAAGACATACACTGATTCTCGTGTAAAGGCATATTCACTTGTGAATATTACGTGATATATTTAGTTTATGCATTTCATCGAACAGTTGGTGTGCAAATAAATTAACTTATATAATTATGGTAAAAAATTGACAATTGAAGCTAATAATTACAACATAAATCAAATCCTATCAAAATTAATCAATAATCAGTAGGTTTAGATCAAAAATTGTGAAATTTTTTATGAAAAACGAAGTTTTTTAAGCCTAAAAAGAGATTTAAAAAAATCTTCAAATATATGGTTATGTTGATGCACTTTTGATTGCTATCTGTTTTTTTATATTGGTGAAGGTCGATTGATGAAGTTTCGATGACTAGTGATCGCAAAATGATGTGACATCGATAAATATGGATTATGTTTATCGATTTTGCTTGACATCAATGAAACTGGACAGGACTGAATCACGACTTACACTTAATAGTACGAATAAATGTTTTTGATGATGAATCACAACATTTTGATAAAATAACGAAGATATTTGATGAAGAATTGATGTTTTATGAAGTGTCGATGTTTTTTGATGATGAAGAGGTGACTTTGATGTTTTTTAATGAAGAACATATGATGTTGGTGAAGAACAGATGATGTTGATGGTGAAGATATGATGTTGATGAAGAACAGAGCAACGATCCAGATGAATGAATAACAGATGGTGTTGATGAAGAACGAATGAACGATTCAGAAAAACAGCTTGTCTCTAATGACTTAATCTAAATGTGTTTTACATATATACAAATGATTGGCTGAGAATGATTTCCCCATTTTCAACCTTTTATTTTTTTCTCAATTGAACTTACCTATATATATATATATATATATATATATATATATATATATATATATATATATATATATATATATATATATATATATTGAGCCTCTTTTATGTAAAAAGCAGTTATTTTTCTAGCAATATCCGAGTGTTTTCATATCCTCAATCTCAAAAACACGATATAAGATGTAAGTTAGATGCATAATTGTTAGCTAAGAAGTTGGCATATATAAAGGGACAATGCCCACAAAAAGCCATTGAAACTGAAACTAGTAGTTGGCATAATGCCCACAAAAAGCCATTGAAATTAAAACTTTTCCATCTTAGCTGTCGCTACCTGCTAAAACTATAACCACTAACATATTTATGCTAATATACCATTTTGGAACCAACTATGTCCATCATTATATTAGTACATTGCTCTCACCAACACCCTGAAACAGTCCCCTCCCGTGTTGCTGTAATGAAATATTTGGGTGCTCTTCCTCCTTTTTGGCTTCTTCCATTGTAAAAGGTGCACACATAGACTGTGAGACAGGACTAAAGAAAGAGATTAGCCCCAAAAAGAGACTAAACTGAAAAGGATTGTTCTGAAAGACCAAACTATTTCAAGACCAATCTAAATTCGTCAATACACATCTCTAGTGTTGATGCTTAAGGCAGTGTAAGTGGTTTTGACTTCGTTTTCTTAGTTATTAATGATATTCATCAATGTCTGTACAAGATTTTGAAGGTCAAGGAAGATGTTATTTTTAGTGTTTCACTTTGAATTTTACTTTTTTTTATAAAAATGTTAGACTTTTAGCATGAAATAATTTATTTATATTTCACTCCTTCATAAAACATGTAATGAAATCATTTATTTAATTTTGAGTAAATTACACGAGTCGTCCATCGTGCAGGTGCCAAAATGCACGTTTAGTACTCATTTTCAAAAATTAACTCAGAGTCTATTGTTTGATTAAAAAGTTGCACGCTTCATCCCTATTGACATGAAATGACTATTTTGTCCTTCTTAATTTCTTTTTTTATTCTCTTTATTTATTTATCAGTTTTACATTAAAAAATAATAATAAAAAAATAAATATCCCCATCCCTCCCCCTTCCATCTCCTACAACGTTTATTTTTTCTCAAATAGATGTATTTTATGTTAGAGTTTGCATACTACATGTCATTTTGATCCTTGACATAGTAGACTATGTTAAGACACTTATTTCTAGCTTTGAAAACATGTTATTAATGGCTTAATGGGTTAAGATGCCAAGTTAACCCTAAAAGACTTAAAGTTGTGATTTCATGATTTTCCCTAATATATCCATGTTTTGTAAAATCGTAGAAAAATCATGGTGCATCATTTTGGATTGAGACAAGTTCCCAAAGTTGAGTTTTTGACTCTAGTATGTCCCTAATTTTTTTTCGTGACCTGATTTTGTTCCTAACTATGGTGAAAATTGCCATTTTCACTGACTGATCCAGAATTAACTGCTATGATATTTAGTTTTGAAAATTTTGTAATAAATTGTAGAAAATCGTATAGACTTGTGTAATTAGTTCCTACAAATTTAAGAGTAAGGGATACTAGAATATGAACTTGGACTTCTATTTTAACAGGTCTTGATAGGGTTAAAATAGCGTCAAATAAGCTTCTATTTTGGGGTAGTTTTTGGAAAAACTACTCAAATTGTGTGAATTGTGAAAGGGGTTTTGTTATTAATATATATTTATGTAAATATAGGGAAGTTGTGAGGTGTCAATCATACTTATTGTCTCGAAGATTTGTTTAAGTTCTACTCCTCGGTTAGAGGCGAGTTTCCCAAATTCTTGATGTTAATATAGTGTATTCTTACTTTAGCTCGTACATGAACCTTAGGACTTGTATGGTTAACTATTGATTATATGTTATACTTGAAACTTGTTATTTGTATGGATAAATTGTGATTATATGTTATACTTGATTATATGGGGGCAGAAGGCTGCAGAGTTGAGTCGGATGACGAATGGGCAGTGTGTCGGTCATCATACCAAGTCACTGGACCGAAGGCAATTGTGACCGAGTCATGTTGGATCGAAGGCAGTAACGTTGAGTCCATGGACCTAAGGTGATGATGATAAAGGTGGTGATGATGATAAGTTTGAGAGTTCCACCTCAGATACTGGCTCATCAGATGAAAATATTGATGATCCCTTTGCCCTCCTAGAACTCCGAGACAATGTAGCAACAGCTGTCTCCAAGGTTGATTCCCTTGATAAAACTGTGGTGCAATTAGACTCCAAGCTTGATCAAAAAGTGTCTAGACTCGACTCAAAGCTCGATGTCATTCTCAAATCTTTTTCCGAGATTAAACAAGTTAGGCCCTCGGAAGCTGAAAGAGAAGATCAACTTGATCAGCTCATATCTCCAAGATTCAAGCACACCTTGGAAGAAGTAGAACAGAAGTACAACGACAACTTGGATCACCACATCTCCACCACCACCACCATGTTAAATATCCATGACAACATGATTAGCGAAACAAATGAGTTGATCAAGCAAACTCATGTGCTTCATGAGAAACAGATCCAACGGTTGGAAAATGAAATGAGGAAGAAGGACAGACTCAACCTTATCATGCAACAAGTCCTAATCGAGTTACTCTGAGCTTGTTGGAACATCGTTGACGTTCCGAAAAACAAGTTTGATGAAATGTTCTCTATCTTGGGCACCTTGTTCGACCATTTAAAAGCCCAACCTCCAATGTTGAAGCATATGATGCTCTCTCTAATAAAATAAATATGAGCTTTCAGAGAGTATTCGGAAGATTACCTGAAGTCCAAGCCTTTGCCACACTTGCCTCGGATGTTGGGCCCTCCGAAGTAAGAGGGGAGAAGGATCTAGCCGCAGATGTCGTTCAATCTAATGGAAACCTGCCTCGGAGTTCACTCTCTAAGATGAATCTGATGATGAAGATGAAATACAGGTTGTATCCATGGACCCTCCTGCTGATGAAGAAGAAGAAGAAGAAGAAGAAGAAGAAGAAGAAGAAGACAACCTATTCCTGAACGTTGTTGTAGGACTTCAAGCTCCTCGGAAATATCTAGCGATGGTTCCTTCGGAGGAAGAAATAAGGATATGGTTAGCTGTCATTTGGCCATCATCTGTGGCAGATGTTCCTCAACGAAGCCTTGAAATAGCTAAAATCAAGACGAAGCTCACCGTTGATGCATTCAGAGCTACTCAGTCTATACTGCCTCTTATCCCTTCTCCAAGAATCGCCCCAATTGATGAAGGTTCTCTTACTCAAAAACCAGATGATATTCTAAAAAGCCTCTGAGCACTCCTCCTCTAGAGATTCATTATCTCTGTAACTATTCAAAAAGTCATTTATAACTTGAACAAACCGTCTCAAGACAAAGGGAAAAAAGTTTCCTCATAACCAAGCAGCCCTCCTAGGACCTTCAGAAAGTTCGAAGGCTAGTCTCAAGCTCAAACATATCAAGCACTTGAAGAAAGCATTTGGATTCAAGCGTTGAAAGATAATCCACATCCGATGTTGTGTACATCCCCACTCTTCCAAGAAGGAATAATTCATGATCAAGATATTGTGCCCTTCAAGTACTTCGAGCTACCCACGCAAGACTCCAACCAGATCGATCTTCCAATATCTCCCTTCGGAAAGTATTACATCAAGTTCGATCCACTTTTTCCAAATGATGATCCTCTGACAATCATCAGAACTGAGCGAAAGAGGTTGATGACATTATATTCCATTAACGCACATCGTCAGAAAGAAGTCTGGTCTCGGAAGCGAATAAAAAAGATTTTTGGTTATGGAAACAAGGTCCAAATCAAGTTTGACCTGAATTGTATGTTGTACAGATATCACATTTCTCAGAACAAACAAGCCACCATCACTTTCACAGACGCGAATTTTCTATCTATCAACCTCAACGATATTCTTACAATTGCAGCTCGTCTCCAAAGTCATCAAACTGATCAATTAAGCATCGGAGCCTATAGTGCTGCAATGAATTTCTTGAAGGATTATGTAGCCGAATTCTGCAGATCTGACATCAAGTTCGCACACTTGTTTCGAATAGAAAAAGTGTTGGCGAAAATTTCTTGTGAACTACCTGAAGGCCAAATTCTAGTAGAAGGTCTGATTGAAGAACCAAAACTCAGATACATCTATCTGAGTAAGAAGACCAACAGGAAAGAATTCTTTCGAGTCTTCAATAAGAATCTCATTCCTTCATCCGTTCTACAAAAGTTCATCGCTAATGCTGCCAAGAGTGATGCTCCCTAGCATGTGAAGAATAAGTTTATCACTCATCTCAAATGGTATTTGGAAGTCCGAAGTTGGCTCTACAGTGCTTACCTCTTCATATCTGAAGATGCAAACTAAGTTGACTGATTGCTAAGTTCACTTAGGGGGAGATTGTTAATACATGAAAAGTGAACCTCTAGCAATTCGAAGTAATCAAAATCCGAAGTCAACTAGTGTCCTAGATATAGTGTGTTCCGATGCAAGATCAATTCCAAGATGAAGATACTTAGAAGTCAGAAGTCTGTATAAGCATTAAATGCTTTTTTTCTTTATATTGATGTAACAGTTCTTAGGACTAAATCGTATGAATCTTTTAAATGTCAGTTTGTCAAACACGTAGTTATATTCAGTCCTTAGAATGTGTCAACGGTTTGTACCAAGTTCCTCATCCGCTATTGAATAAGTGAATGTTTTATGAGTTTTTAACCAAGAATAAAGCTATCGATATTGTCTTCACATCAATCTATTATCTATTGCAAGTCAAACTTCTTTCATTTACATTCTTCTTACATTAAATTATATTTGCATTAATTATACTCAATCTTACTTCATTTATTACTTGCATACTTTGTTGATTGTTTATCTTCAAGTCTTGACTGGTTTACCAGACTCAACTAGAACAACTTATTAAGAGCAGATGTTGATCTTAAAGATTAACTCAAGGTTTGAGTTTTCAAACCTTGTCCTTGCGCATTGATTCTTTTTCTCACAATTCCCATGTTTTAGCATCCGCCTTCTCTTTTCTTTTATTTTATGGTCGAGCGGACTGAGTTCCTTGAACAAATTCGGGTTCAGATTCGGAAATGGGTGTTTGTGGTTGTGATTGTATTTGTGAACAAATTCGGGTTGAGAAACAACATAAAAATGACCAAAATCTGGGTCAAGTTGTACTTGTGTTTGTAGAAGTGGTTGTGTAGGACGTTATGGTTGTGAGATATGTTGTGGATAATAGGGAAGGATACTGCCGTAGTGGTAAAAAGGGGGCGAATATATCGGTTGATCGTACGAAGGTCTTGGGGTTGTGGTGTTTCTTGTGGGTGTTTTTTGGTTGGTAGAGTTTTTGGAAGATGACATAATGAGAGCATTTGAAACAAAAAGAGGGTAAATTTTGAAGTGTTTGTGAGTAATTTTTGGTTAAAAAACCTTTTATATATATATATATATATATATATATATATATATATATCCGGTAAGAAACTTTTTTTGGTAGGAAGGTAAGAAGTTTTTTTTCTATATATTTTTTTGACGAACAAAATAAATGAATCACTAGATGATTCATAAGAAAAAATCCCCAAAAAAATATATTTATGATTCATTTTTAAGTAAATTAAGAAAAAATTCATTTTTATGATAATTTTAGTGAATAATAACAAAATCATTGTATAAATGAATCATCGAAATGTTTTTTTGAGAATTTTTTCTTGTGAATCATCTTAAAAATGAATCATCTAATGATTCATTTTGTTTGTTCGCGAAAAAAATATGTAGAAAAAAAACTCCTTACCTTCCTACCAAAAATTTCCTTCTTATTTGATCTTGACTATATATATATATATATATATATATATATATATATATATATATATATATATATATATATATATATATATATATATATAATTAAAAACAATAATAATTTTGAAAATTATGACCGTTTGGAACGGTCAATGAGCTAGCCAATCACAAACGAGCACCAAGTGCTCCCTCCCACTGCCACACTGCGGCTAAGGTCACACCTTAACTGCATCGGAGGGGGCAGTGTTCAGCTACCACGGTGTCGAAACCACAGTCTGAAACCGCGCCACAGTCCGAAACTGCATTGGTAGGAAGGTAATAAGTTTTTTTTCTACATATTTTTTTGACGAACAAAATAAATGAATCATTAGATGATTCATTTGTAAGATGATTCATAAGAAAAAATTCCCAAAAAAACATCTTTATGATTCATTTTTAAGTAAATTAAGAAAAAATTCATTTGTATTATAATTTTAGTGAATAATAACAAAATCATTGTATAAATGAATCATCGAGATGTTTTTTTGAGAATTTTTTCTTGTGAATCATCTTACAAATGAATCATCTAATGATTCATTTTGTTTGTTAGCGAAAAAAATATGTAGAAAAAAAACTTCTTACCTTCCTACCAAAAATTTCCTTCTTATTTGATCTTGACTCTCTCTCTCTCTCTCTATATATATATATATATATATATATATATATATATATATATATATAATAAAATTAAAAACAATAATAATTTTGAAAATTATGACTGTTTGGAACGATCAATGAGCTAGCCAATCACAAACGAGCACCAAGTGTTCCCTCCCATTGCCACACTGCGGCTAAGGTCACACCTTAACTGCATCGGAGGGGGCGGTGTTCAACTACCAGGGTGTCGAAACCACAGTCCCAAACCGCACTACTCCCCTTAGTCTAATATACCATCTTGGAACCCACTGTGTCTAGCATTGCATCTTCCTCACCAGTGCCTTGACACATTCCTATTGAAAGTGAAAATAAATTTAAAAATGTAAAAGTTGAGTTTCTTAGAAATTTGACATCGATGATGTTAAATGAACACTTTATTCGTAGTTTTTTTTTTCAAATTTTGAAAAAATTGTTGGAGTTTGTAACTTATTTAAGTAATTATAAGTTTTTCTTTAATCAGATTTATAAAATTTAAATTGGTCACTCATAGTTCCCCCCATCTATTAACATATTGAGCTGAAAAAAAATAAATAAAATAAAATAAAATAAAATCTCCACCCATTTAATTTAAACAAACATATTGAGCTCGAAAAAAAATATATCTCCACCAATTTAATTAAACAAGTCCACTTACCTTATATTTTCAACCACAATACTGTATAAATACTTTCTAGTAACTGAGTTGATATGTTTTCACTTTTTTATTTTTTATTTTTGAAAATTTGAGGAAAATCATATGGGTCCTTTTGAATGATACATTTAACTTCTACTAATATAATATTACATTATAAATCACCTAGACAAACGGATGTATCATAAAACTATTTGCTTTAATAAAAAAAAATTATAGGATGTTACATTCTGACATTCAGTCATTGAAGCTATGAATTCATTGATTTTGAGTTGGGAGTTCATGATTTGAAAAATGATCAATAAAAGAGTTTGATTTTTGGAAACACCTGGTTTAATAAAACACTTCATTAATCAATAAGTTGCTATCGATTATAGTGTGGGTCAAGTTCATATGTGGAAGAGGGGGATTTGTCCCATTCAAATATATGAGAGACATGACATGTATGGGTTCAACTTATTGGTGACCCGTAAATTTCATCTTTATTATTATTTGACAAAGTTGCATAAATGGTTTTTATATTTGCAGATTCATAATTTTTGTTTCTAATTTTTTTTCCATTGCATACATTGTCCTTCTATAATTTTTGTTTCTAATTTTTTTTCCATTGCATACATTGTCCTTCTGGTTTCTATTTCTTTATATAGTTGGTCTCTGATCCATGTAAATATTTTTTTATACCTTTTATTATTATTTTTTATCTTTATCTTTTTTATTAACTACAACTTTTATTTATATTATATTACAAGAACCCCATCATACCCACATCACCCCACCCCACCCTTTTCCCTTATTTTGTCACCAATCCACCACTACCTTCCACCACACACCACCTAACTTATAATCTACTCATCATCCTTCCATATCCGGTGTCTCCTATTTATCAAAATAAGAACCCATGTACACCATGCAAACGTCTTTCCTGACCTTACCATTCACATGGTTTTATATCCACAACATTATACACCTCTTCACATCCTTCGGATTCTACCAAAGCACACAAAAATAGTGTACTTAAAATCTACAAATCATTAAATAAAAACTAAGTAGAAATCATGGGGATCGATTTTATTGCAACCCTGATCATGATTAATTAGCCTTCTTGGCTAATGACCTTCTAGAAAAAAGGAATCAAATTTCATAAACTTGTAGGCGTAGAGGGAAGATTAGGGCCGTAAACGAACTGAACGTTAACTGTTCGGCGGGAAGTTCGTTTATGTTCGTTTATTTAATAAATGAACGAATATGAACAATGGTCTCGTTCGTTCATTTATGTTCGTGAACGTTCGTTTACGATGTTCATTTACGTTCGTTTAAGTTTATTTATATTCATCTATATTCAATTATTTTTTATTATATTGCTATATTATATGTTCATATATATTTAATTGTGTTTTTTTTTATCTTTGTTCGTTTATGTTTGTTCGTTTATGTTCGTTTAGCTCACGAACATAAATGAACGAACATGAACAAAGTAATTTGTTAAACGAACGAACATGAACAAGAAAATCTCGTTCGTTTATCCGTTCGTGTTCGTTTGTTGTTCGGCTAACTTAAACGAACGAACATGAACACGACCTTGTTCGTGTTCGTTTGGTTCGTTTACAGCCCTAGGGAAGATCGATGGTATAGCAACGAAGGTCATTGTGAAGGGAAAAGAAAAAGATACTAAAAAGTCATGTGAATTGAAGGGCGTGGAGGTGAAGCACACACAACCAACCCTAGGTGTTCAACTCAGAGGAAGCACACACCAAACGTCACAACAAAAACGCCAACATAGAATAATGCCCTTGGAGTTCAATTCAAAGGAAGCACACACTGGTAGCGACCACTTAATTGTTTCTCCAAAAAAATTATCAATAGAATGGAAAATTTTCATTATAGCTTAAGTATTTAATCATTCATTTATACGGTTAGTGACCAAACATAAAATACATAGAATCCACAATGACCATCTATGTAACAGAAAAAAGTTAGGGACAAAATTTGCACATTTGAGAAACCACAATAATTTGTCATATTATTTCGTTGTTGTTTGTACATGTTAGATAGTATATGGATTGATTTTATTTCTATTTTTTTGTAATCATATATTTCCTAGAAATAAGTATTTGACTCGTCTGTCTTTGTGATTGGTCGTTGAAAGTTTAGTAATTCTATACAAATCGAACAAATTTTAATACATAAATATAACTGGTACAAATTTTAATACATAAATTTTAATACATAAATATACATAAATTCTAAACAAATTTTAATACATAAATATACATATAACTGGTACAAAATAAGATTTCACAAAGGAAGACCAACAAATAATAAGCAAAAAGTTATATTGAATTTACTAAACATAATATATTAAACTGAATGACGATAAATTTATTAATGTAGCCGATCCATTAAGCAAATGTATTAATATATAATAATTTGCAAAGACTACGATGTTGCTCAATCATAAATTGTAACTTGTGAAATATAACTTGGTATACACATGTATAAACTCAAAAAAAAAAAAAAAAAAAAAAAAAATTATGTAAAGCAAAAAACTATTATTGCGCTACCTATAAAAAACATTATTGTAATGCTATGATCAAATAACATCCGTTTGTATAGAGGTGAAAAAGAATGTTCGGGTTTGGTTGTTTTTATTCTTTAAACTCAAATATAATTTATATATTAATATATTAATTATCACCACAAAAATTATATTTTATATATTATAAAATAACCAAATTTTAAAGGATTACTATTCATTTCCTTAAAATTTCCTCGTTTGTCTAGGAAAAAAAAAGAAAAAAAAAATTATGCAACCATTTATGCCTTTGACATAACCAAACCAACCCATTCTATTCAAGATGCCTAAAATTTGTCCAACATTTTAATCCTTATTTCATTTTTTTAACCCACAAAATTTATTTATTACCTCCAAATCCATCATTCTCAGATTTTTCTGTCTCATCAAAATCTGATAGGCAAAGTCTCTTCAATTTGCTTCCTGAATGTCAACAATGAAAATCAAGATTTAATGAAGCTGATACTTTTATTATTTAAATAATGAATCAACACAAATATTTTTATTATTTTTATATACACGACTTACCTCTCATTGATGAACCTATCATCTGATAATGCCTTTTCTAATCTTTCCTCAAATGGTGTCGCATGCCAACTAACCTTCTGATCCTGTTCACTCAAATGAAATCTAATCACAAAATGGACAAATTTAAGATTAAACTGTTATTTAAAAAAAAGAACAAAATTTACCTCTTTGTACTTGTTAGTAGTATTAGGGATTCCATTCCCATCCCACCAAGAAACTTTGTCAGGATTCCAATGGATTTGTGATTGAGGAGTTTCTTTATCAACCTGCTCAAGACCTTCTTCAATTGGTGGTTCTAACCTAGAGAAAATATCAGGGTCTACCCCTGAATACACATACTGCAATCTAATCTTTGGATTCTTCCCAGATTCCTTTGTGTATACATATGAAGGGAAGACAGTGCCAGGTGTTTGCATATCATTGGTTAACTTGAGAGGGGTTGGATAAGGTGAAGGCTTAATACTCTCATCACATGGTGTTCCAGATGGCTTAGTAGTTTCTATTGAAGTGCTTTTGGATGAAGATGAGCTTGCATCATTCTCACCTTCAAAGCGAACAGATTTTGTTTTGAATTGTGTGGTTGCAGACATTAATGGAGTGTATGAAGTCGAGGAGTTGAGTGTCTGAGTGTCTTTAACATGATCTATAACCACACAGCCATCAGGAGAGCTGGTTTTGTTGCTATCTGAGCTTTGTTCTGCTATATAGCTACAGAAACACAAAGTATAAGTGAAACGAATCATATTATTTAAGTAGACTGTGTGAAAAGATATCTTAGTTTTTTGTGGGTATGAAACTATGATTTACCTAATTGGTGATTGTGTTGAAGAATCTGATTCAGTCTCCCATTCCTCAAAAAGTTTGATTGGAGGATGTACCAGATCAGGTTTTTCAGTAGTAGTGTTTGGAATCCATGAATGAAATGTTGCTTCCATATCCCTACTTTGCGTTTGTGAATCTGTAAATTTCTCAGAGTTTCGTATTTCTTCTGGAGTTTGGGGTAAAGTGCCACAAGCTTTGAGAAATTTTGCCTGTAATGTAAGAATTTACTCGTTCAGTGGGTCGAGACTTGCAGAATTAAACGTGTGATAAGGAGTAAGAACATAGAAGATCATATGGGTAACTCAAATTCAACTTGTTGACATTAATCTCAATGCTTCAAGACATATTATTGAAATATTCAGTCATCTTTTGAACTTAATACTCAAACTCTATGTATAGCATTTCCTATTACTTTTGACCTTCTAGAGACATCAGACATGTCTTTCTGCTTAACTCTAGTATTGTCATTTGCACTTGAATGTTGATGTTAAAGCGAGTGACATATACTTGAGCCTATCATAGCATTACACAAAAAATTACCTCAGCCCTGAGTCCATCATCGGAGAATGGAGATTCTGTAGCACCAGATCTCCCATCTTTGCCTTGTGACTGATCACCATCTTCGGCTAAATATCATATACACAATTTATCAACACGAATTCAGCGATGAAATAGACATTGCGTACAGAACAATCGATTTCTGGAAAACCATCTCTAATGCAACAAATAAGTTATAAATCAAAAACAGTAAGTCGTTCTGAGTTACGATTGCGTAATTCACTGAGACAAGAACAATTAAATCAAACTTCATACTGATTTAAAATCAAGATCTGATGAAATCTCTTTTAAGAAATGCGATAATATGAAAGATAGAGCAGAGAAATCACCTTCTGGAATTAGTACAGACCACAAGCTATTGCTAGCCAGAGTATCGGTAGGTTCCTGAACGCCGAAAAGAAAACCAGGAGTATTAAACAAAAACATACGGTTGAAATTCTTGATCTCGAAACCTTACCATCGGCGTGATCGGTTGAGAAACGGGAGGAGGAGGAGGATCATCTCTAACACGGAAACAGCTGAAGAGACAGCCCATACCTCTGAGCAGATACTCTACAAATTCACAATGAAACAGTGGGAATAACATCCAGTACTGTGTGAAGAACAAGAACCCTAGCCTGTGGTTTTGCTGGAGTGGGTGAACGTTATCGTTGGCTCTAAATATTTGGGGAAATTCAAAATGGGGGGAAATGGAAAACAGACCAAGAGGGAATGTGCGAACTCTAGCGTTATGTCCATTTTGGACCAAGGGAAAATCGATTAAAAAAATTATAAAGATAATACTTGTATTTACATATTAATAACGAAATAAATAACAATTAAATGTGCATTTATGTTTACAATATTTTTTAACACTATGTGTTAAAATTGGTTTTTTTATAGGAACTACATATTTACATAGTCAAGTTTATATATATATATATATATATATATATATATATATATATATATATATATATATATATATATAATATTAGACAATATTTTTTTATACATATTTGACTAGTTAATTTGGTATATTTATTCATATATTATCATTATCACCAGTTATTTCAGGTAACAATCGTAACATGTGAATATATTAACAAGTTAAATGATAAAATATACAAAAACAAAAATACATAAATATTAAAAAAAAAATATCCTGATAAGTTATTTTTCATACTTTTAATAGCGATTTCTTTTTTTTATATTTATTTGTATTATTTTTTTCAAACATAATTTTTAAAGTATTCATAATGTCCTAAATATTAATTAAACATTGATTAATTCAAAACTTTACTTTTTAATTAATAAATATGATTTTATTTTATGAAATATTTTATATAGTCTCTTGTATTTTTTTTCTTTTGTTTTTAAACATATACAATATTTTTTAAGTAAATAGTATCTAATAATAAAATAAAATATGTAAGAATAAGTATGGAGGCTTTTTAAAAAATATATTAAAAATATTATGTAGCAAATAAAAAACAAAAAAAAATCTATATGATATAAATGATTTAAAAGTATTACAACTTTTTAATACTTTTTATAAACTTTTAATTTTTTTATAAAACGTTTTAAACTAGTATTTAACGAAATTAATTTAAAATGTTATAAAAAAAACTATTAAATTGTCCTACAAAATCCGTGAAACACTTTAAAAATGTTGTAAAAGAAAGTTTAGAAAATAATTGTATGAAATTTATAAAAAATTATATGAAAATGTTAAAAAAAAAAAAAGGTTAAAAACTTGTAATAAAAAATTTAAATATTTATAAAATATTTTGTTTAAAAGCGTTTGTATTGGAATTATATGAAAATATAAAAAAAATAAAAATATAAGCAAAGTTTAAAACATTGTATTAGAAAAACCTATAGGAAACAAATTTCATAAAAATATTATAAGAAGTTATAAAAAGTCTTCAAAATTTTGAAAAAAAAAATGTTCACATTTGACTATTTAACTTGTTAAATGTGTTCATATATTACCATGTTATAGCATGTAACAATGGTAATATGTGAACGTTATAGCATGTAACAATGGTAATATGTGAACACATTTAATAAATTAAATGGTCAAATGTGTACAAAAAAAAATGTTTAAACGTGAACAAGATAAAAAGGTAATTTGTAACGCCCTAAAAATTTCACTTTTCAATCACCAAAAACATTATCCCCAACATCATCATAAATCTCAAAAGGATCAAATACATCACGACATCATAAATTATCAATTTAATCATGAAAAGTGCAGAACTATATCGTGTGTGCACTGCAATCACCACGAGCTCTTCCCTTTTGCACTATAAGTACCTGAAACATAAATTGAAAACCGTAAGAACGAAGCTTAGTGAGTTTCCCCCAAATACCACATACCACACATATCAAACATATAATCCCCCCCCCCCCCGATGAGTGTAACGAGTCCCGCCCTTACTCGCATAACGAGTCCCGCCCACTGAGTTCACGGGCCTCACCCCAACTCACATAATGAACCCCGCCCACTGAGTATAACGGGCCTCTCCCTAACTCTCACAACGGGCCCCACCCCAGCATACAAACATACAGGTATAACAAGTAATGGCATACAGATTACCCATTGGGCCCCATCCACTAAGCATACATACACATGCAAGAGTCACGCAAACGTTTAGCACCCTAACATAATAAACCATGGATCGACATTCGTGTCTTCGACCTGCAAAACACAGTGAGGAAGACTCACCTCAGACTGCTGAATCTCACAGATAAATTTCTAATTGTTGGTTCGAAAATCCCCGCGTTATCATCATAAAATAACATTCAATTTATAATTGGGTCCCGACTCATACTAAGAGTCCAAAATAGGATAAACGACCATTTAACCCTTTACCTAATTTGGCCTAAGGACAAAGCCCAAACCACTTATTCAAAAAGGCCCAATTCCAAAAATAGCCATTCAAGGCCCAAATATAGCCCAATCTTCCAAATTGGGCCCAAACCCCTTCGTGGGCATTCATCCAAAAATCCAAACTAGAAATTTGATGGTCCAACATATACCTAACCTCCTAAGGTCTACATATGGCCCAAAATCGAGAAGCCCAAAACCGAAGCCCATGAACTGAGTATGTTGGTCGTACTCAGCTCGTACGCTTAGCGTACACGCTATAGGACTAGTATGTGTAGTGTACCAACTTGTACGCCCAGCGTACTCCCCATTTGGCCAACCCACATCAAAAAGCACTTAATCCATTCAGCCCCTACTCCATACTCTCAGATATTATCCCAAAAGATGATTTATCAGATAAAGTTAGCAACTTTACGTGCATGCATGGCTTAATGGGGCTCTAGAGCTCAAAAGAGTTTAACCAAGGGTCTTAACACATGCATGATTCCATATACACCAAAAAAATTGAATTTTTATGCTTAAGGGACCCCTAAAATGTCTAGATCTAAAAAGTTAAGCTTCTGAAATGGCCTTAGCTCACAAGAACCATCCAAAAGGGACCAAAATAGCCATAAACAAGCCTAAATGAATATCTATACAGTAAGTCAACAAGTTACGGACTTTATACCTCAAAAGTCATGAAATGGAGAAGCTAAATTTGAATCTCTAAGCTCTTCTCCAAAGGATGAGTCTTCAATATTCTCCTTTTACCACTTCAAGATGCATAAAACACACCAAAGATATTTCAAAGAGCTCAAAAGCACGACAGAAAGGCTAAGGGATGAAATTAGGGTTTTGAAGATATGGAGGTTGGGTAAACATGACTAAATGAGGCTATCATAAGGTTTATATAGGGTAAAATCCCTAAAATTAGGGTTTCATAATTACTTACATACGCCCCATGCGTACTCCAAGTACGCCCAACGTACGTGGATGATCTTCGCGATCATAATAGGCTAGTACGCTAAGCGTACTACCCAGTACATATTGCGTACTAGCTTAAGGACCAATTTTTTAAACTTTATAGAATACTTACCAAATTCAAGTGTTACAATTCTCCCCTACTTGAATCAAACTTCGTCCTCGAAGTCCGCTGCTCTAAATAACTCTAAATAGTGCTCCCTCATATCATCTTTCGGCTCCTACGCCCATTCAGAACCCCTGCGATGTTGCCACTAAACTTTCACTAACTCAACAACCTTGTTCCTCAAGGTTTTCATCTTCCGATCAAGAATTGTCAACGGTCTCTCAATATAATTCAAGCGGTCATCCACCTAAATATCCTCCAACGATACCGCTGTGGGATCATCCACTAAACACTTTTTCACACCCTCGAACCGGACGGCGGAAACGTCCGAGGGCTTGCGTGACTAACAATTGAATACCATTACAATGAATATACATGAAAAAACACATACATCACCAACATTACATAGTACAACTTACATAGCTCACATCAAGTACATTAAACAAATATTTCATAATTAAAATGTATATCGTTTGAAAGTCACAAAACATGAAATCCTAATACACTTGGCAATTATCTTCTGCTTATCTGTTACCTGAGAATACAAGTTATTTGAAAACGGGTCAACATATATAATATTGGTGAGTTCATAAGCATATTTGATATAAAAATGATTTGTATAGTAGTATAACCCAGAAAATCCAATATTTTCTAAAATATAATATGTTTACGACGTGATGTGATGATCCAATATATGTAAATGTGTACGTGGTTTCCAAACATGTCTGATTGTATGACTTTCCCAAAAGTGCTCATTTTATTATATTTGATGAGTTAAAATAAATGATATAAATTTCCCATGATTGATAAAATGGTAATGGATCTCTTTGTGAGACGTTATAACCATGCATGATAATGACTCTTTCGCCTGTCTTGGCATTTTTACAAATGTCGGTTTTGATTAAGATTTTTTGTCACCTTAGACTGTCCGAGTCTAACTGTAGCAATAGCTCAGGTGTAGGGGAGTCACCTCCGTATATATCTATACACAAACTCTCACTCTCCCTACAGGACACTCTGATTACAACTTACACACTATGGCTGACACTTATTGGTGTCGACCGATATTTTCTCACTAAGTCCCCAAATATTACCCCATGAATTTGAATGAAATTGATTACAACCCGTTTGATGTTCACATAGTATAGAGTAAAGCCTAGCAAACATAAAAAAGGACATTGTGGCCCACTAATCATGTGTGTCATTTATAGGTTGTCGAGTATACTTATGGACACGTTATCCCATCAAGCATATGATTGATCTGGACCATACTAGCAATGCAAATGGGCCACTAAGGCCCAACAGCATGTAAAAGTCAGTGAGGGTCGTGTGGGCATGTAATTGGATCACCGGAAGCCCAATAAACATGTTTTGATTATATTGGGCCTAATAATCGTGAAATTGGGCCACAAAGGCCCAATGGACACAATGAGTAACATTAGGCCCAATCATTGTTTCACTTCTCCGTTCTTTGATATGTTTGTAATATATAATTCGTTTTACGCTTAGTATTTATTTTCAATAGTAAATTACTTGACGTTGGATTGTAACAACACTTTGGTTATATATATATATATATATATATATATATATATATATATATATATATATATATATATATATATATCCATATGTTATAAATTTAATATCTTTGGCCCAATTGTTTTAATATTAACATATTTGATCCAAAAATATTTATTTGACCATTTCAGCCCATTTTCATATAATGTTACATTTTTATCCGTATCTTAATAAAATGACATTTTTAGTCCCTTTTGATGAAAAATAACATTTTTGCTCCTTAAATCACTTTTCTTGGCATTTTCGGCCCAAACATAATTTATATTACAATTTCAGCCCAAAAATATATTATTTGATATTTCCAGACCTTATTTGTAACAAGTTTACACTTTTGGCCCAAATTTTTGTAAGTTTTACATTTTTTATCCAAATTCCAAAAACTTTGCATTTTAGTCCAACTCTTGCAATAAAGATCATTTTCAGCCCCCGAAATAGTTTGTTTGTGTTTTTAGACTCATACTTTAAGTGAATTTACAATTTCAACCCCAAAACTTTTCATTTTTACAATTTTGGGACCAAAAACCTGTGAGGCCCAAATGTAAGCCCAAAAAGCTATATTTTGTGTTTTTGGCCCCTTAAGAAGTGTTATTTTCATAAAAGCCAAATTTTTATGTAAATAATACTATTTTATCCTTATAAAACCGAAAATATCATATTTTACCTAAATCTTTATTATTTTTGCAAAATGACACTTATAAAGATTTTTGGCTTTGTTTTCACTTCTTAAGCCTAAAGACTCTTAGATCTTTGAAGTATGTTGTCTTATTATGTTTTTGTTTATGAATCTTTCACAATTTGGCTATAGATCTCGTGATATAACATGTATTAACACAATTTTTCACAACATAAATCAAAGAAATCACATATAACATGCAATCACACATAGATCAACACATAACACTTGTATTCTCCCCCCCAAAAACAAGTAAAAACCTAAAACAAGGGGGTATGAACTCACCTTGGGTTTGTGGTTTTGGTTTTGAAGATGAAATGGAAGAAGTCTTGACCTTTAGCAAGCTTTCTTGAGTGATTTTCGGACTTAGATGATTTCTAAGAGTTAGATCATGGAGTAAAGCTATGTAAGAAGGAGTTCTTAACATTAAGATGAAAATAGATGTTTATGTTTAATAACAACTTACCAAATGAATTGTGTGTGTGGGTGTGTTAATGCTCTCGGTCGAAGGTAGAAGAAGAGAGGGGAGAGAAGGCTTGAGGTGATAGTTAAATGGAGATTTGAGAAGTTGCATGGATATAGGAAGAAGAAATGGATTAACTTTGCCCACTTCAAATCTTGGTTCGAGATTTTTAAGGCCCATAGAGAAAGTTTTTGGCCCATTGGGCCTTTAGAGTAGTTCACAGCCCAAATTGTATAAAGGAATGGATTTATGGACATTAAGGCTAATTAGGTTAGTTATGGCCCAATAAGGCTTATTAAGATAAACCAATTCATTTTGGATCCATTATGGCCCAAAATGTTAAGTTTCATGAAAGTGGGTCCAATTAGGGCCCATTTGAGGTTTCTAAGCCCAAAATAGTCAAATTGGAAACTTATTGGTCCATTAGGCCCAATAAGGAAATCCTAGTCCAAAACGGGCTTATGCTGGGATTCTTAGTGTTTTCAATCTTTCGTTGACCATTTGAAGTGTTTGTATAGAGTTTTTGATGGAATTTTGTTTTCATTGAACAAACATCAAGCATGTTTTCAAAATTTTGGTTACAATGGCTATCATTGTTATAGTTACAAGGATATAGAATTTCCTAGTTGTGACACACTTCCATAGCTGAGAAACATGGAACATGTTGTGAATCCAACTGAGCTCATCTGGAAGATCCAAGCAATATGTAATCCGACCCACTCAGGCCAAAGCCCTTAAAGGACCGATATATACCTAGGGGCCAGCTTGCACCTCTTCCTGAATCGGATGACACCTTTCCAAGGTGACACCTTTCCAAGGTGACACCTTTCCAAGGTGACACCTTTCCAAGGTGACACCTTCAAGAGAACCATACCCCCCACCTGGAACTCTAGATCTGATCGGCATCTGTCGGCATAACTCTTTTTCCGACTCTGAGTTGTCTGCAGTCTACTCTGAACCTGCTGAATTAACTTAGTGGTCTTGAGTACCACCTCGGTACTCACCATAACTCATTGACAGACCTCACCCCAACAAATCGGGGTCCTACATTTCCACCTTAGAGCATCTCAAAAAGAGGTAGGTCGATGTTGGTGTGATAGTTTTTGTTATAAAAATTTCCGCTAATGGAAGATATGTATCCCAACTCCCACAAAAGTCCTAAACACATGCCCACAACATATCCTCTAGGGTTTGAATCGTTTGATCGCTCTGACCATCGGTTTGCGGATGGAAAGTTGTGCTAAAATGGAGATGAGTACTCAACTTGTAATGAAACCTCTTCCAAAACCTTAAAGTAAACCTAACATCCCCGTATGAAATCATGGAAACCGACACTCCATGTCGTACCACAACCTCCTTGATATATACCTCAACCAATTTCTCTGCATAAATACTCTCCTGAATCGGGATGAAATGTGCATATGATGGGTTTTGAGCACTACATCAATCCTATGGTGTACATGCAAACCCTAAAGTTTTGGATCTAGTTTGTCTAATGAACATGAAATAATCATCCAAAGCTCATAAACCCTAGATCTAGCATATGGAAATCTGTAGATTCTAGTTTTTTTAAAACTCGAAGTGTCTGTTTTGAATTTCGCATTTTAGTTATTTTACTAAGTCTTCATTTGTGCGAAGCTTATTGTTAAGGACTTAGTATATTTTTTTGTACACTCATGTTTCCTATAAATAGGGACTGAGGTTAGAAGTAGAGAACAGGTTTTTCTCTGCTTAGTTTGTAATCAGTTTCTTCATTAATATAAGATATGATTAACATTTATTGTTTGTGTTCTTACTTTTCATTCATATAATCATGATTGTCTTCTAAATCTCGATTAAAATTCTCTTCAATTGGTATCAGAGCAGGATTCAAACTGCATTGATATGATTTTCGTTTTAGAATCATTTGCTTTTTAGTAGTGTTTTTATTCAAAAAATTTCCGCACATTTTTGTTCTGAAAATCACTCTTGATCTTCAGATTTGAATCGATTCTGCATTTGAATTGTTTAGTCGAGTGCTTGATTAGCAATTAGTGATCAATTCATTCGATCATTTCACAAAATCATCACGTTTTTCAAGTTTTCTGAAAAATTCTCGTGTTCATCAATGGCTAACTTCAACATGAATACCATGACTTCTTTCTCTCACTTGCTTGATTCTTCAACCAAAATTCCAATGTTAATCCCTGAGTACTATGATCAGTGGGCTGATAGGATGGAGGATTACTTAAATGGAATTGATGAAGAACTCTGGAATTGTATTAGTGGAAAAATTCTACCTCCTGAAAATGTTCAAACAATCGGATCAACTGCTTCTTCAATTGACGTTGTTGAACAACAGAATCGCATGAAGAAGAATGAGAAAAGATGTATGAGGGAGCTAAGAGGTTCTCTGCATCATGTGGTTTACAATTACATTTGTAGTTGTAAAACAGCCAAGGATATTTGGATCACACTAAAAGAGAAATATCAAGGAAGTGAGAAGACAAAGATCAATTATGTGAAGCAATGTCTTGTTCAACTGAAGGAATTTTGACGAAAGGATGTTGAAACAATTGAAAACTACTATGATCGTCTGAATGAGCTTGTTTATCGTTGCAGCCGGTATGGAATCTCAAGATCTCTCATGGAATTCAATCTGACATTCATCATGGGTCTTCACAAAGAATGGTGTAGTGTGAGTATGATGATAAAGAACCAACAAAGTGTTGATACAACCACCTTGAATGATCTCTACAACCAGCTGAAAACACATGAAAGAGAAGTTACAGAAATACTTGAAGAATCGAAACAGAGTCTAGGAGGACCATTGGCTTTAGTTTCAAAGGTTACTGAAATTGATACTGGTGAGAAAGAAGAATCAGACAATGAAGATTTCTTAATGAATTCTGATGATAAAGCAGTTGCATTTTATTCAAATAACAGAGTTAAGAAATTTTACAAAAAGCCTTTTAATCCAAAAGGGAATCAAACTGATGCGAAGAGTGGCTTCATAAAAGCTGGAGGTGAGGAAAAGAAGAAATTTGAGAAGGATGAAATTATGCTGATGTCACTACAATTGGTATCAGAGCGGGTCTTCAAGATCAAGGTGATTTTTGAAGAACGATTCTCGGTTTGGCAATTTTTGTCTCAATTTGAACAATTTTGGTGAGTCTCTCTCTATGATCTCTCTTAATTTCATTGATTCGTGCTTTATGTTTTTGATTTGTGATCATTTGACTCGTTGGATCAAATTTTCCGTGAAAAACCTATTTGTTATGATCCAATAATTTTTTTTGTTGATCAAGCCCGATCCAATCTAAAATATGTTTGTTTGATTCAATTCTAAATTTGAACTTGTTGTTTTGAATCAAAATCGAGTTCAAAAAGCATCTTGTATTTGATTCGAATTTAGGAGTTTGTTACTGTTCATCGTATTAAATTCAGCCCAAACAATCAATCTGATATTGTTCATCAATAATTTATTTTTTAGTCCAATAAAAAATACTTGTTTACTGTTCATCCGTGAGCTTTCAAAGCCCAATCGATTTTCCATTAAATCCGATCTTACAATGGTGTGAGCCCAAATTCGATTCCCGCGTATGGTTTATCAAGCATATCCCTGAATTAGTCACACGCTTAAAATGGTTGTACCATAGATATGCATCTGTTTCGCATCTGTTCTACATTCTTAAATCGATTGCTTCTGATTATTCATCTCGTTTTCTTGATAATTTCTTCCATCTTTCTTTTGGCTGATATCGATTAGTAATCAGATAATATGTCTCAATTTCCTATGATTTGGGTCATGATGAAATCGATTTCATGCTAGTTTAAATGAATAAATCATCGAAATTGATTCTTGATTTCGATGAACTTTTAGAAAGAACACGTGAATGGGATGAAGAACAGTGATAAAATCATTTTTTGATCCAAAATTGGTCATTTGAATCATCAATTTCGTGTTTATGTTCGTTGACTTTAGAAAGTTAAATTGTGAAAAGTCAAATTTGATGGTTGTGTGATGAATTGATGAACTGGTAGATGAAATCGATAGATACAAGTTGTTTTGAGGCTGTGTGTGTCGAAATCAAGTTCAATTTTGAGAGTTAATTACGAAATTGGATGGGTTCATGGACTTGATGTTGAGCACTGTGAATGGGTTCATGTTCGCATCTTGAAAGTGATTTGGAAATTGAACCTCTTGTGGTCAATATTGATGTCGAACGATGGAGTCTTGGAAATCAAAAGGAGTTAATTTCGACATATAGGGTCAAATTTGGTTTTGAATTGGATCATGGTGTCGAACGTATTTGGAATGATGTTGATTTGAGAATGCAGGGTTGTATTTGTGCTTAACAGATAAATTTTGGAGTCGATTGTTGCTTGGGTTAATCGATGTCGAAATCAGGTTCAATTCGTGGTGATTAGCTTGATGTCGAACGCTCCAAACCAGTTTGATATGTGAATAAAGTGATTTCGCATTTGTGGTCACAATCGTGTTTTGGTTTGGTTTTGTGGGTCAATATCAATTTCACATATGAGGTTGTATTGATTGGTGTTAAAGATGCTAAGGTTTCACTTCTATGATGTTGATTGGGTTTGGAATTGAAGGTTTGTGTTGACGAACAAACCTTGGATTGTGAATGAAATGCGAATGACGATAATTTTGTGGTTGATGGTCAAATAAGATTTGCATATGAGTGGATCAAAATCGGGTTCGCATAATGTGCTTTGGCCAATTCGCAAGTAAGGTCAAAATCAGTTTTGCATCCATGTTTCAGTGTGCGAAGAATTTGACATGCGAAGCGTTCTTGTTATAATTCATTCAATGAAGAAGAAAACAACTATTTTCGAATAGGGTCCCTGATCTTTTCACGAAATGACACAATTGGTCCAACTTCGGAAATGGGTAATAAAAGCTGAGAAATTGCAGAATTTTCAGTTCTAGTCCCTGTAGTTTGTGCGAATTTACACATCCAACCCAGTTTCGCAAATGGGGGTGTGTTTAGTATATTTGGCTGTTTTGGGCGCAACGGGTCACTGCAGAATTTTGAAATTGACAATTTCTACCCATTTTTGAGAAATTTTGTCAAAGGCGATCCATGAACGATAATAAAAATTGAATATTTTTTGGTTTTCCGGATTGAAGTACAAAGTTTATGCCACATGTTAAGGGGGAGTTTTGACATGAAAAATTCCGAATAGAGCACGTTCTTGTTCCTTAGAGTTTTATAATCAAATTTCGATTATAAAAAGGGGGAGAAGTTTTATATGGAAATTCGAACTTGAATTTTTCATATTTCGCGGATTTGAAGACCGAAGTGATCTTGAAGTTTTGAAGCCTACGAGATGATGCAATTGGAAGTTCGGAAGTGATGTATTCGAAATGGGTTTGGAATTATTGAAGATTTTTGGGGTGTGTTTTTTTATGCGCAACTTTAGGGTGATTATTTGGAGTTTGGAATACTCTTGATCATTCGTTGCTGCTCGGATTGTATTGTCTCACATCCTAGAGCCCAAATTGAAGAATCATGGAAGAATTGAAGATTGAAGTTCGTGTCGACATGTGTCACCTTTGAGGCTCGAACCGCGTAGTTACTCGACTTTGGAAGATTTGAAGTGGGTCATTGATTCCTAACTTTGAGGGGGAGAATGTTAGGGTACAAAGTTTTCCATGAATGACTTTTTAATGTTTGACTTTTGTAAAACCCACTTGCGTGTGGAGTATTAGCCTTGTGACACATGAGAGATAAAGAGTGAGAAAGAGACATGTAAACACCTCTATAAATAGTGGGTTCATACCACTTGTAGAGGTGTGCTTG
Organism: Lactuca saligna; assembly: GCF_052625555.1. Taxonomy (NCBI): domain Eukaryota; kingdom Viridiplantae; phylum Streptophyta; class Magnoliopsida; order Asterales; family Asteraceae; genus Lactuca; species Lactuca saligna. The sequence goes on from NC_136424.1 coordinate 35,356,689, forward strand.
AGAGATGTAAAAGTGAGTGTGTAAGTGTGTGTTATTTATGTAGTCTAGATCTAGATCCTTTTTTGTAACACCATATACAATCAATACATCTCTTAAACACCCAAATCATCATGTTCAATTGTGCAAGCTTTAATTCCGCATGCAAACCATGTTCTATGTCACTACAAAATCGATATTATCATAATAAAAGGGTTTAGATATTACCTTGATTGTTATGTAGTAATAACAATCTCAATTCCTCTTGATCTTGACCTTTGGAAGCTTAGTGCCCCAAATGTTTCACCTCTAATGGAGTCACAAACACCATGAGCAACAAGATGAACTTAGAAGAAGAAGGAAGAGCCACAAAAATGTTATAGGGTTCTCTCAAAGAGTTAGCCACGTTTTTGGGGGCTTAGGGGTTCCTTATATAGGTAGGTTGTTAGGGTTTTCAACTAGGAAACCCTAATTTGACTGCTTAGGCCCTAAGCAACCCATGGATTCCCTCTTTAGAAGCCTTGGACGAATTCTAATGGGTTTCCCCATAGATTTCATCCACTCCAACTTCTATGGAGTCTATTAGCCCAATATTCAACTATCACACAATTGACAATTCTAGTCCCTTTTATTTAATTAATGTATTTTATCCACAAAATTAGTTCTTATTAATTATTAACTAATATTAATTAAACAATATGATTTCTCTTTTAATATATTATTCATATAATATAATAATAAACCATAATTAATCCTCTTTCTCCTTAGTTCATCCTATAATTTGACTGATTGTTGTGTTGTAACAACAATGAAAAATCCAAGTCTTCGTCAACCTTGAGAGAAAGCATCACAAGTGTCACACCTCTGATAGTTCACTCCTAAACTAAGCAAGAGGATGAGAAAGGAGAGAGGGGATGAGGCTTCAGATTTTTGGCTATCCTTCTAGGGTTTAGAGTGGTCGAACATGTGAAGCCCTATGGTTCTATTTATAATGCAGATAGGATACACTGGATAACCCTAATTCGAAAAAAAATATTATTAATTCAAATTTGTAATTATCCACATGGGATAATCTAGAAACCCTAATTATCCTTAGGAATTTCGTTCACCACCTTCCTAATAAGGTTCTGGAACCTCTTATTCAACTATTGAACAATTGTACTTTAGTCTCCGCACTTTCAATTAATTATTTTAATCCTAAAATTAATTCCAATTAATTTTTGATCAAATATTAATTAAATAACATGATTTCTAATTAATATATTATTTTCATAATACATTAATAAATCATTTGTTCCAATTTAGTATTCAAATAATAAATTCAACCTCTCTCCAAAAGTCATCTTGTATGGTTGCTAGTTATGAGGGCAATCCAAAAGGACTGTGCTGCTATCAATTCAAGTATATACCAATTATAGTTATGTGCTTAGACACCTAATCCAAGACTTTTGTGTTAGATCTAGTTTGTTGTGTCTTTTATGCACTTTCGAGTCTTTGGGCTTAAAGATGAGCTTTTGATCTACTCTAAAAGCAATGGATGTTAGATCTTAGCTCTATTTACGCCCCTTGTTCATAAAAATGCAAAATTTAGGAAGGATATTGGTCCATGCATGTATTAAGATATCTATTAAGCTTCTTTTTGAACATTGGGTTCCATTAAGCCATACATGTGTTTAAAGTTGCCAACTTTACGTGATAAGATAACCTTAGGAACTAGATCTCAGGGTATAGAAAAGGGTCTTAATTGTTTAAGTGGTTAATGAAGAAGAATAGTGGTTATGGGAGTACGTTGGGCGTACGAGCTGTGTACGCCCCGCGTACTCAACAGTTGGGCATTTTGGGCTTAGCCTTATCGGGTTGGGCCATAGTTTGGGATTTCTAAGTTTGGGCCTTGTTGGGCCATTAGAATTCTAATTTGGGGCTTTTGGATAGTATTTAGGCTTCCTTGGATTTAGGCCCATGATGTGTTTTGGGCCTAATTTGGAAGATTGGGCCATAATTGGCCGCTGGGTTGCCATTTAGGATTTGGGCCTTTTGAGTAGTTGGGTTGGGCCTTGGTTTTGGGCCATGTAAGAAAAGGGGTAAAATGGTATTTTACCCTAGTTATAGGCTAAGTAGCTTAGATTTTTGGGTAGGTTGAGATCCAATTAATAATTGGATATTATTTTGATGATCATAGCGCGGAGATTTTCCGGACCAACAGACAAAGATTCTTTTGTGTATTTCAGAAGCTAGAGGTGAGTTTCTTCATTGTGTTGGCGGGTCAAAGGCACCAATGTCGTCCCATGATTTGTTATGTTTAGGATGTTATATGTCTATGTGACTCTTGGATGTGTTATGTGCTGGTATGCTTATCGGGTGTGGCCCGATGACCATTTTGTATGTTATGTATCTTTATGGTTATTGCATGTGTTACGTTTTTATGTGTTTATATGTCTATATGTATAGTGGGCGAGGCCCGATGACTAACAGATCGGTATACCGAGCGTGGCTCGACGCCAGTAGGGGCCGATGACAGGCGGGGCCCATTATGTGTTTATTATGTATGTTATGTGTTATTTCGGGGAACTCACTAAGCTTTGTGCTTACATTTTAAGTTTATGTTTTAGGTATTTTTGGTACGAAGGGGAAGAGTCTGGGATTTAAAATAATTCAAGTACTTCTATTTACTCACTAAGCTTTGTGCATACATTGAATTAAAAATAATTGAAAAGTATCATCTAATTTCATTATAAGGGTATTTTAATCGATTAACATAAATTTTAAAAAAAATACAAACATTAGGAAATAATTAATTTTCTTAACTTTAAAAATCTAGCTCTTTTATAATAATTATATTAATTCAGACAGTTTAAAAGAATGTGTTCATGATTATCTTAAAGAAAAACATTATATTTTGACACAATACTTTAAACATATATTATCAAGATATATTTTTTTAATAGATACAAATTTTATATGAGACGAATTTTAATAGTTTATAATAAGTAATTACATTAAATAATACGACTATGCATGAATATAAATATCTATTTAAAAAAAGACTATGAACATAAATTACCTTCATTCTAAGAGAATATGACTAATTTGGTACATTCTAAAAGAATATGTTGTTGATACATTCTTAAAGAAAAAGACGATAAACATTGCTTTCTTTTTGGAAGGTCGATAAATATTGTTCATTTTCATCCCACACATCATCATGCAGATGTAAGGACCTTGATTATCATTTTCCCCTTCACACACCATTTATCTTTATTACCTCCATGCCCTTGATCATAACATTCTTCGAGAATAACTATACCATGAAATGGAATTCTGTAAGAATGACTGTTGTGAGAATAACAAGATCTAGACAAGAAAATGCTAACATGGGTTGACATAGTATAAATATCTAAGTTCTATAAGTGGGAGTGCATACAAAATGTCACTCATGACAACCAAAGATGATGATATTCATACCAGGCAAAAAGTGGATGATTCTTCTGTTGTTATGCCACATGTAATTAACTCTATGTATATGCTATATGTAATTGGTGAAACAAGCCCTTTTACATTTGGCATCACAAACATAATTTACTACTAAACCATACCTTTCATCCCAATTGGGACTTGCTGAAAGGTAATTTTCCACCATCACATGCTACCATTAATCTAGAAGTTGTTTGGTGGTAATGATTAAATAGTAACAAGTACAATTAACAATTCAACTTTAAACAAACAATAACTTTTAGGGCTAATGTCATAAAAACCCTCAAGTTTTCAGGGTTTTGTCGGTTTTGCCCAAAGTTGAATTTTATGTCCGTTTTTATCCTAACATTTTCCAAAAAATGTTCGGTTTTACCCTTTTACCGGTGATAACAGGTTTTCCAGGTTACCATTAAAAGAACTTTGCAAAAAAAAAAAAAACCTTAAGTTTACAGTTTTTTACATCTTTACCCTTAAGTATATAATTTTTTTTACAATTTTACCCTATGTATTTTTTTTCATATTATACGTATTAATGCAGAAAAATCATATTTTTATTTTTTTTAATTAAATATTATATTTACATTTTTTTAATGTTATTTCTTTATGTATGTGTGTATGTGTGTGTGTTTGTGTGTGTGTTTTAGAACTATAAATACGTATTTAAAAATATACATATCAATAAAAAAAAACTTGTTCAATTATAAACATGTTTATATAAGTATATACATATACTTTTAGAAGTGCAAATATGTATTTTGATATATGTTTTTTTTTTTTAATTATAAATATATTTTTAGAAGTATAGATACATATTAATATTATAAAAATTTAAAAATATGTATTTATACTTCAAAAAACTATATCTATAATATACGTATTCATAATTCTAAAAATATTATTTATCCCATACAAATAGTATAACCTTGCAAACACACACACAATATATATATATATATATATATATATATATATATATATATATATATATATATATATATAACATTAAGAAAATATAAATACAATATTTAATTAAACGTTTTTTCGTATATAAATATGATTTTTCTGCATGAATACGTATATTATGAAAAGAAAATACTTAGGGTAAAAGTGTAAAAACAATTATAAACTTAAGGGTAAAAACGTAAAAAAACTGTAAACTTAAGGGTTTTTTTTTTGCAAAGTTATTTTAATGGTAACGTGAAAAACCGGTTATCACAGGTAAAATGGTAAAACCGAACATTTTTTGGAAAATGTTAGGGTAAAAACAGATATAAAATTCAACTTTGGGCAAAACCGACAAAATCCCTAAAAACTTAAGGGTTTTTATGACATTAACCCTAACTTTTAAGTTAAAATTCTTTCAAATTAATAACACATGCTAACCATTTTAGTTTTCTATAAACCAAAAATACGCTATAACTACCAACGAATCAATCTCCAACAAACTACGACTCAACTAACAATCTCACAAGCAGCAAACTAGCAACGACCAAAATTCGATTTTCAAATAACAAATAGTAGAAAATATCAATTAATATCTCATTTTTAATAATTGGTGGTGTCGCGATGAACTGTAGTTAGAGCCGATAGCAAGACGGCCAACATGATAGACATGGCCGGATGATAAGACTGCAGGGAGTGGCATGCGCCATCTCTCTCGCCAACTTCCTTGGCATGAGCCAACACCACCCTTTATCATGTGCTAAGGGTTTGCGCCAAGAAGATGACGTTGGTAGCTCAGCAAAATGACAAAGAAGAGAGAGTGATACTTTTTTTGAGACCGTTTTTTTTTTTTTTTTTTTTTTTTTTTTTCAAAAACATGCTAAGGCACACTACCGCTCTATAGCACCATGATATGCTTACGTGTAACGTAAAAAAAATGGCGTGGCTCCTTAGCATACACACCATCACTCTCTCCACAAAACAAAATTGTTTGTATGGCGGGTGGCATGTGTTACTTTGTCTGTGTTAGAGTTACACTACGACGATAGTGGTATGGCTAGATGGTTAGACTAAACTAAATGCATCATAATGTATTTATGTGTGAAGGTATGTCACATGCTAGTAGTGGAAAATGGTGTTAGGGAGTAAGAAAGTGATGGAAAGATAAAAAAACGGAGGGAAGAAAAGAGATAGCAAGTGATGAATAAAAAGCCAAATTGTAATTGTTCGTAGGTAGAGTCACGGGAACTCACACCACCACCACCATGCGTGGGTGGTGTTCCCCTCCAAACTCACGCTTAAATAGTGGCCACATCAGCATCAACATACACGTAGCAATCTCAACCCAGTCCTTTTAGCCTTAGTGATGCCATTGTCAAACAAGTTTGTCCTCACTCCTCAAGTTCTTGTTTGATCAAATAAAATACAAAAAAATGGGCTACGGGTTATCAGGACCACTGGATAGTGGATTCCAACTTACTAGATCCGGCCCATGTGGCATATAAAGACAATCGTGTATTCGCGTTATCCATATACTATCTATTATGTGTTATGTCTTATTTAACTGTTGAATAAATAATGTATATAGACATATCTAATCTGATGAATATTCATCCGGAATGTGTGGGGCTGCATTGTGGGGCGCGAGGGGTTTGTGCCCAATACAATAATGCGATCTCTTATTATTTATTGAATAAATGACAAAGTAACATAATTTAAAATGTGTATTGGACATTTGTTTGTAAAGACAATATTTCATTCTATATTTTATACACATTCAAATGTTTGGATTATATAAGTTGATTGTTGATTAAAGTTAATTTGGTTTGGATTATATAAGTTGATCGTTACTAACAGGTTCTTTTTCTTTTTGGCCTTTCAATATTTAAAGAGTAAATTATTATTTTTTTTTCAATAAAAAAAATTAGTAAATACCTCTAAAATTTATAAAATTCATTTCATTTTTTACACAATACTCCGTATTTCATTCTATATTTTATATACATTCAAATGTTTAGAGAAATGAATTATTGATTATCCTCAAATGACAGATATTTTTCTCACTAACATTCGTTCAAGTAGTAGCACATATTGTCCAACAACAAGAGCAAGAGCAAGAGCAAATTTCGGTCCACAAACGAGAATGATAGCAAAAAAAAATGGAAACGGTAAGCTCCGCACAACGTTAAGTCCACAATTATCTTGTTAAAGATCGTGTATACGATGCTAACGATTTCAACCAACGATTTTGTTTGAGTATGCAACTATTCATGCACATAGCTAACGACTTGGAATGTGAGTACGATTGCATACGATTGAAATGCGATGCTAGAGGTTGATGGAGTTTCACGACTACAAAAATATATAAACGCAATTCGACTTATGGCATACTGCGACGAAACTGATTATGTGGATAAATACTTGAAGATGTTCGATAGAACCGCACGAGAATTATATATATATATATATATATATATATATATATATATATATATATATATATATATATATATATATATATATATATATGAAATTTGGGTTGAAGTTCATAAAGTTTTAAGACAAAGGAGAGTTGATAGAAGTGTAGAGCTTCTGATCACCTTTCTGTGGATATAAGGATAATCGAAAACAGACTTAGAACGAAGAATTTAGGGTTTTTGGAAGTTTGGAGGTTTAAGGCCTAAGCCAAGTACGTTGGGCATACATAACAGTACGTTGGGCGTACTAGGCAAGATGATCGTGGGTGCCTTATAGAGTATGTTGAGCGTACTCCAGCCAGATGCAAACCCTAATTTAGGGTCTTAGACCCTATTTAATGGCCTTAACTCAACTCTAAATCTTGTTATCCTCAACCTCCATCACTTTTAACCCTAGATACAAAACCATAGCCTTCATTTGAGCATTTTTTAGGTTTTTGGTGTTCTTTGTAGAAGGAGTCTTGTTGGAAGCATTGCTTGGCTTGGAGCTTGTGGATCCAAGCTCTAATCATCTTCATCAACTTCCAGGAGGTATAAAGTTTCTAACTTGATGATGTTATGTGCTAGATCTAGTCTAGGGTCTGTTTTGGGTTCATTTTGGTCCTTAGAGTCATCCTTGTGAGTATAAGCTACTCCGAGAGCTTATAATGTTGGATCTTAGCATTTATGAGGTTGTGGGTGCATAAAAATGTCATCTTGTGGGGTTTTACTCCTTCGTGCGAGTATTAGTGGCTTTATATGAAGATTAGGAAGCTTAGATTATGGTTTAGTCTCCATTTAGCCATGCAAATTCATAAAGTCAGGAACTTTATGATTTAAGACACTCCTTAAGGGTCAGATCTATGTTTGGACATTCTAGAATTAATCCAATAAGAGCTTATTATGGATTTTGGGTATCTAAAGAGTAAGATGGGCGTACATAGGAGTACGCTCAGCATAAGGTGTGGTTCATACATTGCCAGCTTGTACGTTATGCTTCGGGGTGAGTATACAGGGCGTAGGTTTCTGGTACGCGGGGCATACTCCCCAGGATGTTCATTTTGGGCTTTTTGGGCCTTGAGCATTTTGGGATGTGGACTATGAGATGTTGGGCAAGTTACGGGAAGGGTAAAATAGTCTTTTTCCCTTTAGGAAGATGGATTATTGTTTGGGCCTTAGGACTCTCTAGTTCGATTGGGCCATGAGTGGACCTAGTTTGGGCTTGGGTCGTTATTAGGTCTCATGTTTTATGAGTTTGACCTTAAGAATGTAATAAGGATTGGTATTGATTGTGTTCAGTCTGAGGAGCCATTGTACAACAGGTTTGGGCACGGGATTTGCTATTTTCTGATTGAGGCGATTTTCCTTATTGTACCCATGGATTGAAGGCACCAATGCTGACCCACTAGGATCTGTTATGCTAGTTGTCCTTGTGACTCTTGCATGGTATGTTGGGTTAGGCCCATTGATATGTTTGGCTAGGCCCATTATATGGTGAGCTAGGCACATTTGTATGTTGGGCTAGGCCCATTGTATGTTATGTACGGTGCTAGTTGTCTCTATGAGTCTTGCATTTGTAAGTTGGGTTGGGCCCATTAGTTTGGTAGGGGTAGGCCCATTATAGTGGGTTGGGCCTAATATGCGGGCTAGGCCCAATGTTATGTATGGTATGTGGTATTTTGGGTAACTCACTAAGCTTTGTGCTTACGATTTTAATGGTTATGATTTCAAGTACTTCCAGTTCGAAAGGGAAGGGCTCGGCTTTATCGCAGCGCATCCACCCATGTTTCCGCAATATGATGATTTTGGGATTGTACTATAATAACTTTTATATTATAAAATATTTTGAATGTCTTATTAAAAGATAATTGGTACCTTGTTTGAATTAAAAATGAAATTTTTACCTTATAATTTTTGAGATGTCACATTTTGACCTTTTGGTTGGTCTTGATGGGTAAAGGTAGAAGCTTTATCCTTCTAGACCATGTTTCAGACCAGATCTAAGCTTTGGAGCTCTTAGGATCGAATAAAACAACTTAACCCATTAAGCTATTGGAAACCTAGCACCCACGACGTGGCCTCCGGTCACCATGGAGCGGTGGACTAAAGTCAACATTAACTATTGACTAAATCAAAAGTTCTTCGCTCATGTATCTAGTGTTTTGTTGGATGGGGGTACACCAGAATTGTTAATGATTGGGGGTAAATGAAGAATTTCGGAATTCTCATCGTTTCTCATAGGATCAGTGGTAGGAATGACATGTCAAGGAGTCACGGGTTAATTAAAGGCTATTGGTGCATCTTTGGATTTAGGTCTAGTGGGGAGTTCACAATGGATGTGTTTGGGTTCTTTTCAAATAATGTGTTGGATTCCTGGTTTTGAACTGAGTAGTGATGATTGTCCTTTATCAGTTATCGTCAGCAGGATCAAGTATTTGTCTGTCGTTGGTAGAAGGTTCCTGTTTTGAATGGGTTCGATTAAAGGAAGGCAATCATATGGCAGGGTCGACTTTTATCTGGGATATGGTAGGTGGTCGGAGGTATATATTTACGAGTATCTGTAGATTTGTTTAGGTCGGATAGGTTGTTCGGTTCGGGTTGTGAAGTTGAGTTTACGTGAGAGCTATTTTGATTGGTTCTGTCTGTCTTGGAATCCAACATTGTTCAGAAATTTCAATTTTAGGTATATCGGTTGGATAGTCGTTGGCCTAAGGAGAAGTTGAGGTATATTCTTCGTTAGGGCTTGTGATATCTTCTATTTTGGGTTCGACATCAGTAAGGGTGGGTGGTCATCTGAGAGAGGTAATTTCCCCAATCTTTTTGGGATTCAGGGAGTTCATTCAGGATCGTTTAAGCTGGTAAAGGAGATAATGAGGAATGATTTTGAGGACAAAATCTAATTTAAGTGGGGGAGAGTTGTAACACCTAGAATTTGAGTATCAAATTTAGGTATAAATCACCTTTTAGGGATTGGACACGGCATGTTGGAGGCACCAACACGGCGTGTCGAGATAAGAACAGACACGGGTCTCATTAAGAGCAACACAACGTGTTCCCTCCTGGAACACGGCGTGTTGGTTGCTGGAAATGAAACCTAATCTTCTGGGTTTTTGCCCCTATTTAAAGGAATAATGAGACTAGGGTTTGTTCACCCTCAGCCCCCATCATCCCTCAAGCCCTAAAGGAAACCCTAATCATCTTTCTTCTCAACTGTGAGCTAGTGTGGTGTTTTTAGAGCCAAAAAAGGAAGAAATTGGAAGAAGGAAGCAATATCCAATAAGCACGTCCCTCATCTTTCAGCTTGACACTCTTCTGGACCATTTTAAGTGTCCAAGATCTGATTTTTATCATTCCATGTTGCTAGATCTTGGGTTTTGTCCCTTTAGCTTCATATTCTTGAGAGTTGGAAGGGGTAGATCTCATAAAGTTTGCAACTTTATGAATCCCCATGCCAAGGTGACCTTACAGAGTATTGGATATGGCTTATACTTGAATTTTGATGTCATGAATTGATATTATTTCATAATCCTCGTTATTGACCTAATATGGGTTCAAGACATGCATGTATATAAATCACCGACCTTTGGGATGGTTTTAGTGCTAGAACCTCTTCTAGAAAGTATTGGGCATCAACTTCAAGGATTAAGTGCTTATTGGATAAGTCATTGCATCTTCTACCCTTATAGATGGGTTTGGACCCTTTGGAGTAGTCCTAGAGGATAAAGTTAGAAACTTTATCCTCTTTCACATCATTTTGGTCTAGATCTGAGCTTTGGAGCTCTGTGAATGGACGAAAGCAGCTTAATGGATTAAGATGTTAGAAGTTTAGCAAACACGACGTGTTTGCAAGTCAACATGGTGTATTGTTTAGGGTTTACCCCGACTGTTTGGATGCAGGAGGAACACGACGTGTTTGCAAGTCAACACGACGTGTTGGAGTCAATGTGGACTGTTGACTTTGACTTTTGACTTTGACCAAGTTGACCTAAAGGGCATTTTAGGTATTTTGGTATTTTAGGATTTTGATGGTTATTGGTCACTTAGATGGATATGTATTGGTTGGAGCTAAGATTTGGATTCGGGACCTTATCAACTATGGATCAGATCGAGAGGTGAGTTTTCCTCACTTTACTTTCGGGTCGAAGGCACCAAGGCCAACCCATTGGCTTGATAACCTAATATTCGTTAATATGTTGGGTATGGAATAGATATGCATGCTAGTTTGATATGTTGGTCTGGTATATCTGTAGGACTACCTGCAACACTGTTTGTATGATTATCAGTATATGTTATTATATGTTATATGTCGGCGTATTGGGTTGGGTTGAGGTTGTACCGCTCTGTACGGTAGCCAACAAACCCTGGAGCAATCCATATATGAGTTGAGGGTCGGGTAGGGCATGCCAGACTCATACTGAGGGCTCATTAGAATTCCATATATGAGTTGGGGGTTGGGTAGTGCATGGCAGACTCATATAGAGGGCTTAGTAGCATTCCAGATATGAGATGAGGACCGGTTGGTATGCCAGACTCGTACTGAGGGCCAAAAATTTGTGTGTCAGTCTAATGACTAATTAGGCTAGGGAGAAAGCTATACATAAGTTATGGTCCCGGGGGCAAGCCAAACTTATGTTGTGGGCTCAGGAGCAAGCCAAATATGAGTTGTGGGCGCGATAGGCAAGTCAGACTCATACTGTGGGCTTAAGGGTATCCAGTCTTTTAGGTGTGGAACCCATTGCATGCTATTATTATATATGTGCTAATTTTTTGTATGGGTACTTTAGGGGAATTCACTAAGCTTTGTGCTTACGGTTTTGATTTATGGTTTCAGATAATTCAGTGGATCGTATCAAGGTGAAGACGTAACCGTACACATCCTCGTGATGTTGGAACTTAGGATTTTTGGGAGACTTTGATAATGAAAATGTTTTGAAAAGTATGTTGTAAACGATTCCGGTTTTAAATAATGTTTTAAAAACAATGGTTTTTGTAAATACCTCTTTAGTGAATTGGTTGTTTTGTAACGACATAAATTTACAAACAAATTTTTTTCATTTTAAAATTCACATAATTCTCATATCAAGTTTCACAAAAATCCCATTTAATTTATTTACAAAACACAACTCTATATTTATTTAATAATAATCCATGATCCTCAAAACATAACTCCTTCTTTGGTGTGTAATCGAGCCGGTGCCTTCCCGCGATCCTGAGAAAAACCTGAAACACATAACACATAACACAGTAAGCACGATGCTTAGTGAGTTCCCCAAAATACCACATACAACACATTAGCCAATCGAGGCTATAACTCTGTAGGACCCTCTGGTTGATGTGTCTCAGTGGGACCCTCCAGTCCCACAACTCAGGTGGACCCTCTGGTCCCTCAACTCAGAAACTCAATATAATGTACAATAAGCATATCACAAAACAAATAGCAGGATATCTCAATACACAACACATACACATAAGACCCTCTCGTCACACATAAGTTACCACTCAAGGTAAGTATAGTGAGAAGACTCACCTCGTAAGCTAGCAAGTGAAAACCTCGTACTAGGAAATCTCGAACTCTACCCACCGGTATAGCCTCCGCCTAACACATAATAATTATCCTTAATTAATATTGGCCATCAAGAAGGTAGACTCACCCTTCTACACTCACAGAAGGGTAAAATACCATTTTATCCCTCCATAGGCTTAATACTCCACAATTTTACCAATCCTAAAAGTCAACGGCATGGAATACACTGTGCGTACTCGATCTCTACGCTGCACGTACTCGGCTGCCATACAGGCATCGAGGATGCGTAACCCCTACGTTGCGCATACTGGATTTACGCCCAACATACTCTCCAATTTTCTCATTCTCACTCATTTGGTCTTAAACAGTTAAGACCTTGGCTCATCTCATAGATCCAGACTCTCTAATAGCTCCTAACCCATAAAGTCAGTGACTTTAAGCCTTTGTATGGCTAAAAAGGTCACCAACCTCAAAATATACACTATTTTGCCTCAAGGGAGCTCAAACTCATGCATGGAGTGATTTCAACGTCCAAGATTGGATTTTTATGACATTACACTACTCATATGATCAAAAGACGTTGGTCCTAGTCTCTGGAGTTCAAGATCTCATCAAGTCTCCATCTTTTTGGGACAAAACCCTAAAATACTCAAATAAGATGCTTATAACAAAAGAGAGGCAAAGTCTGAAGCTTTATACCTCAACAAGAAGCTCCCCACTTAGATTTTCTCAGATCTAGAAGATTGGACTCCAACTCCTTCTTCTTCATGACCTCCTATTCTCTTCAAAACCACACAAAAACTCTCAAAGCTCAAACACACACATACAAGCTCTAGAACGAGGGTTAGGGAACTCTTAGGGTTTTCTCTCTAAGAATGGTGGCCAGGAATGAGGCCATCATATCCCTTATATATAGGAGCTCACCCTAAATTAAGGTTTTCACTCTGGGCCTAGTACGCCTAGTGTACTAGGTGGCTCCGCTTAAAAGTCACGTGCATGAATACACCAAGCGTACACACACGTACGCCCAACGTACCCCGCTACCACTAATTTCAATTAAAGGACTTATCTTGCCCAAACTTCAAACTAACATCGCTTCCTCGATATAACCCCGATTCCTATGAACCCTGATCTCAGACGATCTGAAACAGGATGTTACAATTCTCCCCCAGTTGACTTAGATTTTGCCCTCAAAGTCGCTCATTATCAAAGACCGAACCCAAACCCAAAAGACCCCATATATTACAACAATCTTCACCAAAATCATCTGAACCCGATGGGGACTCTCGACCCTGAAGGAGGACATACCCAATTGCCGCTGCGACTCCCTATCTGACTCTCTAGAACTTGAAACTCTAGTGGTCTATCTCCCTGGTAGACAACCCTCACAACACATCATCCTGCTAATCGCCCATCGACTAACGGACTCTAAGAACCCTCTTCCAACTCTAATCCTTTAATCGATCCCGATCGCAACTTGAAAGGAATGGAAAGGTCATAATCCCCTAAAGACCCACCGCCTAAATAACTATCAAAACTCATCGGGAGGAGAGAACCCCAAAACTCAAACACAAGAAAAGATCATGGTCGCTTGATTTCATCCTTTGATGTCTATAGACTTAAGCCCCAACTTCCTCTCAATTATCCCCTTCAACACTGAGCATCATGTCAGCTTTCGACCCGAAAGATGAACCTCCAAAGGTTACTCAAACCAAAACGTCTCACCAACTTCCTTCTCACGATAAATATCTCGACTCATTGCGACACACAAGTCACGAAGTTCGCTTTACCCCAAGCGAATGCTACAACTCATCTAAAATCGTTTCACCTCCGACCCCTGTCGACTACCACCCACTGGTTTCCTGCATCTCTCGGTACTCCTCATATCAACAAAATTGACCCACTACGGCCCAAGATATAAGATGGAGGTTAATATCCCCCCTCAAAATGATCCCATCTACAGATCTGAAACCTAATCATGCCTACTAGACACACGAATGGATCTAGACTCGAGCTCGAGAGTCTGGCTCAACAGCAGAATTGGAGCCACTCATTTCCCATCTTGTACTCAACTCATGACCCAAAATTCACAGATTATACTCACAACATCTCTCCAATTCCTTCCGATTACGGTAATCCCCACTCAACCTGGGATATAACAATTCCCTACTAACATGAAGACCCCCGTCTCGTCCCTGGTTCGGCAACCAGGCTCCCGAATACTCAAGCAGTAAGGCTACCCAATCCTTAGAACTCCTCTGCGCCATACTATGACTGGTGAATACTACAGCTCCCCGCAGAACAATATTCACTCTTATCAACTACCGAGTGCTACAACCTCCCCCGTAGTCTTGCGATACTCTCTCACTAACTCGTGAATGCTACGGCTCCCTGCAGTATCACAACACACTCTCTCTAACCGGTGAATACTATGGCTCCCCGCAGTATCACGACACTCACTTGCTTACTGACTCACCATGGGCTTACTCCACGGTTTCTCCTGATAATCCCAAGCGAATACTCCCACCTGGATCCACTTGCTTTCTTATCACCCCATAGCCTCATCATCACGCATCACCACACTGAGTTCACCAACTTATGCACCACCACCCCTGATGTAAGTTCTCGCAGGCAAGGCACTAATCTCAACACAGATACACCCTTAGCTAGTCTCATTTCGCCGACAGTTAACTGATGGGTTCCCACGGGAACAAAATCACTCGGTACTCTACTCGCCATCTCACAACTTGAGTCCTATAATGACCAAAATTAGGACATCATACTCGGATACCTCGGTACACCATCACAGCGTCTCACGCGGACTTGCCTTTACCACTGATCTTTTGCTTACACAACTCGAAACCTCGAAATACTCCCATCTCCCAAATTGAAGCACAAAGGAATCATCAACGACTGAATGACGAAAATCCGAAGCTCCACTCTCTACTGATCACCGCCCAAAGGAACTACTCATACCGACTCTAAAATTGGTCGACAAACCAAATGTTGCCCTCTTCTGGGGGATAGATTACAATCTATACCCATACCTGCAAATCTCAGTTACTGCACGTTGAACTTAGTGACCCATCCGCCTCGAACTCAACATTTGAAATTCCGAAAATTTTAGCCATAATAAATCCTCTAACCAATGGCCACCCGCCATGGATCCACCCCTCTTCCCTTAAGCATGCACTCATCCATCATCCTGCCTCGCACCTTGCTGCATCCACCAATATCCCAGATTTCATGTGTCCGCACCGAAGTCCTCCATAACCAGTTCTTTAACCGCACTTGAATGAATTGCTGATATTCTCAATTGAATACCCAGTTCTACCCAACTCAGGGTTCGAACCATCACCAATCGACATACCAAAACTTTACTCCATGGACTGTTTTAACAGGTACACCACACTTGACTCATGGAACGTACCACAGAAATACTCAATGATCTTCCCGAAGGAAACCAAGCAATTCCAAATATCCCAAAACTCCGACAAAATCTCAGATCCTCCCAATGCGACTGCCTCTAGTCATCTTGAAATCTCATATCGATATTCCGCCGGACACCTCAACTGTTCCGAAAACATTAACCCTCGGTCCGGAAATAATGCCCTATCACGCACCACGTTTCTAACTCCTCGTCCAGCCTCCCAACACGAGAATCATCATCAAAGCACGAAACCTCATTCTCATAACTGATACACAACATAACAACGAGGGCCACCGCCATGATATATTCCTCTTAACCACCTGAAACTACTGCTAAAAAGCATGCTACACTCATAAAGGCACCTTATTGGGTCTCTTCCATCTCAGCCTCCACTAACGGCTCCTTGGTAATAGAAATATCTCACAACATACAAATTGCCCACATACTCTGATGAAAAGGTCACCACCAATTCTATCCCATGGGGTTTTCCCTCCAAACTCTGCAATTGGAAACTCGATATCTCATTCGCTTCCCCCAGAAAACGGGACAACGCAACTCTTGCCACAGAAGGTGACGTCTCATCCATCAGCCGATGGCTTGACTCAGACCTCGATCCTCCAATAAGCATCATCTCTACTCATCCCTGAGCCTTGCGACTCCAATTAACATCTCACCAATAAAATTACTCGGAAATGAACTTGATTTCCCTTTATAGGTGTACTTTATTAAAACTTGCTTGACATGGACCTCTGGCCCCACGCTCTGTTACCCGATCTCAGACTAGACAACCACCATGGGACAACTAGTAAAACCAGAAGCACTAACCGCCACGAATCATGGTACTCGAACCATGTGATCACCTCTCAATCTTCTACTTAAGACCTCTGGTATTCTCTCTGATTCGAGTACGAGTTTTCTGCTTTCAGTAGTACGGGCCCATACTACCTGCCACATCTACCCGTACTTTCCACCCGGATCGTCCCATAATTCCTAAGCAACTCCTTAACCCTCTCGATCACCAATCCCATTAAAACTGGTCGCTTCCCAGTGAATACTCTCCTCTATCAGCGTACTCATCTGACTAAGGCCACTCCTTAGGTTCTTCCTAGGTCCCTTCACTTATCCGCCATCAGCTGCTGAAGATCTCCTTATGGTGCCAGTCATCTACCTCCTGAATATCATTATATTCACTTAGTAGATGACTCCCATCATGAAGAGTTCCACAAAGCACAAAGCAAGCAACATTCGAGCATCGAATAATCTCAAGTGACACGTAAAACCACTCTAGGTTAGAACTCTATTGCTCTAATCTCTCTCGAAAAGTATCACCGAACCCAAGTAACTCTACCCCTTGCGGTATCTAACTACCCTCTCAGTAGGCTCCTTCGATGCTCATCTAGGTATCTCTCCTAGATTACTCCTCAAAGCTCTCTCTCTAAAAGATTCCTGTGGTATACTCTTACTCCGCAGATTACTCAGGCACATCACAGATAGCAACATTCCTAGGCTAAGGTATCATAAATCAGGCAACGCTAGCCCTAAAGTATGAAACACCTAGCCTATCTTCTAGCATGCATCACTAATATCTCAATAAGAACTTATAACACAAACAAATAAGGGTATTTTGGGAATTCACCGTTTGGGCTCTGGCTGATTGTACACACTGCTCCTTCTCGTTTTTCTCTTTGAAACACTTGCCCATTTCAGAAAAATCATTTCCTTTGAATTTTTTTTCTCAAATCCTCAGTTTGAGTCTAGATATACCCGAAGGTCCATCCGAATCCCTCAAACAAAGGCTCTAACACCAACTTGGAATGACGTAAATTTTCAAACAAAATTTTTTCATTTAAAAATTCACATTATTCTCATATCATGTTTCACAAAAATCCCATTTAAT
The DNA here is from genome assembly GCF_052625555.1 of Lactuca saligna. Taxonomy (NCBI): domain Eukaryota; kingdom Viridiplantae; phylum Streptophyta; class Magnoliopsida; order Asterales; family Asteraceae; genus Lactuca; species Lactuca saligna. The sequence continues at coordinate 35,374,385 of NC_136424.1, forward strand.
TTATTTACAAAACACAACTCTATATTTATTTAATAATAATCCAGGATCCTCAAATCATAACTCTTTCTCTGGTGTGTACAATCGAGCCGGTGCCTTCCTACGATCCTGAGAAAAACCTGAAACCCATAACACATAACACGGTAAGCATGAAGCTTAGTGAGTTCCCCAAAATACCACATACAACAGATTAGCCACTCGAGGCTATAACTCTGTAGGACCCTCCGGTCGATGTGTCTCAATGGGACCCTCCGGTCCCACAACTCAAGTGGACCCTCTGGTCCCTTAACTCATCAACTCAATATAATGCACAGTAAGCATATCACAAAACAAATAGCAGAATATCTCAATACACAACACATACATAAAAGACCTTCTGGTCACACATAAGTTACCACTTAAGACATCCCCAAAATCACACCCATAAAAGACCAATTTAATTTATGCTTTTAAAATAATTTTCAGAGTAATCCTTTGATTTAAAAGAGTTGCGGAATTTGTTCCCAAAACAAAATATGATAAATAAAATTTATCAAAGCATTCCTTACAGAAATGTATTTTCATATATAACAAAACTCAGGATGTCATGTTCCGATACAGACGAAAAGCATAAACGGCACATTATAAGCCTTACAAAAGTTATATACAACTACTGGCCTATAAACAAAATAACTTGATGATTAATCCATCTTATGGTCTCGCGCCACTACCTATAATACAAATAAAACTGAGCGGGTCAGGCTTGGGAGACTGGTGAGCATATATGGTTTTCAACCCACAATAAATAATTATATTTAATTTCACCAACCAACAATACACATTCCCGTTATCCATACTTTACGTCCCTAAAACAACATCTATTACCAGAGACCTAATCTAGGATTTTCATCGGGATGGACATTACTGCAAAGGGGGTTCCTCGATAATAGATGTCCTAAAGGCAACCATGAGGGGGATAGAGTACACCGGTGAACACATCGTTCACAACACCTACAGGTTATGAACCTGCCAACATTCCTACTGGAAAGTCTAGAAAGAGTCTGTGGTCATAATCCATACTCTGCTAGATGACTAGATTAACAACAACATCGAGGCCTCTCATCATTTTTATTTCATCACACACCAACTATCTACCCATGTTCTACTCAACATATTAGTAGATATAATATACATATTTTATACATAGATTAAAAATTGTATAGCATGTTAATTCAATACTCATTCCAAATAACAAATGATACATATACACATAACACATATTCCATAGAGTATAATTCATATATGTGTATTATCAGGAAGCGACTGCACACTTTACTCATATCATATATCAAATACATTCGTCAATACTTGTATTAAAATCGTGTATATGAAAGGGACTATGCACTCACTTGATAAGACGATGCTCGGACAACACTACGACTCTTTAAAACAGTATTCTTCGGCGAAACCGGGATGCTTCACAAAAAGCATACTTCTCACGGGCAGAGCTTCAGCTCGAAACTCTTTTCCTCGGGATCTTCGGAGCTTCGGGACTCTCTTCGAGTGTTGGGATGATACCGAGGCTTCGGTGGTATAACTTGCACATAAATCGAGGTAATGTGGAGTGAGAGGAGAGAAATTGAGCAACCAATTCGGATGGACTCGACTTCTATTTATAGGGAGCTGAATTTCTATGCTCACGTCGTGAGCTACAAGTGCTCACGTCGTGAGCTCGATATGTCATGGCGTTCTTCATTAAGCCACTTTCCCTGGAAGTCATCCATCACCTGCTCATGTCGTGAGCTCTAACACAAGGGTTGAAGTTCGTGCCCCGAACTTCAGAAATTCATATCTTTCGCATATGAGCTTCGTTTTTGACGTTCATTATATCCACGCGTAGGTGAGATTATGCTCTACAACTCTCGTTTAGACTCTGTCGGACAATTTTGACTTTAACTTTTATTATATTATTTTTAGTAGGACAAAACAGAAAAACTCCGTTAGAAATTCATAACTCCTTCATTTGACGTCTGTTTCGTCTGTCTTTTTTACCGTTGGACTACTATCGATGAGATCTTTGCTTCTCGTTAGATTGTTTCGGATAAAACTCACTCGATCTCAAATCTGAACTTTGGGCTGCATACCGTTAAGTCGAAACTTAGAAAAATTATAACTTCCTCATACGTAGTCAGATTTAGACGTTCTTCTTATGCACGCTCTCGGTTTAATGTATTCTATGAATTTCGTTTAGATCACTATGGCTAAATATCGCTCTATCGTAAACTCACTATTTACGTCATGCAATGTCGTACCGGTTCTGTCGCGAAACTTCAACAGGTCATAACTTCTTCGTTATAACTCGGATTTCGACATTCTTTATATATTTAGAATCCTTGTCACGACTATTACGTCTTTTTGTATCGATATGGGTTTTATCTAATATTTTTTTATTATGTTTATTATTGTTCTTAATTCATTTAAGTCACACAATTAAGCATAAAACACATAATACTCAAATAATACATTCTTATTATTTCAAAATGAGTTACAAAGGTTAACCTAGACTATTACATCAGTATTAATGTCTAGCCCAGAAACACGGGCGTTACACCACTCAAGGTAAGTATAGTGAGAAGACTCACCTCGTAAGCTAGCAAGTGAAAGCCTCGTACTCGGAAATCTCGAACTCAACCCACCGATCTAGCCTCCGCCTAACACATAATAATTATCCCTAATTAATATTGGCCATCAAGAAGCTAGACTCACTCTTCTACACTCACAGAAGGGTAAAATACCATTTTACCCCTCCATAGGCTTAATAGTCCACAATTTGACCAAACCCTAAAAGTCAACAAAAGTCAACGGCAGGGAGTACGCTGTGCGTACTCAATCTCTGCGCTGCACGTACTCGGCTGCCATGCAGGCATCGGGGATGCGCAACCCCTACGTCGTGTGTACTGGATTTACGCCGAGCGTACTCTCCAGTTTCCTCATTCTCACTCATTTGGTCTTAAACAATTAAGACCTTGGCTTATCTCATAGATCCAGACTCTCTAATAGCTCCTAACCCATAAATTCAGTGACTTTAAGCCTTTGCATGGATGAAAAGGTCACCAACCTCAAAATATACACTCTTTTGCCTCAAGGGAGTTCATAACTCATGCATGGAGTGATTTCAACGTCCAAGATTGGATTTTTATGACATTACACTACTCATATGCTCAAAAGGGGTTGGTCCTAGTCTCTGGAGTTCAATATCTCATCAAGTTTCCACCTTTTTGGGACAAAACCCTAAAATACTCAAATAACATGCTCATAACAAAAGAGCGACAAAGTGTGAAGCTTTATACCTCAACAAGAAGTTCCCCACTCAGATTTGCTTGGATCTAGAAGCTTGGACTCCAACTCCTTCTTCTTCAAGACCTCCTATTCTCTTCAAAACCACACAAAAACTCTCAAGGCTCAAACACACACACACACAAGCTCTAGAACGAGGGTTAGGGCACTCTTAGGGTTTTCTCTCTGGGAATGGTGGACAGGAATGAGGCCATCATATCCCTTATATATGGGACTCACCCTAAATTAGGGTTTGCACTCTGGGCCTAATACGCCCATCTTACCCTCTGGTACGCCCAACGTACTAGGTGGCTCCGCTTAAAAGTCACGCGCATGAGTATGCCAAGCATATACACACGTACGCCCAATGTACTCCAAAACAGGATGTTACATATTTTGAAAAGTTGAAATTTGTTGAAATTTTTGGGATCTTGCATTCTTCGAACCGTGAGAAGTCAAAGGCGTGACTGTATACACACATAACCAATTTTATGATTTGAGATTCCATAATGTTTTCCTTATTACTTAGATTTGGATTATTATTTATGAACAAAATGGTTTTATCTTAATTATAACCTTATGGAAATGAGTCTGTCTTAAATTAAAAATGAAAATTTTATTGTGAAAATTGAGACGTTACACTTTATCAATAATGTTGTACTGACATCTAACTAGACTTATTGTTTTAAACTTAATAAAAAAAATATTGGATCTTCGTTAGATGTATTTTATTTGTTTCATGCATCTGTATTGCATGCAAGTGTTACAATTCATGCATTTTGACATTTTCAGGACTTTATTTATAGATTGGTTGAATCTTTTTATTTTCATACTACTTAATTTTCAAGACAATTAACGACTAGATCATGTTTAGGATGATGTTGAGGTGTTAGATATCAAATTTCTTGAAACTTGAAGAAAAATTAAAAAAGTAATTTTTTTCGAAGAAATGACGTACTCATCCCAGTAGGCTTTCCGCTTGACTTCCACCCGGTTGAGTCAATGAAGAATAAGCAAATTATATGTTTTTGAAGGTCACTCGGTTGAGTGGAATTACGTGCAAAAAATTACTTAGTCGAGTGGATGTGAAATATCGGTTTTGAGCCTATAAAATACCTACTTAGGTCAGAACTACTATTAATCCTGACTTTTCAAGCAAAAAAATCACAATTTGGAGACAAATAAGCTTGGAGAACTCATTTAAAACATCATTTTGGTAAACTTTAGTTTAATGAGCTTGATATGGTTGTTAAATTACATTTTTGATTGTTTGATTTTCTCCATGAATGACTAAAAACCTTTTTTTGTTTCTTGTTCAACACTCATCTATGGGTGATTTCATTAAATTGACGAGTTGAATAGTTTTTTGTTTACAATAAAAATAAATTCAATCAGTTGTTACAACACACACCATCATATTAAGATAGAGAATAAATTTCATTTGAATTTCATACCTCCAAAACCATCTCTTCAAAAACCATCAATTTGTAACAAGATCTTACCAAAAGACTTCTAATCCAATGCTATCTGGTGTTGTCATCTATTATTGAGTTTGAAGGTTCAAGTTCCGCAATGGACATAGATTGAATTAAGAAGTAGTTTAAAAATAAAATTAGATAACGACGAGTTAAACATTTTTTTTTCCGAACGGCTAAACATTTTAAATGTTAATAAAACAACTAACATGATTTTTTCTTTATTTGTCTCATTTATGTTGTTGAAATGTTGCTCTAGCATATTAATTCTTTGTTTCAGCAAAAAGTGTCTCGCTTATGTCATTGGATAAACAGATTAGGCAAGTTAAATGTGATGATGTACATGACAATGATTTCTTGCTTATATCATTATCTCATGTATTAATCGATTTCATTATAATATTTCGATTTTTTGTCTTTACTTATATGATTATATCACCAAATTAAGTATAATTTAAATTTATATTAATTCTTAAATAGCACAAATCTCATGAGGAATCTTTTCATATCCACTAATCCACTTCATCGATCAAGGCTTTTTTTCCATTATCCGTAGTTTATATTATTTGTTATTATGGATACATATTATAAGTAAATAAAATATGCTTTTAATACGAGCCAAAAATAGAGTGTATTTATAAATTTTACAGGTTATATTAATATATTATCGGATCATGGTAAGAAAATATAGATATGTCATATTATAATTTATAAATAATAATTATTATTATAATAATAATAATAATAATACTAAATAGAAAAGATCGCAAGAAATCAAGAATGAATTTGGTTCCTATTTTTGCGCAACTGAATAAAAAATTGTTCAAAAATATCTCGTTCATCGTCATCGGTGCTCAATAATTTGGTGTTGCAAGACTCTATATCACCCTCCAATCATAGGCGTCGACACCACAAGCAAGCATAACATAAGGTCAAATGTTTGAGCTTTTTCTCTTTCTCTATCTCTTTCTTTTCATTTTCATCCGGCGGGAGGGAAGGAAGTAGATGAGTATACGAAACACATTTTCTCTGCTTCTACGGAACTGTTCTCTTAATCTTAATCCAATACAAGATTCCCCTTCAACTCAATTGCATTTATTATTTGCGAGCTTCGTGTGTTCTTGGTGCAAGTAATTTGTCTTACAGCCTGAGCCTGAGGTGAGTTCGCTTTTTCCTCTTCTTTGTTTGATTGATTATGAAGTATGGATGGATGATCGCAGTTGAATATTTTGTTTTTTCGTTTTTAGTTTTAGCTGTTTGTGGTTGTTGGCAGAAGAGTCAAGTGATTGTGTAAGTTTCATGGACTTTTTCACATATTTGTTGTTTTCTGGTGTATATGTGGTTTATCCGATCATCGAATGTTGTTGACCTGAGTGTTTCTCTGTAAAAATTTCCGATTCCTTCCATATAAGTCCATAATCTACGACTAAATCTATCTAATAGACTGTATATACAACTGTTCTTAAAGATATTTGCGTGATTTTGATTGAGGGTTTTTTTCTACTAATGTTCGTGATCGTATTTTCCATGGTGGAGGGTTAAGTATCATATGAACCTTCAATATGTTTTGATGTTGATTTGTAGTTGAAGTTGAAGTTATGATGTAGTGATTAGTGAATTTACTATAAAGGGTTGTTGATTCTGATCCCCAAAAGTAGTCCATATTTGACCCCAAACCATTTCTATTTCAAGATATCCTTTGAATTCCTCTCTTTTTTGCCAAAATTTGAACTTAGATCCTCTTTGACAGATGACATAATTACGTAGTTTGAAGTTATAACCTATTTGACAAACATATTTGTTGAATCCATTTTTATGCAGTCAAACGGAGTACTTTTTAGTTGAAATTTGGTCAAACTTATTTCGAAAAAAAACATCAGTAGTTACTTTCAACTACAAACATTAGTAGAATAGAAACATTTCAGAGTCAGAAAACTAAAATCTTTATGTTGATTATGACATTGAAAATGATACAACATCTTTTTGCAAATAGGTGTCAGAAAGTAACTCAATGGAGCATCATCTACAAAATTCTGTTTCAGGTGAGTGGTTATATACTTATATGATATATCTCTTCTTATCATATACTGATATAACAAACAAATGAACAATAATATATATTATCTTTTCCATACAGGTCACCTAGAAGCTCAATTTGCCTCAACAATATTTCAAGAAATGGAAAACGAATGGGGGATTCGCCACACAAAGGATAAATATCAAGCAACAAGTGACATAAGCTTGTTTTCAAGCTCATTACCTGTCATTCCACATGAAAAATGTATAATGGTTAATTGATTATTGATTATGTTAATCAGTTTTATCATATTACTTTAAAACAACATTTGGTTAAAATCTTGTTGACTCACAATCCAATAAACAATCTGTTGAAGGTGGAAGTGAAGATACACATACAGTTGGTGATATCACAAACAGTTTAACAGGAAGCATGCTTCCTGGTGATGAAGATGAGCTATTAGCAGGCATAACGGACGATTTTGACCTTGGTGATTTACCTACTCAATTGGAGGATTTGGAAGATGACTTATTTGAAAGTGGAGGTGGAATGGAAATGGATTTTGATTCCCATGATGGAATTCGATTTGGCCTCTCAAATTTAACCATTTCTGATGGTGTCCCTTTAATTGGTATTAATCTCCTCAATAGTGGGAACACAGTTGTTGTTGGAGAACACCCTTATGGTGAACATCCTTCTAGAACATTATTCGTTAGGAATATCAATAGCAATGTTGAAGACTCTGAATTGAAATCCCTCTTTGAGGTACTTCTTCAAGATTCTTTCGCTTTTCTTTTAACATTTTAATGGAAAAGTACATTGGTTTTTTTTTAGGAATATGGAGAAATCAGAAATCTTTATACTGCATGTAAGCACAGGGGTTTTGTGATGATATCTTATTATGACATTCGACATGCACGAATTGCAATGAGGGAGCTTCAGAATAAGCCTCTGAGAAGAAGAAAGCTAGACATTCATTTTTCTATCCCTAAGGTTTGTTTTTTTGTAATTGTGGCATAAATGTAATATTATTGTTGTTATTTACTTATTTGTATTTGTTTTTGATATACATACAGGATAACCCATCAGAAAAAGATATTAACCAAGGGACTCTTGTTGTTTTCAACTTGGATTCATCAATTTCCAGTGATGATCTTCGTCACATATTTTCAGCTTATGGGGAAGTCAAAGAGGTGATATTTGTCATTTGACTTTCTTTTCCAAAGACTTCAATTACTTTCTTCAGTTCTGTGAATACATTTTGACTTTTTTTAAGCAGATTAGGGAAACACCAAACAAGAGACACCATAAGTTTATTGAATTTTACGATGTTAGAGCTGCTGAGGTGGCACTGAAAGCTCTAAACGGGAGTGAAATTGCTGGCAAAAGGATAAAACTTGAACACAGCAGGCCTGGTGGTGCTCGTAGAAGGTATGTATATGTATATATATATATAAGTGGAGGGACTTCAACAGTTAAAAAGGAATTTACGAGGGACTAAAGTTGCCAATTCACATTTATGTAGCATGATGCAACAACTGAGTCAAGAACTGGAACAAGATGAAGCTCGAGCTTTATGGCACCATGTTGGTTCACCTGTCATCAACTCTCCACCTGGTTAGTAATTTAAAAACTTATTACTTTTTATCGTTAACACCTTTTTTTGTTTTTATTAATTTTGTTTTTGCAAAATGCCACCTGGCAGGAAGTTGGTCATCAGGTTTTGGAACCCTTAGCCCTGTGAACACCACCCCTTTACATGGGCTTGCATCCATACTTCCACCACATATATCAAACCCCATGAAAATTTCACCAATTGGAAAAGATCAACAATCAAGTTCAAGATCTTTCCCTGATCATCATAACACATCATCATCTTTTCTTGATTCCAAATTTGACCCTTCTTCTAGTATTGGTACCCTGTCTGGCCCTGAGTTTCTGTGGGGTAGTCCAACTACTTATTCTGACCACCAAAGTAATTCTTGGCGGGCATCTCCGGTGGGCCCGTTTAGTCCTAGTCAGCATGGTACATTCCTGGGACCACCACATCATCATGTAGGCTCTGCGCCACCTGGCATACCTCTTGACAGGTCAGAGAGATCATTCATGTATAACGGAAGCCAGATGGGTTCTTTTGGTAAAGGACAGATGTTGTTTGGTAATGGTACTTCATATCAAGGAAGGGGAGGAGGATTGAATGATGGGTTATTGGTGGGGAATCGAATTCGGCGAGTTGACTCCAGTGTGACTCAATTAGGGAACAACAACAACAATAACAAGCAGTATCAACTTGATTTGGATAAGATTATTAGTGGGGAAGACATGAGGACAACTTTGATGATAAAGAATATTCCCAATAAGTAAGAAAGTAACCATCTTTTTATTTATTTATTATGTGAAGTAATTTATTTTAAATTTTTTCTTTTTCTTGATATAAGGTACACTTCAAAGATGTTGCTTGCAGCCATTGATGAAACCCACACGGGTACCTATGACTTTGTGTATTTGCCGATTGATTTTAAGGTAATTTATATAGCCAAGAAATAGAAATCACCTTTATTGACAAAAAAAAAGGGTAATTTGATTGATCGTTGATGTTCACAGAATAAATGCAACGTGGGTTATGCTTTTATCAACATGGTGTCTCCTTCACACATTATCTCCTTTTATGAGGTACTATTTTTCTACCCTTACACATTTTCAAAATTCAAGTTTAATTTTGTTGACTTGTTGTCCCAGGCATTTAATGGAAAAAAGTGGGAGAAATTTAACAGTGAAAAGGTTGCGACTTTGGCATATGCACGGATTCAAGGGAAAGTGGCACTCATAACACATTTTCAAAATTCAAGTTTAATGAATGAGGACAAATGGTGTAGGCCCATTCTATTCCAGTCAGAGGCCCAAGGGAATGATTATCTGGTACTATGTTCTTTTTTCTTTTTCCCATAAAATGATGTCTGATACTATTCCAAACTCCATTCATAACCCAATTTGAATCTTGCAGGATTCCATTCCATACCATAACATGAACATATGTATTCGTCAACCAGACGGATCTTACTCGGTGGATTCATTCGACAGTTCCAACAGTAGCCTGGAAGAAAACCAGAGTTGACCAAAAATTACTTTTGAAGGAGTTGGTTGCATTTTTTCACTAATGAGAATTCGGTTTATTGTATTGAGAGCAAGAAGTGGTTGTGTCCAAAATTGTGGCTTTGTGTAAATTAAAAATAATTGAAACTTATTTATATATGTGAATTAGAAGTATAGTGGTTAGGGTCTGTTTTCAAGTGTATAGAAGTGAGGCAACAGATCCCGGATGTAACTGTTATTGTAGGATGTGAAGTTATGGTACAAAGACATGATCATAATTTCAAAATAATCATCTTATTGATGTTATATGTAATATATATGGTTATGGAGGTATTTTATAACATCTAGCAAGTTTGAAATTTGGATCTTTTGTGATAATGCTTAAGAAATTGATGTTGTAAGCTAACCAAAATAAGGAAAATACATGGTTATTCTAAGTTATTGTTGATTCCAAGTCTCCCATGAAAAGATGCATGATTACATGATAATCACAAGTCAACAGTCAATAAATACTCTGTTTAATCATTAAACAATCCATAACATCATCATCATCAGAATTCATAAACAATCCAACCAATGCACGTCATATTTGAAGTGCATCTGCAATCGATCCTGCAAGACTCAAGACTTCAAAAGGAGCTTTCTTTTCAATGCTTTTCACAGTAGGACAACATGAGTCAGTGATCCAAAAGTAGGCAAATCCCTTGCTCGAGTTTTCTGCACATAGTAACAATCCATACTTATGCTACACACACACACACACACATGAGAGAATGAGATATACTTACCACCATTTTTATGTGTAAATTTCTCCCAAGAGTTTTTAGGAAACACTGCATGAGTGACATAAGCACTCACCTTGGTTGCACCATGAGCTGCCAAGACTTTCTGCAACACAAGAATCATTATTATATATATATATATATATATATATATATATATATATATATATATATATATATAAGCATAGCACCAAAGAAAAACATATAAAAAAGTAGTACCTGACATTCAATTAAAGTGCCTCCAGATTGCACCAAATCATCAACAATCACCACATGACATCCCTCAGGATTACCTTCTTTCAGCCTTACTATTCTTTTATCACCCTCACGCACTTTTGCACAAACCACCTGTCATTCCCAATATCATCACCACAACTTGTATATAAAAATCAACCAATTTCCATTTTTACCCTTTTTCTAAATCAAAATTTTATCTCACCGTGGGAAAGTGATCCAAGAGCTTGTGAAATCTTTTCCAAGCTCCATCATCTGGAAAGGCAATTACAACCTGAAATACCATAAAAAAGAAACACATTAGTATGCAAAAAAATACAAAATTTTAGAATTTTTTATATTAAATTCAAGTGCTAACTTTATCAGCATCAGGAAGCTGGTGAAGTCGTTGCTTCAAGAGAGGAATCCCAGTTTCAAAATAAGGCAAAACATTGTCACTAAAGTAGAACCTTTCCTGCAAAGAATATATGAACATTAGCTTAATAGTATGTAAGTATCATAATATGATGCTTTTAAGTATTATATATATTAAGAAACTTACCTGTAAAGCATGTATGTCATATATGACTAAGCTTGTTGGACCACCTCTTGATATTGGAATGTTTGATAAGATTCTTGCCATGGTGAATGCAGTAGCTACATCTCCTTCTTCTTCCATTCTTTCAAAGGATCCAGTTGGAAAGAAAGGTAACACCAAAGTGAAAGAAGCAACAAAGAGCCTTGGAAGTGCAAATATCACAGAGAGTTGCTCAAATATTACAGATGGGGAGCTGAAAGATGCGAGAAAAGAAACATGCTGCCCTCTGATATCTTGTGCATTGTTTATGAATAGGTTAGGAAATCCATCATCAAAACTCCTGTAACATGGTATAGTATATAGATATAACCATCAATTTAAAAAGACAAAACCATAGCAATGATAGGAATAAGAAAGAAAATGAATCAAGAGAATGAGATTTGGAACATCTGTTTGTTGATATCTAGTAATTGCAAAGTACATTGCCCTAAATTTATGGATAAATTCATTTTTCTGTGCCTCTCTGCTACTAATCAGTAGGTACTTTCAGCTATTGAACATTACATTATTAGATCCTTCAACATCCATCTGCATGCATTTTAGGGGTTCATCTTTTACAGCACTGGAAGTACTGGAATCGGAATTTATAGTGAAGAAAAATGTAACAAACAGCCTCTATGTTTAATTTTTGTATTTTAATAGCACTATTTTACAAAACCTAAGTCAAAATAGGGGTTTTTGGAGGACGGATGAAGTACGGCACAAATTGACACAGTAACTACGAAAAGAACATAACCATTCACCTCATCGAGCAATCGAATCTACTTGATATCAAAATCAGAGCTCCAATAACAAAACCGTAAGGTGAAAGGAGAGTGAAACGAAGATTTTGAAAGGCTAATTCGCATAGACAAACGGAATGAAGAAGAGTTTAGTTTAGTTTATATAAAAGTGGTGAAAGAAGAAAGAAAGACCTCCAGTTGATGGATTGGAGCTGAATGTGGTCGGATTGAGCGGCGATTTTGCGAGCAAGTTCTTCGGCTTCGACGCAGTAGAAGAGAAGCACTTGCTTTTTGTTTGGCTTCTCCATCGTCTTCACTGTCGCCATGCAAACACAGAGAGAAATTAACGCAACTGCTACCTAATTCCAAAGGGGGAATAGACTACTAGACTTTGCGTTTAGAAAATGCGACATTGTGCTTAAAAAGCATGATTCCTGCCAATATGCTCCACAATTGACAACCGAATATTTTTGGAAAATAAAAAACTTTTCTCAAGAAATCCAACTTTTGACCATTGCATTAAAAGTGAGCATTTTATCCATTTATTTTTAGATATTATATTTATGATTTATCTTCGTTATTAAGAATACTTGGTATGAAACTTGTATATTATATGAGTTTAAAAAAAAGTTTAATATAAAAATATAAGCATTATATATATTTTTAAATAATAAGTTTATATAAATACAAAGATTATAATAAATAAAATAAATAATTTAACATATAATATAAGATCTTTGAAAGATTGTAGAATATTTATTATGAAATTTAATAGAATGATCCACTTTACATATATAAATGTCACTAAAATATGGGTTTTAAATTTAAGAAAATAAAAAATACAAAAAAATAATAAGTGGAAAAAACATAATTCAAAAACTTTTAGAAAATGACATGTGTTCAAGTTAATGAGAATGTGACATGTGGTAAAATTATTTTCATTTATTAGGGATAAGGATAAGGATAAAGATAAGAATATTATAGAGGAGATTTCTTATAGAAAATCATTTCATGAAGGAGTTGTCCATACTAACATATGAAGTAGATATCAAAGTATGGCAACAAATATTAAGTTTAAGTCAAAATTTTAATGGTAATTTTGTAGCGTTACATTATAAGAAACATTAATTGAAGTATTAATTATAAAAAATATTATTGTAATTAAATATGATAAACATTAATTTTATGTGTAATATTATCATAATTAAATATAAAATACATTAATTATAAACAATACTATTTATAATTAATATTCATCCTATTAAATTATAGTAATATTTCTGATAATTAACAATTTAATTAATGTTTTTTTATATTTATCATCATGATACATATGAGAAAATTCCAAATCACACAATTAATGCGGACTTTCAATATCAATTAGAGTATTTATAGGTAATCTTCAACTTTAAATCCTCCGGTGTTTATGTTTTTCTAATATTATAGGTTATAATAATTATCATAGTATTAATGGATTTTTATTATATATAAAAAATTGTATTTGTATGCCTTTTTTTATTTTTATACACACCCCTTAAAATCCTAAGTAATATAAAAATTAATACATTTTTTTGAGCAAAATATCATATTTCTAATACTTTTTAAACGTAAAAAGGGTCTATCATATAAAAAATTGTATTTATAGATGATATATTTTTTATTAATGTGAAACATTTAAATAGAACAATAATAACCATCAAAGGCTGAAATAGATGCAAAGCCCAATGTGAAGAAATTTGGGCTAGATACTGGGCCATACCATTGGACATACCATTGGAGACTTTGATATCAATTTCCATCGTTGAAATTGCATTTGACATCTCATATGTTTTTTCATGAGCTACGTGTTCCAAAATCAAAAGAATACACAAAATATTATGTTGAGAATTAAACTTTGAAGTTATATGATATTTATTAGAGTAAATTAGTGAAATCGTTTTCTGGTTATAATTGTGTGTTTTGTCTTTATCTTTTCCCCCACTTGGACGGTTTCTTTGATATATATATATTTTTTTATGATTTAGGCTATGACCAATGTTTTAAAACCAATATTTTAGTTGATGGAGTCCTAGGAGGAGTTAGGAGTTAGTGGTGACTCTTAAGAGTGTATAGGGAGTGTGTGCACGCCTATTTGTGGTGGGGCTAGTGGTCTAATAATCTCGTACGCTCTTAAGGCAAAATGTGGGTAGATGTGGAAGGTAGTATTGGTCTATATTACTGAAAGCAAATGACTCGTACGCGTGTCAAGGAAGTCATGAGTTCTGTATAGAGTATTGTTGAGTGTTTTTGAGTTGTGTTGTCTATGATTTTGACTTGTCCCATATATTATTTTCAGTATGGTGATAACGAGAGGTTCTAGTTCAAGCGTTGGGGTTTCTGAGAGATTCAGATTGAGCGATGATGAGATTCGGGGGGTTGATCTTCTCTTAGGTGAGTGCGACAGTCAGGGAGGCGATTTCATAGTTTTTCGGGTCTATCAAGACCACCATGATCGAGCTGTTTAATGAGCGTTATTCCGTCGTTGTTGAGACTGTTGCGATTGGACATCAGGGAGGAGGGTTAATGCAGTACCGAGAGTTCAGTAACATGAAACCCCCTGAATTTAATGGGGCCAAGGACCCAATTGTAGCTATGAGGTGGATCTCTGATGTTGAGGGTTGTTTCTTTACTTGTTCGTGCCCTGAGAATCTGAAGGTTAAGTTTGCATTGAACCTTCTTTGTTGGTGAGAGAAAGATTGGTGATAGTTAGTGACTCAGGCTTATTCTCCAGTGGAGAAAACCGTTGTGACATGGGACCAATTTCTAGAGATGTTTCGAGTTGAGTATGTTCCATTGGTGGAGAGGGAGAGGTTAGCCCAAAAGTATCTATCGCTGAAGCAGACGAAAGAATCGGTGATGGAGATCACCAATATGTTTACTGAGAGAGCCCTTTTTTTTTGCCCCGAGTATGATGCTTTGGAGCAGGTGTAGATGTCACTCTAATTGATCATGCTCAAGACTGGGATTCGAGAGTTTATGTCAACCCATTAGTATTGTAACCTCTCCAAGCTTTAGTCTACCGCACGATAGAGAGAGATTAAGGTTAAGACCCAGACGAGAGCAGAGGCAGTCCCCAGTTCAGACCCAGCCAACAGCTAAGCGGTTCAAACCCAGCTGATTCCCGATCTAGAGGACAGAGATGGCGCACTCATGGCAAGTACGGAAAGGTATATTATGGTGCATTTCGATCAGCTACTAGGTGCCACAAATATGGCAAAGCGGGTCATTATGTGAGGGAGTGTTGTCAGAAGCAGCAGGCCCGAAGGCCGAACACTCGTATATGTTATCATTGTGAGTGGGTGAGCCATGTGAAGGCCCACTATCCATTATTTGTTGCTAGTCTTGTGTAGACACCAGCTCAAGGTCCAACTCAAGGCCCAAGTGAAATTAGGGTTTTCACATGAAATGATAAATAGGGTTAAGTGTTCCTACTTAACCCATTAAGGACCTAATCCATCAAGGACTTAATCCATTAAATCCATTATTGCCTTAGGTTAATTTGCCAATGATTTTAATTTAATATTGTAAGTTTATTAATTAATTCTGATGTGGTCTCGATAAATCCCAAATTAGGGTTTCATGGCATTAGGGTTTTTCAAACCCTAATTAGGGTTTCTGTCACAACTAGCAAATTTGGCTATGAAATTCTATCCTTTTGTAAAAAATATCAATGACAAAAAATTGTAACCTTGACCTGATAATGCATATGATGTTATTTAATGACAACAAACTTCATTAAAATCCAATTATAAACCCCAAACTTCATGTAAAACACTACAGTCAAATTTGGGTTTGGAAACTCTAAGAATCCTTGTCACACCCCGAAAACCAAGGCGGAATCATTTTCGTGGCGGACTCCACGTTGAGTATCAAATCCAATGCACATAGTAAGTAAAGTAAACAACCATTACATTACATTTAGAAATTTACATTTGTTCCAAAAGTAAAGTTGTACAGTGTTATACATATGTATATATAAACAAAAGCAAGATGTGTCTTCGATGCACTCCGTCTTCGGCAAAATGGATCATTGGGTACCTGTCTAAAGTGGACCTGAGAATACAAGCAATTTAAAAATCAGCATAAAGTTGGTGAGTTCATAAGCGTTTTTGTTTTGTAAAGATGTACGAGTTTCCTTTTGGTTGCTAAAAATGTTACGACCCAAGAAAATCCCATATTTTCTTAAAAGTAATGTTTGGTTAACTGTTAGGTTACACGGTTCCGGTTATGTTTAACTGTGATCCTAGGAAAATCCCATATTTTCCTAATATGGAAGATGTATAATGAAAACCTGGTTATCCTTGTAAAGTGTGTGTTAGTTCACCAAATCCCAAATGTAATGTAAAAGATGTACGTTGAAAATGTATAAGTTTTAACACGTTTATAAAACTAATAATTACCAAGTAAACTAGTTACTAAACCCATTATTACTAAATAGTAAATCTCTGTTATCCAAATTGCGAGTTCCATAACCATACAATAGACTAATTAGGGCAACATATAGTCCATCACCCTATATGACTTTCCTCACCCTTGAACCTTTCGGTTCGGCTGTAGCTAGCAGCCAGGTGTGGGATAGCCAGCCCCGTATAGATCTATACACTCAAGTCACGCTCCCTATCTAAGAGATTCTGGTTACCGGGGCGGTCCTCCACTCGTGTATCTCTGTGGAGTGTTCACCGAGGACGTGTCTCCAATTATAGATTTAACAAATTTACTAGTAATAATACTGAAAGATCAAATGACTATCCTCCACTCGCGTATCTCTGTGGAGTGTTACCGAGGACAAAATCATGTTCAAATGTTATGCTTTTAACTGTTATAATGTGGGAAAACATTTGTGAAAATATAAATACAACAATTTATAGTGTATTTCACAAATATCATAATATTGTGTTCTGTAGGTTCAAACGGTTGTTTGTTAAGACTGTCAGTGTTAAAACCATATGTAATATGAAACACAATGTATATAAAACAAATCTTGAGTACAAGTATTACTTGTATTTTTCTTGTATTCCCCTGAAAACAGTGAAAACATTGAAAATGGGTACGGGTATGAACTCACCAGGCGAGAAAACGTGACAGTTTAGATGCTAAATGTAACAACCCAAAATTTAAGACCAAAAATTTCTTTCAATAAATCATTACTTAAAGTAAAGTCATCATTCCAAAACATATTATGAGTATAAGTTTTCAAACATATGTTCATTATCAGAGTAAACGTTCCCAGGCTGTCTAATCTATGGTGTGTGCCATGCGATCACCCCGAGCTCTTCCCTCCACTACCGGAAGTACCTGAAACCAAAACTGAAAACCGTAAGCACGAAGCTTAGTGAGTTCCCCACCCTACCACATACCATGCATAACCACATACTGCACATACTGGGCCACGCCCACTATCTTGGGCCTCACCCCCTACCTCGGGCCTCGCCCGCGACGACGGCCCCGCCTGGCTTCGAGCCCCGCTCGGATACATATCTGTTTTACTTAGGCCCCGCCTGTGACAGGGCCTCGCCCGCCAACAAATAATAACACATAAACATTTCACAACACATAACTAACACATACAACTGGTTCTGTCCTAAGGCCTCGCCTATCCTGGGCCTCGCCCATGTCCTGCTACTGATGAGTCATGGGACCCCGTCCACGCTCCTAATGGTAGTGAGGTACGGGCCTAGCCCACTCTCACTCCTGTTCTAGTTTGGGCCTCGCCCCTATTCTGCTACTAATGAGATATGGAACCCCATCCACACTCTGCTATTGGTGAGATACGGGACCTCGCCCACACTCACCTCCCTACCAGGCACATACATGTATCACACAGACAACAAGTATAAACTATCATATAAACAGTTCCTTGGGCACCCGCCCGCTATTATTGGACCTCGTCCTGCAAATAATACTAGCATATTGTGCCTAGGGCTAACCCCCGGGTCTTCTACTCATAACTACATGGGCCGGCATTGTGGCCTTAGACCCATTCACACAAAGGGAAACTCACCTGCACTGGCTGAACTTGCTGATGAACTCACTAGTTGCTGCCTGACAACTCACGGAACTCCTGCTCCCCTTGCTCCTCGAACTACCAATATCAATGCAACACTGAGTCTAACTGACCCCCGAAAGACAACCAAGTCCACCCCGGTCCAAGGTCAAAGTCAACCTTCCAGGTCACCCTACTCGCCAAGTCACCCTACTGACTCGCCAAGTTCAAAATGATTAGATTCCTTCCATTCGCGACTCGACTCGCCGAGTCAGTCCATGACTCGCCGAGTCTACCGATTCCTGAGTCCAGACCTGTCCAACTCACTGAGTCTCCACCCGACTCACTGATTCGAGTCACAACTCGAAGGGTTTGGGGTTTCGCGACATGACTCGCCGAGTCCAAGAACAGACTCGCCGAGTACAAGGCAATCTTCATACGACTCGACGAGTTGTTCATCCCACTCGTCGAGTTTCTCCACAACTTCATGCTACTCGCCGAGTCCACTCAAAGGACTCGCCGAGTCCCTTCAGTTCTCCTTACATGCAGAGGACTTTTGAGTCATGCATGGACTCCAAACTGTAAATCTACCCTTCCCAAGCCTATTCCTTACGTAAAGTTGCAATCTTTACGTGTAGAGAAGGAGATCTAGGCAAAACATGCCAAAAACTAGGGTTTAAGGCCAAGGGGCTTCAAAATCGACTTAATGGCTGATACTTTATGCTTCTCTAGACCATAACACACTTGGATTTGAAGTAGCAACTCCAGATCTAGCTTCTAACCCATAAGGGTGGCTAATCATGGCTTAAAAAGCCCAAAACTCACAACCAAAATAGATCTAAGGGAAGGAAATGACTTAATACCTTCAATACTTCAGAAAGGTTCCACAAACTCCAGATCTGAAGCAAATCCTTGAAGCTTCACTGATTCCCCTCCTTCTTCTTCCTTCAAATCGCCCAAAGATGGCTTGGAAGCTTGAATGCACAGCAATGGAGGCTTATGCTTCGTTTTCTAAACAAGGTGGGCTCTAAGGAACCCTAATGGAGAGAATAAGGAGCTTAAATAGTGCCCAAAGTCCCGAATTTAGGGTTTTCCTCGCACAGACCAGACTCGCCGAGTCCACTTGGCCGACTCGCCGAGTTGGCCACTTACACCTTGACCCGGATCCCGCTCGGACTCGCCGAGTTGACCCTTAAATTAGGGCTATTCTTTCCTTTCTTGGCCTTTGAAACTTTGGGTGTTACAACTCTCCCCCACTTAAACTAAACTTCGTCCTCGAAGTTTACTATACTCTACTGCCGACGATCTGCCTTCAATGCCCCACCATCCATTCTAACACCAGCTGCCTAACTTTGCTGGCCTTCTGTTCAATCATTCAGACCAACGCCAATCCTTACAGATAATAATCTCGGGTCCATCCTGAGCCTGAACATCCTGTAACACAAGTTACTCAACCGACAATCTTTTTGGTAATCTCCAAATACTGCACTGACCCCGTAGGGGTTCAGCCTTTCTTTCCTTACGCGCTTTCCTTGCCTCTCCCAAGGCAATGCTCCATAACCATCTATCCCTTCTGCCGCGGTGAAGACCCTTTTCCTCACCAAATCTATTACTCCCGCCACTCCCAGTACGGGTCATCGTTGCCAGTATCCACTGGGCATTCTTCCTACTATCATTCGGTGTCGAGCACCCCACGATCGACTATCTGAATTCCACCATACTCTGCATCCCCGCACCACTACTGACTAGAAATCCTGTTGTTCCTTATCTGGCTTCCGGATGAACTGAGACCATCCTGGTCCCTACCAACCTATCAATATCTGGATTACCGACTCTCACCGATTGCTGACCCAGCACAACCACTAGTCGCTCCCAGCGACATTCGAAGAAACTCCCGCCACCTATACCGCTCAATCTATTCTACCAGGCTGGCAATATCATTTCCTGGGATCCCCGATCCCCTTATCTAGACACTAAGATCCTTACCAGGTCCCACCTGTGCTGCTAAAACTCACGGGCCTCGCCCACGGGTCTCACCCAACCATACTACTGAGCAACCCTGCTCTCAGGTCTCACCTATACTGCTATCCTCATACGGGCCTCGCCCATAGGTCTCACCCGACTATATCCTAGAGCGGCCTCTTCCAAGGTCTCATCTATCAATGGCTATACAGGCAACTCCATACCATTCTCATCCATTCCCTTTACACGCACGCACTGATGGGAAGTTCTCAAACTTCTAACCCTGAACTACTCAATCCGTCAAACGCTGAGCTACCTCCTTTCCTTCTCAAAAATCATATACCCGATCTGGATTTGCGTGCCCTTACCCTTATACACTCGGAGGATTCTCCCCCACTTTGATCCTGCTTACACCTCGATGCTCGATGAAGAGAAATCCCAATCCTTGCTACCATAATCAATCCGCTGAGGAATCCCAAGCCTACCATAGCTAAGGATCTAACATGTCCATTCTAAAACTCATACGGCTCCGAACTACCAAGACATACCGAGTCCCTCCAAGGCATGCTACAGATACTGCACCCTAAGTAACCTTCTTCAATACAACACACCCCTTAACTACTAACCCAAATATCCAAGGTATGCAAAAGGCATATATCTCGATCACAATGAACCCGCTCGAAAATAAAATGCTCAATCGCTAATGATGCAGAACCATAACAATATAATCATGCACAAAATAAAAGAACTGAAAACGGAAGTCGCATACCTGCAACGTCCGGTGCTGCTCACATCTCCAAAGTAGCCATCTGAAAAGCCCTGCCTCCTACCGCAGGCGCCTCCACACGGCCCTGATGGCCGTCTGTGATCCTCAAAGTTGCAGGGGCAGGTGCCATCACCCGTCCTGCTGAAAGCAAACTGGGGCACTGGGCCTTCTTGTGGCCCCGCTGATTGCAGTGAAAACATATCAAATCTGATCCCTGAGTGATGGTAGCAGTACAATCTCTGCTAAAATGACCAATCCGACCGCACCTGAAACAACCAGACTCACCACCACTACCACTTCTGCACGCGCCCCCGTGCGTCCTGCCACACCTCCCGCATCGACTGCGGCCCTGATAATCCCTCGACCTCGAATCCGATCCCTTGGGCCTTTTGCCCGAACTCGCGGCTACCTGAACCTTACCCGGCTTCCTCTTCCGGATCTGCTCCAAATCGATTTCCCTCTCCCTGGCCCGAGAAATCATATCTTCCAGCGTCTTACAACCGGACCTGCTCACGAACTCCCTGGTGTCATCCCTCAACATCTCGTGATATCGTTCCTTCTTCATCTCCTCATCCGCGACATACTGCGGAACAAGAAGGGCTCTCTCCCTGAACTTGGCGGTGATCTCCGCCACAGTCTTAGTAGTCTATGTCAAATCCTGAAACTCCCGAGCCAACTGCTGCACCTCAATAATCGGCGAAAACTCCGCTCTGAACCTAGCTGAGAAATCACTCCAAGTCATCGCGTCCAACGTGGCATCATCACCCAAAGCGTGACCAATCTCCTCCCACCAATCCCTCGCTCTGTCCTTCAGAAGATAGGAAGCGAGTCTGACCTTGTCCTCCTCAGGACACCGGCTCGTACGGAATGCGTTGGCAACATCAGCCAACCATCTGCTGCTAGCGATGGGGTCCCTAGCCCCATGATAATTTGGTGCCCCGCAAGCCCTGAACTCCCGAAATGTCAAGGTACGCGCTCCCAACAAAGCCATCATCTCAATACGGAAGGCTCCCAGCCTCTCATCCAAAATCTCCAATATACCCTCCTTGACCGTGCCAAAGATCACAAGAGTCTGAGCTAGAATACTGCGCGTAACCTCCGCTGATATCAACTCTCTCATCTGCTCCTTGAGCTGCTCGGCCCCTAAACCCGAGCCCAATCCCTCTCCAGCGCCTGATCCGCCTGCTGGTCCCTCTTGCAATGTCACCATACTGAAACATATAAGATAACCATCATCCGAATACTCCTCACTGCTGCGAGACCAAACATACCTACTGCCAGGTTCCCGGTCTTGTCTCGGCCTTTCCCGAATCGAGTACGGATCCTCTACTTTCAGTAGTACGGGCCCATACTACCTTCCACATCTATCCGTACTTTCCTCAGGAACTGCTTTGACTCCACCAGGTCCCTTTTCTACTTCTACTGCTCCCAACACTATCTCATCCTAGGCTTACCCTAGGGAAACCTCTTACTCCACTCAAACCAGTCCTCAGCTGCTGAAGGCCTCTTTGCAATGCCAATTAGCCATCACCTGGATACCATCACATGTGACGAGGCTCAGATAATCCTTCAAGTAAAAGACTCGTTCCTACGATGGTTGGACTCAAACAAGAGCTGCACAATAGGACCAAATCCAACACTCTGAGATTATTCAACCCTGATCACATGTGACGTGACGTATCCACCTAATGGCTAACTCCCATCACTTAGAATCCCACAATGCACAAAGCAAGCAACATTCAGAAAAAGGAAAATCTAACCATAACATACTCAAGCAATCATATCCACATAGCAAGAATCTGAACTAGCATGCAACACAACTCATAAACTCAGGCATAACCTAATCAGGCTATCCTACTACTGACTATTCAGCACTATCATGCAGATCAAAAGCACATATAACAGGCACATAAGGCATCCTCCCTAGATCCTTAGTCCTAATCTAGTATGCTGTTCTATTAACTGATAATCAAAACATAGACTTGTATGGGTATTTTGGGGTACTTACATGAGCTCGGTTGATTGCATGCACCACACCTCTTTTCTCTTTTCAAAGTTTTTATCTTTCTGAATTCTTTTTGCTTTTCTAAAACTGTTTTCTTTATCAAAACTCTTCTTTTTTTAAAAAACTGTCTTTTCATTTTGAAAACTTCTTTACCAATTCCTCAGTTTGAGTTCAGACACCCCTGAGGGCATGTCCGAATCCCTCAAACCAAGGCTCTGATACCAACTTGTAACGACCCAAAATTTAAGACCAAAAATTTCTTTCAATAAATCATTACTTAAAGTAAAGTCATCATTCCAAAACATATTATGAGTATAAGTTTTCAAACATATGTTCATTATCAGAGTAAACGTTCCCAGGCTGTCTAATCTATGGTGTGTGCCATGCGATCACCCCGAGCTCTTCCCTCCACTACCGGAAGTACCTGAAACCAAAACTGAAAACTGTAAGCACGAAGCTTAGTGAGTTCCCCACCCTACCACATACCATGCATAACCACATACTGCACATACTGGGCCACGCCCACTATCTTGGGCCTCACCCCCTACCTCGGGCCTTGCCCGCGACGACGGCCCCGCCTGGCTTCGAGCCCCGCTCGGATACATATCTGTTTTACTTAGGCCCCGCCTGTGATAGGGCCTCGCCCGCCAACAAATAATAACACATAAACATTTCACAACACATAACTAACACATACAACTGGTTCTGTCCTAAGGCCTCGCCTATCCTGGGCCTCGCCCATGTCCTGCTATTGATGAGTCATGGGACCCCGTCCACGCTCCTAATGGTAGTGAGGTACGGGCCTAGCCCACTCTCACTCCTGTTCTAGTTTGGGCCTCGCCCCTATTCTGCTACTAATGAGATATGGAACCCCATCCACACTCTGCTATTGGTGAGATACGGGACCTCGCCCACACTCACCTCCCTACCAGGCACATACATGTATCACACAGACAACAAGTATAAACTGTCATATAAACAGTTCCTTGGGCACCCGCCCGCTATTATTGGACCTCGTCCTGCAAATAATACTAGCATATTGTGCCTAGGGCTAACCCTCGGGTCTTCTACTCATAACTACATGGGCCGGCATTGTGGCCTTAGACCCATTCACACAAAGGGAAACTCACCTGCACTGGCTGAACTTGCTGATGAACTCACTAGTTGCTGCCTGACAACTCACGGAACTCCTGCTCCCCTTGCTCCTCGAACTACCAATATCAATGCAACACTGAGTCTAACTGACCCCCGAAAGATAACCAAGTCCACCCCGGTCCAAGGAACTGTTTATATGATATCAATATCAATGCACCCTACTCGCCGAGTCACCCTACTGACTCGCCAAGTTCAAAATGATTAGATTCCTTCCATTCGCGACTCGACTCGCCGAGTCAGTCCATGACTCGCCGAGTCTACCGATTCCTGAGTCCAGACCTGTCCAACTCACTGAGTCTCCATGTAGTGACAAAGAACATGGTTTGGCATACGGAATTAAATCTTGCACAATTGAACATGGTGATTTGGGTGTTTAAGAGATATATTGAATGTATATGGTGTTACACAAAAAGGATCTAGATCTAGACTACATAATTAACACACACTTACACACTCACTTCTACATCTCTCAAGCACACCTCTACAAGTGGACAAACCCACTATTTATAGAGGTGTTTACATGTCTCTCTCTCACTCTCTAACAAATGGGTCTAAAGGCTAAAGCACCACATGCAAGTGGGTTTTACAAAAGTCAAATACAAATTCATGAATGAATAACTTTGCACCCCAACATTCTCCCCCTCAAAATTAGGAATGAATGACCCACTTCAAATCTTCCAAAATCAAGCACTACGTGGTTTGAGCCTCAAAGGTGACACATGTCGAAACGAACTTCAATCTTTAATTCTTCCATGACTCTTCAATTTGGGCTCTAGGATGTGAGACCATACAATCCGAGCAGCAACGAATGATTAAGAATATTCCAAACTCCAAATAATCACCCAATAGTTGCGCATAAAAACACACCCCAAAAATCTTCAATAAAACCAAACCCATTTCGAATACATCACTTCCGAACTTCCAATTGCATCATCTCGTAGGCTTCAAAACTTTAAGATCACTTCGGTCTTCAAATCCGCGTAATATGAAAAATTCAAGTTCGAATTTCCATATAAAACTTCTCCCCCTTTTTATAATCGAAATTTGATTATAAAACTCTAAAGGAAAAATAACATGCTCTATTCGGAATTTTTCGTGTCAAAACTCCCCCTTAACATGTGGCATAAACTTTGTGCTTCAATCCGGAAAACCCAAAAAATATTCAATTTTTATTGTTGTTCACGGATCGCCTTTGACAAAATTTCTCAAAAATGGGTAGAAACTGTCAATTTCAAAATTATGCAGTGACCCGTTGCGCCCAAAACAACAAAATATGCAAAACTCTCCCCCTTTTCCAAAGCTGGGTAGAAAGCGTTAATTTGCACAAACTGCAGGGACTAGAAATGCACAATCTTCAATTTTCAGCAAAAAATAATCCTTTTTCGAATTTGGGTGAAAACTGCCAAAAATTTGAAGTTTCAGGGACCATCTTCGTAAATTCTGCCCTTGTGCACCAAACATACGAAGACCATGCCCAAAAATGCGAAGTACCAAAAAAATTTCGAAGTTGGGTGAAAAGTGTCAAAAATTCGAAGGTTCAGGGGCTGATTTCGAAAAAGTGACATTTTGAGCAAAACATTCGAAGACTTGATCAAAAATTCGAAGCTTGTCCCAACATTCGAATCCTGCTTCCTTTTGTCAAACATTTGAAATTATAAGGACTAGTTTCGAAAATTCGATTTTTCTTCTTCATTCCCAATTAACCAAAGATACGAAGCATACGAAGTCAAACCAATGAACAGTAATGAACAATAAGTCTTTGTATAAATTTCCAAAATACCCCCTTCGAAAATTCAGAATATACCCTTCGAATATTCAACATTAAACTCCTTCATTTATTCAATCCTTCATCATTATTATTATTATTATTATTTTTTCATGTCTTCGTTCCAGGAACCCTTCGTTTTTCCTAATATTCACCCCAAAACAAACACCCCTTCGAATCATTCACAAACACAGATCACATCTAAATCCAAACATCCCTTCCTTCGAAATCATCTTCCCAGATCATCTCGTTCCCAATTGATACCCATAAACAAATGAACATTGACCATCACAAATCATCAAACTCAAACCCAAAACGAACGAAATTGAAATCCAGACTTCGAATATCGACTTTTACAGTTATTCGTTCCCACAGTCTTTAACCTTCGTTTAAAATCGATCCTTGTAAATAAATCCAATAACCAATCGATCCTCAATACTCAACTCCAAACATTCGATCATTTGTTCCCAATTTTGACTTTTTGGCAGTTGACACCCAAAATCGATTATCGACAAACACCAAAATCCTTTTTCTCAAATCGATTTTTGGATTAAACTCACTAATTCAAAAAATTCACCCTGTTCGTTCATCATTTCTTGAAACATCTCGACTGATAAACTCAATAACCAAAATCAATATCGATCCAAATCAACAATTTCCGAGTTCAATCAAAATCTTCAAACCAAGAATCATTAACTTGTCGATCTGATTTAACGAATAACTTGATCATTATCGATTTTTGTATTCAAACATATCGATTCACAAGTTCATCACAAAAATCGAAACTCATCAATTATAAGAACTGATAAAATGAAAACGAAAATCAAGAACAAGATTAACAGTAATGTTGATTGCGACTTCTGAGTTTCGTATATATGTTGACAAACATATATACATCAACAGATTTTGATGAATAAATGGGATCGATTATGAGAACTGTATCGGATCTATTCATTTGGGCTTAAAACAAGATTGATGAACATTGAATTTTGGGCTTAAGGCTTTCAATCGTGAATAGTAGTTGATTGTTTTTGGGCTACTTTTTTATTCAAGTAAACAATTACCACAAAAAGAGAATAATTATTTTATGAACAATGAATTTCGAATTTGAGAATGATTTTAGAAGTTTTGATCTAAGCAAAAATTAATTGGATCAAACAAAGGAATTGAAATGAATTAGATCTAATGAATCAACACGATCAACAATTTAAAAACGCAACGCACGATTCAAATATTACGAGAGATCATAGAGAGGGACTCACCAAAATTGATCAAATTGCGACAAAATTTGCCAAACCGAGAATCATTCTTCAAAAATCACCTTGATCTTGAAGACCCGCTCTGATACCAAATGTAGTGACAAAGAACATGGTTTGGCATGCGGAATTAAAGCTTGCACAATTGAACATGGTGATTTGGGTGTTTAGGAGATATATTGAATGTATATGGTGTTACACAAAAAGGATCTAGATCTAGACTACATAATTAACACACACTTACACACTCACTTCTACATCTCTCAAGCACACCTCTACAAGTGGACAAACCCACTATTTATAGAGGTGTTTACATGTCTCTCTCTCACTCTCTAACAAATGGGTCAAAAGGCTAAAGCACCACATGCAAGTGGGTTTTACAAAAGTCAAACATTTACAAAGTCATGAATGAATAACATTGCACCCCAACATTCATACGACTCGCCGAGTACAACTCACTCTCGAAGGGTTTGGGGTTTCGCGACATTTACATGTCTCTCTCTCTCTCACTGATTCGAGTCACAACTCGAAGGGTTTGGGGTTTCGCGACATGACTCGCCGAGTCCAAGAACAGACTCGCCGAGTACAAGGCAATCTTCATACGACTCGACGAGTTGTTCATCCCACTCGTCGAGTTTCTCCACAACTTCATGCTACTCGCCGAGTCCACTCAAAGGACTCGCCGAGTCCCTTCAGTTCTCCTTACATGCAGAGGACTTTTGAGTCATGCATGGACTCCAAACTGTAAATCTACCCTTCCCAAGCCTATTCCTTACGTAAAGTTGCAATCTTTACGTGTAGAGAAGGAGATCTAGGCAAAACATGCCAAAAACTAGGGTTTAAGGCCAAGGGGCTTCAAAATCGACTTAATGGCTGATACTTTATGCTTCTCTAGACCATAACACACTTGGATTTGAAGTAGCAACTCCAGATCTAGCTTCTAACCCATAAGGGTGGCTAATCATGGCTTAAAAAGCCCAAAACTCACAACCAAAATAGATCTAAGGGAAGGAAATGACTTAATACCTTCAATACTTCAGAAAGGTTCCACAAACTCCAGATCTGAAGCAAATCCTTGAAGCTTCACTGATTCCCCTCCTTCTTCTTCCTTCAAATCACCCAAAGATGGCTTGGAAGCTTGAATGCACAACAATGGAAGCTTAGGCTTCGTTTCTGAACAAGGGGGGCTCTAAGGAACCCTAATAGAGAGAATAAGGAGCTTAAATAGTGCCCAAAGTCCCGGATTTAGGGTTTTCCTCGCACAGACCAGACTCACCGAGTCCACTTGGCCGACTCGCCGAGTTGGCCACTTACACCTTGACCCGGATCCCACTCGGACTCGCCGAGTCGACCCTTAAATTAGGGCTTTTCTTTCCTTTCTTGGCCTTTGAAACTTTGGGTGTTACACTAGATGTCGGTTTGGGGCTTGATAACGTGCGAGCTTCCTATGTAATATGAAATGGTATCCAAAGGTATCTAATTAGTCTTTAAAACACTAATTAGATATGATAATACACTCCAATGAGCGAAAACACTTCAAATCAAGTGTTTGGAGTGACCAGGGTGACATCTACGGACATGTGGGACTTGGAAAAATGAGTTGGGACTTCAAGAGTAAACTCCTTCGGGAGTTTATGGCCCGAAGACCATAACCATATGAGTTCACGGCCGTGAACTCATGAATGTGAGGTTTTATGGTGCCAAATGGTCAATTAACACGTAGGAAGGCTTGCTATGATTAAATCTAAGGCATAGGAATGAGTTTTACCACCAAATGGACCATCAAAGGGAGTTTACGGCCCTAAACTAGGAGTTTACAGCCGTAAGCTCCTATACCCCTCTTATATTGATGATTTGGTGGCTTTAGATCAATCATATGTGATTCAAACTAATTTTACAAGCCTTAGAATGAAGTTAGGGCATCATTTGACTTGTGTAGAGGAGTTTATGGCCCTGGAACCCTTTCTAGGGGGTTTACGGCTGTGAACACTCCAAGAGGTTGTTTTCATCTAGTTTAAGGCCCCTAAATCGATTGTGGTTGGTTCTAGAATTTATTCCAAGGCCATTGGTGTGTTTAAGTGGCTTTTAAACACTTGGATTTGAGTTTACTCCCCATGAATATGAGTTTATAGACCAAGCATGTTCTTGGGCATTAAACTCATGTTTACTCCTCAAAAATGATGATTAGGTGTTCTAAGTCCGAATTGGTTAGCCACAAAGTCATATCTAAGTCCCAAAGTTGGTTTGGAAGGGTTTAAAGGCTCAAAAACCCCTTAAATATGTGTTTACGGCCCAAGCATGTTCCAGGGACGTAAACACATGAAAATGGTCCTAAATGATTGTTTGAACTCGGGTTTGAAGGCTAATGGTGTTATACTATGAGTTAGGGAGGTTACCCTGATGAATTTGAGCCTTAAATCAATGTTTTTGGACCTTGAATTTGGATTGAGGAGAGAGGTTGGAGAGAGAGAGTAGTGAGAGAGAGAGAGAAAAAAAGCTTCAAATGAAAGCTTAAACCTCTTTAAATAGGTTCTAAGTTTTGGACACGGTGGAATTCTACCCGATACCGGTGTTATACGATGCTTTTGGTCGCACCCGATTAAGTTACCGTAACCTGATATGGTCGATTCTAAAATGTTTCCGATTAGATTACTAATATGAAGTGTTAATGTGAGTTCTAAACATGTATAGACACTCATTAAGTCATAATAGAAATCCCACAATTATGACCTAATTAAATGACGTAACGGAAACGAAATCGAAAACGATGAATATATTAACGAAAAGGGTTACAATTGATGGAACGAATATATTAACGAAAAGGGTTACAATTGATGCTAATTGGGTCGTGAACCATCCTTAAGAGCCCAATGGGCCAAAAAATAATATTGGACCTATGGAAATTCGATCAAAGCCAAGATTTGAGCCCAAAAATCAATTTCCTTCATTTCATTTGGCCATTCTCGACCCAAGCAAAAAAGAAAAGAGAAATGAATGAATAAATAATACTTTGACACATCATTTTTATTTATGGGTTAATTTGGAAATTACCCAAAAAATAACCATGTACAATCTCATGCATCCATGCATTTCCCTCTTTCCCCCTCTCTTTTTCTTTCCTTCGGCCGAGAGACAAGAGGCACACCCACACACACTTCTTCAATCCTTCTTGCAAAAACTCTCTCAAACACTCTCAAAAGTCTTTCCTTTCCTCCTTTGGTAAGTTACCATAAGTCCTAGATACATAAACTTTATTTTAAGCTAGATCCTTCTACTTAAACATTTTATTTCATGATCCATACTCTAATATTCTTTAGAACTCGAGATCTACATTGGAAAGTTTGTAAAAGCCGAAAAATCACATCACTTTCTTCCATATCTTCTTCAAAACCGAATCCAAACCTTCAAGGTGAGTTCATACCCCTTTGTTTTCGATTTTTACTTTTTTTTTTTTTTTTTTTGGGGGGGGGGGGGGGGGGAGAATACAAGTGTTATGTGTTGATCTAGGTGTGTATGCATGTTATGTGTGATTTCTTTGGTTATTGTTGTGAAAAAATGTGATAATGCTTGATATATTTCAAAATCTCTAGTATAAATGAGAAAGACTCATAAACAAAAGCATATTAAACAACATACTTCAAGGATCTAAGTGTTTTCATGTATAAGAAAGGAAAAACAAAGCAAAAGATTGTATAAGTATCATTTTTGCAAAAATAACAAAGATATGGGTAAAATATGACCATTTTCAGTTTTATAAGGGTTATATGGTATTTAGTTATATGAAATCTGATTTTTATGGAAATAATACATTTCAAGGGGTCAAAAACATAAAATTTAGTCTATTGGGCTCACATTTGGGCCTTACGGGTTTTTGGGCCCAAAATTGTAAAAATGAGAAGTTTTGGGGTTGAAATTGTAAACTCATTTAAAGTATGAGTCAAAAACACAAACAAACTATTTCAGGGTCTGAAAATGACCTTAAACGCAAAAACTGGACTAAAATGCAAAGTTTTTAGAAGTTGGTTCAAAAATGTAAAACTTACGAAATTTGGGGCCAAAAGTGTAAAATTTTTACAAATAAGGACTGGAAACATCAAGTATTATATTTTTGGACTGAAATTGTAATATAAATTATGTTTGGGCCGAAAATGTCAAGAAAAGTAATTTAAGGACCAAAAATATTATTTTTCATCAAAAGGGACTAAAAATGTCATTTTTATTAAGAAATGACTAAAAATGTAATTTTATATGAAAAATGGGCTAAAATGGTTGAATAAATATTTTGGGGTCAAATATGTTAATATTAAAACAACTGGGCCAAAGACATTAAGTTTATAACACATGGATATATATATATATATATATATATATATATATATATATATATATATATATATATATATATATGTATATATATATATAACCAAAGTGTTGTTACAATTCAACGTCAAATGTTTTACTATTGAAAATAAATACTAAGCGTAAAACGAATTCTATATTACATACATATCGAAGAACGGAGAAATAATACAATGACTGGGCTTAATGTTACTCATTGTGTCCATTGGGCCTTCGTGGTCCAATTTCACAATTATTAGGCCCAATATAATCAAAACATGTTTATTGGGCTTCCGGTGACCCAAGTACATGCCTACGGGACCTTCTATGACTTTTACATGCTATTGGGCCTTAGTGATCTATTTGCATTGCTAGTATGGTCCAAATCAAACATATGCTTGATGGGCTAACGTGTCCATAAGCATACTCGACAGGCTATAAATAACACACATGATTAGTGGGCCACAACATCCTTTTTCGTGTTTCTTAGGATTTATCTATACTATGTAAACATGAAATGAGTTGTAATCAATGTCATTCAAATTCATGGGGTAATATTGGGGACTTAGTGAGAAACTATCGGTCGACACCAATAAGTGTTGGTCGTAGTCTGTAAGTTGTAACCAGAGTCTCCTGGAGGGAGAGCGAGAGTTTGTGTATAGATCTATACGAGGGTGACTCCCCCACACCTGAGCTGTTCGCTACAGTTAGACTTGACCAGTCTAGGGTGACAAAATCTTAATCAAAACCAGGATTTGTAAAAATGCCAAGACAGGCGAAATAGTCATTATCATGCATGTTTATAATGACTCACATAGAGATCCAATACCATTTCATCAATCATGGGAAATCAACTTCATACATGGTGCCTATTCAATGTGGTTTATGCTATAATACAAAATCATACTACTGTTTTCAATCGGAAAATATCGGATTTTCCGGGGAATTTATATCATTTATTTAACACATCAAATATCATAAAACAAGCACTTTTGGGAAAGTCATACAATTATACATGTTCTGAAATCACGTATACATTTACCTATATTGGATCATCACATCATATCGTAAACATATTTTATGTCAGAAAATATCGGATTTTTTGGGTTATACAACGATACAAATCATTTTTATATCAAACATGCTTATGAACTCACCAACATCATAGATGTTGACCCGTTTTCAAATAACTTATATTCTCAGGTAACAGATAAGCGAAAGAAAATTGTCAAGTGTATTAGGCTTTCATGTTTTGTGACTTTCAAACGAATATATGTTTTAATTATCTAATATTTGTTCAATGTACTTGATGTGAACTATGTAAGTTGTACTATATAATGTTGGTGATGTATGTGTTTGTTTCATGTATATTCATTGTAATGGTATTTAATTGTTCGTCATGCAAGCCCTCAAACGTTTCCGCCGTCCGGTTCGATAATGTGACAGTTTCAAACCTAATACTGGCCCATTAATAAAATGGTTGAGATTTTAGGTCAATTGGGCTTCATTGGGCCCATTAGGGTTTTATTGGGCCAACTAGAGTCTCATTTTTCCATGAATTCCCAAACAAGTCAACATGCAAACGAGGCACACCGCCACCCAACACGGCGGTTGGTGGCGGTAGGAGGCGGCAGCCACCACCTTACGGTGGTGGTTTTTGAGTTTCTTTCCTTTATTCTTTTTCTAATTACAATTTACAATGTTTAACCCAAAAAAATAAAAACACACACACTAAATAAAATACCCACGCACAACCACCTTGTGGTGGTAGGTGGCGGTAAAGAGTGGCAGCCACCACCTCATGGTGGTGGTGGTGACTTTTCCGGCCAAATCAACACCTCCACTAACTCATGCACACCAGAACACACACACACACACAATAACATAAGAACACACCCACACGTATTCTGCTTGAAAACCGAACCCAACCACCCACCTGGTGGCGTACGACGGCAGCGGTGACTCGGAGTGGCGGGCAGCAGCAGCGTCATCTGCGACATCCACCATGGCTGACAACCATGATGGTTTTCTTTTGGGTCTTTTTTCTAGCTAACGAACACCTACATGCATATCCCACAGTGAGTTCTTAACGGAAGCAACATCCCATCCTAGCCACCCCTGTAGTGGCGTGAGGCATTCGAACGGAGAAGAGAGAAGGGAAGAAGAAGATGCGGAGGAAGGAAAACGCATGACAGTAGCGGTACCGGACATCAGGCCCGCCGTTGGAGTCACAAGGAGTCGTCGGTGGTTAGTTGGGGACCTCCACACTAGTGGTGGCGGGACCGGAGATCGTAGAAACGGAGATGGCGGCAGCAATTTGTTGAACAACCGTATGGCAGTAGTGGCAGTGACGAGGCTCGACTAGCACCCTCGATCAATCCTCCCCGGTACAACAACGGTCTTGGTGGTTTCTTCTGGCAACCCCAACGTCCGACGATGCTTCAGATGTCGATGGGTGGAAGGAGGATGGAGAGGGTGACAGTTGACACTAGATTTAGGGTTAGGGTTGCAAGGTGACAGGAATAACACAGTTATATACCCGGGTCTCAACTCAATTCCATAATAACATAAATAGTCCCTCCTTCCCCCATTTCTTTCAAAATATATCCTTAATTTACCATTTAACCCCTCCTTCTGAAAATCCTTACAATTCATGTCCAAAATGTTACCAATTAGCCCTTCCTCTACAAAATCTTCTCATCTTAGGTCCAAAACTTACTCTTTAGTCCCTGCTTCCATAAATCCTTACATATTAAGTCCAAATAATACCAAACACCCCTTGACTTATGAAAATCTTTACAAATTAAGTCCCGAAATTACACTTTAACCCTTGGAGATTCAAATCTTGTCATTTGGCTTCCCGAAACCAACACCCCACTAATTATAATTTAATTTTGGACTATAATAGAATACAATAATAATAATTACTTCTCGGGTTTCAGTTTTATTTTTTAATTATTCTATTTTAAATGGCATGTTACAGTATAAATTACATTTGCTTTGATATTATAAATCTTGGTTTACTTGCTATGGTTTATGTGATACAATGTTAGTTACACATATGAGAATGTTTTGAATCTATTTGTCTAAACTATTATATTTTTTAAATGGTTTTTATTAATTTTTTATTTTGTATTTATTAGGGGTGTCAAACCCAACAAATGTCAGGGGTACAACAGACTCCAAATACACTGCTTTAATGCACTAAAAAGTAGTACATGGCAAGCAGGATCGAACCACATAGACACATGATAAAAGTCTATACCACTTTGCGCAAGGTACTTTGGTCACAAAGGGGAATTTGTTTGCAAAAGTAAAATAATAAAATAACAATCTACTTTAAAAGCATGCACAAAATGAAATAAAATTGTAACCAATTTGATTGAATGGTTCTAGTTCTAGTTCTCAATGTTGTTGTTCAGCTTGATTATGACTTGATGTAATTCATGATTGCTATTCTAAATTGGTACCGGAAGATATTAACACGCTGTAATACTTCTTGCTTGTCAAATCATCTAACCAAAACATGCTCTTTGACTAGACTTAGCATTACTAATTCAACCTAAACACGCTCTTAGATTGTATTGAAAAACAGCATTATGTTTTATACAAGCTTCCAACAATGTTCATTTCTTCTCATACACTCGGCAATGTGAAAACATGTGATAAATGTTTTACAATAAGAAAACTTATTGCTTGTTACAAATTATTAACTTAATAGAACGATTAGGTACCCTAAAAGTTAATTAACCGCACAAAAATTCAATTCATGAAAATGGCCAATCAAATTCAAGAATTCTCGTTTAAACAAAAACATAATCACTAGAATAGAATCACAAATCAAACATCAAATCATATGCTTCAAGTCAAGCAATCAACATGTTTTGAACAAGAACTAGAAACTAGGGTTTCTTAGCCACACATGGCTAAGAACAAATCAAATAAGAATAAAACTAGAATTGAAAAGTTTAATGCTTACAAAAATGAAATCAAAAGTGTTTGCAATGATTAGGTCTTCTCGAAAGCTCCAAGAAATCTCTTAGAATCTCCAAAATCTCCCCAAACTGCTCCAAAAACCGTTCTCTATGAAATGGCGACATCTTCACTTGTTTTATTAATGTTCACGTGCTTTCCATAAGGCCATGCCTTTTGCTCATGCGTTTTTGGCATGACCATTTGTCTTGACCATGTGTTTTTGGCATGACCCATTATTTTTGCTAAAAGTCCAATAAATCTTCACTGTTGGCTCCATTTTCAGTCTAGCTTCACCATGAGTCATGTTGCCCTAAATTTAAGATGAGAAAAGACAAACATGACCTGTGTCGGTATGACATGAACTGTGCTTTAAATGTAGTCATTTACTATGATGATAATGCACAATGACTCGGTTCTGTCTTCTCTTCATGCTCCAAAGCTCCATGCTCCATGCATTCAAGCTCCACGCTCTATAATGCCTGCAAAATAAATAAAAATAGTAAAGTACCAGACATTCTTAAAGAAATATGCAACTGCCCTAATAATTAACTAAATACAAGAATTATGAAGTATAAAGCTATGAAAGGACGGGAATAAACATACAAAATAGGTGCATAAAATGCATCTATCAATATTAAACCATAATGTTAAAATTTGTTTGAAAAATATAGGGTGTTACATTTACAAACCTTATAAATCAAGTATGTAAAAATGTAATAGACTACTATGTTGTTTCTATATTTGTTTTGAGTTTGTTGGTAACGCACGTTTGAGCCACTTTGGATTATGTTGAACAATGCGTCCGTTTGAAGTGACATCATGTCAATTATTATTGCTTTTGTATGCTCATTGCCATGAGGTAAGGAGGGTGCACCTAGTGACATATATTGGTTATTCGAAATTAATATGATCAAATGGTGACATCAAATTGTTATGTTTACGCACAATGATGTCGCTAACCTTATAAAATTTTAAAATAAAATACAATTAACGATTGTTACATGTAATTTTTGTATAATAATATACGACATTTTTTTTTTGCTTCACCCCTATTAATACGATTGATGTTTTTTCCTCGTGAGGCCATCGAGCATTTCATTTTTGCTTTATTAAACATCAAATTCATATTAAATTCATTTTATGATAAAGCTCCTTATGTTAGTCATGTATTTCGAATACAACATGATTTTTTTTTTCAAGAAGATAAACAATTGCTTTTCAATATTTAACTTTTATTAGTTGTATAATAATCTTCTAAATCTCCATTTTATTTCGTTAGATCTCCCTTTTAATAAGTTTTATATCATAATTGTTTAGCTGTCAATCCAATTAATTATCTTTTTATGTTGTACTTCTTCATTATATTATATATTGTCGACATTTGACAATTCGTTATTTGCATTTTCAATGATGTGATTAGATATAATTAAGTCCACATCATCATGCTATGTCAAATACTCTTTTATTTTAAATAAAGATTGACATTTTTTTTGTTGTTTAGAGTTTCTTTAACAACATTTACGAAACAATATTTTCTACCCAACAACAATATTTGAGGGTTTTATCATTTACTTATTCACATCCAATATACATAAATCAACATTAATGTTCATCTAAATGTATTCAGGAGAGTTTCTTCGATAAGTTTTTTAACCATAAATTATCGTCACATCAACAAACCATAAAGTTGTTTCATAAAACTTATTTATGCATCCTACCAATAGTTTTTTATTTTGTGATTAACATGATAAAATAATTAACATTTTTAAATTATAAAAAACATTTCCATGAAGGCATGAACCTTGCAAGCTTACAAGCACTTTAGAAAAGTTTTGAAATAAAAAACTTTCGCAAATCACAATATATATTTTTTTATTTTACCAACTTTATTGATTAAAAAACTTTTATTAGACGATCATTGTTTATTCACACTGACACATTGTTTTTTGAGGGGATTTAAATGTTTTATTAAAAAAATAATTGATTTGAACGGCAGTTTTTTTTCGTAAAGCAGAATTCGGGTTGGACACCAAGAATATGGCGGGGAGTAATAGCAGGAGTGGCGGCAAATCAATCGACGTGCAGATCGGTTTGTCAACGGCGTCACGACAGAAACCAGGTTAAGCATGGAAAAGCCTGCATCCGTCGTCTCTCGTCATATTCCTTGGATTTTCTCTCTTTCTCTCTCGGAATCACCACTAGGGTTTAAGATTCTCGCTTTTTTCTCATTCATATTTCGGAAATTCGCCCCAGCTTTCTTCGTATTCATTGTATTCGATTTCGATCGCCTTTCGTAGAGAAAAAGAAAGCGTTTGTGGAGAATTTTCGGAGTTGAATGGAGAAATATCTTTTTGTTGGATTCAATTCAACATTTGTTGTGCTCCGGGATCCGTTCATTGTTGCGCAGAATTAACATCAGGTTGTTTTTGAATTTTGATCGCGTGTGCTCAAAGCGAAAATCGCGTCAGAATCCTTTTCAGATCTGCAAAATATCAGGTTGTTTTCTACAGAAGCCATTCGAGGGAATCCTTTTCGTGAAAGAGGGTTGCTATTTGTGTAATTTTTGATACACGATCTAGGTTTGGTGCTGGATTCATCTGGTTATATGATCGATCAAGGGGCACGAAAGAAGAGCATTAGCAATATTGTTTATCTATTTATGGTCCCCTCGATATCTCCGTTAGTGGGACCTTGGGTTAGAGAATAAGATTATTAACTTTTGGACAGACAAATCGTTAACTCCTTCGTGATCGTTTTGAGTATTTAAGAGTTGATTACCTCTCTCTACGCACTTAAATTCGAATTAACATTTCGTACCAATAACGCTAGACAAATTAATTCCTCTCTTCAAGTCCATCAAATCGCTGTCTGTGGATTAATTATAGGGTTTATGGATTCAGCCGAAACGTCGACAAGCAGTAATTATAGTATGAGACCTGATAACATGCGTGGTGGTGCATTTCGTAATGGCAACATTGATCAGCTCGATGATGATTCACCATATGGTCAAAGCTCTCCTTCATTAATGGATCCATCTGTTTCTCCTCAAAATTCGATTCTACCTTCACGAGGCTGGGATGACATCTCTGTGTACAATGCAAAGAAGGTAACCTTCGTCACAGCTTTTTCACATGTTTCCTCTCCTGTGCACAATGAACTTGAGCAGAAGTTGTTTATGCATCTAATGTTCCTTGTTCTAATAATACAGAAGCAGCATGCTTGGTTTCAAGCCCCTGATGGGAACTGGGAACTTGCGAGGATTATATCAGTTACAGGGGATGAATCACTCATATCTTTTGCTGAAGGAAAAGTAAGCGACCTTATGGATTTTTAAATACTTTCTTTTATATACATATGGAAGATGAAGCAATAAACTTTCATGTCTTTCTTCTCAATCTAGGTATGTAAGGTGCCATCTGATGTTCTATTACCTGCAAATCCAGAAATCCTTGATGGGGTAGCTGATCTCATGCAACTAAGTTATTTGAGCGAACCATCCGTCTTGTATAATCTTCAATATAGATATGACAGAGACATGATCTATGTAAGAATCAGCAACTCTTTAATAGTTTGAACTTTGAATGTTACTTTTGGAATGAAGCTTCTGATGATGTATTTTTCAACATTCTAGTCAAAAGCGGGACCCGTTTTAGTTGCCATCAATCCCTTCAAGAATATTCCTTTGTATGGAAGAGATTATATTGATGGCTATAAGAGGAAAAAAATCGGTCACCCTCATGTATATGCCATTGCTGATACAGCAATCCGGGAAATGATCAGAGGTTGTTTCTTATATTCCTTGTAAAGTTCTTTATCCAGTCTTTCAATCGACTTTTGACCATGTTTTTCTTGACCCTTTTTTTTTTCTTTTCAATTTTACAGATGAAGTCAACCAAGCTATTGTCATAAGGTTAGTCCAACTACCCTAACTGAACTCATTGTTTTGTACCCTTTTCATTCTCTGCCTAATTTGTACCTTTTTTTTTTTCTGCTTAGTGGGGAAAGTGGAGCAGGGAAAACCGAAACAGCAAAAATAGCAATGCAGTATCTAGCAACAGTTAGAGGGGGTAGTGGAATAGAATATGAGATATTGAAAACTAATCCAATTTTGGAGGGTTTTGGTAATGCAAAAACATCAAGAAATGACAACTCAAGTCGTTTTGTAAGTGTTCACTTTTTCTGTATTTTTCTCTAGGCTTTATAATATTTCCTTAATTTCTCATATGTATATTCCAGGGGAAACTAATCGACATCCACTTCAGTGAAAACGGAAAAATATCAGGTGCAAGCATCCAAACATGTAAGATGTCAACATTTCCCTAAAATCATTTAATAAAAAAAAATAAGTTTGTATTGAAGTAGTAATACTAAATTACTAATTGCTTTCAACTTTGTGATTTTCAATTTGTTGCAGTTCTTCTTGAAAAGGTATTATTATGATCTTCAATTATTTTATATCTATCCCTTTAATTTTCAAATTAGAAGCTGCTTCTCTAATCTGTATATAATCAGTCAAGAGTTGTTCAATGCGGGGAAGGCGAAAGGTCATATCACTCATTTTATCAGCTTTGTGCAGGAGCTCCACCTTCTCTTAGAGGTAACAATTTCATAATTGTATCCTCTTTTGTTATCTATGAGTCAAGAGTTGCGATTGTTTTCAGTTAATTTGTCATTTATGTTTTGTACAGAGAAAATAAACTTGAAGAATGCTCATGAGTACAAATATTTGCAGCAAAGCAATTGCTACACGATTCCTGGTGTTAATGATGCTGAACAGTTTCGTATTGCAATGGTAGTATACCCAAAAATCTGAATAATCAACAATCTTACACTTGTTTACATTTTCATTTTCACAAATTTTCTTTACTTCAGGATGCTTTGGATGTTGTTCATGTCAGCAAAGAGAACCAAGAAAACGTTTGTGAAATGCTTGCAGCAGTTTTATGGCTGGGAAATGTAACATTTTCACCTGTTGATGATGAAAACCATGTGGAACCTGTGGTTGATGAAGGTAATGCATACTATTTGGGGATCATACTTCAGATCTTTTATCCATTAAGGCATATTTCTACTTTCATTTAATAACATATAATGTCAATGGCAGCTCTTCAAACTGTTGCTAAATTGCTTGGGTGTCGGATTGAGCAGCTACAGCTTGCTTTATCCTCTAGAGAAATGAAAGTTCGTGGTGAAAACTTTATTAAAAAGCTAACCCTAGCTCAGGTAAGAAAATTAATAGATACAAACAGTTGTATGTATAATAATAAGAATCAAAAAAATATTATGATTTTTTTTTTCAGGCAATTGACGCAAGGGATGCATTGGCAAAATCGATATATTCTTCTTTGTTTGATTGGTTAGTGGAACAAATCAACAAGTCACTTTCTACAGGGAAACGCATGACAGGAAGATCAATCAGTATTCTTGACATCTATGGATTCGAGTCATTTGATGTAGGTTTATTTTCATTTCTCCTTTTTGTATATATATAGTTAAACAATTAACCTTTCTTCTGTTGACATTTCTAGGTAAATAGTATCGAACAGTTCTGCATTAATTATGCAAATGAGAGATTACAGCAACACTTCAATCGTCATTTATTCAAGTTACAACAAGAGGTAACTAATTTAATATCAATCTATTTGCATGCTCTCACAATCTACATATCTAATTATTCTATCTATCTGGTGTCTGTTTATTAGGAATACATCCAAGATGGAATCAACTGGGCAAAGGTGGATTTTGAGGACAACCAAGCTTGTCTGAATCTTTTTGAACAGGTATCCAATCCAGACTTCTTGTTTTCTATCTTAGGGGATGTTTTTGCTTTTTGACTTAATGGGCTTAATGGGTTATTGTACTTAATCTAGACAGCTATACATGGTTGTTTCTTTTTCACTTGATTGAAATTTTCTTTTTGTGTATTTATAGAAACCATTGGGATTGCTAAGTCTGTTAGATGAAGAAACCACATTCCCAAAAGCAACAGACTTGTCACTTGCCAACAAATTAAAGCAGCACTTGAGTTCTAATCCATGTTTTAGAGGAGAACAAGGCAAAGCTTTCACAGTTCATCATTATGCTGGAGAAGTATGTTATGACTTATGAATATAATACTTAGTATTGTTTTGCTATCTAATATCTCTAATACTTCATGTTGTTTAAAAATTGGTTATTTCACAGGTTAAATATGACACAACCGGGTTTCTGGAAAAAAACCGTGATTTATTGCGAATTGATTCCATTCAACTTCTATCTTCTTGCACATGTGAACTTCCTCAGATATTTGCCTCGAATATGCTTTCTCTTCAATCTGAAAGTCCTTCGATTGGTTCAGTAAAGAAAGCAGGTGGAGTTGATTCCCAGAAGCTTAGTGTCATGTCAAAGTTTAAAGGCCAATTGTTCCAGTTAATACAATGTTTAGGGAACACAAGATCTCATTTCATACGTTGCATTAAGCCTAACAACTTACATTCTCCTGGAATCTATGATCAGCAACTTGTTCTCCAACAGCTAAAATGCTGTGGTGTTCTAGAAGTTGTTAGAATATCAAGATCTGGATTCCCAACAAGAATGACGCATCAAAAATTCGCAAGAAGGTATACTTCTAATCACATTCAATTCTTCCATTTTTTTATTATTCAAGTATAACCTTTTCCTTTTGTTTTACCTTTAATAGGTATGGTTTTCTTCTACTCGATAATGTTGCATCACAAGATCCACTAAGTGTATCAGTTGCCATTTTAAATCAATTCGGCATTCTTCCTGAAATGTTTCAAGTTGGCTACACAAAACTCTTCTTTCGAACTGGACAGGTAACAGGTTTCACTTCTTCCTTCTTTCAATTATCTATTACTTGAACTGTATCCCTATTTTTTCTTGCCAGATTGGAAAGCTTGAGGATACAAGAAATCGTACTTTGAATGGCATATTACGAGTTCAAAGCTGTTTCAGAGGTCACAAAGCTCGTCATTTGCTCAGGGAGATGAAACGAGGAATTCACACTCTTCAGTCATGTATGTATACCTTTGACTCTCATTCCGAAAACAAATTATTGAATTCAATGCACAAATTGCAATCAGGTGATTACATTTTTGTTGATGCATCGTTCTTCTACAGTTATTCGTGGTAGAGAAGATAGAAAAAGGTACGCTATCTTACTACACAGACAACGAGCAGCTGTGACTATACAAAAATGGATCAAAGGAGGAATAGTCAGAAAAGAATTCAAAGAATTTAGTGATGCAGCAGCTGTGGTACAAGGAGGTAATATAATTGTACCAATTCGTTTTAACTTTTATAAATTGACGCATGAAGAATTTAAAGAACATCAAACCTGTACTTTTCAGTGATCCGCGGATGGCTAGTTCGGAGATGCACAGCAGACATTTCGCTGGTTCAGTTTGGATCTGGAAACGACGACGATGTGGTGGTGAGCAGAATGTATCTTGCAGAGCTACAACGACGAGTTCTTAAAGCGGAGGTCGGTGTACGAGAGAAAGACGAAGAACGGGAAATCCTATTGCAACGGATCCAACAATACGAGAACCGTTGGTCGGATTACGAGCAAAAAATGACATCCATGGAGGAATTATGGCAGAAACAAATGAACTCATTACAATCAAGCCTCTCCCTCGCAAAGCAGAGCCTCAACAACGACGACGACACCGCTCCGCCACCCGTGAGAAACAACGAGATCCAAAATGGCGGCGGAGCGAGCGAGATGACGGCGGGGCTGAGTTTGATAAGTCGGTTAGCGGAAGAGTTTGAGCAGAGAAGCCAAGTGTTTGGGGACGATGCGAGGTTTTTGGTGGAGGTGAAGTCGGGTCAAGCTGAGGCCGATTTGGACCCGGAACAAGAACTGAGAAGATTGAAACAGGTGTTTGAAGGGTGGAAGAAGGATTATGCGGCGAGGTTGAGGGAGACGAAAGTGATTTTGAACAGGTTGAGCAGTGAAGAAGCTAGTGGTGGTGATAAGGTTAAAAAGAATTGGTGGGGAAGACTCAACAGCTCACGGGTTAATTAACTTTTCTCTTTATATTTTGGTTTTGATTGAATTTTGCTTGCAATGGGTTTTATGGTGTTATGTTTTGCATGGAAATTAGCAGTTTTTTTTTTTTTGAAGCCAAAAGAAGTAAAAGTCTAAAATTAAATAAAAATCTTTTCAAAATTTTGAATTCTTTAGAATATCTGTGTATATGCCTGTGACATGTCAATATGTCATTATTTATAAATTATACTCCATGTTAAAGAGAATTTGTACGTGTTTTTTTAGTCTTTATTTGATGTTTCTTTCATTTTTTGTAATGAATTTATAATCTTTTGTCTTGTCCTGAAACATTTTTTATTTTATTTTGCAGGG
Organism: Lactuca saligna; assembly: GCF_052625555.1. NCBI lineage: Eukaryota > Viridiplantae > Streptophyta > Magnoliopsida > Asterales > Asteraceae > Lactuca > Lactuca saligna. The sequence goes on from NC_136424.1 coordinate 35,418,203, forward strand.
TAGTTTTAGTCTCTATGATTGAGGAATATGATAAGCAAGTTGGTGACCGAATCTTCTTCTACTTGTAAATTTTCTTGTTTCTTTGATTACTAGCCGACTCAAATCATTGTAAAAGGTTAAACATTTGATAGTAGTGTACCCTGGGCCTGGGCCTTTGTTTATCTAACAAATCATTCTCCCTCCCTCCCTCCCGGTAGTAGAGGCAATCATTCTCAAACTTGAGATGCTTTCCCTCTCTAGCCTCATCATGTCTACACTTACCATTATTAGGGTTAGCTTCAGTGTCATGGGTAGGAATGTAGGATTGATGTTGCTCATGAGGTCCGAGTTGTATACAAGACAAATATTGTTTCTAGGTCGTAAACATGACTAGTGTTGTAGACGAGATCAACATATGAATAGACTAAATATCTTCTTCTTCAAGGTTCTTACATGTTTGTTGCTTGTACAGTTGGCAATCCGAACATGTTAACACAATCTGAACCCAACCCAGTATTTAACATGTTGGGTTGAGATTTTTCACCTATTTAATTAAACGAGTCAGTTTGTCTAACCCGTTTAATTAAATGTGTTGAGTTAGGTTTGAAATTCTCAGTTTGTTTACAACGTGTCAACTTTGCTTAAAATTTTAAGTGTTTTTTTTTTTAATTTATATTTATTTAGTATTACACGAATAGTCCCTATGGTTTAGGGTAATTTATACGTGTTTATGATGTTTTTATTTGTTTCTATTTTTCGTTAGAGTAAATTACACGAATAGTCCCTATGGTTTAGGGTAATTTATACGTTTGATCCCTAACTTATTTTTTTAACTTGGAAGGTCCATATTGTTTCTTTTTGTTATGCGTTTGGTCCATGTCTTGCCTAAAAAGATTATTTTATCCTTGATTTTTTAATTTATTTAAATAAACACACAATCTTACCCCTTCACATTACTTTACCTACCCCACCATTTTTTCCTATTTAAATAATATTTTTTTTAGATAAGACATAGACCAAACGCATAACAAAAACAAACAGTAAGGACCAATCGTATAGCAAAAACAAACAGTAGGGGCTTCCGAATTCAAAAAAAATAAGTTAGGGACCAAACGTGCAAATTACCCCAAACCATAGAGACCATTCGTGATTTACCCTTTTTTGTTATCTTTTACAATATGTCAAAACTCAACGTGAATGAAAGGCTTTTTGTTTTCTTTTTCGAACACTTTTAGCGCTTTCTTGGAAATTGTCGCATCGTTTTCTTCATTTTTCTATTGGCGTTTCATGTTGTTAAATAAATGGAAATCTTCAATAAAATCTTAATATTTTGGGTCAATTTACGGTTTAATCTTAACAATTATTTTTTAAACAGAAAAGTCATGATTATTTAATTTTATATGATAATCTGTTATTTTCTGTTGAAAAACAAATAATGAGTATTTCGATAATTTAGGCAAAATATAGATAATCAAGATTTTTTTGTTCAAAAAATAAAAGTTAAGACTGAACCGTAAACTGACCCAAAATATTGGGACTTGAACGAAGATTTCTCTTAAACAAATCATTAAACAACATCTCTTTTTTGTTTGTTTTCCCACATTCCGAGTATATTTGATTTTTCTTTCAATATTCTCCTTAATTCATTTGTTTGTGGAAATGTTTAAGAACTCGTCTCTAAAAAATTGGACTTTTTGGTCGTTTTCCACTTTCAGATCCTCGGATATATCGACCCTTGCACATGCCAATACTTTCACTTCTTTCGGAAAAATTGGATGATGAAGGGTATTATTTATAATAGGAAAACATTTTTTAATTTAGAAAAAAACCCAGGAGAGAGAGAGAGAGAGAGAGAGAGAGAGAGAGAGAGAGAGAGAGAGAGAGAGAGAGAGAGAGCCATGTCATCTAATTGTCACGCTCGAATGAAGCCACATACCCGAGCGGGTGTACGCCATGGCTACCATGGCATATTGTGGTTTATGTCAGGACCACTCTGCTAGCTTTAACTTATTGTAAGAGAAGCAGGAAGTATTGGGTAAATGTAAACTTTACCATCACGACCCTACACCAACACAAAGGTTGGGTTTAACGATAATCAAATGTTAATCCAAATGCAAAAAAAATTGTATCAGAAAAATTAAATTAAATTCAACCAAGTTGTAGAGAGCAATGTTTTATCACTTATTGTAAGTTTTGTAAAGAACAAGCTTCGGTCCACCTTGTTGGATCGAGATCTTCAAGCCTAACTATGGTTCCATTAGAACTACAAGATTAAACTAACTGTCATTAAAAAGAACAAAAATGAGAAAAACATTGTTCCTTGTACCTTTGCGCTGAGGTTTCTTCACCTTCAAAATAAGAGTGAATGATGGTGAATTGAAATTCTCCTTATGAGCTATATGGTAATGGTGTGTTGCTTAATTTGTCAATTATTATATAATAGGTTTGTGCTTGGTCTTTTAAGAGTTTTGCACATCTTAAATTTCAGATCTTTTGCATTAAAATTTTGAATATTTAAGTTGAATACTTAAACGGTAAAATAGATTCAATAATAAATTGGGGTTTTAGACTCAAGTTCTCGAATAAGATTACTAAGTCTTAGCATTGCTAGGTTGTACCTAAAGTTCAACATATTGTAGTTCTTATAAATTCAAGATTTTTTTTTTCTAACACTTTAAATGAGTTATTATATAGTAAAGATTATATATAAGGGTACGTTTGCTAAAAAAAAGAGAATTACACTATTTGATACAATAGATAATTTACCAGAGAAATGTTCACGAGAATCATTTCTCTTTTTTGGTTGTATTAAATAAAAAAACGGAAATGACTTTTTTACTTATATTTATTTGTTTTCAAACAATATTTTTTTTATATAATAATGTGATTTTCTGTACATCTTAGTTTGTCAAATTATGTAGTTTTTATGTTTATAATTTTTAATTTAATAATTAGATTTATATTTTTATAAATGTCAAACACATCTTATCTGTTGTATTTAAAAACATAATTTTAATATATCAATTGTTGAAACAATTTAACAGAACTAATTTTGAATCACTGCTCAACACCATCACCTCATTCACACTTTAAATTATTCAATTTGACTTTGTATACTCAATTTTCACTTTTTGCTTCAATTCATAACGAACCACAACAATTTTGATTTCAAGAATCACCTAACTCATTTACAATATAAATTCCAACCACTTTGAATCAATTCATTCACCACTTGGATTTAACATCACCGACTTATCTTCCTTTTTAACAAAAGTGAAATCATATTGACAATATCAACTATATTATCGAGTTTGACTACGGCTTCACAAATTCCAAATCAATGATCTCTTTTAATTTTGGATCACAAGAACCACTTCGTTAAGCATCACTCTTCATCAAAACATCAGGCCCTGAATCCAAGCATATGAAATCATAATTTTGGCTTTTTTGCTTTGAACGAGTAATCTTGACATTGCTTCGATAACCTTTGGAATACCAATTTTAACTTTCAAATTCATTCCAATATAAATACAAAGGCTTCCAAAAATTCAATTAATCGTTTCAACAAGCACCAAACATCCATTAATTTAACAAACCAAACATAAATCAACAAAGAATCAGAAATCAGCCCTAAATATAATCGGTAATCAAAAATCAATATACATAAATAAACCAAGAATCAGAAATCGATCGACAAATAGAAATCAAGTAATACCTTAACAAATAGAAAAGATGTTTTGAAATCACAGAAGCTGTATATGAAATCCATGTGAACTTGTGAAATCGAAACTAAAGTAGTCGATATCTGTTAAAGCTGTGAAATTCAGAAGCAGGTGTGAAGATATTGATTGACTAAGAAAATCATACACAAAAAATCGGGAGCACACCCAATTTCGAACTAGTGACGTGAAAATGTAAATCCAATTCTCCGCTTTTTTTTTTTTTTTTTTTTTTTTTTTTTTTTTTTTTTTTTTTTTTTGTTTTCTCGATGGGCTCAATTTTTTTTTTCTCCCCATTTCTTCATAAAAAAAAGAGAAACGTAATGGTGGAAATGGAATTCGATTATTTCTCTTTCGCTCCTTTTTTACCACTTACCAAACATGAGAATTGGAAAGTATTCCATTTCTCTATCCTTAATTCTCTATACCAAACATGGCCTAATATTAGACTGTTGCCCTTTAATGATTTTAACCCTTATGAGACTATGATTGTATCCGACTAATTAATAATAATAAACAATTGATTTAGAGACAATAGCTTCCTATGTTTGCATGAAACATGCCAATATATATATACATTAAAATATTTATTTGATTACCAAAAGCCATGTAACATGACATAAGTTGTAAGTTGTACCCATAATACTAAATGATTGCATAAATAGAAAACATAATTTAATTTTAAAAAAGAAAAACCTTCTAAATTCTAATAAGTAGTTGGGTATAAAAGCTCAGAGTGCGTACCATTTCCATAGTCCATTGTGAAAGGAAATCCTTGGTAAGACAAAATCTCGACTTATTAAACTCCAATGGCATCCTCTGCTACAACCTGTTCATCTGTTCTTCATCTTCTTCACAATGATACCTCAACCTCATCGTTATTATCTTCAAAGGGAATGCATCTTCGTTCCTCATCACTTTCCCTTCTATCTCCACGTAGAACTTCATCTCCATCTCCCATGATCCAGTTTTCCCCAAAAGGTTTTGGTAAGATTTATAGCTCTTTCAACAACAACTTTCCACATTCAATTTCTTCATCTTTTTTATTCATTCCTACATACATAAGCATTAAACAAGCGTCTGTCATGTCATGTCATCCTTATGTAAGGTTCAGGTTCAACAAATCCACTGTTTGTTGCGACAACAGAGAAGAAGAAATCGCCATTTCAAACAGAAGCTGTTCGTCAATTAACCGGTTCTGTGACAAAAACCGAGGGTTTCCGTTTTGCTATTGTTAGTCTCTGTTTTGCTTTCTTTCTCCATTTTCCCTCTCATCTTTGTGAAATTTGTGACTTTTTCATGACATGACATAGGTCATAGCAAAGTTTAATGAAATCGTTACAAGGCCTTTGATGGAGGGTGCTTTGGACACTTTCCAGAAATATTCAGTCAGGGAAGAAGATGTTGATGTATGTATCTATATTTCTTTTCTTTTCTTACTAAATCACATTACGTTAAACATCTTTTTAATGTCATTTGATTACCCTTTTTCATGCTACTAACGTTGTTGTGTTCATATTTTTTATTAGGTGGTGTGGGTTCCTGGTTGTTTTGAGATTGGTTTAGTTGCTGAAAAGCTTGGAAAGTCAGGGAAATACAATGGAATCGTGTGTATAGGAGCTGTGGTATGCAATAATATCTTAATTCTCACATGAAATTAAAAAATAATCACATTGATATATGTAAATTACATATTTATGTGATTTCATAGGTAAGAGGTGATACCACCCACTATGAGGAAGTTGCTAATTCAACTGCATCTGGAGTCCTTTCTGCTGGATTTAATTCAGGTTGGTTTTAAGTGAATATTTAAATCCAAATACCAAAAATCAAGGGAGGTTGATATGTGAATATGTAATGACTAATGAATTATGATACTTACGTATTGTTTATTACAGGTGTTCCCTGTATATTTGGAGTCTTGACATGTGAAAACATGGATCAGGTATATTTATAATTTTGGTAACTACCATGTTTAATTTATTTTTATAGTATTAATTTAAGATTTTGAGATATTATAATATTAGCTTAACAAATGATCAGTTTCTAAAATTGTATAAACATTGTATTGTACAGGCCTTGAATCGTGCTGGTGGTAAAGTAGGGAATAAGGGTTCTGAGGCAGCTTTGACTGCTGTAAGTTTCTTTGACTGATGATTTTTTGTCAAGTAAAAAAAATGAATTTTGTTAACTTGAATTATATAAATGTATTGCAGATTGAGATGGCATCTTTGTTTGGGTATCATTTGAAGGAGTAATAGTTTAATGTAATGCAATACTATTTCATCTTGTGAGGATCACGAGAATGCAAAGACAATTATTTCACAAAAAAAAACATTGTATTGAAGCAAATCAAGTTGTTTGAATAACTGGAAGAGTTGATTTTTTTTTTTTTTTTTTTTGGTTTTCTTTTTGTGTAATTTGCTGGAAAGTTTTGTGTTAAGGTATATGACGTACAGCATGATAATGGAGATTGTGTCAAGTGGAAAAATAAGAGCTGAGAATGGACTTGATTTAATGATTTTCTAGATTTTTATGCCATTCGGTTACATTAAAAAACTTTGGTAATTAAATGACAATCATCAATGAATTACTGATAACTACAATCATAAAAATAACACAAAGACATCCGTATGTATCAACCATGGATTTAACTTGAAATAACATTCATTATATATCCATGATGTATAGTTATATACACCCTAAAATGAGGTTTACGAGAGTCCCAAATGCCAAAATGTCTACTTTCGGTTAAAATCGCATTTGAAATCGAAGTTGTCACCTGTCAGCGATCTGAAACTTTGGATATATGCAGTTGATTGGTAGATTTCGTCCTCTAAACCAGCCATGACTCTCGCCCATGTGGTTTTCAAGCCCCAAAACCCCTTCTTGATTCATCTCATTCAAATCTTTCCTCTTTCTCACACACTCCCTCATTTTCTACTTCCTCTCTACTCCATAACCCGCCAAACGAATCGTTCTCACTACTCCTCTCTTCCTTCAGATAATCTTGAAACAGTAAACAAATTGATATCCATCTTCACGCAGAAACAACCCTTATCTTTAGTATCCACAACAGAGCTAACCACCTTTGGATCGAAGCTGACGACTGATGTTGTTGAAACTACACTAAAAAGCTTCAAGAACTGGAAAACGGCGCTTAGATTCTTCAACTGGGCATCAACTCAAAATGGGTATCACCACAGCTGTTATACTTATAATGCCATGGCTTCTATCCTATCAGGTGCTCGACAAAATGCCGCAATGAAGGAACTGTCTATCAACTTGATAAAATCAAAGTGCTACATGAGCGCAGGTGCGCTAGGGTTTTTTGTTAGGTGTTTAGGAGGCCTAGGGATGGTTAACGAGGCTAATGAGCTGTTCGATCAAGTTAAGGAATTGGGTTGTGTTCCAAATAATTATAGCTATAATTCACTATTGGAAGCTATTTCCAAGTCAGGGTCTGTAGATTTAATGGCTATGAGAATGAATGAGATGAAGGATAATGGATGGAAGCCTGATAAGTATACCTTGACAACTGTGGTTCAGTGTTATTGTAAAGCAGGCAAGTTTGAACAAGCTTTTGAAGTGTTTCAGCAAATTGATGAACTTAATTGGGTAGATTCTTACATTTTCACAATCTTGATAATCTCATTGAGCAAAGGGGGTGAGGTGGATAAAGCAATCTACTTGATTAACAAGATGGATGATTTCAAGATAATCTTGAATGAGAAAACCTTTTATGTTTTGATTCATGGGTTTGTAAAAGAAGGCAAAGTAGATTATGCTCTAACCCTGTTCAAAAAGATGCAAACTTTAGGTTTTGTCCCTGAAATTTCACTCTATGCTGTACTCATTGAAGGACTTTGCAAAAGGAAAGAGCTTACAAAAGCTTTACAATTGTATTCTCAATTGAGTAAAATGGGTATTCATCCTGATGTTAATCTACTCAAAGCTTTAATATCTTCTTTATCTGATGAGAAAGAAATGATGTCCTTACTCAAAGAGGCAAAAGACTATCTCAACAAGACATCCATGACTACATTATGTAATGCTGCCCTTATTACTCTGGTTAAAAGTGGCTCAATTGATAAAGCATATGATCTCATTCGATCAATAATGAAGGATTATGATCATGTTCCCTTAGATGCCTCTTCTTTTGAAATTGTTATTGATGGTTTGATCCATAAAGGTAACTTGGATGTTGCCCTAGATCTCTTCAATGAAATGGATTGTAAACGAAGTTTGCTACTTTACAATAACATGATTGATGCTTTAAGCAATGAAAAGAAAGTGGAAAAATGTCATGAGCTTCTGAAAGAGATGAAGGATTCTGGATTCCCACCATCACAATTCACACACAACTCCATATTTGGATACTACTGTAAAGTTGCTGATGTGGCAGGTGCCATAGACATGTTACATGAGATGCATACTCATGGGCATCAACCATGGATTAAACATTACACCTTGCTTGTGAAACAACTCTCAAGAATTTCCAAAGTGGCTGAAGCATCTAACTTTTTAACAATCATGGTGGATAAAGGTTTTTTACCTGACATGATTGTGTATTCTGCTGTGATTGATGGTTGGTTAAAGATTGGAGAAGTGGATTATGCTTTGAAGATGTTCAAGGGTATTTCGGGTAATAAACATTGTCCTGATGTAGTTACGTATAACACCATCATAAACGGTCTTTGCAAGGCCAAAAAGGTATCAGAAGCTAATGATATATATCAAGAAATGATACAAAAGTGTCTTATTCCATCTGTTGTGACATACAATCTACTGATAGATGCTTACTTTAAAAATGGTGACATTGATCAGGCGATTGGGTTCTTTAAAATGATGAGTCAAAAAGGAAGGAACCCTAATGTTGTTACTTACACTTGTTTAATTGATGGATTTTGTAATGTTGGAAGATCTGATGAAGCTTTGGTGATTTGGAATGAAATGTGTAGTTGTACTTCACCAAACAAGATTGCTTATATGGCTCTTGTTAATGGACTGTGTAAATGCAGGAAGCCAGATGAAGGTTTGATTTATTTTGAGGAGATGAAGGAGAAGGATATGAATGTGGATAGTTATGTGTATGTTGCATTGATTGAAGCTTTTGTTTCTGTATCAAATGCAGCCATGGGTGTTTGTGTTTTGAAAAAGATGATTCAGGATGAAAGGGTTCCTGATTTGGTTGATAAAAACTGTGGAATTTTGAGGGAGGTTGTTGTGAAATTGTTGGATGATGAATTGGTTTGTGAAGAAATTAGAAGATTAATTGAAGATGGTATTGTTCCAATTCATTTGGTGCAAACATGAGAGGTGTAGTTTTAGGGTACTATAGCATATGCATATATACACTGGTTGGTTGTAACATTCCAATTTTAAAGATTTTTGTAAAAGGGGAATTATCAAGTGGAATCATATATCTTTATGTGAAATATAATTTGGGAGTTTAACATTATATGAAAATTATGTGTTTAGATGAAAATAGAGATTCATAGTTGAAATTTGCTGTCAAGAAGCAAAGTTTTGGAGCTCGCTAAATACGCCAACTTTTGTGATGAAGCACATCGTTTAAACATAAAATCGATTAGGATCAAGTAATATGAAGTTTTTAGATTATTGTATTTCTATTAATTTGTTTTATAATATAAAAAATAGTTAATTTTTTCATAAAACTCAAACGATTTTTAATATATAAATATATACCTATAATAATAAATTAATAAACTAAGTTATATATATATATATATATATATATATATATATATATATATATATATATATAAGTTCAAATGTTTCTCACATTTATTGTATGCTAGAATGCACTAATAGGAATTTAGTATTAATTATATGTATATTAAATGTTCTTCATACTTATAACTTATTTTTATGAAAACTAATTAAATTCGTCATTAATGTCAATAATGATATTCTTTCAGAATATATCATATCTAGAAGAATGAGAGTATATTCCAACAAAACGAAAGTGTATTCTAGTAGAATACACACTCGTTCTTCATATTTCATGCAACTCCATCACTACCATCACCTCTGATACTAGCCAACTCCATCACTGTCATCTACGTCATTTATATCACCATCACATTTGTCACACCACCTCTTTTGCCACTAGACACCAACTGTCATAATGATATATAATTACTCAATCTGTAAACAGACATATATGTATAATCATTTATGATCAGACATATACATATAAACATATATGATATATATATATATATATATATATATATATATATATATATATATATATATACACACATGCGCACACACACACATACACTAGATGTGTGTCTGCGCAAAACGGCGACGATAAATAGCTCTTTTGACGAATACGTTTTTACGGTGAAATAATTATTAGATTTTATTATTATTTGTAACTCTAATAAAAAATGACCACTTTTATATAAAATATTTATATTTATACCTTATATTTATATTGACTATTTATACCTTATATTGGTGTCTAATTTAAAAAATGTAAATTAATTTATATATATGAATTTAATATTTTAAAATTTTCATTTGGTTCTAAATTGAAATTTTTAATTACTTTCCTTAATTCAAATCTTCAAACTTTTGGCAAATATTAATGAATTATTTATGCATAATTCATTTGTACAAAAAAGTTTTATAACTTATACCTCTTAAAATTCAAGATGTAATTAATACATTTTATAATATAGTATAAAATTTAAGATATGACTAATACGCTTTATTTACATTATATCTTAATGAGTATGAATGTTTATGGTGGTGGTTATGAGAAAATGATTGATGCATGGAGCTTAGAGACGTGGCTTTAGAAAAGGCGTAATAAGAAAGAAGTAAGAACAAAAATAAATAATACAAGTACTATCCATGTTTGCTAAAATGTTATAGATATATTATAATAACTAGGCGAATACCTACGCGTTGCGCAGAATACAATAATATATTTGAAATCTTTATAGATATATGTGTTTTAAATATATCAATAACATTGTTTTTAGCTCTTATATAATAAAAAATTATAATAAGTTAGTATAAATATTGTTTGTTTTAAATTTTATAATAATGCAGACATCTTTTTAAAATTCTATAATCTCAATTGTCTCCATGACATCTACATGCGGATTACTCATGAATAAAATTAAATATAATATATGGTTTAATGATATTTATAGTTTTTGTTTTGATCAATAATTTTAAAAAATTTATTTGCTTAAGATTTTAATTATTATCATTGTAATTATTTAAAACATCAAACATTGTTTTTGTTTTTAAAGGTAACAATATACATTTTGTGTATAATATTACTTTTAACTATTGTTGTTGGAAGTTATTTAAAATAACTTATTTGGAAACTCTTAACTATTTTAATTCAGTTTCAGAAATTTATTTTTTCTAAAATTAATTTGATTAATATTGTTAGTTTCTTTGATTGTAATTATTTATAACAACAAACACTGTTTTATTTTTAAAGATAACATTATAATTTTTTATATAATATTACTTTTAACTATTCTTATTATAAGTTATTTTTAAGCTATTTATCTAAAAATTCTTAATGATTATAAAAAATAGTTTCACGGTTTTTTTTATTTTATTTTATTTAGGATTATAGTTTAGGTTAAATACTATAGTTTATAACTTTTAACTATTTATAATATATGCTCTCAATTTTATTTCAAGTTTAACTAAAATTTTGATTTAAGTTAACATTACATTATATTGAAATTAATAATTTAATATTCTGCATAAAATCATAAATTATACAAAATTTGTAACATTAAAATGAGAATCGCTCACATACGACAACATATCTAAACTAATAAGTTAACTATAATATGTTAAAACATTAAAATCATAATTTTATAAACAGAAGTAAATTATGATATTTTAATATTTTAGTTTAGTTAATTTATTATTAAAATTTAGTTTTTGCATTAATTTAACATTATTAACCAATTTATAATAATTATGAGAAAGAAATTAAAAAGTCATGGGAGTTTCAAATGAATGTGGTGAAAAGAAAAATACTTCTTTTATAAGTATACTAGGCGAATGTCAGCGCGTTGTGCATAAACACATATATAGTTGAAGTCGTTACAAATATATGTTTTTTTAATATATCAATAACATTGTCATTAAATTTTATATAATAATTCGTATACTAAATTAATATAATTTATTGTTTATTTTGAATTATATGGTAATATATACATCTATTATAACTACATAATCTCAATCGTTTGAATGACTTCTACCCGTGAGTTATACATAAATAAAATTAAATATAATATATGGTTTAATGTTATTTAGAGTTGTTATTGTTAATTAACTTTTTTTAAGTTATTTGACTAATGTTTTAATTTTTATCATCATAATTATTTAAAACATCAAACATTGTTTTTTGATTTTAAAGGTAACAATATAATCATTTATATAGAGTTAAATCGAGATGACAATTTAGTTTTTGCATTTATCACTAAAACTTATCACTTTTAACTATTTACAAAATATTCTTTGGTTTTTTAAGTGTAACTGCAATTTATATTTAAGTTGACACTGTAATGTTATATTTAAAATAACAATTTAAGTATTTTGTACAAATTGTGCAAAAGTTTTAACTTTAAACCGATAATGGTATATATACAACAACATATTAAATCTAATAAATTAAGTATAATATGTTAAAAGTTAAAGACATAACTTGATAAGTAGAAGTAAATATATTATTTTAAAATTAAAATTTAGTATATTTATGATTACACTTTAGGTTTGATATTTATTTAACCTTATTAACCAACTTATAATCATTATTAGAAAAACACTATAATTAATCACTTTTAAGTATTTATAAAATATTTGTTGGGTTGTTTAAGTTAAAGTAAAATTTATATTTAAGTTGACTATGTAATGTTATATTCAAATTAATAATTTAAGTATTTTATACAACTTGTTCAAAAATTGTATCTTTAAAATGATAATGGTTTACATCCAACAATATATTAAAACTAATAAATTAAGTATAATATGTTAAAATTAAAAAAAAAAAAAACTTAATAAGTAGAAGTAAATATATATTATTTTAATATTGGAATTTAGTTTATATGTGAGTACATTTTAAGTTTGATATTTATTTAACCTTATTAACCAATTAATAATTATTATTAGAAAGAAATTGAAAATACATGAAAGTTTCAAATGAATATGATGAAAGAAAAAATGATTCATTTATAATATAGTATGATATAGATAATAACAACAATAATGATAACGCTATGTCAAAAAAAAAATGTTTTAGGGTTTCTTCTTATTACTCTAGTATTGTAGCCTGTCTTACCACTCATGACCAGCTAGAGATCCATTCTGACGTATGCACTCCACGCGACCACGAGACTCCGTTGCATTCAAGGTTTGTAATTGTAACTCAATAAACTCGATATGAGATTTTCTTTTGCAACTCAATTGATAACATTTGTGATTCTGAATTTCTGATATTTGAATTAATCTGTATTCTGGATATTAAATATATATATATATATATATATATATATATATATATATATATATATATATATATTTTGTTATGAAGACATTTTACTTTAAAATATATATGCAATTATAAAAATAAATAAATAGTTATCTTATTTTTAAATAATGAATATGTGAGTTATTTTTATTATTTCATTTTCTGAATTATTAATCTAACTCCTTTTACGGGAAAATATTTGGGTGAAAAAAAATTAAGACGGCGAACCATAGAGAGAAAGTGTGAAATCCTTGGCAAGTCAAAATCTCGACCCAAATTCCAGGTAGCAGACGAAAATGGCGGCCACTGCCACAGCTTCTTCAACATTTCTCCATCTTCTTCACGATGATACCTCATCGTTATTATCTTCAAGGGGAACACGTCTTCGCTCTTCATCGCTTGCCCTTCTCCCCACACGTAGAACTTCCCCTACATCTCACCTGATCCAGTTTTCCCCAAAATGTAAGATTTATACTTGTTCAACATTCCACGCTCAATTTGTTCATTTGGCATTCATACATATACGTCTGTGATACTGTAAGGTTTGGCAAACCCGCTATTTGTAACGGCAACCGCGGCAGAGAAGAAGAAATCACCCTTTCAAACAGAAGCTGTTCGTCAAGTGACCGGTTTTCTGACCAAGGCTGAGGGTTTTCGCTTTGCTATCGTTAGTACACTCACTATCTTTTCTCTGTTTTTCTTTGTTTCTCCAATTTCTTCCCTCCGATTATTAGTATGGGAATTTTCAGAGTCCTGGATTCATGATGTCGATTGTCTAGTTAACGCAAACCATATTAACCGACACTTTCAAGTTTAATATCATAGAATTCAATCTTTTTAAATTAACTCATTCAACTTTCTTGAAATTTTATCAATTCTGAAATCAAATTTGAACAGTTGAACATATTTATATACACATTGCCAAGTGTCTTTTCTTTGGTAATCAACATTCATGATTCAAATGTATCATGTATAACAGAGAGGGCTTGATCTGTTTTACATTTTCAGTATGCCAACTCTTAGGTAATAGTAATTTTGGGATTCTGTAGACTATTCACCATTTACTACATGTTAAATACACAAAAATTCCTTTATAATTCAGATATTGTTCAACCTTTTGCTATATGTCTACTGCTTTTCATGACATAGGTAGTTGCAAGGTTTAATGAAATTGTCACAAGGCCTTTAATGGATGGTGCTTTGGACACATTCAAGAAGTATTCAGTGAGGGAAGAAGATATTGATGTATGTAATTAACTAATGATGTATTATCTCCATTTCTTTATTGGGCCATTTATGCTAATGTGACTAACATTATTGTGTTCATATTATTAGGTCATTTGGGTTCCTGGTAGTTTTGAGATTGGTTTGGTTGCTGAAAAGCTTGGAAAATCAGGAAAATATCATGCAATCTTGTGTATAGGAGCTGTGGTGATATATATTTATTCCCAACTTTTTATATCATGTTCAATAACTCTAGCAAACAATATATAATATCTTACATGAAAAAGGTGATTTGTGATTTTGTAGGTTAGAGGTGATACTACCCACTATGATGCTGTTGCTAATTCAGCTGCATCTGGAGTCCTTTCTGCTGGACTTAATTCAGGTTGTTTTTAACTTTATATAATAAAGCCATGATATGAATTATTATACTTACATATTGTTTGTTACAGGTGTTCCTTGCATATTTGGAGTCTTGACATGTGAAGACATGGATCAGGTATATTTTAATAATTAATAGTATAAGATTTTGAGAATTGAGATATTGTGATATTTTACCTTTATATCAAATGATCATTATTTTTGTATTGTTACAGGCCTTGAATCGTGCAGGTGGTAAAGCAGGGAATAAGGGATCTGAGGCAGCTTTGACTGCTGTAAGTTGCTTTGACTGATGACTAAAATTGCAAAATTTTGTTGACTGAAATCTTAAAAATGTATTGCAGATTGAGATGGCATCTCTTTTTGAGCATCATCTCAAGGATTAATGGTGTTTCTTCTGTTGAGGTTACATTGCTAGGAGCATATCATGAGAATGCAAAGGCTATAATATAGGCAATCATTGAAGCCAAAATATTGTCTTAAGGAGATCATGTTGTTTGAATAACTAGAAGAGTCTGAATCTTTTTTTTTTTTTTTTGGTTTTCTTTTTGTGTAATTTGCAGGAAAGATTGGTGTTTTTTTTTGAGCACATGATAATGGTGAGCGTACCAAGTTGAAAAAATAAGCTAAAATTGGAACTTGATTTAGGTTGTGTTGACACGCAAGCTATATTATTTTTTGAGTTAATTACTATGTAATATTTGGTGATACCACTAAAGTAATTAAAAAGCCAGCTATATTAGCAAATGTAATAGATCGTAAAAGCTTTCAAAAGCTCGTTGAAAATGCACCCTAATGTAATACAAAGGGATTCAATACTTATACAGAGATGTAAATGATAATATTCCAAAACAATATTTTAAAATTAAAAAAGATCAATGCTATAATCTAAAATGAGTATTTGACATATACAAAAACAACTTTTTAAAACTTATTTTACCACTAATAAGTTGTTTTTAGAAGTCATTTCAACCCGACTTCTTGAGAATTACTTACAGCTTTTTGAGATTAAATCACAATAGCGTTCCTTGTTTTTAACCTGAAAAACAATATCCTTATATATATATATATATATATATATATATATATATATATATATATATATATATATATATATATATATATATATATATATATATATATATATATATATATCGCTTTCTGGTTTCTTCCTTTGTGCTATATTGCTCTCCGTTCAGTATCACCATCGCCTTTGGTTGCCCTTCGTTCGTCACTGCCACTATTTTTTGTCTCTCTCTGTTCAACACCACACCGTGGCTATGGTTTTCTATCAAAAACCATATTCTTAAATTCACCATTATAGTGTTTTCACATCTTTGAAGCATCAATAATACATGATAACCATTCTCTAATCTAATTGTATTAATGTGGTTATTGTTGTTGTGTTGTTTGATCATCTCAATTTTGTGTATGTAACGACCCAATTTTTACGTTCAAAAATTTCATTTTTAAAACATTACTTTAGAAAACGTTAATAATTAAAAACATTGTTTGATCCAAACCACATCACATCGTAAACCATGTCTAAAAGCCAAATCATACAACCAATCAGAATATCAGAGTATAAATCCCAGAGAAATCCAATAGATGCGGAAACCAGCGTGTGTGCATGATGTGCCGCTACCGCGCCAACTCCTTCCCTTTCGAAGAAGAGGTACCTGAAACCAAAACTGTAAACTGTAAGCACAAAGCTTAGTGAGTTCCCCCATTGTACCACATACCATACAATCACATAACATACATAAATTATCAGGCATATCTGGGTGCCCGACCTACCCCTTCGATCCTTTCGACCGGATACTGCCTAGCATATCTGGGTGCTGGCCTCCCCTTCAGTCCTCTCGACCGGATACTGCCTAACAAATCTGGGTGCTGGCCTCCCCTTCGGTCCTCTCGACCGGATATTGGGGACTATTTCACCCCCTACTACTACCACATAACACATATATCACCTAGTCTATCTAGCATGGCTGGGCATGACCGCCCCTTCGGCCCTATCGATCGGTGTTCTGGGGGACTATCTCCCCCTACTGTCACTAACACATAAACATAACACAGGTAGTAGCAACCCTAGATGAATATCACAAAGATAATCATCTAATCACACATCTCCTACCGGTGGGCCGGCATTGTGGCCTTAGACCCACCGCTACTGGAAGGTAACTCACCTCGTAGCTGCTGATATGTGTGGGAATAGTCTGTCTGATGCTGCTGCTCCTGAAATCCTTCGGTTGTAATTCCCACCAAACACTTAGTCAAAAACTGCTAACTGTCCTTTGGGTAAAATGACCATTTTACCCCTGATCACGCCTTAAGTCAAAATCAGAGTCAACTTTCAGTTAACCCGACTCGCCGAGTTGGCTCGCCAACTCGCCGAGTCCCTGTCCAAACGACTGACCTGGATTCTGCTTCTACTCGTCGAGTTGGGCGTTGACTCGACGAGTTCTCCTTCCAAACTGATGTTCAAGTCCTTCATCCTACTCACCGAGTTGTATGAACAACTCACCGAGTTCATCTTTATCCGATGAACAATTTATACTGTGACTCGCCGGGTTGTATGAATAACTCGCCGAGTCTGTTCTTGATCTAAGGAGATTGCCTTGAACTCGCCAAGTTCCATTATGGGTGAGTTTTGGCTTCCAACTCACCGAGTCCACCCTGGACTCACTACACAACTCGACACAGCTAAAAAGGGGACAATCTCGGAGACTCGCGACTAGACTCGCCGAGTCAGATGAGCAACTCGCCGAGTCTTCTTCATGCAAGAGCCATAAACGCAATTTTGCTTGAATCCAGTCCATGTCATTCATATATTTAGGCTCCTAGAGCATGAATAACACGTAAAGTTTCCAACTTTACGTGTAAATATCCATCCATGAGGGTTTTAGGGTTCAAAATGCACCAAAAGAGTAGATCTAAGGTTTTCATGCAACATGGGTCCATAAAGGCAGTAGATTTGAGCTCCTGGAGCTCAACCACGCCTAGATCTAGAGGTTACTCAGCTTATTACGAACCCCTAAACATACACAAGCTTGGAAATGGTTCAAGAAAGACTTTAATGGAGCTATAAGGGACTATAAGCATGAAGACAAGGGGAAAATTGAGTCATACCTTAGGGAACACACTGAGAAAGCTCAAAGATGCTTGATCTCCTCTTCTTCTTCTTGATCTACTCTTTTCCCACTCCAAAACTTCAAGAGAGCACACCAAATGCTTCAAACTCACAAAGAAACAACTCTTGAACAAGGTATAGAGCTCTGAGGGTGAATGGGGCGAGATTGGGGCGGAATGAGAGTTTAAATAGGGTGCAAACCCTTGAAACTTAGGGTTTCATCCAACAGCGGTGACTCGCCGAGTCCAAGATATGGACTTGCCGAGTCGCCAACTTAAAACGTGTCCCGGGTCCCGGCTCTACTCGGCGAGTCGGACCTATGACTCGTCGAGTCCAAGGCTAAAAATAGAAAACACTTAAATAAGATTTACATACCAGGAACCAGGTGCTACAGTGTAACATCCCAACTTACAGACAAATTTTTTCATTTTTAAAACATTATAAACACCCATTTTTAATAAAAATTGCATTCAGATCAAACCATATGTTCATAAACTGTTATTCAAAAATTAGAGTTATAAAGAAGACAATGTTGAATCTTGAATCATAAAATTGTTGATGTGTATGTACAGTCTCGTCTTCGCAATCCGATAAGTACCTGCATAATATTTAATCCACAATTGTAAACACAAAGCTTAATGAGTTCCCTAAAATATCACATACAACACATCATAATAATCAGCTAAGGGTTATCAGCAACTCTAGGACTATCAACAGTCCTGAATATCACATACAACACACACACACACACTATACACAACTATTGGACTATCGTTAACTCTGGGGACTATCAGCGGTCCCAGTAGTCTAACAAATGCCCTGTGGATTAACAACACACCTCACTGGTTATCATCAACCCTACGGACTATCAGCAATCTGGGAGTTCTCAACAACTTAGTTCACATGTAACATCAATCTATAATTAACACCCACCTGGTCAACATATGTATACTACCACACAAACAAGTATATTGAGAAGACTCGCATGAACGAAACAATAGAAGTTCAACTACATTCCAAGCAATATAACAGCTAACCTGAGCTACGCAAATCAAAACCAAGACTATCCGCTTAGCTAAATACTCACTTCTATCCAAGTTTGACCAAAAGTCAAACTGGTCAAAAAGTCAACAGTCAAACTCTACGCTCGACATAGCACATACCTACTCTCAGCGTAGGCCTACTATCACGTACCAAGTTTCTGGAAAATTCCACGATCGTCTAGAGAACTCCGAAACGATCCAGTATACTCGATAAGTCTCCGGAGAGATCAAGAACGCTCTACGGGACCCTGGAAGAAGCTAGAATATTGTAGATATCCATGGAACAAAGAAGAACGATCCGGAATAATCAAGAAAGCACTAGACGAAGCTAGAACGAGCCGAAAGACTTTGGAACGATCTAGAGCATGCATGTAACGCCGTAAAAATTTAAACAATTTTTTTCACATTTTCAAAACACGTTTCCGTTCATAATTATTATAAAAATCTCAATGTATCACATCTCAATTCATAAAACACATCCCAAGATCAAAACATAAAACTCCGCATGTGTGTACGAATCATGTCGGCGCCTTCCCGCGATCGTCACTAGTACCTGAAACACATAACAAATAACACTGTAAGCATGATTGCTTAGTGAGTTCCCCAAAATACCACATATAACACATATTAGCCACTCGAGGCTATAACTCTGTGGGCCCTCTGGCCCTAACTCTGTGGACCCTATGGTCCTAACTCTGTGGACCTTCCGGTCCTAACTCTGGAATACACACAGCATAAATCACATAGAAATAATGCAGTGCAACACATCACATAAATAACATACAAGATACTCTGTCACATAACTTTGTTTACCACTCAAGGTAAAGTATAGTGAGAAGACTCACCTCGGATGTCTCGGTAATCTCTCGCTCGTGTAAACACTGATCTAGCCTCTGCCTAAACACATAAACAATCATCTCAATCAATAACGGATCTCTATGCTAGACTAGATCCTCACATGTCCTCTAAGAAGGATAAAAGAGTCAACAAAAGTCAACGGTCACACCTTGACCAGACTCGTCGAGTGCATAAATGTGAGTCGGCGAGTCCATGCATGTCCTTCACACTCCTGGTCCTCACTTGACTCACTGAGTCAACCCTCCACTCTTCAAATCATCACTGATCGTGAATCGCGGGACAACCCGTCCCAACTCGTCGATTTCAACTCTTGACTCAGCGAGTTCAGTCATGAACTTAATTCCTCTAAATCCCCTCTGACTCACCGAGTCATTTCCCCAACTCAACGAGTCACTAACTGAGTGATTCTCGGGGAACCTAATCCTACTCGTCGAGTTTGTTCTTGGACTCGGCGAATTCATGCCATGCCCAAACTCAAATGACCTCCTGAGGTCAGATCTGTTCCTCTAATCCATAGATCTGAACTTCCCAAGCACGATAATTATGTAAAGTTCAGATCTTGATACTCATGCAAAGGACCAAAGGCTCTATTTGAAGAAATAACCTCAAATGTGACATCCTAAGCTCATGACTCATAATATCAATCATAAAGATCAATGGGTTAAGCTCTTTGGACCTCTTTGGATCCAAATCCAAAGCCTCAATACGAGGAGGGACCAAATGCTCATCCAATCAAGCCTCTAAAGGGTCTAGAAAACCCTAACTCCAAAGGTTAACAACAAAACTGAAGAAGGATCGAATCTATACCTCAAATATGAAGTCCATGGGCTCTGAAATCTACAGGATAACACCCTCTTCAGCTTCCTCTTTCCTTGGTCACCTTCTTCTTGCAAGAACATCAACACAAGGATTAAAAATGGCCTCTCCTTCCTCACAAACGTTCTAGCTCTCTTAAGGTTTCTCTCTGGGGTCTGGTAGCCGCAACTGAAGGCTATAAGAGCCTTTAAATAGATCCCAAACCCGAAAAATTAGGGTTTCACTTAACAGCGTGGACTCGCCGAGTCCACGAGTCGACTCATCGAGTCCGGTCTCCAATCCGAATAAGAACCCGCGGTCCTACTCGGCGAGTCTAAGCATCAATTCGCCGAGTTCCTCCCCAAACTCAAAATAAATGAATAAAATAATATACCTGGAAATCCGGATGTTACAATTCTCCCCCACTAGAATCAGAATTCGTCCTCGAAGTCTCTCTCCGAAAAAACTATGGATGCTACTCACGCATCTCTCTATCCGACTGCTAAGTCAGCTCGGACCCTCTCCGATGTTGCCACCGGACCTGCACCAGGGGCACTTCCTTGTTCCTCAAAACCTTGATCTTCCGATCCATAATTGTAATCGGTCTCTCAATGTAGTTCAGGCTCGCATCCACCTGGATATCCTCTAATGGTACCACTGCCGACTCATCGACCATACACTTCCTCAACTACGATACGTGAAAGGTGTCATGAATCTGACCTAACTCCGCAGGTAGATCTAACCTGTATTCTACCCTGCCTACTCTTGCGATCACCCTGAATGGACCAATATATATCGGGGCCCTAACTTGCCCCTATTCCTGAATTGGATCACTCCTTTCCAAGGAGATACCTTCAGGAGTACGAAGTCACCAACTTGAAACTCGAGCTCCGAGAGATACCTATCTGCGTAGCTCTTCTGACGACTCTGAGCTGTCAGCAATCGCTGCCTGACCTGCTGAATCTGCTTAGTCGTATGAAGCACTATCTATGTGCTGCCCATCACATGCTGCCCGACCTCTCCCTAACAAATAGGGGTCCGACACCTCCTCCCATATAATAACTCGAAGGGAGGCATACTCTGCGATAGGTTAGGCACCTCTCTACAAACCATGCGATATCCCTCTTCATACAGGGCCACCAATATTCTCTCTTCAGGTCCAAGTACATCTTAGTGACCCCGGGATGGATCGAGAACCACGACCTATGCACCTCTTCCATCAGAATGGTGCGTACCCCACCCTCAAACGGCACCCAAATCCGACCCTGAAAGGTCAAAAGCCCTCAATTGTCGGCGAAAAAGTTGGTCACCTACCCGACTACCCGCTCTCTCTTGCGGTTCTTTGGGCTCCCGGCCTTAACCTGGGCCTCTCGAATGGTGTCCAACACTGGAGTCATCACTGTTAATCTCATACAAATGTCTCATATTTGAGCACTCTCCGCCCTACGACTCAGGACATCGGCTACAACATTAGCCTTGCCCGGGTGGTACAGGATCTAGCATGTCGTAATCCTTTACCACATACAACCATCTTCTCTTGTGCATATTCAGATTGGGCTGATCCATCAAGTACTTCTAACTCTTGTGGTCCGTGTATATAGTACACCAGAACCCATATAAATAGCGACGCCAAATCTTGAGGGCGAACACCACGACCCCCAACTCTAGATCGTAGGTGGGATATCTTGTCTCATGAGGCTTCAGCTGCCTCAATGCGTATGTGATCACATGCCCTCTCTGCATCAGCATCGCTCCCAATCCCGATATCGACGCGTCACAATACACCACAAAATCCTCCATCCCTTCCGGAAGGGCTAACACCGGGGCTTCACATAATCTCTGGCGAAGAGTCTCAAACGAGGTCTGCTGCTCCGGACCCCACGTAAAAGCAACACCCTTCCGGGTCAACCTGGTGAGAGGCACGACAATCTTGGAGAAATCCTTAATGAACCTCCTATAGTAGCCGGCCAACCCTAGGAAACTCCTGATCTCAGTGGAGGATCTCGACACCTCCCAACTCATCACTGCCTCAATTTTAGCCGGATCAACCAAAATCCCATTCTGGTTTACGAGGTGTCCTAGAAACTGAACCTCTCATAACCAGAAATCCCACTTGGAGAATTTGGCGTAAAGCCTCTCCAATCTCAGAACTCCGAGGATCTACCTCAAATGTTGTTCATGCTGCTCTCTGGATCTCGAGTATACCAATATATCGTCAATGAACACGATCACCGAACGATCCAACATCAGCCTGCACACTCTATTCATGAGGTCCATGAACGTTGTTGGTGCATTGGTGAGCTTGAAAGGCATCACCATGAACTCGTAATGCCCATAACAAGTCCTGAATATCGTTTTCTGAATATCGTCATCTCATACTATCACATGATGATATCCAGACCTCAGCACGATCTTGGAGAACCAAGACGCTCCCTGTAACTGATCGAACAGATCGTCGATCCTCGGCAAGGGGTAACGGTTCTTGACCGTCAACTTGTTCAAATCCCGGTAGTCAATGCACATCCGGTGTGAACCATCCTTTTTCTTGACAAAAAAGATCGAAGCTCCCCACGGCGAGCTGCTTGGCTGAATAAACCCCTTCCCCAGCAGTTCCTGAAGCTACGAGGATAAATCCTGCATCTCTGGAGGCGCAAGGCGATAAGGTGCCTTGGCGGTAGGTGCTGCCCTCGGAATCAAATTAATGCGAAACTATACCTACCTCTCGGGAGGCACACCCGAAAAATCATCGGGGAAAACATCCAGGAACTCGCGCACTATTGGTACTTCATCGACTAACCTCGGTCTCTCTAAATCAACTCTCCTATCCATCACGTAAGCCAATAACCCACTACAGCCCTGCTGTAGACTCTGCCTCGCTCTAGCAGCCGAACAAAACGCTCAACCAGGTAGGGTACCCTCACCATACACCGTAAGAATTCCCCCACTAGGATCTCGTATGGTCACCAGCTGTCGCTCGTAGTCAATAACCGCTCCGAACCTGCTCAACCAGTCCATGCCCACGATAACATAGACGTCCCCCAAGTACCTCTCCAATGGAAAAAATGGATTGACCAACCCACCTCTTAAATATCCTGCATCTAGAAAGGTCTTATTTGATACAGAAAGACTTTCAGGCAGAACTTGGGCTAGACTTTGGTTGGGCAATGGTAAGCTGATTCGTTTCTGGGATGATGTTTGGCCATGCCACTCTACTCAGAGATGCATGCCATAATTTATATCAATTCACAAGGTTCTCATGATCTCAAAGTGATAGACTACATTCAATATGAAGGAGAAAAAAGGATTTATCCCTCTATTCAACTACCCATCCAAGAGCATTTGGCTTCACAATCGGGACCAAATCAATAGGAAACACAATGTCGAAGATCTTGAGTACACATCCTCGAATCACCTCAGTGGCATACATTGCCCTCTCGTTAGCTATGGAAACTCTCATAGGTCGACTCAATGCCTCTTGACTAATATTGATGTGATGACTAAAAGCTAAAGATACAAAAGACCGACTCGCACCCTAGTCAAATAACACCAAGGCAGATACATAATTCACAAGAAAAGTACCTACGCATATCATAATATAAACACAATATCTCAACATAAAAATAAATACATGAAAGTATACATACCAGCCACAACGTCGGGTGTTGTGCGGACCTCCTCCGCGGTCAGTTGGAAGGATCTCCCTCGTGCCTTCGGTGCCTCAGCCTTCACCGGACGGCTCTATGTAGCTCTGACAGTAGCAGGGGTAGATCCATGAGATGCTCCCTGCACTGACCCCCGCAGTTGCGGACACTCTACCTTCCGGTGTCCGGTCTGGTTGCAATGAAAACATACTACGAACCCCTTAGGGAAATCTCTGGATATATGCCCCTCCTTGCCACACTTGTAGCAAGACCCTGCTCTGTAAACCCCATCGTAACCCTTGCAGCACTTGCCACAAGTGCAGCCCTTCTGTCTCCTTGATCTAGAATCGGAGGGCTTGGCCTGCTTGGCTGCCGACTGGGACTGTGCCGGTCGCCGATCCCTCCCTTGAGATTCCGCCTCCTCCCTGGCCTGAGTCTCCAGCTCTATCTCCCTCTTCCGAGCATTTTCCTGAAGCTCGGCAAATGTCCGGTACGAGGAGTTCGCCACGAACTCCCGTATATCCCTCCTCAAAATACTCAGATACTGACTCATACGTGCCTACTTGGAAGACACGTGCTCCGAGCAGAACATTGCCCTCTCGTGGAACATCCTGGTGATCACTGTAACAGACTCAGTACCCTACTTGAGGGTTAGAAACTCCTGTTCCAAATGCTCCTTCTCCACCGGGGGAACTTACTCATCACGGAAGCGGTGAACCTATCCCAGATCATCGCAGTAAGCTCAGCAGACGAAAAGTGCGCAATCACAAACTTTCACCAGTCCTTCGCTCCCACGCGAAGCTGGTTCTACGTGAACCCGAACCTCAAATGCTCTGGACATGCACATGTGTAGAAACACCCCTCGATGTCCGAAATACACCTCATCGCTGTAATAGGATCCTACATCCCATCGAACTCTGGTGGCTTCGTGTTGCTGAACTCCCGGTACAGCAACGAGTCACCCCTTTGCGGCCTGGCAGCAGCGACGGCTGCGGTGGCCACAACAACATCAACATCAGAAAGAGCAGCGTATCACTCATCAAAAGTCTCAATCAGAGTGGTCTTGATAGACCCAAACATCTCTGGTATCTCTGCCCTGATGGTCGCAGCCACTTCCTCATGAATGATCCTACGGATCTCCTCATCACTAGCATCGTTGCTCTCTGATGTAAGGCGTATCCTGATCATGATGTCTCTGAAATACAACATAAGAAAATATCAGGGACTCGCTGGAGTATACTCACACTCGATAACTCAACCCTACTTGACCTCTGGAAGCCCCAAGATTCTTACTTGGACTGCGCACTGATCTGGTGTCTCTAGTAGTACGGGCCCAATACTACTGTCCACACCGCATCAGCATTCACCCCAAGTCCTCCTCCCAGAGTCCCAAATCCCAAGTACTCTACTCTCAATAACCATAGTCCATTCTCTAGCAGATCTCTCATAAACTCCTCGCTGCTATCTAATCACTCTCAAGCTTCCTTAGCAGCAAAACTCCTAGACTAAGGCATCACAAATCAGGCCACTCTAATCCTAATAAGAATACCTAGTCTACTCTAGCATGCATAATGATGATATATGGTCCACTAGCATGCCCTAGACTGCTCTAGCATGTCAGCCTGGCCTGGTGCGCTCCTGCCATCCCTGCCTGGCGTTCCCTTGCGAGCCTTGCTGGGGACTCCCTTGCCAGCCTTGCTGGGGACTCTCCTTCTGGCTCGGCTAGGCGCTCCCTCGCCTGGCACTCCCTTGCCATCCCTTCCTGGTGTGCGCCTGCCAGTCCTGCCTGGGGTGCGTCCGCCAGCCCCGCCCGACGCCTCCAGGCGGCCTCGCCCAACTCCTTGCTAGCTCGGCCTGAATTGGGTTGGCCCAAGGCCTGACCTAATTGTCCCTTATATAATGAATAGTATCTCCTCCATGTAGGGGGACCCTTCCCTAGATCTTTCCCCATGGCTCAGCCGCCACCCGCCGCCGTCTGCCACCATACACCACCACTAGCACAAAGATGGTCCTCTCCAACTAAGGAGAACCATCTCAGATCTTCTAGCTGATCTAACTTGACCGTCGGAACCCGATTCTGGGGCACAGTCCCTGGGACGGCTCTAACGGGTTTGCATTGTGACTAGCAGATCTCCGCCGCAGCAGAAGACCAGAAGACTTACCGGAGGTCGATGTCGCATCATTTGGCACCATCCCAGATTCGATCAGGTAGCAAAAGCCTCAGTTGGCCTCCAGCTCGATTTTACCCATATTTGTTCAGATCTGATGTGTTTTCATCTAATATGTTCATTTTTACCCCATTTGGTTCAGATCCATTTGGTCTCTACCAAGATCTGTTCAGATCGATTTGGTTTCGCCAAGATCTTTCAGATTTGTTTAGTTTTTTGCTTAGATCTTTAGATCTGTTGAGTTTTTTTGTCTCAGATCTACCTTGTTCTTGCTCAGATAACTAAATATGCCTTGTTTTAGTTTGTTTGAGCAATTCTCAAATTAAAAGATTTTATCAGATCCATCTTTGTTGGACTATTCAGAAAGTTGGGGAGAAAAGAGATTTCTATGAGTTTTTCCCCATCTTTGTTCATATTTTCGAATTTTATTCACCAAGTTCAAGAACAAACAATATTTTACAAGTTTTTACTTCTTTTGCTTGCTCATTTTCGAGAAAATCGGTTTTGGTTCCTGATTTCTCATGTACAACTTCATTCAAGTTGTTTATTTGGTGCTTCCACTAGAAGCTTAGAGATGGAGCAAAAGATTTTCAGACTTGTTAAGCAAGCTGAAGAGTAGGGAAGGTTTTATGATAAGAAAACCTCATCAGATCCATTTGGCCTTTGCCAAGATCTGTTCAAGATCCATTTGGTTCTTGCTAAGATCTTTTCAGATCTGTCTTCGCATCATTTTCTCTTTCAAGCATTCTCCAAGTTTGCAAATACCTTATTAGATGTGTTTTCATCTAAGCTTGGTGGTTTGATCAGCAAAGGAGAAAGAAAATAATTTTTATGAGCTTTTTTTATTTCATTTCAACACACACATTACCAGAAAATCGTTCTTTAGATTGAACCTGTTTCATCATCTGAAAAGTTGTTTTAAACAAAGCTTTAATGCTTGTACATTTTACAAAACCTTTTAAAAAAAGAGAGAAGGAGAAGGGAGGAGAAGTTTGATGGGTCTTAACCCACTTTCACTCCATGTATTTTCCATCTCAGTATGAGTTTTTACCATTCATTTCACTTCATATTAAAATTCATCTCGGTAATAATTTGTGGGAACAAGTGTGTTTAAGTTGTAAACACAACTGTGTGGTATTTTACCTCAGGAATTGTATTTACCATCAATGTAGTTACAGTCAACCCATCAGTTAAAAAAAAGAAAAAAAGAAGAAGGGGTGGACAGTCAAAAAAAAAAAAGAAGGGGTGGAGAGGAGTTCTATAAGAAGAACTCGTATTTGTAAAAGAAATAAAATAAAACATGTGTATATATACACAAAATCTCTACAGCAAATATTTACAACACATTACACAAAAAGATATCAAAAATCGTATTTACTCCACTCTCAAGAAAAAAAGGGACGAAAAGATGGTGTATACAGTGAACACCACAAACAGACAACAACATTTTCAGTGGGACCCACCTGGTCCATTTCTTTGCGTACATGTCAAAAAAAAAAAAAAAAAAGGGTAAAGGTGCACAATGCACCATACAAATGATAGAGTTGTCAGCGAAAATCAGAAACAAAACAGGCCCCAATTGATTCTCTTTCCAAAGGAAGGCAGTTGGCTATACGCATTG
The DNA here is from genome assembly GCF_052625555.1 of Lactuca saligna. Lineage (NCBI taxonomy): Eukaryota > Viridiplantae > Streptophyta > Magnoliopsida > Asterales > Asteraceae > Lactuca > Lactuca saligna. Next base: position 35,446,309 of record NC_136424.1, read on the forward strand.
TACACGCAACAACAGCGCTAAGGGGATCCCACGTGGTTTGAATTCATTCACATGGCAGAAAAGACAAAATAGTCGGGTCCCACCTTGGTCCATTTTGGGAGCTCGGTTTCATCTTTCCGATTAAACCAACTGGCAGTAGCCATAGAAATTAGAAACCACCAAGGTTCTAAAAAGCTGGCACCCCATGATTTCAAGGCTTGTATGTGCTGCCAAGCTTTGTCAAAACGCCGCCTTGACCCATATATGTATATAAAAATAAATAATAGTAGAAAATACATGTAAAAATATGAATTATATACAAAATTTCCGGCTTAAGTCACGTCTTACAAATGACGTGACTCGCCAAGGTTCGGAAAAACTTGAGGCTTAACATTGCCGCCAACTCAGGCTTTACGTTATTTAGAACCTTGAACCTCACCTTACCGGCTTTTGATGTCCGATCATCTCGGACAAATATCTCTGGTAAACCGACACAAGAGCTCCAACGAAGCAGCTATTGCCGGAGAAAACCATAAACCTCCATCTCTCTGTTTCTCGTTCGTCACCGACCTGATCCAGGGCATCGCCAAGTCATCACCAACAAACTAGCTCCACCAGATAGATCGTTACTCCATTCTCACCTGGTGGTGACGAATCCCGATAAAGAACAACCAAAATCATCACCACCGTTCCCTGTCTCTTGATTCATCGTTGGGGAATCAGAGCCATGACACCACCAGTTGGCGACCTCTAGCTCCCGAGAAAATATAATCGCCGAAAATCGGAACCCATTACCAATCACTTTCATCACCGGCGACCAGATACGCAGCAGCGCCAGTCATCGTCGGCAAACCACCCGCCATCGCCAGCTTCTCCAACAGTAATCCCAGACCACCGGAACTCAAGAAAAGTCGATCGTCGGTGTCGAACTTTATCCCTGTACTGGAGACCCTCATCCGACGAGGCGCTTGCAACTCAATCGCCCTCGTAGGGCGACACCACAGCTCCGGCGAAGCAATTTCCGCCAACCCATTATCTTCTTGACTCGCCGCCGCCGGATACTCTCCCCCACACGTATTGATACTCTCCCCCACACGTACAACACACACAAAAAAGAGTGAGGCAGCGGCGGAGCTCCTTCAGCATTGCCGGCAAAGATCATTGCTCCGATTTTTCTTCTACAGCCGGCATCGTCGACGAGAGCAACCCAGTTAATGAGACCAACATTTCAATTTATGGAGATGCGAAGGTGAGAACGAGATGCATTGGAGGACTTTTTCTCAAAGGTCAAAAGTGAAAAGAGGGATGGGCCCCAGGTTACTTAGTCTCATATGTTACAAATGGGCTGAACTAATCGATTAATAGCTTAATGCGCTTACATTTGGGACTCATATATCCATTTTTGGGCTTCCACACACGTTCAACAATGAAAATATACATATATAAAAAAGAAATTGGGTTTTTCATACGCGATTTGGGTTTCATTCCTAAAATTAGGCTTCGTATAAGTTAATCTTGGACTTATAACATAAGTGGTCTGCAACATTTTAATTTGGGTTTTCTTCCAAATTAATTTCATGATTATGTTACAATTTTGTGGAACCAAAATCAGCCATCCGCACGACACAAGCCCCGCTCAGCAAATACATTTTAGAATACGCTTGGTATTTTCAAAAAAAAAGAAAGAAAAAAAAAAATGAGGGGGAGAAGAGTAGTACATTACTATTACTACTCGTGAAGCGTTTCGAAATAACCATCAATAACTGCATTGCGCGGTCATCAACAGCCGTGTTGACCAATCCCGGGAAGTCTCGATAATCAACTCTCACATTAATGTTGACCGAACCCCGCTCGTCTTACTGCCCAGCTCTTAGTAGTCGCACAACTCGACCTTCATCAGCGACACGACCTAGCTCAGCAGCTGCAAAGCCAACTATCAACAGCTACTTTGTCTAACTCCCAGGTCCCAGCACTCGTGCTGCTTAGCTCTCGCCAACCATGCTACCCAGTTTATTAGTATTTGGGTCGCCTAGCTCTTCCCAGCCGCTATGTATCTCAGCTTTCAGCAGCTATACATCCATCTTTCCCTTTCTTCGCCTCCTCCAAGAAAAAAAAGGGGGGGGGGGGGTATGACACTATGCAGAAGTAATTTTTACTCCGAATGGGCAGAGTTAGTGTACAGGAAGAGCTGATGTTGTGCATGACAGTGCACCCCTAGGCTGACACCAATATTCTAGATCGAAAGAGCAGCCTTGTGGTTCAATCCTCGGAAGACTTGTTTGCTAACTCTTAGTGGTCATGTTGCTCATGTATCGCTAGCAGCTCGATGCTCAGCTCTCAGCGGCCTTGTTGACCAGCTCTCGATGGCAGCCTCGTTGTGCACCACTCGACAGCAACTACATTATACAACTCTAAGTAGCATCATTGCATGGCCCTAAACAGATAGCCAAGACAGCGAGGCACCAGTCACCAAAATAGTGATGTAGCAAAGCATCAGGCGACATTACACTTCAACACGAGCTGATCACCTGGGCCATACACATAGATTGTTGGCCGCTAAACCCCGCATACAAGGTTTAGTACCCTCTCCGTGAGTCGCTTGGCTTCTCAGCCCGACTCCATTATAGCGGCAAGCTCCGCATGCGAGGTTCAGTACCCTCGCCTCGAGTCGCTTGGCTTCTCAGCCCGACTCCATTATAGCGACAAGCTCTGCATGTGAGGTTCAGTACCCTTGCCTTGAGTCGCCTGGCTTCTCAGCCCGACTCCATTATAGCGGCAAGCTCCGCATACGAGGTTCAGTACCCTCGCCTCGAGTCGCTTGGTATTAGCCCGACTCCATTATAGCGGCAAGCTCCGCATGCGAGGTTTAGTACCCTCGCCTCGAGTCGCCTGATCTTAGCCCGACTCCATTATAGCGGCAAGCTCCGCATGTGAGATTTAGTACCCTCACCTCGAGTCACTTGGCTTCTTATACCGACTCCATTATAGCGGCAAGCTGCGCATGTGAGGTTTAGTACCTTTGCCTCGAGTCGCCTGGCTTCTCAGTCCGACTCCAGTATAGCAACATGCCCCGACCATTCCTCGCGATGCTCTCTCACGTGATCTATCTACGATCGCTGGCAACCAAGCCCGATCCATTCCACGCGATGCTCTTCCGTGTGAGATATCCACGATCGTTAGCAGCCAAACCCGATCTGTTACACACGATGTTTTCCTGCATGACATCTCCATGATCATTGGCTGCTAAGCCCAAGCTACTCTCCTAAGTCGCGCACCATAAGTCGCGCATCACAAACTTATTCCACACCATGATCTTGGCGCCTCCTCTCTCACAGTCATGACGGTTCTCTTGTGCTCGAACGATCGATCAAGTGTCATCTACATTACACCATGCTGGAGTGAGGATACTCTCCAGCAAGAAGGTCATCCCGACAGCGGCCCTGCTACCTACGACCCCACAACACCTCTGTTTCTTGGCTCTCGGAAACAGTCCTGCTGTGTAACCCTACCTGTAGCCTCATCGCATACCCCACAACACCTCTGTTTCCTGGCTCTTGGAAATGGTCTCGTTGTGTAACCCTACCTATAGCCTCGTCGTGTAGCCTACGATATCTCTTTTTCCTGGCTCTCGGAAATGGTCTTGCTGTGTAACCCTACCTGTAGCCTCGTCGCATACCCCATAGCACCTCTGTTTCCTGGCTCTCGGAAATGGTCTCGTTGTGCAACCCTACTTGTAGCCTTTTCGCGTACCCCACAACACCCTTGTTTCCTGGCTCTCGGAAATGGTCTCACTGTGTAACCCAACCTGTAGCCTCGTCGCGTATCCCACAACATCTTTGTTTCCTGGATCTCGAAAATGGTCTTGCTATGCAACCCCAACCTATAGCCTCACTGCCTATCCCTCAACAATTCTATTGTTTGGCTATCCACAATAGTCTCACTGCGTGACCCTCACTATCAACCTAGTTGCCCAGCTCTCGGAATTTGTTCTTCACCTCCTTTAAGAAAGGGGGGGAGTAGGGCTGGTACGCCGCAATCCAGCTAGGTGTAGCCCGAGCAAGAAAGATCCTCAAGATGGTTATTAATGCAGACTATGATAGATGGTTATTGGTGACATCTCGTCTCGCATGGCTACCACAACAATCATGTCGGATAACAGTCTCAGGGACTGAATGGCAAGCTTACAGTTTTTAGCTACCCCGACCTGACATTCCATCGACATCAGTGTCACGTAACACTCTTTAGCAGCCTCGGTCCGCATCGCACTGATCGGCTCGCACTACTCTCAATGAAGGAGTATCAAGTCAGCTCAAGCTACATAAACAACGTTTGGCTCGTCGCACAACTCCACGACTCTTGGGGGTGAGCTTCGGTCAAACTCTCTATTATTTAAATGATTTGGTGCTTTATCTAGTCCGATCCGATTGTCAGCAACCCAATCGCGTCAGACTAGGGGGACTTGACGACGCATAGCTTATATGACTAGTTCCAGTATGATGTCATTGGCCGCATACCTATAACACCATACTGGGGGACTTGATGATATATGGTCCATTAGTATGGCCCAGACTACTCTAGTGCGCCAGCCTAGCCTAGCGTGCTCCTGCCAACCTTACCGGGGACTCCCTTGTCAGCCTCGCTGGGGACTCTCCTGTTGGTTTATATGACTAGTTCTAGTCCGATGTCATTGGCCGCGTACCAATAACACTAGACTGGGGGGACTTGATGATATATGGTCCACTAGCATGCCCTAGACTGCTCTTGCGCGCCAGTCTGGCCTGGTGTGCTCCTGCCAGCCCTACCTGGCGTTCCCTTACGAGCCTTGTTGGGGACTCCCTTGCTAGCCCTACTGGGGACTCTCCTGCCGGCTCGGCCAGGCGCTCTCTTGCCATCCCTTCTTGGTGCGCACCCGCCAGTCCTGCTTCGGGCGCGCCCGCCAGCCCCGCCCGGCGCCTCCGGGCGGCCTCGCCCAACTCCTTGCTAACTGGGCCTGAATTGGGCTGGCCCAAGGCCTGACCTAGTTGTCCCCTATATAATGAATAGTATCTCCTCCATGGAGGGGGGGCCCTTCCCTAGATCTTCCCCCATGGCTCAGCCGCCACTATACTCCAGCCGGGTGGCTCAGCCGCCACCCGCCGCCGTTTGCCACCATACACCACCACTAGCACCAAGATGGTCCTCTCCAGCTAAGGAGAACCATCTCAGATCTTCTAGCTGGTCTAACTTGACCGTTGGAGCCCGCTCTCAAGGCACAGTCCTTGGGACGACTCTAACGGGTTTGCACTGTGACTAGCAGATCTCCGCCGCAGCAGAAGACCAGAAGACTCGCCGGTGTTCGATGTCGTATCACATAACATAACTCATCATATAACATAGCATAACATATCTCATAACACTTATTGTAAGGGTATTTTTGGGAAATCACCGTTCAGGCGCTAGCTGATCGTACACCCAGCTCTGTTCTGTTTATCTCAAAACTCTCTTACTCTTGAAAATTATTTTACTATCGAAAATTTTCCTCAAATCCTCAGTTTGAGTTCAGATACGCCCGAAGGTGCATCCGAATCCCTTAAACCAAGGTTATGATACCAACTTCTAACGCCGTAAAAATTTTAACAATTTTTTCACATTTTCAAAACATGTTTCCGTTCATAATTATTATAAAAATCTCAATGTGTCACATCTCAATTCATAAAACACATCCCAAGATCAAAACATATAAAACTCCGCGTGTGTGTACGAATCATGTCGGCGCCTTCCCGCTATCGTCACTAGTACCTGAAACACATAACACATAACACTGTAAGCATGATTGCTTAGTGAGTTCCCCAAAATACCACATATAACACATAGTAGCCACTCGAGGTTATAACTCTGTGGGCCTTCTGCCCTAACTCTGTGGATCCTCTGGTCCTAACTCTGTGGACCTTCCAGTCCTAACTCTAGAATACACACAACATAAATCACATAGAAATAATGTAGTGTAACACATCACATAAATAACATACAAGATACTATGTCACATAACTCTGGTTACCACTCAAGGTAAAGTATAGTGAGAAGACTCACCTCGGATATCTCGGTAATCTCTCGCTCGTGTAAACACTGATCTAGCCTCTGCCTAAACACATAAACAATCATCTCAATCAATAACGGCTCTCCAAGCTAGACTAGATCCTCACATGTCCTCTAAGAAGGCTAAAAGACCATTTTACCCTTCAAACGGTCCACAAGTCCAATTGTTGACCAATCCCTAAGAGTCAACAAAAGTCAACGGTCAAACCTTGACCAGACTCGTCGAGTGCACAAATGTGACTCTGCAAGTCCATGCATGTCCTTCACACTCCTGGTCTTCACTTGACTCACTGAGTCAACCCTCCACTCTACAAATCATCACTGATCGTGAATCGCGGGACAACCCGTCCCAACTCGTCGAGTCCGGCTCTTAACTCGGCGAGTTCAATCATGAACTCAAGTCCTCTAAATCCCCTCTGACTCACCGAGTCATTTCCCCAACTCAGCGAGTCACCAACTGAGTGATTCTCGGGGAACCTAATCCTACTCGTCGAGTCTGTTCTTGGACTCAGCGAGTTCATGCCACGCCCAAACTCAAATGACCTCCTGAGGTCAGATCTGTTCCTCTAATCCATAGATCTGACCTTCCCAAGCACGATAATTACGTAAAGTTCAGATCTTGATGCTCATGCAAAGGCCCAAAGGCTCTATTTGAAGAAATAACCTCAAATGTGACATCCTAAGCTCATGACTCCTAATATCAATCATAAAGATCAACGGGTTAAGGTCTTTGGACCTCTTTGGATCTAGATCCAAAGCCTCAATACGAGGAGGGACCATGTGATAACTGTCAATTCAGGTCATTCTCGGACTCATGCATCTTTATAAAAACCATTCATGCACAACATGCCATGGCCTAGTAGTATAAATTAGGTCAAAATCTTGCATAAACTAGGATCCAACTAAAATCTATGACTAATATACTTGACTCTTACGATTCCAATAAGTTGTTTAACTACAATAGGAAATGCCAATACCATAACTAGAATAAAACTCCAAACATTTGTTACAATTGAAAAAGGGTATAAAACCCTAAAAATAAATTAAAATTTTCTAATTTCATTCCAATTTGATGGTGAATATCAAACAATATTCCAAAAACCCTAAAGAGCCAAAATCCAAATTTATAAACCTTAAAGCTTAAAAACTTTATAAAATTTGCTATAAACTTCCTAATAAACACTTTTAAATTATCATACATTAATAATAATTTATTAGTTAAAAACAAGATTTTTAAATAAATCAAGAATTGCCTTAATAAACACTTTTATAAAAAATAAGGTTTTATAAAAATTAAGGAGGGAGTTTTATAAAGTTTGAATTTAGGAGAGAGGAGGCTTTAATGCTCACAAAATCCGGTCATCCCCTCTCCCCATGCTCTCTCTCTTCCGAAAACTCAATCATTAAGACTTATTCCCAACTCTTCCACTTCTCTCTTCACCCTCTCTCACACTCCACCCTTTCAACTCTTAAACTCTCTTCCTCTCTCTCTAAACTCACGAAAATCAGCAGCCAAGAACACCTATCCACACTCAAATCTTCATCTTCCAAGGCTAATCTTCAAGGTATACACGAAAATCCTTAATCATTCCTTACTTTTCCTTCTTGTTTTTAAAGGGTTTTCTTGTATTTCTCTTCCTTCTACACCATTCTTTATGAACATTCATGAACATGTTCATGAATGTCGAGTTTGATGATGATGGTGGTAGGGTTTCACCCAAGAACAACATGCATGTTGTTTAATGGTGAAATCCAATGACCAAAACCTATGTCAAACACTAAAGTTTGGATTTTTACAAGTTTTAAAGGTTCATAAACCTTATGCATTCAAGTATTTCCTTTAAAAGCATCACTATGACAAACATATTTCCATGCATGGTCTTCAAACCGTGATGCATGTGATGAACACCAAGCTAAAGAGCTTGATGATCAAAGTACATTGTTAATAGTGCATGTAAATGATTTTGTCTATAAAAATATCTAAAAGTTCTTTTCTGTTCAAATCGAATTTTTTCCAGATTCCCATTAAGGTAATATGAACATCTGGAAAATCCCAAGAGTTTTTATCATTTCCTTGATTTATTAAAATTTTTGCAAGAAAACAAGGGCATAAATCACATAAAATACTTCCAGATGTCTATAAATCCGGAATAAATTTGTGGATGACCCCTATGGTGAATAATGACCTCTCATTAAGTTTCATCGATTTATGTTTCTGTTTAGTATGACTTTTGATTTTCTTTTTTGTTTGGGTCCAATAAATCATAAAACCACTTTAGAGAGTGTAAAAATTGTATCTAACAATTTTCGAAGCTCTTACCTGTGGTGGGAGACTCAGAAAAATAATTTTAGAATTTTTCATTATGCCTTTCTATTTTTCCCAATTTTTGGTAATTATAATGGTCTAAAATTAGGAAAAATAGTTCTTATTATCCAAAATTCATGAAAATTTACAAGAACATCATGTTGTACATTAGGAGGTTACATAATTTTTCTCCTATTTTCTAAGGTTAAATACACTTAAATACCCAAAACCAGATTATATAATATGAAAACCAACTTTTGGTATTTTTACCAGATTACTTACACTGTAAATGATGTTACAAAATTTTTTGGTAATTTATTTTAACTGTTTATTATTTATTCTTCAATTAATGATTATTTAAGGGGATAAAACAAGGAAAAATAGAAATACCCACTGAAAAATATATTGAGTAAATTACACGAATGGTCCCTATGGTTTAGGGTAATTTGCGTGTTTGGTCCCTAACTTATTTTTTTAACTCGGAAGGTCCCTACTGTTTGTTTTTGTTACACGCTTGGTCCTTGTCTTACCTAAAAAACTATTTTTTTCCGTTGATTTTTTATAATATTTAAATAAGCACGCCCCAAACCCAACCCCCTTACCTATCCCACAATTTTTTATATTTAAATAATAGTTTTTTTAGGTAAGATAGGGACCAATCGCGTAACAAAAACAAACAGTAGGGACCAAACGCGTAACAAAAGCAAACAGTAGGGACTTTTCGAGTTAAAAAAATAAGTTAGGGACCAATCACGCAAATTACACCAAACCATAGGGACCATTCGTGTAATTTACTCAAATATCTTTTATATTTTTCTCAGCCTAGTTATGTATAATATTAGTTAAATAAAAAGTTTGGGTAATTTTGAAAACTTTTTTCTATTTATTTCAATTTTTATTGGAATAAATGCTCAAAATCATAAAATATAATTAAACAGCTTGGAAATCTATTTTTATATTTTTCTCGGCTTAGTAATGTGTAGTAACAGTAAAATAAAAAGTTTGAGAATTTTTATCCTTTGAATGCTATTTTTCGTGAATTTATGTTGTTATGAAGGCTAAAAAAATTTGGAAAATAGTTAACCATATCAAAAATTCAAGGAAAATTTTCTGGAAAACCTCTACTGTATTTAGAATGAAAATACAGTATTAATATTTTACAATTTTTGAATGCTATTTTTCGTGAATTTATGTTGTTATGAATGCTATTTTTCGTGAATTTATGTTGTTTGATAATTTTTGGAAATTGTTTGATAATATTTTACATTTTTAGGAATTTAAAATTTAAATGTGTTGAAATACCCTCAAATTTATATTACTAAATCTGGAAAATTAATATCCCAAATAGTATTAATCACATGAATTATAGAATTTCATTATTTCAGAAAAATTGTAACCAATTAATATAAAACCGATATTAGAACATAAATTTGGCATTTCTCTATATGTAGAGTTTAGTATATTAGCATTAGATTTCGACATGCAAACTCACTATTATGTGTTTGATGTCGTAGGATCCCGGTATTTAGATGTCGGTGTATTCCGAGGCACCACTTGTATCTACCTGAAATATTGTGAGTATTCACGCACTCCCCTATTTTCAGTTTTTATGTTTTGGTGTGGAAAAGTATGTCTAGAAAAACTATTATTTGCGTGTTGTATTTAAATTGATTTGTATCAAACATGATTGCTATTGTATTGCTATGTCTCTCTATGTATGTCTATGTAACACGGAACATGAGAACTTATCGTACTAAGGCCATTCCCTTATCTCTAACCATTAACTCTTTGAGCCAATGATCATTATGGATCGCTATTAGGAATTGACAACTCCTCACTCGCCCTATTGCTGGAGTGCATGATATCATATTCATCTATGGAACGATAAACATAGATCTTGATAGGGCTTCAGTCATAGGTTTGGTTGAGACTCATTGTTTGTTCATACACATACAAACTCGTTTCTCGTTATAGCAATAAACTTGTTATCAATAATAGCAATCAACTTTGTTTCTCATTCAAGCTATGTACTTGTATTTATGAAAAGCCATATTCCAAATCTTGATTTTATAAACTTGTGAACTCACCAACTATTTTCATAGTTGACGCTCGTTTTACATGCTTTTTCAGGAAATAATTAGTAAGTGGATATAAAGATTCATCATCATAGAGCATGTTGCATCGTGTTGAAGTTATTTATGAAGTTATATTTTGAACAATGTTATTTTGGAAAAACTTGTACTTTGTTTCGTTTAAGCTATGGGTTGTAAACTTTTAAATATCGCTATGGTGATATATCTTTATCTTTTGCAATGAAACTGTTATCGCTGTCATATCTTGCGTTTCCGCTTTAGCGGGGTGTGACAAACCAAATGCTCATCCAATCAAGCCTCTAAAGGGTCTAGAAAACCCTAACTCCAAAGGTTAACACCAAAACTGTAGAAGGATCGAATCTATACCTCAAATATGAAGTCCCTGGGCTCTGAAATCTACAGGATAGCACCCTCTTCAGATCCCTCTTGCCTTGGTCACCTTCTTCTTGCAAGAACACCAACACAAGGATTAAAAATGGCCTCTCCTTCCTCACAAACATTCTAGCTCTCTTAGGGTTTCTCTCTGGGGTCTAGTAGCCGCAACTGAAGGCTATAAGAGCCTTTAAATAGATCCCAAACCCGAGAAATTAGGGTTTCACTTAACAGCGTGGACTCGCTGAGTCCACGAGTCGACTCGTCGAGTCCGGTCTCCAATCCGGATAAGAACACGCGGTCCTACTCGGCGAGTCTAAGCATCAACTCGCTGAGTTCCTCCCCAAAATCAAAATAAATGAATAAAATAATATACCTGGAAATCCGAATGTTACAACGCCAGATCATACAAGATCAATTTGGATAATGTCGGGACGACTAGAGATTTCTAGAGCATTGTAGACAAGTATACCATATTCTAAAGTCTTGTAAAATCCATGTATATAATAGAAAGAGTCTAGATTAGTCAAGAATGATCGGAACCTAGAAACTTCCATTTGAGGAGGTGTAAGGTACCTATAAATAGGAAGGATGTCTCATTTGTCGGACTCGTCGAGAAGTTCTCGTGTAAGAAGTTGAGTTATATAATAGAAGCTTTCTTTCTTACTTCATTACATTCCTTATCGCATCTTTTGCCATCCTAGTCGTTAGTACATCGTAAGGAAGTGCTCCAAAAGCCTGAATTAGTCGAAGAAAAGCTAAGCGGCACACGGTGAAGGAGTCATCCCATGACACGTGGTATCAGAGCCAGAGTTCATACAAGCCAGAGATCATAGCTATGGAAGGAGGAAGTAGTGAAGTAGCAAACGTGCCCCCCGTCATCGAGAAGAAACGAAGAAAGTGAAAGAAGAGGGACCAATCGATAGATGCCTTGGCAATCTTAGATAACAAGCTTACAAGGACAGAGATTAACATCGATGAGATCCTTGAATGGAAGGATACTGTCGATCAGTTCGTTGTAGAGATAAGTGACACTAGCGATGGATTGAAGGAGACCAATGGTGTCATCAAGGAAGAAGTCATTGGAATTTTCAACACCTTGTGAAATGAGTTATGTGAGAAGGTAGCTACGCTAGAAGCCGGTGTAAACTTGTGCAAGGCAGCAAATCGCCGGAGGAGCTGTTGCGAATAAGTTGCCACACACGGAAGCACCGAAACCATTAAAGTATGGAGGAAAACGCGACCCTAAAGAACTTGACAAATTCTTTTGGTTGATGGAACGTTACTTCAATGCTAGTCAAGTAAAGTAAGACAAGACGAAGGTCGATACAACAGTCCTTTACCTATGTACAAGTGCATCCCTATGGTGGAGAAGGAAGCATGAAGACATTGAAAAAGGCTTATACACCATAGACACTTGGGAAGAGTTTAAGAGGCAACCTAAGAGACAATTCTGTCCAGATAATGTTGCATACATAGCGATGAAGAAACTTTGTGGGCTAAAGCATACTGGATCCATCCAAGACTATATAGCCGAATTCACGAGCTTGATGCTCGAGTTACCTGACATGCAGGAGAATGACAAACTTTTCTATTTCATGGATAGACTACAATCTTGGGCCTACAACGAGCTCAAGAGGAGAAAATGTCAGAGACATCGACGAAGCTATTATCGTGGCAGAAGATCTAATGGAATTTCGAAAAGAAAGCATGGTTAAGAAGAATAGTGGGGGATAACAAACTATGTCAGAACCGAAACCAATACAAAACACATCCCGAACTTTGAATATAAAAGGAAAAGCAATTGAATGAAGAAACTGAATAGAAGAACAGAAGGAGATCAAATGCTACTTGTGTGATGGGCCTCACCTGATCCGAGATTGCCCGAAGAAAAAGACCTTCTATGCGATGGTGTTGCAAGAAGAAGAAGACGAAGCACAAATAAGCTCAATGCGTTTTCTAAACTCAATATCGAAGGATGAGATAAAATCATCTAAAAGGGAAGAAAATAAAGGAGGGAGTCTCATGTTCGTCAAAGCCAAAGTGAATGCAAGGCAAGACTAAGGTTCTCCGATCCCCACTTGGTGCAACGTCACCCGGTTTCCTGACTATGTTCGTTATCACCGGCAACAAGAGCCGCTGGTGGACGTTCGGTGGTGCTAGGTGGTCAGAGTTGATAGCGGCGGCTGTAGGTAGGGGAAATAAGGTGGCAACTGCATGAAGTTTTTAGGGTTAGGGTTTGAATGAAGGGAAGTGACAGGCATATGCCCGTCTATATACAAACTTAACTCACAATTACACTTCCAGTCCCTCCCTCTCAATTCTTTTCAGCTTAAATCCATAATTTACCAAACAACCCTCAACCTCCAAAATTCCTTTCAAAACCAATATGGAAATTACACTTTTAACCCCTAAAATCCAAATTATGACATGTAACTCCCCGAAACCAACACCCTGTTAATTTATTAAGGATTTAGGGTTACAAAATAATATGATTTACATCACGGGGTTAAATGTTTATTATTTATTTACTTATTTAATTAATTTCAAACAGAATGTTACATTTAATCTCATATTATCATCTAACTTTTATGATTGAGATGACGAGGATCACAAATAAGATCTGAATAACCATGCAAACCCGCTTGACAACCGTGATGTCATTTATTATCTCACATTGATGTGCCGGTAAACCACACACGCTCCATAAACAATGATAATTTTCAAGATGTCCATCATATCTCTTTATAGTTTCTATTAGTGTCTCGGTTAACCACACCCACTCCAGTAACGACATATAAAGCATAATGTGTGTTTTCATGGATTAACATGCTTTTTCACATTTTCCTAAAGCAACTAGAGTGGGATTTTATAAATGAGTTTTAGTACTTTAATAGCATTATACTTTTAATGAAGTTAATGTCCTATGAGATCTGTTATGCTAACGACCCTCCACCAAACAAGTAAGCGGTGGGTGAGAGTGGACACCCATTCGACTACCATTTTATAGGTAGTTTCTTTATACCCCTTTAGAGTATGACTTCATTAATGAGGCATACTAATGATCTGACTGACCTGTCTTATACATATATTATATTAATATTTTAATGATATATAGTATAAAGTGTATTTTAAAAGTTTTCTAAAATACTAGGTTTAAGTTTAAAATTTCAAAATTAATATAAAATTAATTTAATTTAAAATAAACCAATTTTGATTTAATCTTTATCTTTTAATTAAACAATTAATTAATTTAATTAAATCAATATGGATCAAATAATTATTTACAATTAAACAATTAATAATTCGAATTTAATCATAATCCAAAACCCCCTAATTTTCAAAAATAGGGTTTGGGTTTATCAGGTTTTCATTATTCTATTTTAATGCTTTTAAAACAACAATTAAGGAAACTAGATAAACCCTAAAAGGGTTCCTAATTTTCGAAAATAGGATAAGGAGGCTAGGGTTTCTAAAACCCTGGCAAATTTGGAAAATTCCAAGGGTGGAGACTATGGTTTCAAGAACCCTAGCAATTTTCGAAAAATGCCTCCATTATGGTTTAGTTTCTATAAACCCTAATTGTGATCTTATTCAACTTTGTGCAAGATTAATGAGAACAATGTCTATGATACCACTGATGGGTTTTATATGTTACAAAATTTATTTCGCAGCGGAAAAACATAAACCCTAAGTCCACATGCACCCTAAAGGGTCTGTGTTCTCACTATGATTTGCAAACAACTATTGAATATCAAGAACCCTAGAATTAGATTGTTATTTTCAAAAATCACTAAAGGTATATTAGAAAATACATACCTTAGTTTATTATTACAAATAAACTAGTAATCCTTCCTTTATTGGTCTTCGGGAAAGCAAGAACCATAAGCCTCGTGCCTCTAATGGCTCACACCCAAACCCTAGAAAGTTAGAGGCGAAAGGGGAGGGAGGAAAAGGAATGATAATTTCGGTTCTCACTCTTGTAGAAGGGTTGGACAAAATTATGAACCCTTAGGAGGGTTTAGGGTGACTAAAGGAACTAGGATAAGGCAGGTTTCCTTAGATAAGTCTTATCCTCTTTCCTTGCTCCATAAGGACTCCTAGGATTCCTATTGCCCTAGAAAACCCCTAAAAACCATCTAGAATCCGTCCCCCCTCCTGGGGAGGTTCTAGAACTGATCAATGTTCAACTCTTGAACATTGTCACCTTTAGTCATTCCACTTTTAGTTAATCCAATTTATCCTAAAATTAATTCCAGTTAATTTATGACTAATTACTAATTATATAATACTATTTCTAATTAATATATTATTCTCACAATATATTAATAAATCATTTATTTTGATTTCTAATTAATTTACTAACTATATAATAAATAAATAAACTATTATCTCTTTCTAAAAAACATTCCAGTCAATTACTATGTTTGAGGGCAACCCAAAAGGACTTTGTTAATAATTCAAAATTATACTAATTTAGTTATTGGTTTAGACACCTAATATAACACCAACGACATAGCCAAGGGTCATCCACATCGTGGTGGGGGTTGACCGTTGACATTTATAGACTATTGACTTTTGACCATTTTGACTTTGAATCAAACTTAAAGGAATTGGCTTACTGATTGAGGTTCCACCTTTGTTTGGTGCTAGTTAGTTTGCAGGAGTAATCAGTGCAGGGAGTGAGCATGTTGTTGTGTTTCTTTGGATCTTTGTTTCAAGTGAGTTTCCGTACTATACTATGTGTTACAATGTATACCCTTATCTGTCACGATATAAAAGTATTGGTATTGATGTGTGTGAAACAAACTAGTTTTAATCCTACTAACTTAAACACAAAGACAAACACACGAAAGGCAGTGTACCTATCGATTAGTAGTTTAGTTCAGGTAAGTAGGGTATCGAACACAGGGAACGGTAAACAATTAAAATAGATGCTAATATTATCTAAATAAAGCAAGTAATAGAAAGGGGTTTTCTCTAGTTTTGCAAGACTAGAAACTTAAACAATTAACTAAAACTTAAACTAAGAAACTAAGAGCTAAGCAAATAAAAATCAACTAAATTCAATAATAAAGAGGACTTCTGTTTAGGTTCGACTCGTTTGTTCCCATGGATGATTTTAATGTATTGGATTAATTTTTCATTGGCTACCGATTAAGATAATTAGGTTCATGTTCGCTATTCCTAATTCTTAGAAAACAAATTAACTCAAGCAATGACCAGTTGTCTAAATTAATGGGTTTCCTAGATTATTGATTCGGGTTAAGTAAGACTTGTAGTGGTTAACTAAATTGGCCCTTTAATTAACCTCTTGTCGATGTTCATCCAACAAGCTTACACATTAACTTACCTATCTTCTAGTTAATTCTAGTTTCATGTTCGTTATTCCTAGACATACAACTATGTGGTCACAATAAATCATATGAAATTAATAACTAAGAGATGTTCATACAACTTAATTATTGATTTATTAATAGAAGAATAGTTATTGTCAACACATAAGGTTCTTTAACAAGCTTAATAAAACATAATCACCAATTAAAATTAATCCTAATCAAATAATCAATCCATGTTCACAAATTCATCTACCTAAACAGAAGATATGAGTTTTTAGCTCATGATTACAGCAGAAACAAGCACAAAAACGAAATCAATTGGTAAAAACATAGTTCAAACAAGAGATTAGGTAAGAGTAAACTTGATTTTGACTTGATTCTTCTTAAAATTGAATGTAGGGTTGATTCCCTTGCTTCCCACGCTCCAGTAGCACCTTTAGTCGACAATTGGCCTCCAAGGGTTCATCTATATGCTAGGGTATCGATCTGAAAGTCCCTTTATATAGATTTTCACAAAACAGGGGCTACTCGGCGAGTCCAGTGACCTACTCGGCGAGTCCATCACTTAAAACCCGTGTACGGCAAGTCAGCGCGTCCAAAATCGCGAAACTTCTGACCAACTCGGCGAGTAATCGACCCTACTCGCCGAGTACGTTTCGAATCAGCATTTTCTCAAAACACGAAAGTCGTCTGAAATTGTGTCTTCTTTTCAGAACATTTTGAATCTCGTGAATCGGAGTTATGGTTCATAAGATATGGCCAAAACACTGACGAGGGGTCAAGCTGTCCAGCAACGTCCTTCTTTCTTCAAAATCCAAGATCCAAGCGTCCAATCGCCAATTCCGATTCCTTTTCCACCCGAGCATGTCATTGTTGCTGAAAAATGAAATTATAAACTAATTAAGCACCTTTTGTTCATTAAATGAGATAAAATCAACATAAAGTATTAAGATAATGCATGAATTTTATAACTAAATATGCCTATATCAAAATACCCCACACTTGACTTTTGCTTGCCCCCAAGCAGAACTGAATTTTAACACATTAGAATCACATAAGACAACTCCAATCGAACCCATCCATTATGCCAATACCGCAACGCATGCATTTGTGTCTAAAATTTTCCTAATAACCCCCCATACTCCAAATACTCACAATCCTCATAAACATTCGCCAACTTTTTCCGAACAATGCTCATTTTATGCATCCCTCCGAATCCATCCTCAGAAAACCTCTTAACCTCAAGGTATTTTTGGTTGAGCAACCCAAGCATACATAATCTAGACAATTACAATTTATGATACCACATTGGAGCTCTTTGGAATTCTTCACTTCTTTGACATTTGATCTTTAATTTCTTTGAATTCACCACCTTGTTGTTTGATTTTTGGTATCTTCAACTTTTTGAAGTTCTTCGGAATTTTCGATCTTCTAATTTCATACTTAACTTTGATGCTCCAAAAATTCTTCAAACTTTTTCTTATAATTCTCTCCTCTCTCTCTCTCTCTCTTTTTTAACATGTAACTCACTTTTTTTCACTCAAAACCCTACATGCTTAAGCAGGGGCGCTCAACTTCAACCTTTATTGGTTAATGATAATAATTTTCCTGGATACATTTCTGGTACACAATGCTAAACATATTGCATCCTTCAAACTAAGCGAGGTCGTGTTTTTGTCCCATGATTTCACTGGAATAAGGAAGCCACAAATGCACTAGAACGTATATAGGCTCAACTAAACATTTGGGTTTTCATGCAATCATCAAATATAATACTAGCATGATCCTTAATTGTTTTAGCAAAATTTTCTAAATTATCCCTAGCAATTTTAATGCAAAAATTTCAAATTTTATCAAAAATTAACTAAAATTTTAACTAAAATAACCAACCCCCTACCCCACACTTAATTTATGCAATGTCCCCATTGCATGTCATGCATAAAATATGAAATATGAAATATAGAGAGAATTGGAACAAACTCCCCTGGGGTAGCAGTCGCGAGGCTGATCTTTTTCTTTTGAGCTCCATCTTCAGATGACTTTGGCATGGGAACAACTCATCCATGCCTTGGGTGTTAAAATCTCATGTGGTACAGCTCCAATTATAAGGGACAAACTCTTGGAAATGCTCGGAAAATGGTCTTCAACTTTGCTTTTCTATTGCGCCAAACCATTGTTGATTCAGCAGCAATAAGCATGTAGGTGAGATCTATAAGTGTCACGTCGTGGTTCATCATATAGTACTCTCTTACGAACTCACTATACGAGTTAGGAAGTGACTGAAGAATCCAATAAACAACCATCGCTTCACCGACAACGGATCCCATCATTCTTAATCTATCAATGTGTGACTTCATCCCTAAGACGTGTGCACACACCGACTTGCCCTCTTTATGTTTACTTGCCAAAAGGGCTTGAGTGATATTGAACCTTTCAATTTTACAATCTTGTGGGTTAGGGAGAATAATTGGAGGAGAAAGTGAAGCATGATTTCTTGTTCCTCGATCGAATCGTGGAATATCATCTTCATGTGGAATGCTTGTTCCACGGGATTTGAGAAGACCATAGTTGTCGAACTTTGACATCAGGAGAAAACGAATTCAAGTTAGTTGATTGATTGGGTCCTTAGTAAATCACCCAAAAGAAATTCCAAGGCTAGGACCCAACACAATATCCTACAACTCGGGAGAGGGATGCCGTAACCCAAATTGCAGAACATTTGAAGGTAAGTGAATGACGATTCACTAGTTTCCACCATGAAAAACGAAAAAGAAATTTAAGTTTTAAATCTATGAAAACTCCTGGATCCTTTGAGATTCATTGAACATTTCAATGGCATGTTTAAATCTCGATATGCCCCTCTTGTTTGTGACTGCGATGCCGAGGATCACAAAGCGGGTGTGAATAACCATGCAAACTACATGGTGCCCTCACATGTTACAATCACCTATTTGATGTGCCGGTAAACCACACACGCTCCACCGAACTATGACAAACATTGAGTCACCCTTTGCTACCTTTGCTTAGAACCATCTAGTGTGCCGGTAAACCACACACGCTCCACTAACGTCTTCGCAAGGGCACAAAGTGTAATTTCATGGAATTGCATCAATTCACTTTTGCCTAAGTAACTAAGATTGGGAATTTGAAAAACATTTAGTTACTTTGTATTTCGTTATACTTATAATGGAAGGTTTCGTCCTATCCTACCCGTTCGGCTAACGACCCTCCACTAGTCAAGAGTGCGGTGTGTAAGAGTGGATACCCATTCAATCGCCATTTTATAGGCAATTTCCTTAAACACCCCTTATAGACCAGCTTCGTGAATGAGGCCTACTAACGGTAAGACTGACTTTTACTCATACATATATATAATGTTAGACTTTTAATGTTTATATATAGTATAGGGTGTATTTTATACTTTTAAAATATTATATGGTTAACTTTAACAATTACACTTTTAATTCAATTAAAAAGGTTAACCTAAAATTTTATGGATTTATTAAACCTCTTTTAATTATACTCCTTAATTAATTAATAAAACCATAAGGGTGTGATTTGAACTTTTCAAAACATTACCAGAGTTTTAGAATTTAACATTTCTAATTAAACTTTTAATCAACTTTTAAATTCCAAAACTTGAGGGCAAGTTTTGAAACCTTTTTCAAAACATTAGGGTTTTAACTATTTAAATTTCAAAACTTCAAAACTTTTGGGTTCAAATTTAAACTATAAAACCTAAAGGGGAAAATATGAAACTTTTCATAACAACAAGGATCAAATAACAAATAATCTAAACTAACATTTAGTTACATAATTATTCATATTTGATTTGTTTAATGATTTCTTGCAAAACAATTTATCAATTTACTCAAAATAATTAATCAATTATCTTATAAGGAAACAATTATCTAGTTAATTGATAATTATCTTTAATTAGATCAAGAATATAGTCATATATATCATAAAATCGGATTTATATTGATCTAACATGATAAGGTAACTATCCATATGCAAAAACAGCAAGAAATCCCGAGATAAACATTATCTGACGAGTTGACTCGTCGAGTCAGGCATGGACTCGTCGAGTCTGCATGGACTCGGCGAGTTCAGCCATGGACTCGGCGAGTCCAGCCTCCACAATCTAAAAAATCGAATTTTTCAGTTATACAATGCATCAATACAATTGAAACCAAGCTAGGCTCTGATACCACTGATGGGTTTTGGTCATAAGACATCCTATGTGCTCATACAAACCCTAATGCTTGGATCTAGGTTTCTCTATTGTACATGCTTTGAATCCAAGACTATAAACCCTAATTCTAGCATACATATAATCATATTAACATGAGAATAAGTTTATAGTGTTACCTTGATTATTATGTAGCAATAACAATCCCAAATCTCCTTGTATTGACTTTGGAAGGCTTAGAGTCACAAGTGTCACTCCTCTAATGGCTCACAAACACCATAAGCAAGATGATGAAGAGGAGAGAGGTTGGAGGATACCAAAAACGTGTAGAAACCCTAACAAGAAGCTTAGCCACGTTTTTGAGCCTTAAGGGGTCTTTATATAGTTGGGCTATTAGGGTTATCTAACAAGGAAACCCTAATTTGGATGCTTAAGCCCTAAGCAACCCATAGACTCCTTTTAATCAAGCCCTTGGATGATTTCCTTATGGGCTTCCCCATAGAATTCGTCCAACCCTTGATACAAGGCAATCCATGGCCCAAATTGCAATTATCTTATAATTACAATTCCAGTCCCTTAAGTTCAATTAATCTCTTTTAGTCACAAAACTAATTACCAATTAATTATTGACTAATATTAATTAAACAATATGATTTCTCCTTTAATATATTATTCTCATAATACATTAATAAATCATATTTAATCCCTACTCTCCATAAATCATCCTATCAAGTTGCTTTGGTGAAGGCAACCCAAAAGGACCATGCACCATCGGGTCAAGTACATACCAAAATAGTTATGGACTTAGACACTAATCCAACAGTCTCCCACTTGGATAAGTCTAACAACTATTCTGCGTATGACTTCAGATCCTGATCTGCAATCGTAGCTTTCCAAAGCCGCTGTCAACTCTGATCATATCAGATACGCGTGTCCTTAGATAAGGGATCATATATTCCTCCATTCTAGATATCGTCTGAGATATGATTTCAAATCATTCTCTTTGTACTATATCTCGATTTCCGATTTATGACGACAAACTAATTGAACAAATCAAATTAGCCCTAGCCCGGCCGAGCATTTACGTATGTCATCATTAAACCATCGAGGGGCCCAAAGATATCGCTTTTATCCTACCTTGGATAAAAGGAACGGATAAACTTTGATACAATGCTTTCTTGCACTCACTAACCAAATCACACACAACAATATGTTTTATAACACCAAGTTACTAGTGCGTTTACATATTATCAATGTGCAACCGATTAGCAAGATACAACTCACACATCTCGGTTTCAAGAATATAAGATGTTATCGTCTCACTAATCACTCGTAATACAATTCATGGAGTGATCCAAGTGAGCGTGGGTTTAATCCAATGCTAAAATCATATTCATAAGCACTCATGAACGTTGCAGCAAACATTTGCTTATGTCTAATACTCTTCTAGACAATCCACACACCAATTCACGACAGTCTTCATTCATATCTACTTCCAACATATGAACGACTGTGGCCCGTTTGAATAATTCGATTATTCTTAATAAACTCAATTATTCTGGAAGTCAAAACATGCAAAGTGAAACACAAGAATAATACTAATCCCATATGGCCTCAACCCTTTGAGCATAAATAAAACACGTTTTATTTATCACCATATCGATTACTCATTATTTGTCGTTTCGGGTAATCAACTTCTTACTTGAATTATTACACTTGTCCCATGCTCCTAGCATGCACACAATGTTTACCTATGGTTCTTACTTTTGTGAAATAGACAAATTGAACACATTTCCAATCATTCTCATTTTACAACTCCAAATCCATTTTCTTAAGTGTAAGAATATCAAATTCTTGTTACTTATAGAATATACTAGATTCTAACACTTTATGCAACGATCCTTTTGTAATGTCACTGCACCAAAGTCTCAAAGACTATTGCCAATGATATTACAAATTCCTCTAACGGAGATTGTTACAAGATAATTCCTTAGATATGATGTCTCTCTCTAAAAGTACATTCCTTTGAACATCCTTTTGCATAAAAGTTTCTAATCTAGATTTTCAATATTTACTTCCCAATATAGATACATTTCCATACTTTCCATATGACAACTCATTCTTAATAGAATCTTTTCTATTCATCATAATGATATCGATATGGTCCATCCAATATGGAAACATTTCCATAATTTCCAATACTATACTTCCAACTACTCACAAGCGACCAATCCTCGTCGAACTTTGGATTGTCCTTTGATAGTTGTTTAATTATTTTAGTCAAAACCGATTCTAGTCCCTTTTCCCTCTCAATGCGCTAGACATTTGGAAAATTTTAGAATGGTCAAACATTAAATCATTTGCAATCGATCCTATACTCGAAGCGTATGGGAAACGACGCACAATGTTTTATTTTCTATGTTCTCAAAATTTGAATTGTGAAGAGGAATGTCGTAATCATAATCGAAATTTTAAGAACACACTATGTACGTTTGACTAAATCTATTAACGTTTCACAACCTAATCCTTTAGATTTGAAATGAAGCATAATACTCTCTCCCTTAATTATAGCAAAACAACTTTACAACCCTTACGACTTTGCAAGGTATAACTCTTGTTTTTCTATAAATAATATTGCCAACTTGCAATACTTTCCATAATAATCATACAATCATAACTTTTATGCTCCCACTATCATGATGATTACTATAAAACATAACACTTATGCTCCCACTAGCTTCGACCTGTATTCATAAACATCTTAACTTCCAGAAAGACAATACCTATTGAATTTCTTAAGTCCATGTTTCTAATACTTAGTGCTTTGATAATCTTTTATCAAGGCTTCTTGAACTTATACATCTTTGCCTTAGATAGTTCATCTGTGTGTCTTAACAATTAAGACTAATTGCCAAACCTCACAATTCAAATTATGGAAAGGGATACCGTAACCATGATGAATTTGAGAATGCAATTTTACAATCACTATCTTCTTAAAATCTTTCTTAGTGAAAGCATTTCCTCACAATCATTTTCATGAAGGAGGAAACCTTATGACACTTAAATTTAAATGGTGTATTTGTTCCTATCCATGTGAATTTGTTAAAACCAAAGTTTACGACAAATTCAAACTCATATGGACCGAGCCTTTTTTTGATCTTGATTTCTTGCCTTATGGTAGCATAGCTGCCCATCACGTCTTCCAAGTAGTTAAGCATCTCACCTTTTCCTATCAATGTACCTTTCATTGATCAAGGTGCCTTGCCTTTTATGCGTTCAAAATGAGAACTCATAGGACTCATATGCATAATTAACTCAATTGGAACAACACATATTCAAAATATTGTCAACACGATAGGTTGTAAACCTCAACTCGTGTGCTAGTGATGATCGATAAGGTTTATTTGATTTGTTCTTGAAACTTTTCAAGACTATAAAGACTCCCACTGACTCCTTGACATATACGATTCTTTTGTCAATAAACATTTCTTGACAAACAAATATTCAAGAGTTAGTGTAGTTTTTATCAAAACACTTCATAAATTGGTCCTAGTCGATCTTTGTCTTATTCAAGACATCATAACTTTCCACATTTGATGAATGTTATAAACCTTTAATACTTTTCACTCATTGTCACAATCTTAACTTTAAGACTTGTTATTGGAATGAAGTATGATAGACTTCTTGATCTAACCATTTCTTCAATCCTTGATTCTTCTTCTTAAACATACAGTTGTACTAAGACTCACTTAGAGGATCAATTGAGATATGGTTCTTAATCATTAAGACTTATCATAAAGCATAAAAGCTACTCTCCCTTCTTCTTAGAATTGAGAAACTCTTATCTTTCTGCCTACTTGATTCTTCTTATTCGTTTTGCTATTGATCTAAACCCTTTAATCAATTCAAAATTACACTTAATCTTGTAAGTGTAATCATATTTACTAAGCCTTTAGTAAATCATGACGAATATCTTTGTTACTCTTATGGTGAACTCGATCAACACACAACTTTGTGTACTCGATCTCCTAGTCCTTCACTTGACACTTTGTCAATGAATTAGTCCAATTTCCAAATACGAAATTTCTCATTCATTGTGTATCCACGTTGCATGATTCCAAGTTTCTATCCAATTGAAACTTGGGCGATGAGAAACTCTCCCTATTTGGTAAATTCTTGACATTTCCATAAATAATATAACTAAGAATCATATCCATTCGTTGTAGAAATATGTAAACATTAATTTTTCATAACGATTTCATTGCAAGGAAGTAAACAAACAAATAAATAAGTCAAACAAAATTTATTTTATTTATATAAAAGCAGCGGAGAAACATTTGTCCTTACAATGCAAAATCTATTGAAAACTATGTAAAAAGAAAATTTCTAACAACTCTATCATAACTATCTAAGCTCAAAATCCAATCTTCAAGTCCATGCGATCAAGATCCATCTCTTGTGATTAGATTCATCTTGCTCTCTTATCAAGCTTCCTTTCTTTTCACCGATCCTTCAAAACATTCAAATGCAATCTTATCACATCATGTATTAATAATCAATGAATAGGAACTTAATGGAATTAGATAATGGATTCTTACCTAAAGCGTAGTCATACTTTTGACTCTCCCATCTCTTAGATCTCTTAGGTAAATAGGGCAACTTCGTCTCCAATGCCCCCTCTCTTGGCAATAAAAGCAAATTGACTCCTTTGGAACAACACATGGAACTACTTCAGACATCGCCTTTCTCTTATGATCAAACTTTTTGATCATTGCATGTCTTTCATTGCCATTGTCTATATCCATAGAGGTCTTGAAGGCAGATTCACCAATCAACTTTGCTTTTCTATTGCGCCAAACCATTGTTGATTCAGCAGCAATAAGCATGTAGGTGAGATCTATAAGTGTCACGTCGTGGTTCATCATATAGTACTCTCTTACGAACTCACTATACGAGTTAGGAAGTGACTGAAGAATCCAATCAACAGCCATCGCTTCACCGACAACGGATCCCATCATTCTTAATCTATCAATGTGTGACTTCATCCCTAAGACGTGTGCACACACCGACTTGCCCTCTTTATGTTTACTTGCCAAAAGGGCTTGAGTGATATTGAACCTTTCAATTTTACAATCTTGTGGGTTAGGGAGAATAATTGGAGGAGGAAGTGAAGCATGATTTCTTGTTCCTCGATCGAATCGTGGAATATCATCTTCATGTGGAATGCTTGTTCCACGGGATTTGAGAAGACCATAGTTGTCGAACTTTGACATCGGGAGAAAACGAATTCAAGTTAGTTGATTGATTGAGTCCTTGGTAAATCACCCAAAAGAAATTCCAAGGCTAGGACCCAACACAATATCCTACAACTCGGGAGAGGGATGCCGTAACCCAAATTGCAGAACATTTGAAGGTAAGTGAATGACGATTCACTAGTTTCCACCATGAAAAACGAAAAAGAAATTTAAGTTTTAAATCTATGAAAACTCCTGGATCCTTTGAGATTCATTGAACATTTCAATGGCATGTTTAAATCTCGATATGCCCCTCTTGTTTGTGACTGCGATGCCGAGGATCACAAAGCGGGTGTGAATAACCATGCAAACTACATGGTGCCCTCACATGTTACAATCACCTATTTGATGTGCCGGTAAACCACACACGCTCCACCAAACTATGACAAACATTGAGTCACCCTTTGCTACCTTTGCTTAGAACCATCTAGTGTGCCGGTAAACCACACACGCTCCACTAACGTCTTCGCAAGGGCACAAAGTGTAATTTCATGGAATTGCATCAATTCACTTTTGCCTAAGTAACTAAGATTGGGAATTTGAAAAACATTTAGTTACTTTGTATTTCGTTATACTTATAATGGAAGGTTTCGTCCTATCCTACCCGTTCGGCTAACGACCCTCCACTAGTCAAGAGTGCGGTGGGTAAGAGTGGATACCCATTCAATCGCCATTTTATAGGCAATTTCCTTAAACACCCCTTATAGACCAGCTTCGTGAATGAGGCCTACTAACGGTAAGACTGACTTTTACTCATACATATATATAATGTTAGACTTTTAATGTTTATATATAGTATAGGGTGTATTTTATACTTTTAAAATATTATATGGTTAACTTTAACAATTACACTTTTAATTCAATTAAAAAGGTTAACCTAAACTTTTATGGATTTATTAAACCTCTTTTAATTATACTCCTTAATTAATTAATAAAACCATAAGGGTGTGATTTGAACTTTTCAAAACATTACCAGAGTTTTAGAATTTAACATTTCTAATTAAACTTTTAATCAACTTTTATATTAATTAAACAATATGATTTCTCCTTTAATATATTATTCTCATAATACATTAATAAATCATATTTAATCCCTACTCTCCATAAATCATCCTATCAAGTTGCTTTGGTGAAGGCAACCCAAAAGGACCATGCACCATCGGGTCAAGTACATACCAAAATACTTATGGACTTAGACACTAATCCAACAGAAACAAGCACAAAAACGAAATCAATTGGTAAAAACATAGTTCAAACAAGAGATTAGGTAAGAGTAAACTTGATTTTGACTTGATTCTTCTTAAAATTGAATGTAGGGTTGATTCCCTTGCTTCCCACGCTCCAGCAGCACCTTTAGTCGACAATTGGCCTTCAAGGGTTCATCTATATGCTAGGGTATCGATCTGAAAGTCCCTTTATATAGATTTTCACAAAACAGGGGCTACTCGGCGAGTCCAGTGACCTACTCGGCAAGTCCATCACTTAAAACCCGTGTACGGCAAGTCAGCGCGTCCAAAATCGCGAAACTTCTGACCAACTCGGCGAGTAATCGACCCTACTCGCCGAGTACGTTTCGAATCAGCATTTTCTCAAAACACGAAAGTCATCCGAAATTGTGTCTACTTTTCAGAACATTTTGAATCTCGTGAATCGGAGTTATGGTTCATAAGATATGGCCAAAACACTGACGAGGGGTCAAGCTGTCCAGCAACGTCCTTCTTTCTTCAAAATCCAAGATCCAAGCGTCCAATCGCCAATTCCGATTCCTTTTCCACCCGAGCATGTCATTGTTGCTGAAAAATGAAATTATAAACTAATTAAGCACCTTTTGTTCATTAAATGAGATAAAATCAACATAAAGTATTAAG
This sequence comes from Lactuca saligna, assembly GCF_052625555.1. Lineage (NCBI taxonomy): Eukaryota > Viridiplantae > Streptophyta > Magnoliopsida > Asterales > Asteraceae > Lactuca > Lactuca saligna. Next base: position 35,473,826 of record NC_136424.1, read on the forward strand.
ATAATGCATGAATTTTATAACTAAATATGCCCATGTCAGGTATGCAGGTTAGAGTACCAGTAGGTTGGTGATCGTATAGTGGAGTGCCTTAAGGGTTGTATGTAGTCACGTATGATATCATGAGAACTCTTGATCTAAGATTTCTTGCATGTTATTTGTTTGGTTGTGGTTCTAGAATGGGATCACCTATTCGAATGTCTTTCTCACCCCTGCTTACATATAGCTATGCATTCCTTAGAGACATGTTGATAATGACGTAATGTATTATATAAGTCCTGGTATGCATGTAACACCCTGTTTATTAAATAAATAAACTAATGAATGTATAGTAGCCCTAATATATATATATATATATATATATATATATATATATATATATATAGCAAGGTGTTGGTCTCGAGGAGCTAATTATTACAATTTTAGAAGTTGGGGGTTAAAGTGTAAGTTTCAGATTAGATTCGTAAATATTTATGAAGGCAGGGACTAATTGGCGAATTATTAAGACTCAAATTGAAGAGATTTTGGAAGCTTAGGGGTTGAATGGTAACATATGGACTTCAATTGAGAACAATTTATAGAAGTGGGGTTGTTTGGTAAAAGTCGGACTTAATTTGCAAAGGATTTCAGGGGGCAGGGTTTAAATGGTAAATTATAGACTTCTTTTGGAAATATTTTATAGAGGAGGGACTGGAAGCGTCATTATGGAAAAGATGTTTTAAGGGATGGGGTATTTAATCGATACCATCTTAAGTCCATAACCTAACCCTAAAACTATGAGCAGCCGTTACCTCCCCTTTATGTCTCCCTCTTCCATTCACCGCACCGCCCTTACACCACTCTTCACCATCGACGCTGCCACAACTGTTGGGATCGGAAAAATCACCGCCACCTTGCCATTCCGATCAACTAGCGGTCGCATCTTCTCTCTACGTTGCCACCCTCCTTCTCCTCTAAGCCGCTGCTTCCAGCTTTCTCGTCGCTGCCGTTCGTGGCTCCAGCTGCCGCCATCGATGCCAAGCCGGAAAAATCACTGGGATATGTTGTGTTGCCATTCCTACCGTGGCTGCTTTACTGGAAATCAAGAAGAAACACTGCCACCACCGTGAGATGGTGGTTGATAGTGCAACAACCGCCAACCACCACGTTAGGTGGTTGTGTTCATATATGTATGTGTGTTTTGGCATGGACTGTTTATGTAGGGTCTAGTGTATGAAATTCTTGGTAAAAATTGCCACCATCATCACCACCTGCCACCACCAACCACCACTAGGGTGGTTGTGTGTGTGTGTGCCTTATAGGGATTTTGCTTTGTATGTTGTAATTTGTAACAAAATAATCATGGAATACTCAAAACCACCACTGTGAGGTGGTGGCAACCGTCTCTTGCCGCCGCCAACAGGCGTGTTAGGTGGCGGTGTGCTTTTGCTTGCGTATAGTTGATTTTCGGATGCTAGGACAAAATGGACTAGAAACCCTAACCACCACCATGAGGTGGTGGCCGCTGCCGAGCCACCGTTGACCACCACTTCCCGAGGTGGTAATGGATGGTGCCCAACTAGCGAAACCCTAATGGGCCTATTAAAACCCTAATGGGCCTTATAAAACCCTAATGAGCCCAATGAATCCCAAAGTGATCTAAAAGCTTAACCATGTGACTAATTGGCTAGTATTTGGGTTGGAAACCCTAATTAAGGTTTGGAAAACCCTAATGTCATGAAACCCTAATTTTAGGGATTGATCGGGACCCGTACTGGAATTACTTGCTAAACTTAAAATAATTAATTAGTAACCATTTGCAATTAATCTAAGACAATATTGGACTTAATGGATTAAGTCCTTAATGGGTTAAGTGAGAAACACTTAACCCTAATTGTCATTTTATGTGAAAAACCTTATTTCAATTGGGCCTTGAGTTGGGCCTTTCTATTAGGCTTTGGTGATTAGGATATTGATGGGCCATCCAAGAACAATCATATGGATTAAAATAATTTAATGGGCTTTAGGGTAAGGCCCATGTGAGGTTTTGGGCCAAATTTGGAAAATTAGGCCATAGTTTGGGCCTTTATGATTATGAGATATTGGACCATTAGAAATGCCAAATGTTTGGACTGGACTAAATGATTGGGCCTTAGAATCAGACCATGTGAGGGGTTGGGCCCAATTTGGAAAATTAGGCCATATGTTAGGCTTTGATTCCTAGTTTGACTTTTGGGCCTTTGGATTTGGCCTTGGACTTGAATCAAGCCAAGGTGGGGTAATGTAGCATGTTACTCTAAGAACTTACGGTCATATGTTGGGACCCAATTATTAATTGGGTGATGTTTTCATATTGACAGTTCGGGAATCTATCATCCAACAGTTGGGGTTGTCTTTGTGGGACTTCAGTAGTGTGAGGTGAGTTACCTTCCACTAGAAGTGGGTCTAAGGCCACAATGTCAGCCCACTAGTAGGAGTTGTTTGTTAGATGATTGTTTTTGTGATAATTATCTAGTATGCCATTATATGTTATGTTTGTGTACTAGGATGCTCTGTGATACATGTTATTAGTAGTAGGGGTGAAATAGTCCCCGGATACCGGTTGAAAGATACCGAAGGGGTCTTCATAACCCATGCATGCCTAGTAGTATGTTATGTTACGTTATTATGTGGTAGTGGTAGGGGTGAATTAGTCCTCGGTTACTGGTTTAAAGATACCAAAGGGGAGGTCAACTCCCGGATACCGGTTGATAGATACCGAAGGGATAGGTCGGGCACCAAGATATGCCTGACAATATATTTATGTATGTTATACTATGTTATTATGAGGTAGTGGTAGGGGTGAAATAGTCCCCGTTATCCTGTTGAAAGAGACAGAAGGGGAGACCACCACCCAGATATGCTAGGCAGTTATCCGGTTGAAATAGACCGAAGGGGAGGCCGACACCCAAATATGCTTGGCTATGTATGTTAGTGTATGGTATGTGATATGATGGGGGAAATCACCAAGCTTTGTGCTTATGGTTTTCAGTTTTGGTTTTAGGTACTTCGTTTTCAAAGGAAAAGAGTCGACTCGATTGCAGCGCATCACACTATATTTCTGCACATGAGATCTTAGGGATTACACTTTGATATTGTTTTATGATAACATGTTTTGATTATTTCTAATTTGGTTTTCGACATGAGATGTTATTATGGATGTCTTATTACTTATGGTTTTATAATAATTTATTCAAAAATGAAATTTTCATCCTTGAATTTTGGGATGTTACAATGCACTAGTGAGTTGTTAGACAGGTAGACTAGTGTAAATAGTGACATGTGTTTATATGTTTAGTTGATTGCTTGTTTATTACATATATCTACATATTGAGTGGTAGGTTGAGACGATCCTACTTTGTGGTGTAGGTCATGATACTTGGGCGGGCCAATAATAGTGTAAATAGTGACATATGTTTTCAATTTAGGTCTAAAAGCTAATTAGATTGGCTAAGTTAAAAATCATATATTAACTTTTATGACTGAAAAGTCAAACTACCAATGTCAAAGATTTTGGATTATATTATCTCTTAAAAAATAACTAAAATTTTAATTTAATTATTCTATATTAACTAAATATGAGTTTTTAAATCTATTGTTTTTGTTTAAATTAATTTTAAAAGTTATTCATATTACAAAGAATTTAAGTTAAGAATTTAAAAAACTTATGTTAAATTACGGATGTAACAATATAAATGCCGGTTATTATTATTAAGCAGCAGATTTAATTGATCAAACTCATTAAATTTTGGCAATGTGCAAATGCCATAAAAATGCAAGAAGATATCGAAAGAAAAAACTATTTATAGAGTCATTAACAACATACTAGCCCTTTTCAAAAATTTGATGATATATTCAAAGTAATGATAAAATAGGAAATTAATGTAATTTATATAATCTTTTATCAAATATATTATTACGAATGATTAAAGATAAGATATTACATATAAACAACAAATATGCTTAAATATACAAACATGTTTTTTTTTTTTTTTTTTTTTTTTTTTTTTTTTTTTATATAAATAGTTTTTACCAAACACCTTAGAAAATAACTTAACTATCAATTAATAAACTAAGTCAAACATATTTTTCATTTTATCATATTTTTTGACAACTCAATCCGAAGACCCTAACTTTGAACAAGTACAACAGCAACTGAACTATTTTCGATCTTCATACGACGGAAAAGGGCAAGAGTAGTGTGGATACGCCGCGCAATTAAGTACGCCCGTGCTCCAAAATAGACAACATACTAATAACAGCTTAGAGCGTCTTGTCGGGGAAGAGTTAAGAGGAAATTGATTTGGTTTGAAAGCAAGGGCTAGGGCTTTTGATAGTAGTCGGATGTCGAACAACTACAACCATACTAAACCCTGCTTTTCTTGAATCTTGATGTCAGCGAGAATCACGAGGTGAGCGGCAAAAAGTTCGCATTTTTTTTCTTCCCCTTCTTCTCCAGTCTCTCCTTCACACATAACTGTAAATGTATGTATGCATGGTTGAAAAATTAAACATTTCTGTTGTTAATCGTTAGAGTTGATCGGTTTTACCAGAAATCGACACTGATTCTCAGTTGTTTTTGGTGAAATTGTGTCAAGTTTTTTACCCAATTCAAGAAATTTCGGTTACATTCTTGAAAATTTCTGTTCTTGCTACGTAACTTTGTGAATCGCAAGGTACCCTTTACGAGTACATGTCTGATCACGCTAACCCTCTTTATGGGATTTCTGGAAACTCAATTCTTGCTATTTTTAATCCAGGTTGGGTCAGAATTTGGGACTTGTCACGTGTTGATATCGGAAAGGAAAACTTATCATTCAACTGTAGTGTCTCAAATGGAACCTATAGCTATCAGTTCAACAGACAGCGAGTCTAGTGATTGGGATCTAGATCTGTATAAAGCAATTAATGCATCACAGTTAGAGGATTCAGCTTCTTCATTTCCTAATTCCAGGGGTGATCGTTTTCTTTCACTGCCATCTTCATCCGGGATAAATAATACAGGTAAAGAAAATACATCATCTTGATTAGTACTTAGGAGACCTATATATATATATATATATATATATATATATATATATATATATATATATATATATATATATATATAGTTATTTAACTTATTAAGTCTTTATCTATATATTCTAGGTCTGCAAGGAACAATTCAACCTGAAAGAAAACCTTCTCAGAATGGACACTCATCTCATTCTAATCATGATATGGAGGATGACCAGCTTCAGATTCTATCCAGTTTTGGGGGTAATAATTGATATATCTCCTTAACATCATCTTGATTTCTGAATCGACTTCCATTTTTAGCACAAGATTTGATAAACAGTTATTTGTAACAGATTCCAAAAGAATACTTCCACCATCCTTTCCACAATCTTCATCAAGTTCCAGGCAAATTGTTCCTCCAAGAGGTGTAGGCAGCAGTCAAACTCGTGAAACATATGGAAAGACTTATCCACATCAATGGCCAAATCATGTAAAGGCTCACATGGAAGAAACTTTCAATAGGGCTAGTAATGATGTGATGAAGGACAACCATGTGAGTAGGGTTCTACCTTCATACATGAATCCTATCTCTGTTCCAACTTCACAATATGGAGCTCAATCTGATCTTTATCGCCCTGGTGTGGTTGATGAACAAGCAGCTGTTGATGAAAGGCTTATTTATCAAGTAGCATTACAGGTATGAGCTTCTCATTTTATAAACAAGTCATCATCTTTCTAGTGATACACTATTTTACTGATATATTGCTTAAAACTGAAAAAGATATGTTTTCTTTTATTTTTTATTTCAGGATCTTAATCAAAAGTTGCCTGAAGCAGATTTACCCGAAGGTCTTATGTCTGTATCTCTTTTAAGGCACCAGGTTTTCTACTCACTCGATCACAAAAAAAAGTTCTTTACTTTATTATATTTAGTTATTTATGCCTCTATATATGTTTTAATTATGTGTTTCTAGAAAATTGCATTGGCATGGATGATTCAAAAGGAAAAGAGTGTGGCGTGTTCTGGTGGAATTTTAGCTGATGATCAGGTCTTACACTCTTACTATTTGCTTCCTGCTTTGTAGTTGTTGTTGTTGTTGATTGATTAAAAATTTAGAATCACACATTGACATACTTCTTTTTTTTAAAATCTTTTTCCATAGGGTCTTGGTAAGACCATTTCGATGATTGCACTCATACAGAATCAGAAATTTTTATCAAAACCAAAATCAGATGAATCTTTAAAAGCTGAAGCTTTGAATTTAGATGATGATGATGGAAAAGATACAGTAGTTGTAGATGAAGAGAATCATGAAGTAAAGTTAATAACCGAAGCCAGCACCTCAACACAAAATTTTCACAACCGAAAACCTGCAGCAGGATCACTGGTTGTGTGTCCTGCAAGTGTTCTAAGACAGTGGGCCCGTGAACTCGATGAAAAAGTTCCAGATGAAGCTAAGCTTGATGTTCTAATCTACCATGGTGGAAATAGAACCAAAGATCCTGTTGAATTAGCAAAGTATGATGTGGTTCTTACTACATATGCCATTGTAGCAAAGGAAGTCCCAACTAAAGTGTTTGATGAAGAAGATGATGATGATCAAAGAACTGGGGACAGATTTGGAATATCTTCATCTTTTGCTAATAGGAAAAGAAAAGGGGTTAATGGTGGTAAGAAAAAGAAGGGTAGAAAAGGAATTGATGGTTCTATTATTGATTGTAGTGGAACTCTTGCTAAAGTGAATTGGTTTAGAGTGATATTGGATGAAGCTCAAACCATAAAGAATGCTAGAACACAAATGTCTAAATCTTGTTGTGGACTTAGGGCTAAAAAACGATGGTGTTTATCAGGGACACCTATACAGAACTCCATTGATGAAGTTTTTAGTTATTTTAGGTTTCTGAAATGTGATCCGTATGCAAATTATAAATCTTTTTGCAATCAGATTAAGATCCCAATATCCAGAAGCTCTGAAACAGGTTATAGGAAACTTCGAGCTGTTTTCAAGGCTATAATGCTTCGTCGAACAAAAGGTAAAGTTTTTTTGAATTTTTTTATTACCATTATTCTTATTTATAAGTGTCTGAATACATTAAGTCCATTTTTTTTTGGCTTAACTCAGGCACTTTGATCGATGGTCAACCTATTATCAACTTACCTCCAAAAACCATAAACTTGAAAGCAGTTGACTTTTCAACTGAAGAACGAGCTTTCTATCAAAAACTTGAAACAGAATCACGTTCAAGATTCAAGGTACTTTTTGCTTTTTCTCTTAACTTCTAAAAAGTTTGACCTAAACAAATCCATTTCAAATATTTTTTTTTTTCAGGCATATGCAGCTGCAGGAACTGTAAGTCAAAATTACGCAAATATCCTTCTGATGCTTCTACGCCTTCGACAAGCATGTGATCACCCTTTACTTGTGAAAGGATTCAGCTCAGAATCTGTTAGCAGAGTCTCCACAAGAATGGCAAAAAATCTCCCAAAAGACATGCAATCCAATTTGTTAAACCTTCTAGAAACCCTAACCATATGTCACTTATGTAAAGTAAGTTAAAGTTAACTACCCTTATCATTATCATTCTTCCAAAAGCAGAATACCATTTTCCCATTGTTGACATTTTTACCCTACAGGATCCACCTGAGGATGCTGTGGTTACCCTATGTGGACACGTGTTTTGTTATCAATGTGTGTCAGAATACTTAACAGGAGATGACAACACGTGTCCAGCTCCCAAATGCAAAAGCCAAATTGGTGCAGATGTTGTTTTCAACAAAGCTACTTTAAGGAATTCAGTCTTTGGTGGTGATGATGATGATGATTATCATGGTGCGAGTTCTTCAAGAATCGATGCGAAATCGATTGTTTTACAACAAGATTATAGTTCTTCAAAAATCAGAGCTGTTTTGGAGATCATTCAGTCGTTTACAGGAGCATGTTCGAGTTCTAGTTCTAGTTCTAATGTTGGTGAAGGACCAGTTAAAGCTATTATTTTTTCCCAATGGACACGAATGTTGGACCTTGTTGAAATGTCACTTAATCAGTATTGTATAGTGCACAGAAGACTTGATGGATCAATGTCTTTGGCTTCTAGAGATAGGGCTGTTAAAGAATTCAACACTGATCCTGAGGTTCACTTTTTCACATCCTACTTCATACTTTTATAGTTTATACTTAAAGAGTAAATTACAGTTATGGTCCCTAAGTATAATAGCTGATTTTTGCAATTTCAGTCTTTATTTGAGGTTTTTGGTGCACATTCTAAGTAAACTGACTATTTTTAGTCCTTGAGTGTAGCTGATTTTGACAAATTTGGTCCCAAAAACGTTAAGTAAGAACCAAAATTGCAAAAATCACCTTTTCTCGGGGCCTAAAATGTTATAAAAACCTCAAATAAGGACCAAATCTGCCAAGAAAAAACTTTTTTGGACCAAAGTTGCAAAATTCAGCTATACTCAAGGACCAAAAACCTCAAATAAGGAACAAAATTGCAAGAGAACTTGTTTGGACCAAATTTAGAAAAATCATCAGGGACCAAAAATGTTACATAAACCTCACATAAGGAGTAAAGTTGGAAGAGAACTTTTTGGACCAAAATTGCAAAAATCATCTATACCGAGGGACCAAAAGTATAATCTAGTGTTATGTTTATGTAAATTGAGAAATGTTGCATGCAGGTGATTATTATGTTGATGTCACTGAAAGCAGGGAATCTTGGTTTAAACATGGTGGCAGCATCACATGTTATTCTTTTGGATCTTTGGTGGAATCCAACTACTGAAGATCAAGCCATTGACCGAGCTCATAGGATCGGTCAAACCCGTCCTGTGACAGTTTCAAGACTCACCATTAAAGATACGGTTGAGGACAGAATTCTTGCTCTCCAGGTTCGTTTCAACGGAATCAACCATTCCATTCCTTTTCCATGATTCCGTTCCATCGACTCTGTCTGTGTGTGTGTGTGAGAGTTGAATTGAATTGATGAAAATTTGGTGAATGTAGGAGGAGAAGAGGAAAATGGTGGCTTCGGCTTTTGGTGAGGATCAAAGTGGAAGGTCGGGCCCTCATTTGACTGCAGAAGATCTGAGATATTTGTTCATGGGGGCGAATCAACCTGTTTAGATTTAAGTTAAGTGGTGGAAAGCTATATGTAAATAGTAGTAGTAGTAATTGGTATTGATGTAGAGAAGGAAAAGGTTATATGTTTCTATACCTAACTTTGAATGTGCTTTTATTCGGTTAACTTTATGTTTCGGATTTATTGAGGAGTCACACTGGGCGGTTAATTCGGTCCGATTTTGGTTACAAAAATATAAAGTTATATAGTTGTAAAACGTAAATATATAATTGAAATACATAAACATATCATCCAGATTGTTTCTAACCTAATATAACTTTTGTAAAACCTAAATATATCATTGAAACAACATGGGGAAACTCCAATAAATGTAAATCTTGCATAATTTGTGTTTCCTTCTTGAATGTTGGTAATAAAGTTTTAGCCAGTTTCTTCGATATTGATATCAGTATATGACAACACTTTAGCTAATTTTTTTTTCCTTCTGTCATCCAAAATCTCGTGTTCCATCTCGGTTAACCCTTCTTCAAGGTCACCTTCTTTTAATATCGTGTCACTAAAACAAAGACAACTTATAGTAGCTAAGAATTTATACTGACTAACTTATGTTCTTTCACAAACAACCAACGATTAATATAGATGATTAAACGTTCATATGTCGTGAAAATAATAAATCCAATTGTATTATTATTGTTACCAAGTTTCGTCAAGGAGTAAAAGGCGTAAATAATAAATCCAGTTATATTATTATTGTTATCAAGTTTTGTCAAGAAATCAGATCGATCATTCGCGCGAGAGAGAGAGAGAGAGAGAGAGTGTGGGCTTTGTCCATCCCTTGATCCACTAAAGCCTTTGCAGGTCTATAAACTCACTAAATGTTTCTTCCTCAATCGATATTGGATAATGAAAACTAGCCAACTTGTTTATTCCATTAAATTTCCAACAATTAAAATATCAAAGCTTATGAATTATTTGAGAGTTATATTAAAATATCATTGTTGCTAAGACAAAAACAACATTCCAAAGTTCCTCCCAAAAAACGATTAAATTCTTGAAAGTTTTGATTGAGAAACTTTTGTAGCCATGACGTGCCGATACTCGTTAAATTCTCTTGAAAGTAGACAACATATAATAAAACTCTACATATCCAATACAATCTTTTAGTGAAACATTAATCAATCGTCCAGGAAAGATACATAGTAATTGAAAATGACATTACTGTAACTGTACATAACAACCTATATAAACATAACAACTTCCATTTGATAAAACACCAAGTAAACATTAACCATATCTATATGATTGATTCCATTTCGTATACGGCCCAAGTCCAATGAGAAAAAGAGTTAATGGGTCGTTTGATAGTTGCGGACTGAGAAAATGCTGATTGAGAAATGTCTGAGTAATAAATTCTAACCGAGTAACAAGCTATGTTGTTTGATTGTACATCTGATTGAATATGCGATGCAAAATGACCATTTTACCTTATGCTCTTTATAATAATAACAACAACAACAACAACAACAACAACAATAACAACAACAACAACAACAACAATAATAATAATAATAATAATGTATACAAAAGCTTCCAACACAATAGACATTAAATATACTATTTTAGAGATTAAAACACAAAAAACTCTCTAGCTTGCTAATATACACCATCGTTTGTATAGGGGAAACATGAGTTAGTTCTCGTAACCTCCCATTTCACTTTCTTGAGCTACAAATTTTTATCCAAGGGCAAGGGTATTAGTGGAAAGCCTTGCTTCCTTTCTCAATCAACCATTTTCCAACTCTTTTCTCGTCAAACATTTCTTACCAAAAACGTCTGACTTGACTCAGTCAGACCCATATCAAACGGTGCCTAAGCGTTGTTGTACTTTCGGTTCTAGTCAACCAACTCATTTTTTCTATGTTTACATGTTATCTAAAGTTGAACAAGTTAGCATTTTTTAATTTTACACTTTTGGGCTATATTTAAATTTTTTTACAAATTTATTTGAAAAATTAAATTTTATTAAAAATTCATCCCAAATTTAATTTAATTCACATAATTGGTTTTTCCAAAAATTTTTAATAAGTTTTACAACTTTTTTCTAAGTTATTTATTGGTTTTTTAAATACAACGTCTTAATTTGGGTTACAGTATTTTAAACTTTTTCTGCACTTTCATATGATTTCATACAACTTCTTCTAAATCAAGTATCTTATAAAGATTTTAAACTTTTTAAATCTTTTTATGTTTACATTAAACTTCTTTTTATTACTTTCATGTAACCCTTTCCTTTTTTTGCAACATTTTTTTAAAAAGATTTATAAAATTTTTATACTATTTAAAAAAAATTGTAAAAGCAAATTTAAAAATATAATACAAGCTTAAAATGTTGTATTAAAATGTAATTTCTTATAAACTTTTAATTAAAACGTAAAAAAAGTTGTATTTTTCAAAAATATTTAAAAATATTTTCGTTTAAATGCAGGTGTATTAAATTTGTACGAAAATGTAAAAAAAATTAAAAACTTATAACCCAAGTTTAAGATATTATATAAAAAAAATGAAATAAGTAGGAATATATGGATTAATTATAAATGTCTTAAAAAAGGAAAAAAAAAAAGAAAGTAAAAAGTAAAAACTAAGTGTACAATAATACAGAATTGTGATATGTGATTTTTTATTGTAATTGTATTTACTAATTATTTGTATTGATAATATGATTTAAATGGTACTTTTTAATTAATTAGCAAAGATTGGGCCTACCATTCACCTTGATGCAGTCAATTCTCACATCACTCCGTCTTTTGGGCCTACATAGTTGAATCCCTATTGTAAATCCATCTCCTAGGCTCCTAGCAACTTGCTAGGGGTGGCTTTTTCTCGTTCGCCGGTTCAAAAAAAAAAAAAAAAAAATTGAAAATCGTTGTTATTAATTTAATCTTTAATTAAATCAGACAAAAACTTATCAAATATTAAAAGCAACCCTTAACCATACGCTAGAAAAAGTTGAACCGCAACTATTCGAAGTTTACTGAATTATGAACAGCATTCAATTAATAAATTCCACCAAGCAGTCTATATTAGTCTACTTCCGTAGATGCCAAAACAATGGTCAACATTTTATTTAAATGGGCATTATTCAATTTGCATTGGCAAAAAAAAAAATCAAAAAATAAGCAATGAACTAGGGTTTGAACCGTCCCCACCAAATGCAGTTCGACACCATATCTATCATGGAGACGATTAAACCATATAAAATGAAGCACAAAAATATCAAAATAAAATTTGGATACAAAAATTATGTACGAATGAGGCAGAAGAAAATAAGACTTGAAAGTGTATATTAAAAAACCTAATAAAAAAATATTATTAAAAAATTATGTAATGGATCAAAATGTAACTTTAAAATATAGTAAGAGATCAAATCATAATGTATAAAATATAAATTATTTAACTTTAAAATTATGAGAGATAAAAACTATTAAATAAACATTAATTAAAGGGAAAAAAATTAAAATATTAAAATCTTCTATCACCAGAATCTAAATGGTTATTTTTAAAAAAAACTGTTGTTTTATATTTTACCACATGTTTGACAATATATAACATGATTTGTTTTTAATAAATTTTGATTTGGAAATAGAAAAAACAAATGAAGAGTGAAACCACCTCAAAAACCATATTTTGTATTTAATATACATAAGTATTCCATCACTCCTTGCATTGCACGTTTGCGGTGGAGAACTCATTTACAAAGTAAATCATAAAAACATAAATAAGGTTTTGAACCAAACAATTATGTATGGAGAAGTCACACGAAATATAGTTTGAAAGTGAATTTTGAATATATTAATTAATGTTTAAATATAGTAGTAATATTAATAAAAATAAAAACTATAAAAATAATTATGTATATGACCAAAAACATAACTTAAAAATATAAATAGGAGAAAATCAAATCTTAAAAATACCAATAACTTAAGTTTAAAATTATGAAGTTGATTTAATCAAAATTATTTTAGGGTAGAAAATGTAAATATGAGAATTTTTTATTATCATAATCAAATTTGTTATTTTTAAGGAAAATGTTTATTTAGAACTTATATTATATTCTATAAACTTGTATATTGATATGTGTTTTTTATCCGAGAAAATTACTAATCTAACCAAATTCATTAATGATTTTAGATAAAAAGTACGAATAGTAATTCTCTTTTTATCTGTCATTGGTTTAAAAACATATGAACAGCCTACGAAAAGTGAGAAGCATAGTAAAACTACCTCACAAACCACATTATATGCAAATTAAAATATATTAATTATGATGTGGTCTATTCTTAATTTTTTCTTATGCAATATTCATTTCAGCTTTTCATATTGTTGTTTTCTGTGTTGCTTTTTGTTATTAATAAAAGAGAGAATTACTAATCTAGTAATTTTCCTTAATTATCTATGTAAAAATAGTCAAAAATAAACAATTGTCCAAAAACAACCCATAAAACCGTAGATAATTAGAATGATCTACTATTTCGCCAAATGGTCTACAATTTTGGGTTAACTATAAAAAATAAAAATAAAAATGAAAATCTAAAACCGTATGTTATTTTATAACTTACGGTTTTCTCTTCACGATCTACGGTTTCCAAAACCGTAGTCTACGGTTTCAGTAATATTTTTTTTGTTTTTCGAAAAAAAATCAAAGAATCATAATATATATAATTTTATACAGGTTACAACCATTTAAAAAAACGAAAAAGTAAAATAAAATCCGTAGGTTTTATATGAAACCTACAGTGTAAAAATCCACAATGCACAAACTGTGCATTGTGGACTTGTATACCGTAAGTTTCTTATGAAGTCTACTGTTTACTACTTTTTTTTTCGGTTTTTTCTAAATGTTATCCCTATGTACAAAAACTATTCCTAATCAAGAGTACAGTAAAATTTCGGTAAAAAATAGACGTATCTCTTTTTCTTTGGGTGCTCCATCGAGAAAAAACAGTAAAGACCCAAAGGAAAAGTAGTAAAAATGACCTAATCTGAAAATCAATACATTATATATTATGAGCTAATAGGCCCCAAAAGAATAGACGAGTCGGAAAACAGTAGCTCATTGCTTTAGAACCGTAGACTTCACCCCATTGACCGTAGTCAACGCTAGCCAGGCTTTTTGGCTAAAGTCGTTTTTTGGCTATTTTTGGATAAGTAGTTAGTAAAAATGGCTAAATTAGTAATTCTCTCTTAATAAAATGAATTTGATTAAAAAGAAAAAAAAATAATAAAAAAAAAGTAGATAATAAAATTTGGTACGTATAAATGTATAATAAATATTTGATTAAGGGATTTCCCTAACGTTTTCGTTACAATGACGTTACAAAAACCACTATCAACACACGGCACTCCAATTTCACACCTACCATGTACCCTTCCTCACGCCGTCTAATACACCGTTACGCGTTTTCAACACACTACTAAATAAATCGTTAATTCCGTTAGTCAACACATTTACAACGTCGGAGAATTTCGCCGCAGCGTTTCCCATCTCTTTAACGTCATTCTCCAATCGACCACGGTGTTTCTCGTCGCCGTCGGAGACGACTTCGTCGAGGACATCGCATACAGCTACCACTTGCTTTGCCGTATCTTCAAGCTCCAACAACCACCCTTTTTTCTCTGCTCCAATGGAGAATTGCTTTGGCTTTATCAGTTCGTAGATTTGCGTCTGCACGCCGTTGACCAATTCCGCCCATAGGAACTCCGCCGGAACTCTGACTTCAACCGCATCGGACTCTCCGTACAGAACGGAAACCAAAACGCCGGCTACAAAGAGGGTTAAGACTCCAAGTCCGTGTAACGTTCGCCGGATCAGATCTTTTGCGCTACTTGTCTTCCCAAGCGGCAAGCTGTTAATGGCGAAAGTCAGTTCTTCTATCAAGGTCTTCGCGCGTTGGCCTTTCTCCTTTGAAATTTCTTGTGTGTGGCTAACGGATCTGAACAGAGCATCCTTCGCCTTTTTCAGTTTTTCAGGGGACGGTATCTGACCCGAGGAGTTTATCATCCTAAGACCGAGATTCATCAGAAGTCGTCGCTCAGTTAATTGCTGAATCGCTGACGAAATCAAATTACACAGATCCAGTACCTTTAGACTGTAATCCATATACAAAGCTTGATAATAATCCGATTCAGATCTCAAATTCGAAATCTGATCTTGCGCTTCGAAATGAACAATCGACAGAAATGAAACGGCCTTCGACATCCAAGATAAGCTGATAATGGATGAATCAGAGGCCGGGGTTAGTGTTTTCAGATGGAGAATTACCTTTTCATCGAAGGATCGAGCAGCTAGTTGGTAGTTTTTTTGGTTAGGCGAGGATTTCTTGGTGAATGATTTAAAATGGGAAGTTAAATGAGTTTTCTCGACGAGAAACATGGCTGACAGATAGGAAACGATCGGATAGAGTCGCCGGAGACGAGAAGTTTTATTCGCCGGGATTTAGCAGTCTGTTTTTGATTTTCGGGTTTATAATGTGAATTCAAGTTCGATTTCAATATATATAATTCAGAAGGGACGTGTGAATAAATATACGGCAAAGAATCTTCTAGGAAAACCCTGAATTGCCCTCCCACTGACCGTTTGATATATATATTAGAAATCGTAGGGACCACCGGGTATACGTACATTTGACGTTTTTTTTTTGAGTAAATTACACGAATGGTCCCTATGGTTTAGGGTAATTTGCACGTTTGGTTCCTAACTTATTTTTTTAACTCGGAAGGTTCCTACTGTTTGTTTTTATTACGTGTTTGGTCCCTGTCTTACATAAAAAGTCTATTTTTCCCTTTATTTTTTAATTTATTTAAATAAACATACCCCTAATCTCACCCTTCTCACCTTACCTTACGTACCGCATTATTTTTTCCTATTTAAATAATAGTCTTTTTAGGTATGATAGGGACCAAGCGCGTAACAAAAACAAACAATAGGGACCAGACACGTAATAAAAACAATCAGTAGGGACCTTCCGAGTTAAAAAAATAAGTTAGGGACCAAACGCGCAAATTACCCCAAACCATAGGGACCATTCATGTAATTTACTCTTTTTTTTTGGAAAGTGTCAAATTAAAAATAAAAATAAAAATAAAAGAAAAAAATTAATAATTAAGGATATTTAATTTTTCTTTCAAAACTATTTTAATTTTTATAACGAGAAACCCTAGCCTTCACCTTTAAGAAAAAATTAATTATATTTTAAGTTTGGATTCATTAAATACACTATATTTCTGTACTATTGTAACTATAAAGTTTCAATCTAGTTCTTTAGACCATGTCATTTGGGGTTTTCGATACTTTTGATCCATTTTATAGATGATCTTGGAGTTGAGAGAACTCTAATATCTTTTGATTAGTTTGGAATGTTTCTTGGACCTCATGGATTAGGAAAGTTGTGATCTTTTGCCTTTCTTTTTTGCCATGCAAGTTATCTTGGTCCATTAGACCATTTTGGTGTATTAACGTTTAGATCTTTGAAGCTTGAGACTTGGTGAATCTGATGGTTGGAGATTTGGACTTAGTGGATTAAATTAAGAAAGATGTATTTTTTGGATCCCTTTAAGATTTAAAGTCTACATCTTGATTGTTTGGACATTCCTAATGGATAAAGTTAGAAACTTTATCCCTTAAGACCTTGGAAATGATCAAATTTGGGCTTTGGAGCTCCTATAATCGGAAGAAAATGGATTAAGTTCGTTTAAGTTGTTCAGACGAGTCCTTACAGCCTGGCCTTAGGCTGCCACGACGTGGCGACTAGGGAATCATCGATTGCTTTGGCATTTGGTGCCCAAGACGTGGAGGGCTGCTGTTGGCAATTTTGACCTTAGCCTTGACCGTTGACTTTTTGACTAGTTTGACCTTTGGTCAAACTTGGGTAGAATTGAGTATGGACAAATGATTGATTGCGGTTTGGCTTTAGGAAGCTTGGGTTGTTTGTTCTGTTGCTGAGATAGTTGTTAAGCTTCTAATGAGTAGTTCAGGTGGGTTCTTCCTTACTGTACTCGGGGGTTGAAGACACCAATGTCGGCCCTCTCGACTTTGTATGTATCTTGGTATATAGAATGTGGTATGTTGTAGTGATTGGATATTTGGATAGTCGGTAGATATGTATAATTACCTGTTTTGCTGGTTATTATTGTTATTAGATTATGTGCATATGTCGACATATTGTAATGAATTGGGTTGAGGTGGTCCTACTTTGTACTGAAGGCCAAGATACTCGGGGCGGTCCGGATAAACTGTAGGCCTTGCGAGGAGGTCCAGTCAGGTCATAGGTTCGCAGAGCGGTCCAAATAGACTGTAGGCATTGCGAAGCAATCCAACTAGGTTGTAGGCTCGCAAAGCGGTCCATACATATTGTAGGCTTTGCGAGGTGGTCCAAGAAGGCTGAAGGCTCGTATATGTATGTTGTTATCTGTTTGGTTATATGTGGTATATTGGGGGGAACTCACTAAGCTTCGACTTATAGTTTGATTTCATGGTTTCAGGTACATCATATGATCAGGGCAAGGCAAAGACGTGATTGTGCACATCATCCTTGGATATTTTATTGATAGATGATTTTGTGATACTCTGATTTATGAATATGGTTTTTGGAAACAATGTAATGCATGACTTTTGGGTTATTAAATTGTTTTGAAAATGAAATTTTTTATCATGATTTTTGGGATGTTATAATAAGATAGTACCCAAATTTGTATTATGTTCCTCGGAGTACAAATGATGAATCTGGGACAGTACCATCATACACCTTGTTGAATATTAGTGAATTATAGAGAATATTAATGTCATAAAGAGAACCAAAACTACTGAAAAAGGCATGTAATAACCAGGGGTGGAGGGAATAGGGGGACTAGCATGTGTGTTGCCCCCCCCCCCCCCCCCCCCCCAAACATCTTATATTTGTTCAAGTAATATTAGTCATAAAACCTTTAAGCTCATAGTAAAAACTGGTCACCAAAGAGGCTAAAATCTACACATCCCACTAAAGCCCAATATCTTTACTCTTTTATTTGACGATTGTAATTTACACACACAATAACACAAAAAAATGTGAATAAATCAACACGGAAAGTTAGAAACGATAATTACAATCCTCAACATTCATGATTCTTTTTCAAGAAAAGGTAACTTTAAATTCTTATTAGTTATGGTTAATATATAATTTTTCTTTACTTTCTGGTTAATATCATAATTAGTTTCTTAATATCTTATAGTCATTATGGTAATCATTATCAAAAGATAAACCGGATCCAGATCCATCTTCTATTTATGTATTTTATTCACATGTTTATTATGTTTAATCTTTTAGATAATTATAGATTTAGTCTTCATTAATTGTTGTAACTGATCCATGTTAATCGGATCTCCTTGTATATATGTACCGATCTAATTCACTGTGAAATATAAGTTTTCTCTATTCAATTATATGGTATTAGAGCAGGTCTCTTCTTTTCCTCTAAACATATTTCCCAATGGCTGATCTCATGACTACTGAAACAAACTCCTCCTCATCTGTTGTCAACTCTCTTCCCCTCTCCATAAATTCTCTAACCCTAGTTCAATTTCCTTCCTCACTGAAATTGAACTTTACCAATTACATGAGCTGGAAGACATAGATTGAAGCCCTACTTTACGGATTGGATCTTTACAAGTTCATTGATGACACTCATCTTCCCCCACAACCTACAGTGACCCCTGAATGTGTCTCTACTCCTCATACTGATTATCCAGCATGGTTTCGACAAGATCGTCTCCTTTTTGGAGCCATTGTTGGCACTCTTGCCCCTACCATTGTTCCACTGATCACTAGTGCAAATACTTCTCTTGAAGCCTAGAAAATCTTATCAAACACCTATGCTAATTTATCGCCTCAAACAAACAACTAAAACATCTAATCAATCAATTACAGACTACATGCAAACCATTAAAACAATTGTTGATGATTTAAGCATCTTGGGCAAGCAAATGGATCAGGAAAACATCACAGACGCCATCCTCACAGGTCTTGACTCTACATCTTACAAAATTGTCATTGAATCCATCCATGCACGTGATACACCTATCTCCTTCTCTGAACTTCATGAAAAAGCTCATCAATCATGAACTTTCCCTAAGTCAAACACCTCCCATCCCTACCACTATTCACCACCCTACTACGTCATTTGCTGCTAACAAAAGACCTCCCAACAGGCCATGGAACAATCGTTCCACTTCCAATAATAATGCCATCTTACCCACCCCTACTTCAGCCCCAAACACGAACAATACATCCCCACGACAATTTCTTGGCAAATGTCAATATTGTTTTGTTAAAGGCCATTCCCTAACCTCATGCTATGCCTTAAAAAACAAATATCCTCATATTGCTTTGCCATTGTAACGCCCCGATTCTCAGGTATTGTCCGATTGTAGTTTCGTGGGTGGCCCTACTCGACGAGTTGGTTGCCCTACTCGTCGAGTAGCAGCGAGATTGAATTGCAACTTAAGTGACTGACTCGGCGAGTCCACGAGTGGGACTCGGCGAGTAAGAGATGGCAAAAGAAACCCTAAGTCCCAAGTTCTGCACTCTATTTAAGGAGGCTTAAGCCCCATTTGGCCTCCTTACAGTCAGATAGAACTCAAAGGAAAACCCTAACCGAGTATTTGTGCCATTAATGCCTTGAAAGCTTGAAAGGAGAACTTGTGGAAGGAAGAACTTGGGGAAGCAAAGGACTAGAAGCAAGGGAGGAGTGGAACCCGAAATCTACCTCAACTAGCACTCATAGAAGGTACCAAGTCGACACCTTTATCCGTTTTCCATTCTAGATCTCATATAGTTGAAATCTAGGGTTTTGAGGTGTAAGTAAGGTGATATTGCAAAACATAAGCTAGATCTGAAGTTGTAACTTCAGATCTGGACCATTCCCGAGTTCTAGATCCATAAAGTTCCTGTCTTGGACGTGAATGAGACTTTCCTTGTGCATGAAACCCATTAAGAGCTTAGTTTTGGACATTAAGGACCTTTTTAGCCATGCATACACATAAAGTTTGCAACTTTACGTGAAAGGCATGCCCTGGAAGCTTGGATCTGAGGTTTGGAGTCGTTACATGGCTTAAAATGGATCTGTATGGCTTAAGGACTAAAGGAACTTGGCGAGTCGCAAGAACGACTCGGCGAGTCGGATGAATATAGTCGTGAACTCGACGAGTTGGTAGAACAACTTGGCGAGTCCAATGAAGGTTGCCTTAGACTCGACGAGTTGCATGAGCAACTCGGCGAGTCGGATGAGTTTCCTCTAAGTTAGGAATGCGTGTGTATCAACGTATTACTAGAAGAGAAACACGGCGAGTGGTGCTAGGGCCTCAATCGAGAATCGTGGGAACTCGGCGAGTCACGTCGGTGACTCGACGAGTAGGTAAAAGTTTCGAGGAACTCGGCGAGCAGCCGGGGGTACTCGACGAGTTAAGGTCAACATGGAATGTTGACCTTGACTAAGTACTTTGACCTTGATCATGGTTAACTAGTTGGGTTATGGAGTACTCTATGAGGATAGAGACTTATGAGCATAATCAAATTATGGTAATAGGTGGTGGAGTCTTTGACAAGTGATCGGAGAGCTGTGATTACTTACCAAGCTGACATATACAAGGTGAGTTATCCTCACTATACTAAGGGGTCCAAGGCACCAAGGCCGGTCCATTGGATTTGATATCCTAGTAGTCATTGATATGTTGAGTTGAGTTAGTAATGTATGCCAGTTGATATGCTAGTCGGGTAGATCTATAGGACTGCCTGTGATACTGATTGATGGATTACCTGTAAGTGCATTTATATGTTACATGTTGACATGTTAAGTGGGGTGGGTTGAGGTTGTACTGCTCCGTGCGCTAGCCAACAAACCCGAGAGTATTCCAGATATGAGCTGAGGGCCCGGTAGGCATTCCAGACTCATACTGAGGACTCGAGAGCATTCCAGATACGAGCTGAGGGCCCGGTAGGCATTCCAGACTCGTACTGAGGGCTTGATGGCATTCCAGATACGATCTGAGGGCCCGATAGGCATCCCAGACTCGTACTGAGGGCCCAGGGTAGTCCAGCTTGTAAACCTGTGGACCCAGTGCATGCTATTCTTTTTTGATTGGTATGATATGCTAATGTTGATAATGCTATGGGAACTATATGTGTATTGATGTTTTGGGGTAACCCACTAAGCTTTCCGGCTTACAGTTTCAGTTTATTATTTCAGGTACATCAGGGGATTGCGGTAAGGACAAGGCATGATCATACAGCTCCTCCTATTATGTTATTTTTGGGGACAAGACTCTGATAAACAATGTTTTGAAAACATAGTTGTAATATTTGGTGAACTTGATATGTTTTTAAAAGTTTAAATTTGTTTGAAATTTTAGATGTTACAAGTTAGTATCAGAGCCTCGGTTTGAGTGAATTGGAGGAACATTCGTGTGAATCCAGTCTCAAATCAAGGAATGTTTTTTTTTTCTTTCAAAAATGGTTTAATAAATCGATTTTCAAAATAAATCAGGAGGATGCAGGATGTACGATCAGCCGGAGCCAGTAAGCAAACCCCAAAATACCATACAGTTATTTGATTATGTGACATATTATAACAACATGCTAGTACTAGGCTCTGGATCTTCAGGAATTGCATGAAAGAATTGCCTGATTGCGTGGTGCCTGCTAGCCTAGGGTTTCCTTTACATGAAATTGACATCATTACTGTAGTGATTTAGTGTATGCACCACAGTTGTACATAATTAAGACCTTATAGCCTGAGAATGTCTGATTTAGCCTTATGTTTATGTTCTTGTTTGATTGGGAGCTTAGGGTAGGATTTAATATTCAGAAGTCTATCGGGTCTAGCATTATGTATGGCTAGCATGCACTAGTGTTGCAGGGTTGGTGGAAGTTTCTTGAGTGGGTAGGTGTTGGGATAAGTCCACCGATTTCGAGTCGTCTAATATTCCTTAGGAATCGGACTTGAGTGCTTGATGTAGTTATATGTTTTGTTAGGGCGTTGTGGTAATACTTGGAACAAATATGGGTAGGTGTGGAAGGTAGTATGAGCTCGTACTACTGAAAGCACAGGACCCATACGCGTCACAAGGAAGTCACAACTCCCAGGGTTATGTTGGGGGTTGGTCCCTAGTTGTTGTAAACGTTATCTAATGCCTTGTGTTGTGTTTCAGAATAGTGATGACTAGGTGCTTTGTGACTGGATCCGGGTCAGGATCAGGATCGGGATCAGGAGAGGGCGGACCGAGGGAGCTGACAGCACCCGAGACGATCGGCCAGATGACGACGTAGGAGATGGACGACAGGATTCGAGCAATCCTGCATGATGAGGTTGTTGTGTTGTTCCGTGCCGAATTGTTGGAGATGTTCTGGTCAATTAAGACCGCCATGGTGGAGTATTTCGATGAGTGTTACGCAGCCCTCGTAGAGACAACTGCCGCAACATCTGCATCAGCTGTAACTACGGTAGGGGGAGGAGCAGGTAGGGGTTTTCAGTACCGGGACTTCGACAACACGAAGCCCCCTACTTTTGATGGGACACAGGATCCCATCAAGGCTATGAGATGGATTTCAGATGTAGAGCGGTGTTTCTTCACCTGCTCGTGTCCTACTGACCAAAAGGTCAGGTGTGCTCTTAACCTGATTAGGTCCAGAGCCAAGGATTGGTGGAGACTTGCGAATGGGGCTTATACTGATGATCAGAGAGCTGCTATTACTTGGGAGTAGTTCAAGGATATGTTCCGCGCTCGTTACATTCCGAGGGTTGAGCGGGAACGTTTGGCACAGGAGTTTCTGAGTCTGAGACAGGATGGAGAGTCGGTGACGGAGATCACCCGTATGTTCACCGAGAGGGCGATGTTCTGCCCAGAGTTTGCCTCCGAGCAGTCTCAGATGACCAGTTATCTGAGTATGCTCAAGACTGGTATCCGACAGTTCGTGTCCACCCAGCGATGTGATACTCTTCTAGAGTTATAGGAGGCCGCCAGGCGGTGGGAGTTGGAGATTGAGCTACAGCTGAGGGAGCAGCGGACGACCCCGATACTGTCGCAGCCGGCGCCGAAGCGGCCTAAGACCACAAATGCTAGGATCGGGGACCAACAGGGCCGCACCTGTAGGAAGTGTGGCAAGGGTCATTCTGGGGTATGTCGGGCTGGTAGTGGGTGCCACAAATGTGGCAAGGAGGGACATTACGCGAAGGACTGTCGCCAGGCTGCCGCAGTTCCTGGTATGAGGTTATGTTACCACTGCAACCAGGTCGGCCACATGAGGGCCAACTATCCACTACTTGCCGCCAAGCCGGTGCAGGCTGCAACACCAGCTACTTTGAGGATCACAGATGGGAGATCAGACAGGTCAGAGCCTCCGAAGGCTCAGGGTCGTGCTTTCCAGCTTACGGCGGAGGAGGCCAGAGCAGCACCAGATGTGGTTGCTGGTATGTTTCTATCCTCACCTTGTTTTATTTATCTGTTATATGCTTATCTGTTGTACCTGTAATTAGGTACGTTTTTGGTGAATTCGTTGCCTGCTTTGGTCTTATTTGACTTGGGGGCGAGTCGGTCTTTCGTATCTCAGTCTTTTAGTGGGGAGTTCAGTACGCCTATGGGCGAGTTAGAGTGTCCGTTGCGATTGTCCATTGCTAACGAACACGGGGTTTCTGCCTCTTCAGTTTATAGAGGATGTGACTTGGAGATCTTTGGGGTGTCTTTTCCGATAGACTTGATTCCGATTCCCATGGGGGAGGTGTGCGTGATTGTGGGCATGGATTGGCTCAGTAGGTTCGGTGCTATGATTGATTGTGAGGGTCAGCGAGTCGTGGTTCGAACCCCAAGTGGTGGAGAACTGATTATATACGGTGAAGTCACCGGAGTAGGCTCAGGTTTTTGCTCAGCTGCTAGGGCTCGACAGTACATTCAGCATGGGTGTATGAGTTATCTAGCGTACGTGGTAGATACGCGAGTTCGGGACCAGATTTCGGTCTCCGATGTACCAGTGGTCAGGGAGTTTGTAGATGTGTTTCCGGAGGAGTTGCCAGGGATACCTCCGAAGAGGCAGGTTGAGTTCAAAATTGACCTGGTGCCAGGTGCGACCCCTATCGCTAAGGCGTCGTATCGGCTGGCGCCGCCTGAGATGCAGGAACTGTCATCGCAACTATAGGAACTATTGGGCAAGCAGTTCATTCAACCTAGCAGTTCTCCGTGGGGAGCGCCGATTCTTTTCATCCGGAAGAAGGATGGATCACACCGGATGTGCATTGATTACCGGGAGTTAAACAAGCTAACGGTAAAAAACCGTTATTCACTCCCGAGGATAGACGACCTCTTTGATCAACTGCATGGTGTATCTTGGTTTTCCAAGATCGATTTGAGGTCTGGGTACCACCAGGTCAGGGTCAGGGAGGAGGACGTGGAGAAGACCGCATTCCGAACTCGTTATGGACATTACGAGTTCGTGGTGATTCCGTTTGGGCTCACCAACGCGCCAGCAATATTTATGGAGCTGATGAATCGGGTCTGCAGACCGATGCTCGACCGCTCGGTCATAGTGTTTATAGATGATATCTTGGTGTATTCCAAGACCCGAGAGCAGCATGAGGAACATCTACGAGAGCTATTGGGGGTCCTGAGGCGGGAACGGATGTACGCCAAGTTCTCGAAGTGTGAATTTTGGTTACGAGAGGTCCAGTTCCTTGGACATCTCGTTAACCAAGAAGGGATCTTGGTCGATCTGGCCAAGATCGAGGCGGTTATGTAGTGGGAGGTTCCGAAATCCCCCTCAAATATTAGGAGCTTTTTGGGATTGGCAGGATACTATTGGAGATTTATATGGGATTTCTCTAAGATTGCAGTACCCCTCACTCGTCTCACAAGAAAAGGGGTGGATTTTTGGTGGGGTCCCGAACAGCAAGGAGCGTTCGAGACCCTCCGTCAGCGTTTGTGTGAAGCGCCAGTCTTGACACTCTCGGAGGGGGTTGAGGATTTTGTGGTGTTCTGTGATGCCTACATCACAGGGTTAGGGGCGGTTCTCTTACAGAGAGGACGAATGGTAGCCTATGCATCGCGGCAGCTGAAACCGCATGAGACTCGATACCCTACGCACGATTTGGAGTTGGGGGCAGTGGTGTTCGCCCTCAAGATATGGAGACATTACCTTTACGGGGTCCGCTGTACCATTTACACAGATCACAAGAGCTTGAGACACATCATGGATTAGCGAAACCTAAATATGAGGCAGCGCAGGTAGCTCGATGTAGTCAAGGACTACGATTGCGAGATCCTTCACCACCTTGGTAAATCGAATGTGGCTGCGGATGCTTTAAGCCACAAGTCAGCGGGGTCTTCTACTCCCGCAATATGTATGAAAATAGCTGTGGACTCTCCGCTTGTGAGCTTAATCAGGGATGCCCACATGGAGGGCATAAGACTGGAGAATTTGAAGAGAGAAAGGATTAAGGGTGAAAACACCAGGTTTGTGCAGGATAGTCGGGGATTACTGACCAGATATAGTCGGATTTGGGTTCCGATGACTGGCGGGATCAGACAGATGGTTATGGAAGATGCTCATAAGTCTCACTTCTCCATCCACCCGGGAGCCAACAAGATGTACCAGGATTTGAGCTTGAGCTATTGGTGGTCGGGTATGAAATGCGAGATTGCTTGGTACATCGAGAGGTGCTTGACCTGCAGGATGGTCAAGGACGAACACTAGAGGTCGCATGGCAAGTTGTAGCCCCTGGAGGTTCCCATGTGGAAGTGGGAGTAGGTCACGATGGACTTTATCACCAAGCTACCAAGGACAACAAAGGGGTTCGACGCCATTTGGGTCATCGTGGACCGATTGACTAATAGTGCCCATTTCTTGGCCATATGGGAGAGTTCCTCGGCCGAAAAGTTGGCCGAGGTGTACGTTCGTGAGATTGTGTCTCGCCATGGGATTCCCGTTTCCATTGTCTCAGATCGGGATGTCAGGTTTACCTCCCGTTTCTGGCAGAAGTTTCACAAGGAGCTAGGCACGCGGTTGCACTTCTGCACAGCATTCCACCCTCAGACAGACGGCCAGAGCGAGCGGACTATTCAGACCCTCGAGGACATGCTGAGGGCGTGTGCCATCGACTTTGGTGGGAGTTGGGATTCTCACCTACCGCTTGCAGAGTTCGCCTACAATAACAGCTATCATTCTAGCCTTGGCGCCCCGCCACTCGAGCTGTTGTACGGGCGGAGATGTCGTACCCCGATTTGTTGGGGCGAGGTGGGCCACATGGTAATGGGTCGGACGGAGGTGGTTTTGCAGACGACCGAGAAGATTCAGCAGATCAGACAGAGGTTGCAGACAACTCAGAGTCGGCAGAAAAGTTACGCCGACGTGCGCCGATCTGAATTGGAATTTCAGATAGGCGACATGGTACTTCTGAAGGTCTCACCCTGGAAGGGTGTGATCCGCTTCAGGAAAAGGGGAAAATTGGGCCCTTGATACATTGGGCCATTTAGGATCATTGCAAGGTTTGGCAAGGTGACTTATAGACTAGAGCTTCCGGAAGAGCTCAGTCGGATCCACAATACTTTTCACGTATCGCAATTGCGAAAGTGCATTACGGACCAGTAGGCCGTGGTATCATTGGATGATGTTCAGATTGACAAGCGCCTGAACTATGTGGAAAGACCTGTGGCCATTTTGGAAAGAAAGACGAAGATTCTGCGGAACAAGGGGATACCTTTGGTAAAGGTACAATGGGAACATCATAAGGGATCCGAGTGGACATGGGAGCCGGAGGCGGAGATGCGCGAGCACTACCTGGCATTGTTCATCCCAGCGGACTTCGAGGACGAAGTCTAGTTCAAGTGGGGGAGAGTTGTGACGCCCCGATTCTCAGGTATTGTCCGATTGTAGTTTCTTGATTTGGACCTACTCGACGAGTTGGTTGCCCTACTTGTCGAGTAGTAGCGAGATTGAATTGCAACTTAAGTGGCTGACTCGGCGAGTCCACAAGTGGGACTCAGCGAGTAGGAGTTGGCAAAAGAAACCCTAAGTCCCAAGTTCTGCACTCTATTTAAGGAGGCTTAAGCCCCATTTGGCCTCCTTACAGTCAGATAGAACTCAAAGGAAAACCCTAACAGAGTATTTGTGCCATTAGTGCCTTGAAAGCTTGAAAGGAGAACTTGTGGAAGGAAGAACTTGGGGAAGCAAAGGACTAGAAGCAAGGGAGGAGTGGAACCCGAAATCTACCTCAGCTAGCACTCATAGAAGGTACCAAGTCGACACCTTTATCCGTTTTCCCTTCTAGATCTCATATAGTGGAAATCTAGGGTTTTGAGGTGTAAGTAAGGTAATATTGCAAAACGTAAGCTAGATCTGAAGTTGTAACTTTAGATCTGGACCATTCCCGAGTTCTAGATCCATAAAGTTCCTGTCTTGGATATGAATGATGCTTTCCTTGTGCATGAAACCCATTAAGAGCTTAGTTTTGGACATTAAGGACCTTTTTAGCCATGCATACACGTAAAGTTTGCAACTTTACGTGAAAGGCATGCCCTGGAAGCTTGGATCTGAGGTTTGGAGTCGTTGCATGGCTTAAAATGGATCTGGATGGCTTAAGGACTAAAGGAACTCGGCGAGTTGGATGAATATAGTCGTGAACTCGACGAGTTGGTAGAACAACTCAACGAGTCCGATGAAGGTTGCCTTAGACTCGACGAGTTGCATGAGCAACTCGGCGAGTCGGATGAGTTTCATCTAAGTTAGGAATGTGTGTGTATCAACGTATTATTAGAAGAGAAACACGGCGAGTGGCTCTAGGGCCTCAATCGAGAATCGTGGGAAATCGGCGAGTCACGTCGGTGACTCGACGAGTAGGTAAATGTTTCGAGGAACTCGGCAAGTAGCCGGGGGTACTCGACGAGTTAAGGTCAACATGGACTGTTGAGCCTGACTAAGGACTTTGACCTTGATCAGGGTTAACTAGTTGGGTTATGGAGTACACTATGAGGATAGAGACTTATGAGCATAATCGAATTATGGTAATAGGTGGTGGAGTCTTTGACAAGTGATCAGAGAGCTGTGATTACTTACCGAGCTGACATCTACAAGGTGAGTTATCCTCACTATACTAAGGGGTCCAAGGCACCAAGGCCGGCCCATTGGATTTGATATCCTAGTAGTCATTGATATGTTGAATTGAGTTAGTAATGTATGCCAATTGATATGCTAGTCGGGTAGATCTATAGGATTGCCTGTGATACTGATTGATTGATTACATGTAAGTGCATTTATCTGTTACATGTCGACATGTTAAGTGGGGTGGGTTGAGGTTGTACTGCTCTGTGCGGTAGCCAACAAACCCGAGATTATTCCAGATATGAGCTGAGGGCCCAATAGGCATTCCAGACTCATACCGAGAACTTGAGAGCATTCCATATACGAGCTGAGGGCCCGGTAGGCATTCCAGACTCGTACTGAGGGCTTGATGGCATTCCAGATACGATCTGAGGGCCCGATAGGCATTCCATACTCGTACTGAGGGCCCAGGGGTAGTCCAGCTTGTAAACCTGTGGACCCAGTGCATGCTATTCTTTTTTGATTGGTATGATATGCTAATGTTGATAATGCTATGGGAACTATATGTGTATCGATGTTTTGGGGTAACCCACTAAGCTTTCGGGCTTACAGTTTCAGTTTATTGTTTCTGGTACATCAGGGGATCGCGGCAAGGCCAATGCGTGATCGTACAACTCATCCTGTTATGTTATTTTTTGGGACAAGACTATGATAAACAATGTTTTGAAAACAAAGTTGTAATATTTGGTGAACTTGATATGTTTTTAAAAGTTTAAATTTGTTTGAAATTTTGGATGTTACAACCATCCATACCACGAAACACATATACTGTCAACCTTACTCAACCTTCTATTCCTCACACCTCCAACAACAATCCTACTTGGCTATTTGACAGTGGAGCATCTCATCATGTAACAAATGATCTCAATGCATTATCTCTCCACACACCTTATGATGGAACTGATGAGTTGGTTATTGGTGATGGTTCATCTCTTACTATCTCTCATATTGGCTCTCTTTTTCTAAAATTTTCTACTATTACCTTTACTCTCACTCATGTCCTCTGTGTTCCTTCTATTTCCAAAAACATCTTCTCTATTTCTCGTTTATGTATTGATAATCCTATACTAATCCAATTCTACAAATTCTATTTTTTTTATCAAGGATCTCAAAACCAAACAGACCCTACTCCAAGGAATGGCTAGTCAAGGCATCTATGAGTTGCGTTCTACACATCCACATCTGGCTTTTCTCTCCAATAAATCCATCCCATGACATGATGACATCATAGACTTGGGCGTCCGCATCTTAGAGTCTTACAACACTTAGCTTCTACTATTCCTGCAATTACTTCATTGCAACACGTCCTCTTGAATTAACTTTTTCAGATGTTTGGACTTCTCCAATTCACTCACTAGATGATTACAAATAATATATCATTTTTGTTGATCATTTTACCAAATACATATGGCTGTACCCATTAAAACATAAGTCTGACTTTCTCTGAACACCTTTATACATTTTCAAAAACTTGTTGAAAACTTTTTCCAACTCAAAATCAAACAATTATTCTCTGATAATGGAGGCGAAACCTTAAACTAGCCCCTTACCTTGCTTCATGTGGTATCTCCCACCTCACACCTCCTCCACATACCCCTGAACACAATGGGTATGCTGAAAGAAGACATTGCCATATCATTGAAACTTCATTGTCTCTTCTATCTCATGCACAAATGCCATTAAATTCTGGTCTTTTGCTGTCATAACAGCCACCTATCTAATTAATCGATTACCCACAAACACTCTTAATAACACCTCCCCATATTTCCAACTTTTTCAAAAACATCCAAACTATACAAAACTAAGGAGTTTTGGTTGTCTTGCTTACCCATGGTTACGACCTCATACCAATCACAAACTTCAAGCCCGCTCCAAACCATGCATCTTCATTAGCTACTCCTCTTCTCAAAGTGCATATCACCTCCTAGATCCTATTACCAACGTAATTTACACATCTAGACACGTATACTTCATTGAATCTGATTTTCCTTATACTAGAATTACAAATACCAACCCATCATCCTTCCCTGAACTAGATACTTTACTTCACCTACAATTACTTCCACTTTCACCTTCACCAAATATTCCGCCACTTGTCACACAACCCCCCTCTTATCCTCTCTCCTCAGAATCTGATTCACCTTCCACACCATAGTCTTCTCCTACCTCATCTACCTCTACCTCTCACCAATCTCCATCCACGTCTATTGACTCTAACGAGTCCATCCACTCACAACCTGGTCCTAATACACCCACATCAAATTCCACACCCACCTAGTCTCATGACATAACTAAAATCATCACTCGCAATAATCCTAAACCCAACTCAAAATATCACAATGATGATTTCATTCTTTATCATGCTACCCCCTCCTCCTTTCCAGAACCTCATAGAATCACTCAAGCTTTGAAACAACCTCCATGGCGCAAGGCTATGAAAACTGAGTATGATGCTCTTATCAATAATAATACTTGGACACTTTTCCCTCGTGATTCAGCTCTTAATCTAATTGGATGCAAATGGGTATATCATACCAAATACAAACTTGATGGTTCTCTTGATCGCCTTAAAGCTAGACTAGTAGCCAAAGGTTTTCATCAACGACCACGACTTGATTATGGTGAAATCTTTATTCTGGTCCTCAAACCTGCCTCCCTTAGACTCGTTCTTTCCTTAGCTACTTCTCAAAACTGGTGCTTGCACCAACTAGATGTAAACAATGCCTTTTTGCAAGGACATCTCACCGAATGTGTTTACATGTCTCATCCTCCAGGTTTCATTGACTCCACCTTCCCTGACCATGTTTGCAAACTAAATAAAGTTATCTATGGTCTTCACCAAGCCTCTCGTGCTTGGTATCATGAACTTAAGTCTTACTTTCTTTAAACTTCAAACCAATCATCTCTGATTCCTCCCTGTTTGTTTATCAATCAACATCTTCTCCCATCTATACTCTTGTTTATGTAGACGATATAATAATCACTGGTCCAAACTCGTCCCATGTTTCAGCCTTTATCACTTCCCTTCATAAACGCTTTTCTATCAAAGACTTAGGAACTCTTTCTTATTTTCTTGGAGTCGAAGTGGTTCATCATTCTCATGGTCTTTTTCTTTCTCAAACTAAATACATTCTTGATCTTCTTCACAAAGCCAATATGACTGATTGTAAAGCATCAACCACTCCGATGTCAAGCTCTATATCTCTTACTATTGATGATGGCAAACCTATCTCTAATGTTACAGATTACAGGTCACATGTTACAGCTCTTCAATACTTATCAATCACAAGAACAGATATTGCTTTTGCTGTTAACAAACTCTCATAGTTTATGCATCGCCCAACTGATATGCACTTGTCAGCACTAAAAAAATTACTATGATATCTACAGCTACATGCTTTCACTGAAGTTGATTGGGCAGGTGACAAACAAACTTACCACAACACTTCAGGCTATATTGTCTATCTTGGATCTAACCCAATCTCTTGGAGCTCTAAACGCCAGCCAACCTTAGCTCGCTCGTCCACTGAAGCTGAATTTAGGGTTGTTGCCTCTACAACTACTGAAATACAATGGTTAATATCCTTATTATCTGAACTTGGTTATCAGTCAATTACTACCCCAACCATTTTTTGTGACAATCTCAGTGCTACACATTATTCAGCCAACCCTGTTTTTCATTCTCGCATAAAACATCTAGCACTTGATTTTCATTTTGTAAGGGAAAAAGTACAAGCCGGATCCATTCGTGTCACTCACATCAATGGTGATGATCAGCTAACCGATGCTCTCACTAAACCTCTACCATGTCACCGATTTAACACTCTTATTTCCAAGATTGGTCTCCTCTCACGATCGTCCATCTTGCGGGAGCATATCAAAAGATAAACCGGATCCAGATCCATCTTCTATTTATGTATTTTATTCACATGTTTATTATGTTTAATCTTCTAGATAATTATAGATTTAGTCTTCCTTAATTGTTGTAACTGATCCATGTTAATCGGATCTCCTTGTGTATAAGTACTGATCTAATTCACTATGAAATATAAGTTTTCTCTATTCAATTATAATCATAACCAAAAAAGAACGATTATTTTTTTTTCAAACGAAAAAAAGATTTTTATGTCCGAAAACCGCATCTTGTTAGTATAATATTATTGAAACAAAATATAATATTGATTCTTGTAAAGTTCCATGTTACTCCTATTTGGAGGACTTTTTTTTTTAATCAATTTCTCTTTTAACTTTACAAACTATATATATTTTAATATAATTAAACCCTTTTATAGAAAAATCTTGGCTCGGTCCCTGGCTATTACCACAAATCCAGTGAGGCTACAACTTCAAGAACGACTGTAGGATAATAATAATTGTCCATTATGTATTGTCCATGATACGTGTTAGGACACAAATTCCATCTCCAATGCATGCAATTTAAACTTCCAAACATTCCAAGTAAACCATGCACATTCGCATGATGAGCATACAACTTTTGTATGACACAAATAGTGTGGACCATACAAAGACATGATCGATCTGCAAAATTCGTGAAGACTTTCTCGTGTAGTACGTGTAGACATCCTAAAACTCTCGTTTAGTGCATCAGGGGGTGCCATATGCTATAACATACGAAATACAACAATATATTTTTGAATTTGATCAAAGTCTACGTACCTCTTGCGTCTGAACGTTTCCACGTATATCAGAACTAAAGTCACACATTCGACAATACGCATAAACAAATCTTAATGCATCCTTAACCGTCGGTAGAAAATATATCCTTGAAGGAGAGAATGCTTGTCAAAATAATTATGCATGAGACATTGGTGGGCTTTTGCACGCTTTTTGCAGTGGTAGATCCAATGTATACTAAGTGGGGTGTATGGCCCCACTTAAATGTGTGTTCCACCATATATATATATATATATATATATATATATATATATATATATATATATATATATATATATATATATATATATATATTCTTGAAAACTGATTTCCTTTTCATCTAAAGTGACTGATGATGTACTTGGGGGAAATAGAATCACTGTTATATCCCACGTTTTTTATATTAAATGTTAAATTCTTATGCTATGTAATTTTATATCTTGTGTTTTTATTATGTACCCTGTTTTCTTTTACTTACGGTGGGTATGTAAGCCCACAAAAATCCAATGTGGAAACTAATTATAAAATTAATTGTGGCTAAGAATAAATGTTCTTAAATATATAAAATTGTATCTATGAAAATAATATTCCATTAGAAACTAATTATAAATCTAATTGAATTTTAATACACAATAATGGTCTATGGTCAACGGTCAATATGCATCTCCTTGACTTTCGGGCTGGATCCTGGCTGTCTGTGGATATATCTTATTCGTTTACATTGCACATTCCTCGATTCATGGTTGTTAAGATGTTCTAGCATGTTACGTATAGAGATGACTGACTGTATTACACTATCAAAAACATCGTCCGATGTAGATGACGAAGACGACATTTTTTTTTTATAAATGAAAGACTCAATTTGTAAGAGAAAGAATGATAGTCTCTGTGTGTGAAATATTGAGATGATAGTGTTAATTTATAGGAGTTGGATTGAAATTTGAAATTGAGTAAAAAAAGTTTATTTTAGATAAAACTGCAAAAATGATCCCTGTGGTATGTATTTTTTTGGGGTTTTAGTCTAAACCACGATTTTTTTGGATTGGTGGTCCTTTTGGCGATGTTTGTACGTAGATTTAGTCCCTCGTAAAATTGAAATGACTATAATGCCCTTCTGATATATTTTTTATTTTTTTCTATTTAATTTAAATGAAAAAGAAAATAAATAATCAATTTGGGCCCACCTCTCTCTCTCTCTCTCTCTCTCTCTCTCTCTCTCTCTCTCTCTCTCTCTCTCTCTCTCTCTCTCTCTCTCTCTCTCTCTCTCTTCTCTATTTTTCTTTCCTCCATTCACAGTACCTTCAACCAAAATCAAAAAGGAAAATACGATTGTTGTTGAACCACCGAAGGACCTCCGATTGCCGCCCAACCCTGTGTCGTCACCATCTTTTCCACTATCGCCATTGGCGTTATTGCAGTCCATGGCAAATTGGTAGGCATGACGATGGCTCCGTGTTCTTCTTTCTCTTGAGGTCTCTCTCTTTCTCCTTCGTTTATACCCTGTTTCTCCCTCTTAATTCTCTTCTAGCTCTCTCGGATTAAGCTTTCTTGTTGATTAAACTCACCTCTACAGATGTAATAATAACACAGAGATCAGTTTACAAGATATGAAACAAAGGAAACTAATAGATCGTGCATTAAAAACCCTGGATTCCATTACTCTGACGAATGAAGAATATAGTGGATTTGGGGGGTTGAGAACAATAATAGAGAAGAGAAAAGTGGGTTATCTAGTTCGATAGATCAACAAAAGTCATGTGATCCTTAACCTAAAATACCTTTTACCTTGGCCTTAAATCTCTATAGTAATGAAGAGCTGGAGAAGGGGATTCGAGGAGAAAGAAAGAACTGAAAAATAGAGGATTTGATAGGTAGATTTGAAAGAGAAAACTCAAAGATTTCCACTCACCATCTCCGGTGACCGAAGGTATCAAGCAAACACTCGAGAGATACAGATACCAACGTTATGGAGAAGACCGAGAAAAAAGGAGAAGAAATCGAAGGGAAAGAAGTTGACACCGTCATTTTGGGTCGTTGATAAGAGCTCTCATCGGAATCTATGGAAGAGAGAAAAAGGTAGGGAGACCAATTGGTAAGTTTTGTCCTTGTGATCCCAATTCAAGAGAGAGAGAGAGAGAGGTGGGGTGGATAAGTGGGCCCATTTTTATATTTAATAATAATATTATTATTAAAAGTGAAAGAAAAATGAAAAATAAAATCATTAAGGGTATAATAGTCTTTTTAGTTTAGACAGGGACCAAAACTGTAAACAAACTAGCTCAAAAGGACTACCAATAAAAAAAAATTAAGGTTTGGACTAAAACCCCAAAAAATTGCATACCACATGAATCATTTTTGTAATTTTGTCTTTATTTTATAACGAACCCCCTTTGCTAGGGGGACGGTGCTCCAAATGCTTCACGAACTTTAGCGAGGGTGGTTAGCGACGGCACTCATCATGATTTTTGTTTTGTAGTTGTAGAACCACTTGTTATACGGTCCGTATCTTTTGTTTGATTTGACACGTTTTATTGTATTTTTTGTATTTTTTGTTTTGACACTAGTTCTTTTTCTTTATGGGTCAACGTCAAACATAAAACATAAAACATTGCAAATTGCAATGCTTGCTTTCACGCCTCCATTTATCTTTTCAATATTCATGCACCACCCCCGTCATTTCTTATAACTTATAACTTTTACCTTCGTATTTTCAACACAAATAATAGAAAATATATTGCATACATACATGACAAAAATATTAAAACTGTTGAAAACATGGCCGGCCCGTGGGCATGGGCAAGCTGGGCGACCGCCCCGGGCCCCCAAATGCTACAGGGCCCCAATTTTTAAGTTGTTATTTTGGTTATATATTAACAACCCATTACTTTTTAGCCTATTGGACTACTTTAAACCCCAATATCCAGGAACTAATCCAAAAAATGAAGCGTGGGAGAGAATGAGACTTATCTAGCATGCGTCCTAATTCCAAGGCATCGTAACTCTTCAACAGTCAGATTTCTATAGAAAATCCAAACATTGTCATGGAAAATCCAAATGACGTCTTCTCCAAAAGTAAGAGTTAAAGATCATTATTTTATTTCTTATTCAAGATTTCAAGTTAATCGATTTCTTTCATTCTTTTCTAATTTTCTAAATTCATCCACAACAACCATTAGTGAATCGAATGTTATTTTAGAATTGAGAGACTGATTGTGTCTCGTTCTTTTCACGATTTCAGAAAACGGAAAACTCTATTGTTTCTCTTCTTGTTGTCGATTTCTTTTTTGTGATATAGCACCAATGGGAAGTTAATCAGGTTATTTGATTTATTTTAGGAATCTGATCTAGAGATTTGAGTCGAGAGTTCCAGTCACTGCCTCAATTGGATTTCTTTCTCAATTTCTAGAAATTTGAAGGTTTAGCTTTTAGAATCGATTGTTAGAGATGAAATTGATTTTTGATAATATGACTGTGAATCTCTGTATGTTCTATCGCTCTTGAAATTTCTTATTCTTTTTTGAAATTCGATTTTTATGAGGTTGTTCAAGTTAGAGACATAATCAAATGTTAAATTTTTTTAGTTAGAGACAGTTCTTGAACTTTATTGCTTAATTTCGATTTGTAATGTTAATATTCTTATTTTTGATTTGTGAATGGTACTCTTTTTTTATTTCTATTTCTATGTTTTTGATATATATATATATATATATATATATATATATATATATATATATATAATTTTCTGTTGTTATATAGTTTTTTCAACCACTTCCAAGTTATTAACAACAACAAATATTCTGGATTTAAGCAATTCACCTAACACCTTTGTGTCGATGATAAATCAACTTCAGTTGGAGGTCAACAACTTATGTACAAGTTAATGAAGAAACAAAGGGGATGAGACTTTAGTATTTTTGTACTACTAATAGCATTGTACTTTTATTTTTCCCCATTCTATGGTGTACGAATTTAAATGTATTGTTATGTATGTATAAAATAGTGTAATATACGAATACATAAAATTATCGAAAGGGCCCCATTTTTTATTTTGCCCCGGGCCTCCAATTGTCTTGGCCCGGCCCTGGTTGAAAACATACTTCTGAAAGAGTTCATGTTACTTTAGGCAATAAACCATGAGCAATTTGCTCTCTAGGTCATGTCATACAAGTAAACGTATCCTCAAACTATAATTTATTTTATCACTTAACTTAACGGTTATGTGTCCTATGTGGCATCCATATGGGCAATTAAACATATCACATCCACATGCTGACATGCCCCATCACAATTCACAACTGCAATTTAAGTGTCACTTATCCCATGCATGATCAAAGAAGCAAATTAATTATTAATGCATAAATTCTGAAAATTTCACATCATATCTAGTTATTAGCACAAAAACATCTCATAAGCTACTAACCTTTTTTTGTTTTACATGGCTTGTGAGCTCCTACAGTGCCAACTAACATGGCATGTAAGCCTAAAATTGCATGCTACAATTTTATGATAACACTAGCATAAAAGCAAAATCAATATTTGAAAAAGGTGTAAACTTTATAATCAACCAAAAACTAATTGCATACCTTTTAGTTTCCCATAATAGATTATGAAATCTGTATTGCTTCCTGAAAACAACATGAGTTTGTTTATATAGGAAGGGTAGCTTCAATCTTTCCCCATGATTGTAAAGCAGGCCCATTGAGCCGATTCTTGAACTTCATCACAATTTCCTTTGCCTCATCAGCTTTGGAATTCTTGACCAATCCATTGACCAAAAGCCCAGTGGCTTCAAATGGAGGAACCCATTTCTTCTGTATGATATCTTTGCATATTTCCAATCCCCCATCAAATTCTCCCTCATCAACCATATGCTTCATTAATGTGTAATAACCAAACGATGGTGCCTTTACATATCCATCACTAACCATTTTTTCAAGAAGCTTTTTAGCAGATTCCAAATCTCCTACCTTACAAAACCCAAAGATAATAGTATTATAGCTACAAGAATTAGGTTCAACTCCTTTTGATATCATTTCATCCAACAGCTTCTTAGCCCTAACACACTCTTTGTTCTTGCAATACCTCAAGATCCTGTGATTGTAGGTAGTCAAGTTATGTTCCAAACCTTTCTCGTTGATCTGTTTCACCACCATATCAAACGCACTCTTTTTCTTGCTATCCAAGTAACCTCCCAGCAATATGTTGTAGGAATCAATGTTTGGATGCACATTGTTTTCGGTTTCCATCTTCTCAATCAATGCCTGAGCCTCATCCACATGACCTCCTTTACAGTGGGCTTTTAAAATCAAATTGTAGGATTTTACACCAGGGGAAATACCTGTTTTGGTTACAAAAGCCTCGAACGTCTGATGCAATTTATCATCGTAAATTTTGTTATCTATCATCACAGAAAGAATCCCACAAAGTGATTTTTCAGTGAGGGTGCAGTTCTGTTGTTGAAGCATTTTGTCGAACAGTTGGAGTGCATTGTCAACCATTCCTACCTGGGAGTATAACATCGCGATCCGGAGCCAGTAGCCTTCGGAAGCAAGCTGAGGAGGAGGGGAACTGGTGATGGAGTTGGTGAGTATGCGGTCGATAAGGTCGAAGCGTTTGGATCGAGAGAGCTTGTGAACGGATAGGGTGAAGAGAGGCCGAAAGCGTCTAAATGTGGGTATGGAAATGGATAATTCGAAGAGTTTGGCGATCTTAAGTGGGTCTTCTTCCGTTTTGATAGCAGATTTCAAAGCGCGAAATGATGAAAAAGGGGTTATGGATGAGGAGAAGGTTCGTACTGGGTTTTGATGGGAGGCAGAGAGCCTAGCGATTCTAGAAAGGTATGCCGCCATTGCCATTTCCTGAGACCGAAGAGGAGGATACAGATGGAAGTTATCTGTTCTAGAGCTTTTCAATGTTCGGAACCCTAATGCCGGCGGTTTTGTACTTAGGGGTGACGATTTGATTTTGATTTTTTCCGAGTCAAAATAGAAAAGGATAAAATTAACACAATAATCTCAAAAAACACATTGTTTATTGTTAATTTTGATCTAACTAACTTTTCAAAAAATAACAAAATCAGCTCATTTTTTTTTTCAAAAATAACTAACAAGTATGTAGTAGTGGTGTTATGCGGACTTAAAAATAATCAACAAGTTCCTAAGATACTTATGTAGACTCGACATTAACTCAAACATGAAGATATTTTGGTAATTTTTAGGTTAAAAGGAATGGAGGTGTTAAGAAACGTGCTAAAGGTGCTACACCACTCCCTACCTTATGCCAAGGAGGGTGCTAAGAAGAGATGTCATGGGTGTAGCGAGAAGAGAGGAGAGATAAAGTATGAAAGTGTATTGTGATTGGTTGATTTGTATTTCTTTATATATTTTAATTTTTTTTCTCCACAATTAAACCTATTAAATTTTCACACTTCCACTCCCTATATTTTTTGTGCTAGACATGCTAAGCCTAGATGTTATGAAAAAAATTTAAAAATCCTATGCAACAACATGCTAAGTCCCTTTAGCCTTATAAGTTTGTAGTACCAACTTTAGTGATTAAGGTACCCTCTATGAAGCCATGCAATTAAAAATGATATGAAGGAACATCTAACAATAAGATCAAGATGGTCTAGTGTATAGGTGAGTAAGACTATCGAAAATTTTGACTCAAACTAGTACAGACACCACAATGTTAATGTTAATATATACCCGTAATTAGTACCCTAAAATCATGAAACTTGGGATTTGGTGTCGTAGTATCGGTGCTAGTATTGAAAATCGATACCATACCGATACCAATAATGTTAGTTTGGTTCGATGCTCGGTAAGTTGGTATCGTTTTTTTTTATCCATTTTGGTATTTGATATTCTCGAGTTGGTACCATACTCCTCCTTAATGTAGTGCTAAGAATCATCTCCTTATGAAGGTCGTGAGTTCGAGCCTGCTAGAGTTTTTTTTTTCCTCCTCAAACTTAATTTCATTACAAAACCATTATATGAAAAAGGATAGGTAATGAAGGACGAAGAAAGAAGAAAGGGTTTCGAACCCACAACATATAGTGTAACACCTGGGTCTTGGAGGTACTTATTTATTGATTTTCTAGCTTTTGGGATGAGGGCCACAATGTGAGACATGGTTGTCACGTCGTGAGTGGCATCGACTTTTTGACCCGAGTTTTTTTAGTCTCACGACGTGAGCCTTTGGGTGCTCATGACACGAGAATGGTCTGATGGCCAAAACCCTAATAATTCGGGTATTTAATGGAATGAGAGGGCTAGGGTTGCCCATCCTTAGCCTCCCTCACTCTCTTACCTCCCGAAAACTCTAATCTCGACCTACTTGAAGCCCTTAGCCATTTTTGTGACATTAAAGCATTCTTTGGTGGTTTTTAGACTCATTGAAGTGGAAGAAGACCTTGGTGGAGTAACTAGGATTGGTATTGACTGTGTTCAATGTGAGGAGTCGTTGGGCAACAGACTTGGGTGTGCGATTTGCTATCTTCTAATTGAAGTGAGTTTACTCACTGTTCTTGCTATCAGGGTTTTGGGGTTTATTATTTATTGATTTATTAATTAATTAATTTTATTTTATTTAAACAGGATGTTACAATTATAACAAATAATCCTTTTTACTACGGTAATACACTTTTATACGAATAAAAAATAAATGATTGGGTCGTTTTAGTGGAAAGATAATAAATTGATCTGATTTGAAAATATTATATCAAAAATTAATATATATATATATATATATATATATATATATATATATATAATCATTTAATTTTAGAATAAGATATTACAATTGGTAGAATTATCAAAGCCATATCAAAATTATAATAATAAACTAAAAAATTCATATGCAAATGATGCTGAGGTGTCATATTATGATGTTGTGGTGAATTGCAGTGACTTGTGGTGGTTGCACTTAAGGTGTTTTTTGGTGAGGTTGTGGACTAGAGATGACTCGAGTTGGGGGTTTTGAAGATATATGCATAACATATTTGAATTATTGACTTGCCATTGCATTTTGTGTTAATATTATATTAAGTTACTTCTTCTTACGCTTGGTAATTTTTATGAACATATTGAAATCTTGATTTCCTTTGGAAATGATTCTACCCTAAAATGGGAAATTTTAGTTTTGAAATGTTTTTTTGAACTTGGATTCTTGACCAATATCCTTTTTCCTCCAAGAGTTGACTCTAGGGTTAACTTACCAAACTTTCCAAACCTAACTTATTGTTTTTACATGTATCTATATTTAAGTAAGATATGAAGATTAAAGTCTTAGAACTTACACTTTAAAGATACTTTTCATTGTATGTATTTCTTAACCCTCACATATTTTAAAATCTCATGATTTATAACTTTGGAGCATTTTCCCACAACTAAAAATATTTTGAATGTTTTGAACTTAAAATTTAGATTTTATAAGTTATTTTCAAATACTAGTGCGAACGGTGTTTCTGAATGTAGCTTCACAATAATTTCCAGACTAATGTTAAGTATGAAGAAACACACATTTGTGCTAAAATATTGGATTAGTAAACCAAGTTAATATTAGTTCATCATGTTCCGGAGTAACGCTTAGCGTTTTGGATAAATTCATCATGTTCCATACTAACATTTAGGAGCCGTTTGATAGTTGCTGATTGAGAAAGTGCTGACTGGGAAAGATCTGTATGGGTTAGAAATCTTGACTAAGTAAGAAACCATATTGTTTGATTGTACATCTGACTGAATGTGTTGATTGATAAAAAATGACAATTTTACCTTGTTGACAGTGATGGATAAAATTGCTGAAAAATAAATCCAAACATTATAAAAAAATAATAATTACTAGCATACAAGATGTATATGAAACTTAAATAAAAAAACTATAAAACATTTTCTAGTTTATTTATTCATTCACAAACACCCTTTTTCTTTTTGGTGTTTTTAATAATGAACAATTTTTATTTGATATAAATTAGTATTATGGTATGTTATGTCAACATGAAGAGCTTCAGGGACCAACTTTGCCATTTTCAGAAACATGGATATGTTTCTTCTTTTCAGCGACACAACAATAATGGATGATGCATTGTTTTCTGTTGTTGAACCTGCAATTAAAAATTTCA
This sequence comes from Lactuca saligna, assembly GCF_052625555.1. Lineage (NCBI taxonomy): Eukaryota > Viridiplantae > Streptophyta > Magnoliopsida > Asterales > Asteraceae > Lactuca > Lactuca saligna. The sequence goes on from NC_136424.1 coordinate 35,515,889, forward strand.
GGGAAAGTTATTTTATCCTTAACCTAAAATACTCTCATCGATCGTTTTAAAGGAGACATCATTCAAAATGGTTGAAACCAAGAGTGAAAGAAAGGGAGAGAAGGAACGGTAAGACAAGGGCAAATTAGGAAAAGATTCACAGTCAGCGATCGATTCTCAGCTTTCTCGCCCAGACTTCTCTTATCGAGTCAGCCAACCTAATTTGGTTTAACAAAAAACCTCAGTTGACCGAGTCAGCAAAATACGTCTGACCCGACTCGTTCAGACGAATATCAAACAACCCCTTAGCATTTTGGACACACTATCATACCAAACTAATACTTAATAACACATTATAATGCATATATACCTAACTAATGAGGCACACTACATAAATAAAACAAAAATGTTTTATTTACTATCGTATGTAAATAAAACAAAAACAATAATTGTTTTGAATTAGTTCATCATATTTCGGACAAGGGCTTCATTTTTTCTGGAAGATTTTCATTTTATTATTTTCTATATTATAATAAATAACGAGAAAATGTAAATAAAATATTAAAACAAAGCAGAAGACGAAATCTGAATCTCTCTCCCCCAATCAAATTTATGTTTGTATTTGGAAAACATTTTAAAAGTTATATCATGATGTAATGGGTATCATATTTCATATTTCTTTTAGATAGAGTGACCCTTACACAAATAAATAAGACATAAAATATGAAATCGGTTTTAGAATTATTGGCATGTAAAATGCACAAATATAACACCCCGTTTCCGAGTTGTAGCAGAGAAAATAAAAGAAAGTAAGGAGAGAAAAGAAGAGAAGAGAAAGGAAAAGAAATTTGTGTTTTGTGTTCCCGAGTTGGAAAGAAATGGAAGAAAAGTTAAACATTTTGTTCTTTCTCTCAAAATCCTTCCAAATCGGAAGAAAAATTAAGAGGGAAAGTGATCCCTCCATTTCTTTCCACTTCCTTCCTTTAATGAAACTCGGGAACACCAATTCCTCTTACTTTCCTCCCACTTCTACCCATTTCCTTTATTTTCTCTCTTTAAATTGAATTCGGAACCGGGTGAAAGTTATTTTCTTTAATTCTCAATAAAAAATAATCATTTTTGTAAATATCCAACGTAGAGCTATCGGTAAATCACATATAGGGTTTAAGAAAATAAATGGTAGTTTTAGTTTTGACTCGGTGCCGACGCGACCAAAACATCCCCATCGTCATCGAAGTCTCTCTTCCCTCTCCCTCCCATGTCAGCGCCCCTCTCTTCGTAACATCCCGCAGAACAGAGACTATGCCAGTTAACCCTTACTCAAGTTCCATGGTGGATTGAGACGCAGTGGAGGTTTGTACTGAAATAGTCTATGGAGGTTTAGAGTATATAAGATCCTAGAGTAATTCATTCTGTTTTCTTCCCACAAAAGGACGCTGCCATTGAAGTAGAATCCAGAAAAAAGAACATAATAGCAAGTTTGCTATTAGGAAGCCGAAGGAAGGCGTATGGTTGTTCTGCAAACGCTTAAAGAACGTCCATTTCCATGTTCTTCTCAGATACTTAACCTTAAATCTTATGTTGCCTCCTCTTATCAGGTTAGCTTCTTGCCGTAATCTGGTAAGAAATTCCATGACTCTCCGCTTTAAATTCGTTTCATCCCTTGCCCAATTAAGTAGTTCCGACGTGTCAGACTCATCTTCTGACGAAAACAATACCAGTTTGGTCTGTCGACCGCTTGATAAACTCGATAAGTTTGAAGTTATTGAAACCTTGCACAAGTTAAACAGAGAACCCAATATTGGGTTGTCATTTATAACTCAACTGAAAGAATCTGGTTTTAAGCATGATGTAGTAAGTTATATGGCAATTGTTCGATTTTTGTGTCATTGGGGTATGGATATTAGGTTATATTCTTTGTTTATGGATGTTATTGATAATAACAACGGGGAACTTCTTAGTTTTGAAATTTCGGATCTGTGTGATGCATTGATAGAAGAGATTGAGATAGAGGGGATAGAAAAACTGATAAAAGCCATTGATGTGTTGGTTAAGGTGTATGCACGTGTTGGAAGATTTGAGGACGCCATAGATACCTTGTACAAGATAAAAAGGGGTCGACTTGTGCTTTCAACAAGAACATGTAATTATCTAATGAACCAGTTGATTGAGTGGGACAAACTGGACATGGTAGAATCAGTTTACAGACAATTGAAGATGAAAGGGTTAGTTCCAAATGTGTATACTTATGGGATTCTGATTAAAGGACTTTGCAGAAAGGGTTGTTTGGAAGAAGCCAATGATGTGTTCAGACAAATGGGAGAGGCTGGAGTGGAGCCTAATGCTTTCACTTTTGGTACCTACATTGATGGACTTTGCTCAAAAGGAAAAACGGATCACGCCTTTCAAAAACTAAAAAGTTTTAGGGACTCAAATCTGCCAGTTAATCTTTTTGCTTATACTTCTATCATTCGAGGTTTTATAAAAGAGTCAAAGCTAGAAGATGTAGAAAATGCCTTGCTTGACATGTTACATACAGAAATTTTCCCTGATGCAGATTGTTATTGTGTGTTAATTCAAGGGTATTGTCAGAAAGGCGACATTCTTAGGGCATTGGATCTTTATGAAGAAATGGAATCAAGAGGTATTAAAACCAATTGTGTGATTGTGAGCTCGATAATGCAATGCTTGTGTGGTTTGGGCAAACTGGTTGAATCTGTATCATGGTTCTTTGATATCATGAACTCAGGAGTTTTCCTTGATGAAATCTCGTTTAATATCGCGATTGATGCTTTATGTAAACTTAAGAAAATGGATGAAGCCATGAAGTTGTTTAATGACATGAAAGGTAAGAACATGAAACCAGATGTTGTGCATTACACCACTTTGATCAAAGGGTACTACCTCAATGAAGAACCTTGGAATGCATATGAAATCTTTGAAGAGATGAAATCGAATGGATTGAAACCAGATTTTATCACTTTCGATGTTCTTGCTAGTGGGTTATCAAGATTCGGTAGTTTTGAAGACACAATTGATCTTTTACATGATATGCAAACACAAGGTTTAGAACCTTCCAGTATTACACATAATGTGATCATTGAGGGGTTATGTAAAGGAGAAAAGACAAAAGAAGCTGAAGTTTATTTCAATAGTTTACACCCTAAAAACCTGGATAACTATGCTGCAATGATGAACGGATACTGTGAAGCAAACAATACTACAGATGCCTTTGAGATTTTATTCTCTGAGAAACGACTTTTTGCAAAAAGGGCTTCTTGTTTGAAACTTCTAAGTTGTCTTTGTGCAGAAGGTGAAACTAAAAAAGCTATGAAACTATATAAAGAATTTGAAGCTTCAGATAATGGTCCATGTAAGACAATGTATAGTGAAATTATATATTTGTTATGTCGTGTTGAAGATATGCGAACAGCTAGGGTCATTTTTGACAAAATGATTCAGAAAGGATTTACACCAGATGTTGTTACATACACCATGATGTTATATGGTTACTGCAGGGTGAATAGGTTAAATGAAGCCCATAATCTTTTTCTTGACATGAAAAACAGGGGAATCAAACCTGATATATACACGTATACAGTTTTGCTTCATGGAGCTAGAACAAAAGAGGATGTGAAGGATCTTACAGATGAGTTGAAGGAGAATGGTTTATCTTTTGATGTTAATTGCTACACTGTTGTGATCAACAAGCATTGTCAGTTGAACAACTTACAAGAAGCTGTTTTGCTGTTTAAAGAAATGAAAGATAAAGGTGTTGAACCAAATACTGTGACATACACTGTGTTTGCACGTGGTTTATGTCATCAGGGGTATAGGAATCATGCTGTAGCACTTGTTGATGAGATGATATCAAAGGGTATCCAGTTGAATAAAAGTACAATAAGAGCACTTGAAGTGGTGATCAAGAAAGTGTAATTTTGATCATTAGAGTACATCTTTACAGGTTTGAAACTTTTGTATAAAGTTTTCATGCAAAGAGTGTTATTGTATATTATTTTCAGTTTCTTAATTCATTTAAATCGTAACTTACAATGTATAAACATTTAACCTCATTGAAACTTGTAATTACTCGTGACATTAACTTTTACCAAAATTGTCTAATGACCAAATAACATGAAGAACACCAAGTTCCTTGAGATGCAAATGTAGGTTATTTGTATCTAATTGTAAACCAAACCAAATAAATCAAACTAGTTAAACCAAAAACCGATTAAACAAAACTTTATTTTACCAAACGACTTACAATAAAGGTGAAAGGGTTGATTCCAAATGTGTATGCATTTGGGATTAGGATTAAAAGGCTTTGCAGAAAGGGTTGTTTTGATGAAGTTATGGATGTGTTTAGACAAATGGAAGAGGGTAGAGTGGAGCCTAATGCTTTCAGTATTGGCATCTATATTGATGGGCTTTGCTCCAATGGAAAAGCTGTTTCCGCCTTTCAAAGACTAAAAGGTTTAAGGGAGTCAAATCAGCCAGTTAATCTTTTTGCTTATACTTCTATCATTCGAGGTTTTGTAAAAGAGTCAACGCTACAAGATGCATATATTTCACAAGTTTGGAGCTTTAGATAATGGTCCATGTAAGATGATGTATAATGAAATTATATATTTATTATGTCGTATTGAAGACATGCAAATGGCTACATGGGTTTTTGATAAAATGATTCAGAAAGGATTTATACCTGATGTTGTTACATACACGATGATGTTAAATGGTTATTGTAGGGTAAATGAAAATCTTTTTGATGACATGAACAATAAGGGTTTTAAACCTGATATATACACATATACAGTTTTGCTTCATGGGGCGAGAAGAAGGGAGGATGTGATGAGTATCACACAAGAAATGAAGAAAAGTGGTTTATCTTTTAATGTTAATTTAAACTCTTTAAAGGGTTCATTTCCCATCATTCCCATCCCTAGCATCATCTCTCTTCCACATCAGCAAGTTGTACAAGTAATATAAAGCAGAGAGCTGAAGGAAGGAAATGATGATGGGATTCAAACATTTGATAGACCCCTGATGCTCACCAGGGTCAAACATTGTTGTTACTTTTTGGGTAGCCATATTATGTATTATTTCACCACACATAAAGAAAAGCCTTTCACACATTGCAGGTTCTTAACCTGTTTGGAGCCAAGAACTCGGTTCCCTCTGTTTAAACTGAAAGTTGAAAATGATAGTGATCTCAAGTAGCTGAAAGATTCACATGTTGAGTTATTACATTTCAAAGTATGGTTCAAAGTATAACAAAAAGAGAAAAAATATGTAACGTTTTTATATCTGCAAATCAATGTTAAAGATTAACATTTCAAAGTATGAACCCTGTAGAAATTAATAATCTGGACCATTGAATGGGATGGAGGAATATCCTTTACTTTATTATATAGATGATTACAAGCAAAAATAAAGGAGAAAATATCCACTGCTGCCAAGGAAAGAGATAAATAAGAATCTTGTGAAATACTTATTATCTTCTAATATTCTAATATTTTCCATTAATAAACCCGAATAATATTTTCGGTATTTTAAAATCTAAAATGTTACTCAACTAAAATCTTGTAAGATTTAAAGAACCTTAAGGGCACAAAAAATGCAACTTAGTTGAAAAACCAATGATTCTAAATATTTTGGAGGTAGAGATCGAAAGAATTTTTTTCCCCAATGTTGGACACAAATGAAAAAATATTATTTCGGATCTATACTGAAAATTTCGATTTATAATTTTATTTATTTATTTCCAATAATCATCCTGATTACTTTTGTCTAATACTAAAAAATTCGATTATTTCTGTACAAATATTCCCCAAAATCCACGATTTGAAACGCAAATATTGGCCAACATTAACAGCAAACTCAACAAGAATATGGGGCGGAAGAATCACCATGGAATCGGGTCAAACTTCGGTACCAATGTAGCCCGCGTCGTTTCGCACCACGTGTATATTGTGCACCTCCTTCCCACTTCCCCCATCTTCTTATTTTGCCACGATTTTCTTGAGTGGTTCATGATTTGTGAAACTATTAAGTAAATCACACAATTTGTCAACTTCTTGAATATCTGTGGACCGACTTCGCGTTTTCTCTTTCTTTCCTCCAGTTTTCTTGGCAACAAAATCAGATCAATTTACAATGGAAATTGCTACTGCTCACAAGTTCAATCCCATTCGTTTGCTCCCACAACTATCCACTCCAGGTTATGTGTTCTTCAACTTTCTGCAATACCCACACCGGAATTCGAAACTTGATTGACCAAATCAACTCTTGTTCTTTACTTAGGGTTCCTAAATCCGTTTTCCCCATTTGGTTTTATTGATTCTATTTCGATTTTGATTTCTATGTGTGTCAAGTTTCTATCACATTCAAATGATTTCTCAATCATCATCTGCAAGCTTTGATTTTTCCAAGATTTTATGGATGTCATCATCACCCATCTGCCCATGTCAGAATACAATCCAATTGAGCTCGAGTACGAGAACAAGAACAAAAATCAAGACCTCCATTTGTAGAACAAAAGTTTCAAGGAGAAGAAAAACGGGACTGGTTTGGGCTTGTATGGTTCCCATCGATGGAAAGAATCAAAATTTGAAAAGTTTCGCAGAGAATCAAATTTCAAATGAATTAGATAAAGCTGGTGAATCTTCGTCTCACGATTCCGTTCAATCGAGTTATTCCAACGACTTCACTGGATTTACAGAAGACCCCATTGTAGGTAAACTAAGATCTCAACTTGGGCTCATACACCCTCTCCCTTTTCCTCCTCTCAATCGAAACATCGGTGGATTATTTCTCTTCTTTTTTGTTTTTGGGATTCTCTTCGATAAGCTTTGGACATCAAGAAAACGTAAGAACAACGATGAGGTCGGGAATCCGGCAACATGGCCACAAGTTCCCACAAGTTTTTCACTGTTTCTCGAGAAGGATTTACAGAGGAAGGAATCAGTCGAGTGGGTAAACATGGTGTTAAGCAAGCTATGGAAGGTTTACAGAGGTGGACTCGAAAATTGGGTCATCGGTTTACTTCAACCCGTTATTGACGACCTTAAAAAACCCGATTATGTCAAAAGAGTTGAAATCAAGCAGTTTTCCCTTGGAAACGAGCCTTTTGTAGTTAGAAACGTTGAACGCAGAACTTCACGCAGCAACAATGATTTACAGTAAGTTATTCTATTCCCACTTCCATGGTTGTCCCTAATAATGCTGAAGTTTTTATGTTCAAAATCTTGTTTTACTTTTTGAAGGTATCAAATAGGTCTTCGTTACACTGGTGGTGCTCGAATGCTTCTAATGTTGACACTAAAATTTGGGATTATTCCAATTAAAGTTCCTGTTGGCATTAGAGATTTTGATATTGATGGTGAACTTTGGGTTAAATTACGATTAATTCCAACTGAGCCTTGGGTTGGAGCTGTTTCATGGGCTTTTGTGTCACTTCCCAAAATAAAGTTCGAATTGTCACCATTTCGGTTGTTTAATCTTATGGGTATGCCATTTTTATTACTTCTTAATCACACCTACGTTTGTTTTAAGATATATTACTAACATATTTTTGTACCTTTTTCTATTCTTGCATATATTGATGTAACACCAGCTATCCCTATACTTTCAATGTAAGTGGCTTCTCCTTACAATCATATGATTTTGTATAACATTTTATAATAGGGTTAAATGCACATTTTATAATAGGGCTATGTCGATATTTAATTTGGATGTATCTTGGAATTTTTTTTAGGTTTTTGAAAAAGCTATTAACAGAAGATTTGCCTCTACTATTTGTGCGTCCTAAGAAGATTGTGTTAGACTTTCAAAAGGGGAAAGCAGTGGGCCCATTACAAAACGATTTCAAGTCGGGTGAAATGCAAGAAGGAAACAAGGATTTTTCTGGTGAACTTTCAGTCACTCTTGTTGATGCCCGGAAGCTCTCTTACGTCTTTTATGGTGAGTCTTCTATGTTATGCGAATTTCCAACTTTACCCTTTATTATAATTTTACATTCTGACCCATACTTTCTTATTTAGGAAAAACGGATCCGTATGTTGAATTAAGACTAGGAGATCAAGTGATACACAGTAAAAAGAATAGTAGGACAACTGTGATTGGGCCCCCTGGCCAGCCTATATGGAACCAGGTGAGCTTGACATGATATGACATGACAGAACAGGTTGTACTGTACTGACAAAGACAGATGTCAATGAGACAAAAGTTAATTCTTTCTTTTTTTATGACAGGATTTCAGTATGCTAGTTACAAATCCAAGAAAAGAGAAACTAACAATTCAAGTGAAGGATTCTTTTGGATTTATACATTTGACAGTTGGGTCAGGCGAGGTAAATCTTTAAATCTATTACTCAATCAATCACATGTTTCTTTTAGTGTCACCTAAAAATGGAATCATTTTTTCAGGTTGACTTGGGATTGTTAAAAGATACAGTTCCAACTGACAGAATTGTGACTCTCCAAGGAGGCTGGGGGATGTTGAACAAGGGATCTGCTGGTGAGATCCTACTGAGACTCACATATAAAGCCTATGTTGAAGATGAAGAAGATGAAAAGATCGATGCATCAGATGATGAGTTCCAGGAATTAGAGTCAACTGGCACTACATACAATCCTTCCCCACGTGGGACAGAAAGAGAATCACTCATTGATGTTTTAGCAGCCTTGATTGTGAGTGAAGAGTTTCAAGGAATTGTGGCGTCCGAAACAGCAATGAGTAAATCTTCCATTGATACGTCGGATTCGGTGATTCCTGACTTAGTTTCTTCACCTGATTCCGAGACTGACTCCGGAGGTATTGGTCACATAATGTTACATTTCACTTGCTCTAATTGTTTACATGTGTTTGGTTTTGACTAACTATAGAATTGCTTGCAGGATCAGCTTTATTATGGCTTGGTGTGATCACGATCATGACAATAGTAACAGCTATTAACATGGGTGGCTCAAATATCTTCAATCCTTGATGTAATCAAGTAATCCTTGGGGGGAATGGAATCTCATTGAGCAAAGAAATGTTAATTCAGGGAATGGAATGTGTTTGGACATGATGATGAGTTTTTTTTTTATAAGGAACAACCATAGAAGATTGTTTTGTAGAAAGTAGAGAGGGAAGGAGGAGTAGATAAACTGGTGGATGGTGCTTATGTCTGATGTCGTCTTCAACCAAACACCAAAACTCAATTTTTATACCTTTTTGGTGTTGGATCATTTTCGATAAAACACTAAATTTGGTGTTTTACTATTCATTTACGATGTTATTATTTTCTTTATAATTTGGTTTTGTAAGCTTAAATGTTTATTTAATTGTATATGATATTCAAAGTAACCCTCCTTTAATTTTTCAAGACACTAAGGTCAAGATCCGAATGCTAGTTTGTAAATGTAATTGACCTCAAAGTTTGATGGAAAAGGGCCATTATTTCCTAGACCGTCTCGAAACATCCGATGTTTTTAGAACCGGCCTCACAACGGTTTTTTTTTTTTTTTTTTTTTTTTTTTTTTTTTTTTTTTTTTTTTTTTTTTAAGATCAGTTTCGGACGGTCTTTTTGGGATCGGTCTCAGTCTTTTTTGGTTTGGTCCTTTTGTTTTGAGTGTGTATTTTTTGGTTCGGATTTGGGCTTTTTCGGTTTTTTTTTAATCAATCACTTCAAAATTTTTTATTACAAGATCTATTTTGTAGATAACATCTTTCATTGATTATTACAAAAGATTTTTTTAGGCATTTGATATTCAAATCATTAATTGTAATATTACAAACAAAATAAAAACAAATAAATTAAAAATGGAAACAAAAGACACAAAAATTTAGTAAAAAATGAAGGGAGGTGTGTTTGTATTGCTTCCTCATCCCACATCGGTGTCTTGAAGGAACCAAAAGGCACAAAAGGCCTTATATAAACAACTATTTCATGTGCTAGGCAAAGCAACTTTAAAAGGCATAATTTGGTTTTTGAGATTGTTGCGGATGAGTTTTACGTGAACCCAAAAAAAGTATTTTTGTTAGTAAATACTGGTTCATGCATCGTTCAAAATGGTTCAACCGACTTGGGACCTAGGAGGCTGGGACCGACTTTTAGTTGTTGAGATTGATGTGGAACTAAGAGGGTGTTTGGTTTTGGTTTAGATTTTGAATGGTCAAAAGTTTTTGTAGAAAAAAATTATAGGCAAAAGATATTTGGTAAAAGATTTCTAAAAACTACTTTTGGAGTTTGTAAAGAAGGAAAATCAATTTTTTGGAAAAGTTACGAAAACTAGAGGTGTTCGTTTGGATGGATCGGTTTGATCCGATCCAATCAAGTGAAATCAAATTGATTTCGGTTTTCAAAATATGGATCCAAATAATCCAAAGTAAATTCAAATCCGATCCGATCCAATTACAATTCGGTTAGATCGGTTTTTATAATTCGGTTTTCAAAAACTAAAACATTTTAAAACAACATATAGTTATAATATTACTCAATTTTACACAAGAAACGAAAAAAATTATTTATTTGTGATTTGAAATTTATAAACAACTACTAAGCAGATATATTATAGTTAAATATTTTATAGATAGAAAATTTTTGAGAGATAATACATATTGATGTTTTTTTATCGGGTGAAATGTTTTGAACATATTTGAAAAAAACAAATTACAAAATTAATAGATAACTATATATATATATATATATATATATATATATATATATATATATATATATATATATATATATATATATATATATATATATATATATATATATATATATATATATATATAAAAATAAATAATAAATGTTTATTCGGTTTTTTTGGACTATTCGGTTCTTATTTTATAAACCAAAACCAATCCGAAATCCAAAATAATAACTCAATTTTGTTGAAAACCAATCCAAAAATCCGAATATCCGAACCAAATAGTCCAATCAAAATTGTCCAATTGTCCAATTTGGTTTTATCCAAATAGTGAACAGCCCTAAAAAAAACCTGACTTGTAACTTTTCCAAAAAGATCTTTTGGCCTCTAAAAAACTAAGCCAAACAACCTTATCTAACTGGAGATCGATTTGTGACTAATGTAACGTTTGTGGGTTATGGCTCGACATTTAAGAAATAGTAATAAACATATTGAACTAGTAAAATCCATGATTTGGATAATTTTTATTCGTGTTACGAATTATATAAATGTTTATTTATTATTTATTATATACACGTTATGTGGGTAAATATTATGAATATATAATATTTGTATAAATCTTTTTATAAAATTATTGAAGAGTGATAAAACAATGTTTATAAACAAAAATATTATTTTAGGATAAATAGTCTTGACGGAAGCTGTAGTGGTTGTGATTACGAACTCGTAAGTATAAAGAATGTCAAAATCTGACTTCGTATAAACAAGTTATGATTTTTCAAAGTTTCACATTTAACCCGATACAACAATGTGTATTATAAAAAGATGAAACAAAGATCGCTCACTTGTTAGCAAACAATCTAAACTAAAGGTGATGTTTTCGTAAATACGAATCCGTGGATATAAAGAACTTTGAGAACCGAGTTTGTATAAAGGAGATATGAACTTCATAAAGTCTTTTATAATATATTCCTTATAGACTTTAAAGTTTAAAATAAAAATAGAATGCAAATTAGCCGACGAAATCTAAAGGAAAGTTGTAGTACTCTTTGATATGAAACCAATATCGAAAATGGAGTTCGTATGCTAAATATATGATTTTTCGAAGATTTGAGAATTTACCCGACATGAGTGACACAACCCCACTCACTTAGCCCTATGTGTCACAATAGGAAGTGACCGTTGCCGCCTATACAAATAGAACTCAAATTTTGCTCATTTTCTCACAACTTTTCCTCAAATTCTTTATGGAGACTTCCCCCAGCCCAAATCCAATATTTCTAAGTTTATGAGCACTTTAGAGAAGCAATGAGGCATGAGATCTTGGAGGTATGAAGTCTTGTCTAACATGGATCACTTAGAATCAATTTGGAGTAACTTGGAGCACTTGTGAGTGGAATGGAGCAACTATATGCATAGTTGTGCCATTTGGAGCAGCGTGGACCAACTTATGCCACTCATGATACATGTTACGCCATTCATGGAATATCTTGCACCAAAATGATTGATGTTGAACCAAAATGATAGATGTTTCACAAAAGTAGAAGATATTGTGCCATACTTGAAGGATGTTGCGCCATCCTTGCATAAAGATTATTTAGGATTTCTCAGAAGTTGGTGATGCTCAAGGAATACACCATGTTGTGCTACCATGATGGATGTTGGGCCACTAGTGATCATGATGCTCCATTATGCCTCATGGTGCTCCATCATGTGTTTGGTTGATGCTCATGAGGTTGAAGGTTCTAGAAGCATCTTCATACACTCTGTGATTGGTTGGAAATTAGGATATCCCCTTAAATGGGCTGATTATGGACATGCCTGACCCATCAGAATTAAGGTTTCCCATGCTTGCCTATATATAGGCTCATATCCTTACCATTGTAAATTACTAGATTTTTTTTGAGAACTCAAAGTGAGATACAATTTTGAGTGTTTATAATAGTTCTAGAAAGTTAATAACTCTCTCTCTCTCTCTCTCTCTCTCTCTCTCTCTTTCGCCCGTAGACATCGGTCACATTGACCGAACCACGTTAAATATTATGTTCTTTTGATTTACGTTTTTCAAAAGTTTTTTGCGAGTTCACCGAAGTTTGTTTGATATTTGTCTAAAGTGTTTAACTTATTTTGTTGTCACCCAACAATAGAAAGCCTGACGGAAAGAAGTATTTAAAGTAGAAGTTCTGCCCACGACTTTCCAAACTTTTGCCAGAAACTCTCGTAAGTTAAGCTGTACTTACTAAGTTTTAAGTGTAAATTATATTTATATTTGTAACGTCCCATTTTCACGACCAAAATTTTTCATTTTTATTAAGGTAAAACTTCCCAATTTATTAATCCATTATTAAAGGGAAACCATTTATTTCAAATTACATTTATTAAAATCAGAGTATTGTAGAAAACGCGAAATCTTCAATGTTGTCGATGAGTGTGTACAGTCCCGCCTTCGCCTTCCCGCAATCACCGATGATACCTGAAACCATAAACAACTGGGTAAAAATAAAGTTTAATGAGTTTCCACCAAAATACCACTACATACACGTAACATATGACATCACGTATACGAAGCCTTCAACCTGACTGGAACGCCGCACTGACCTACAAACTATCTGGACCACTCACATAACCTTCATCATGACTGGAATGCCTCACCGTGACTTCAGCCTATCTGATCTGTTCTATGATATATCAGGGTTTGTTGGCCTACCAACTCAACCCAACCGTTCTTACCAAAGCCTTCGTGCCTTCAGCTCACAACCGACCCACACTAGGTATCTTGGCCTACAACACAAAGCAGGATCTCCTAAACCCATCACCACAATATGTCGACAGGTAACAAACAAAGATCAAGCAGGCAAACAAAAATCATACAACTCACTCTTGCCTGCTAATCTCTCACAATACACAGTCCCACTTCTAGCTAACCTCCGTGAAATGCGTAACCACAAGTAGCTAGAGGTGAGATAGCCACCCGAACATATGATCCTACTCCAGATCCACAACCAAAAAAGGAACATGCAAGAGAGCCTAGACCAAGAGTTCTTAGGCAATCCTACAGAGCCACAAGCAGTCCCTAGGGTACTCCACCAGATGATAACCAGTAAATACATATAATATACAAGTCCAACAGTGCATTATAACATAGCAACATCTTACATACTAGGATACCAATCTAACATATCACTACAACATATCAACATACTCAATTCTAGAATACAGATCTAACAGATCACCATAGCCTATCAACATACTCTATATCAAAATACAGATCTAACAGATCACTACAACATAGCAGCATACTTGACACGGGAATACAGATCTATCAGATCACCACAACCTATCAACATACTCAATCATTAATCTAAACCCTCAAGTTTGACCTACGTCAAACTTGGTCAAAAGTCAATGATGTCATCAAGAATCCGAGTCCAAGGTCAAACTGGTCAAAATCCATAAGTCAACTAAGTCAACCCAACCCGGGTCAACCCAGTGAGCATAGACAAGATTTGGAGCCTTTGAACCCACTTGGTTTTGGGGTATTGGTGAAGATGTAAAGATCAAAGAATATGATATTGTCTATAAGTATCCACGATCAAGAATAAGGCCCCAATAAATGCTAGTTTCCTCTTGTAATACTTTATTGTTTAAGCCTTTAAGTTCTTATCAAAATAAGACATAAAGGAAGACACAAAGTAAACTCCAAAACAAAAGCTTCAATCATGAGAATTGAGAGGAGGCAAGGACATAATATGCTATGAATCTCTTCTTCTTTTGGAGAGAACTTTAAAATGAAAATACTAGCTTTTTTCATCCACAAGAGTATCTTAAGTATCCCATGCAAGATAAGGTCCATACCATTAAAATAATACAAATTATCATAAAGCAACTTTATGGGGGACAAGACAAAGTGAATCTAGGAAAGTAATCTGTCATGTACATGGGATATTCGTTCATGCCTTCAAAAGAAGAGAAAAAATGTCTTCTAGTTTCTCCATGTAAATAAGACTAACTAAATAGTTATGTCATGGTTATACAAAGTGTCTAAACTTTGTACATGACTTATTAAATCATACCATATGATATAATAACTACTTATACGCTCTTTAATTATTATTTTCACAAAAACAATAATTATTCCCTTACTAAATACTAGAGTTAATATTATTTATTAATAATCATACTAATAATAAATATACAAAGTGTGACAACTTGATAAATGTGTGACCGTATATGATCATATGTTATTAGCAATATCACTTAATAATGATTCTTGAGCATATAGATCCAACACATTTCACACCGAAAGAAATGATGTTGAGACGATTTAACACCTTTTCCACACAATTGACACAAAATCAAATTTAACTTCGTACCGTTGTTAGAAAAGTTGAATCTAGTAGGTAATCTATCTAAATACAATTGCTAGCCAAATATATTTATATTTTTAGGTAACACTTTACACCAACTTGTGGCTTAGTCACATCCTGTCAAAGAAACCACATCAACGTGACATATAGTAACATTCACCAAAAACTTCTTCCATTATTAATGGTAATTGTTCCTCTTTACAACCTCTACATATATGTCTCTTCTAACTCCAAAACCAAGAGCTGTTGGCCTATCTATAACTAACCAAGCATTCACGATCAGAATCTAGCTGAAAAAGCCTAGGAAACTGGAACTAAAATGCCTATTGCCCCCACCAAATATATTTCCAAAATCTAATGGAATCTCCTATACCCAATCGATTCTACAATGTAGACACTAGAACAGTTAAAGGCCCATCCATATTACTAATAGCTCCCATAATTTTTGACGACACACCCTGATTACCACCACCACCCCAGACCACCTTATCAAAACCACCATAAACCCTATGTATAACTTTGATAAGATGGATCCAATATGATTCTCCTTCTGACATGAACCTCCACCTCCATTTCTGCAACAGAGCCTTGTTAAAGGCTGCTAAAGTACCCACCCCAATACCTCCATTCTCAAAGCTAGCTATCGTCTAACCCCAGTTAACCTAAGATAACTTACTATATCCAATCTCACCACCCCAAAAATTTCTTCGCAAGGAATTAGTTGCTTTAGAATCTTAGTAGGAACCTTGAAAATAGACATAATGTATATGCCATTGCAAACACTACATTATATGTGTAAAGGAGATATGACAAAAAAAAACTCTTGTCTCCCTACTATAACCCCACGAAAAAAACCATTCTCTATAGATTCTTCATCGATCACATGAAGTCTTCCCATTTCTAGAATAAAAAATGAGATGTAGGATCTGTCTGGTATACAAAGTATACTATTTGGAAAATCCACTTTAAACATCTTACTAGATCTAGCCTAGACATCACTCCCGTAAGCAGATCAGTCAATGTTATGACTAGAATTACTGATAAATCTTATTTATAAGTTCATAATAATAACTATGAAAAAAATATAAGTTACACTCAAAGTATAGTAAGTGTAGCTGAACTTACAGAGTTTTCTGAAAAGCTTACATAGGACCGTTTGAGATCCTTGCTAGGATCGGTCCCATAGCATACAAACTCCGCGTACCTCAAGAGCTTATTAACATCCATCCCGTCTTCCACGTATCAAATCTTAAGAAGTGTTTATCCGATGAGACTCTTATGATTCCTCTCGATGAGATTGAAATCAACAAGAACCTCAACTTCGTGGAAGAACTAATCGAAATCATGGATCGGGAGGTCAAACAAACAAAACAAAGTCGCATCCCGATAGTGAAGGTTCGTTGGAATGCCAAGCGGGGACCTGAATTCACTTGGGAGCATGAGGATTCAATGAAACAAAAGTACCCCCATATTTTTCCAAATCCATGATTTGTATCTCTATTCTTGAATTTCGGGACGAAATTCCCTATAACGGGGGATGATGTGACAACCTGAAACTTCTATCTTGTACAATTGGTCAGTTCTATCAATGTTAAACTCGATTCTGCCACCTTTTAACACCGTTTGAGGATTTGTTAAAGTATTCTAAGCCTTGTACAATCAAAATTTGGGTTCTAGGTCGAGTTGTTCCAAGTCATAGCAAAACATTCAGGCCATACACCCTCTTGGGAGGAGTGTATGTCCGTACACATGAGTGTGCAGCCGCACACTGTTGGGTTTTGAGCAATCTAACACTTCCTAAGTGTGCATGCAACCCTAATAAACCTTGGATCTATGTTTGTCTAAATACATGCAAAATAATAATTTTTCCAAGGTTCATAACCTATCTAACATGGCATGGGGTACTTTTAAACTTAAAAGAATTAGATGAGGTTACATACCTTTTGATGATGAGTTTGATTCCTAAGGAGTTTTAGGGCCAAGCACCAATAGTGTGAATGCCTCAAATGGAATCACAAATCACCACAAACTCTTGGAAAACTTTGAGAGAGTGTATACACACTTAAGAAATCGGTCACACACAAACACACATACACTAGTCACACTAGTTACTCTAGTTTCACTCTAGTGGCTATTTCATGCAACATAAGCATGCTTATATAGTGTGCATGGTTAGGGTGAAACCCTAATAACCCATGACCTTTCATTTTCCAAGGATCCATGGATCATCCATGGACTTCCATACAAGCTTAGCCCATTAACAAATGAGTGTTAGCCCACACCATATAAAACCAATAGCCCACAATCTAATTAGTCTTCCTTTTAATCTCTAAATTAATTCATAATTAATTTAAGACTAAGACTAATTAAATAACTTCATATTAATATATTATAACTTACAATATATTAATAGACATATGTGTATAACTCTCATAAAATTATCCATAACCCACCCCACAACCGCACACTCGGAGTGGTGGGTCACCCACCCCTATAAATATGAGGATAACCCCTCTCACTCACCTTTTTCTCCTTTTCGCTGCACTCTACCACTTTCTCTCTCTAGAATCTTCATCAAAGAACCCTCCAAAGGCTTCAAAAATGTAAGTGACTCATCGCCTAACTAGTTAGATCTCATGATTCTTCATATTTCAGCCTTGTTCTTCATTATTTGAAGGTGTATGGCTGCACACCTTCATAAGGTGGCCATACACACCTTAAAGGCTCTCCAAAGTGAGAGTTTGGCCCCTATCCTCTAGTTGGACTTGGTATTGGCCTTGATACACCTCAAAATCGACATCATGGGCATGAACATGGAGAGTGTACAGCCGTACACCCCTTTGTACGGCCGCACACCCCTTTGTACGACCGCACACACACACCCTTATGGTCGTACACCCACTTTGATGATCATATTTGGCCTCAAACTTGCAATACCACTCATTATGGGACCTATAACTACTCCTTGGACGCTTATAGGACCTTGCAAACACCTAAAAAACACTCCCCATCATGTGTGTATGACCATACACCCATGGCTGTACACACCCAAAGGGTGGCCGTACACCTTCCTCATTCGATCATATATGGTTCCGACACTTAGTTCAAGCATTTCCAGTTCCTTAGAGTGGTTTCCTATCATGTTTAGTCATGAAATACCCTAATTTAATACATATATGTGTTACTATATGTTCATAGGATCCATTTGAGTTCGAAACTTCAGTTGACACTCGGCATCTACACCGATCTTCCGCTCGAATCCTACGTAAAACAGTAAGTTCATACCCCTACGCTTTTAAGGTTTTTAAACACTTTCAGGGCCCGAAGGGGGGGGGGGATTAAAAGCCAAACACAAAAGGATTTTTGTGAACTAAAACAGAAATGTTTTCAACAAGTTAAAACTAATGCAATTGATACGATCTAACATGCTTTTATAAAACATATATACATTTATTCCCTTTGTATTATGCGGAGCATAAGGGACGCTTTTAAAACCTAATTGCATAGTTTTCAGAACAGTACATGAACATAACATCTTAGTCAAACTATAATAGGTATAGTTTGGGAAATTCATTACCAGTTTTACAGAGTCAAACTACATACATGGTCAAACATATAAACTATGGTAGATTTGGTTTATCCACTTCTACATACATATAACAAGAGTATCATACTAAGGTAGTGTTTGTTTTTTGTCTGCAGATCTGCGAGATGTCTTCTGTCTGCGCCGCGCAGACCACGCGCAGACATTAGTCTTCGCAGACTGTTTGTTTTTTTGAAGACTGCAGACCTAAAAATGTCTGCGCGTCCTCTTCTTGGCGCAGATGTGGACCAGAGTCTTCTAACATCTTCAGACATCTTCTAGCTTAAAAAAACATATATATATCTTTATTTTTTTTAAGTTTTTTTTTAATTTATATTTTTTCCAACTTTATTAATGATAAACAATATGAAAAAAAATTACAAAACTTAAAAAAAAAACATTTGACGATACAAACATGATATTTTTAACAAATTTATAAATAAAAATTTATTATAATAATAGTCGTTGAAGTTGTTTATATAAATATGAAAAAAAATCATAATATATTCTTATATTTTTTTGCCAAAATTTTGTAAAACTTTATTTAATAGAGTATCATCAATTTATCGAGAAAATATTTATCGTACGTTTTTAATAGATTTATTTGAAAAAATCGAAGTTTATTTCCATCTATTTATGTATCAAATTCTTTGATCACTAATTATAATGTTTAGTTATAACTTTACAATCAAAGTTGTTGGTTTTTATCAAATATGTATATGAATTAATACCATTTTTATTTTTATTTTTTATATAATAATACATAAAAGTTGATCTAGATTCGTTATATATTTATAAGAAAGTCGTAAAAATATATAAAAAATTCGCTTTGAAGTTTTAAAAAATCAGTTTATTTAGATTTCAGTTTATTTTAATAGCCCGCAGATGTTAAAAAAACAAACAGTCTTCTTTTTTCAGACTGCAGACGTTTGGTCCACCTCTTTTACTGCAGAGGTCTACAGATGTGGTCCGCAGACTGCAGACATTTTGCCTCAGAAAAAACAAACAGCACCTAAATAATTATTTTGTGTATAATTATTTATAGTCTACTCAGTACACAAACGATTTCTAACACGAGAACAACGATACAGAACAACACGTAAACTAGTTAATACAAGATTGTGAGACCTCTCTTTATAGTACCCTTTGGGGTACTTGTAAATCCTCTACATTTAGTATAGCCAGAATCTCCTAGAGGGAGAGCGTGAGATTTGTGAATAGATCTATTCGGGACTGACAATCCCACACCTGAACTGTTAGCTACAGTTAGGCAGACATTTTTGGAGTGACAAATTTCGTAACATACGATGCCTAAAGAAACGTCGCAGAGGTCATCAATCATTTTAGCATGGTGATGCGAACTCACAATAGTATAAACTAACCTTTGTTTACGGGATTATCATTATTCAGTAGTTTTATTTTAATTAATAAGACTACCTACATATTATACTGGAGGGTATTCCAGGGATACAACATTTGGTTTTATTTTAAGTGATAAAACTACTTTACATACTAGTGGTAGCCAGGGTTTTTCAAACAGATCATACTTTACATACATTTACAAATAAACATGATAGAAAATATTGGATTTTCTGGAAAAGAAATCAAACATTTATACAAATTCAGTGACTAGTTTCAAAGCGAAAAATGCTTTACATATAAGTGTAATCAAACATTTATACAAATTCAGTGGCTAGTTTTCAAAACAAAAACGTGCTTATGAACTCACCGGCTTTATGCTGATATGTTTTCAAAACCGCTTGTATTCTCAGGACAACAATAGTCAGGTATACTAGCCGGCCTTTGGTGAAGACGGAGCGTTTTGGAGTCTCATCTTTATCTTTTGCTACTTTTGATGTATACAAACTTGTACCAAAAAAAATGTAAATATTCGTATCCAATGTAATGGTTGTGTTTACTTTGGTTACTATGATGCAATTGTTGTGATACTACATATGACGTCATCCACCTCCGAATGTTTCCGCCGTTCGTTTGACGGTTCGGGGTGTGATAGAATATATGTGTATCCTAGTTGTTGGGTTTGTTTTTAGGTAGTTTGTAATGATCCATTGAGACAAATACAAATAGGTATGAAAGGTATTATGGGTCCGTACTACTGAAAGAACATGACTCGTACATGTAGGAAGGAACTCACATACCCCGAGGGTTTAGTCTCTCTGTGATGGTAGAAGTGGTATGAAATTATAGCCTTTCTAATATATTTTGGTTCATTTTTAGTATGGTGTTCACGAGAGGATCTGGAGCTGGTGGCCAGGATCAGCCGAGTGTTGAGAGAAAAACTTGAACAAACGTTAGTCACAAGATAATATAATTCGGAATAATAAGTTAATATGTTAGTTTAAAAATAATAAGTTAGAAGAGTTAGTATGCAGAAATATAAAGGCAATAAAAAGAAACAAGTTATATCAAGTAGACACCAAGTTGATTCATAACGAGGTTTGCATTCAAACACAAGTTAGTAAGTGCAATCAACTTAAAGTAAATAGGGACTCGGTTTATCAGAAGATAATAGAGATAGAGATGAACGATATTTTTGTATTTCAATAGGAGTTCTGGAAGTGGTAAGAATACATGAAGAAGGATGCTCCATTTATAGAGTCCTGAAAGTTAAATTGAAGAGTAAAATAATATTAAACGTACTTACTACGGTGACCATGAATGGTTCACTGCATAATACAAAGTAAAAAAGAAATGTTATGTAACAACCAGTTTCCCAGGTATAGATGTTGTATTTCTTTTTTTATGTAAGGTGACTCGATGAATTGGTGCTTAGACTCGTCGAATCTGGTCGCGACTGGATGACGTGGTTAATGAGGGGACTCGACGAGTCAGGGAAGTGACTAGCCGAGTCAGAGCTGACGAAAGAAACCCTAATTTCTTGGGTTTGGGACCTATTTAAAGGACCTTATGGCCTTCATTTGCAGCTACGAGTCCATAGAGAGAAACCCTAGAGTGCTTGAGCGTTTTCAGAGAGAAAGGAAGCCATTCTTGACCTTTGTAGTGTTGTTTGGAAAGAAGAAGGAGGTCCTAGCCAAGAGGAAGCAAATGAGGTTGCTATTATGTGGATTTGAAGCTAAGATCATCGCATTTGAGGTAGTAATTCAACTCTTCTCCTGTTTTATGAAGAATATATGGATTTAGGGTTTCTTGAGCCCTTTGTTAGGTTGATTTGATGTCCAAATAGTCCCTTCTGGTGATGAGGCTTTGGATCTGGATCCATAGAGGTCCAGAGAGCCTTACTCATCAAGCTTTATGAAGAACAATGGAGGCTATGACCTTGAGTTATGGTATTTGGGGCTAAATCATCATATATGGTCATATAGATGTTGCATGTGCATCAAGATAGAGACTTTACGTGATTATTAAGCTTGGGAAGGTTAGATCTAAGGATTAGAGGAAGAAGTTTCATGAGGAGTTGGGTACGAGATTGCATTTCAGCACTACCTATCACCCTCAGACCGATGGTCAGAGTGAGCAAACTATTCAAACTCTTGAGGACATACTTCGTGCATGTGTATTGGATTTTGGAGGGAGTTGGGACACGTATCTACCTTTGGCTGAGTTTTCCTATAACAACAATCATCATTCAAGCATCAGTATTCCTCCTTTTGAGTTGTTATATAGGAGGAGGTGTCGGACTCCCATTTGTTGGGGAGAAGTAGGGCAACGGGTGATTGGTAGCACATAGATAGTACTACAGACCAACGAGCAGATTCAACAGGTCAGACAGAGGTTGTTGATAGCCCATGGCCATTAGAAGAGTTATGCGGATACACGATGGTCAGAGCTCGAGTTCCAGGTGGGTGATTTCGTTCTCCTGAAGGTCTCACCTTGGAAAGGTGTGATTCGATTCAGGAAAAGAGGCAAGTTGGGGCCTCGATATATTGGTCCTTTCAGGGTGACCGCTAGGGTGGGCAGGGTAGCGTATCGTTTGGAGCTACCTGCGGAGTTAGGTCAGATCCATGATACCTTCCACGTGTCTCAGTTGAGGAAGTGTATTGCCGATGAGTCGGCAGTGGTTCCATTAGAGGACATTCAAGTGGATGCGAGTCTGAACTATGTCGAGAGGCCAATCACGATTTGGGATAGGAGGATCAAGGTTTTGAGAAACAAGGAGGTGTCATTGGTTCAGGTCCAGTGGAAACATTAGAAGGGGTCCGAGCTGACTTGGGAGCCGGAGTTAGAGATGCGTGAGCAGTATCCAGAGTTATTTGCTGAGCGAGACTTCGAGGGCGGAGTCTGATTGTAGTGGGGGAGAATCGTGACAACCAGTTTCCCAGGTATATTGATTTATGTTGTATTTCTTTAATTATGTAAGGTGAATCGACGAGTTGGTGCTTAGACTCTTCGAGTCTGGTCGCGACTGGATGACGTGGTTAATGAGGGGACTCGACGAGTCAGGGGAGTGACTCGCTGAGTTAGAGATGACGAAAGAAACCCTAATTTCTCGGGTTTGGGACCTATTTAAAGGCCCTTATGGTCTTCATTTGCGGCTACCAGTCCATAGAGAAAAACCCTAGAGTGCTTGAGCGTTTTGAGAGAGAAAAGAAGCCATTCTTGACCTTTGTAGTGTTGTATAGCAAGAAGAAGGAGGTCTTAGCTAAGAGGAAGCAAAGGAGGTTGCTATTCCATGGATTTGAAGCTAAGATCATAGCATTTGAGGTAGTAATTTGGCTCTTCTCCTGTTTTATGAAGAATATATGGATTTAGGGTTTCTTGAGCCCTTTGTTAGGTTGATTTGATGTCCAAATAGTCCCTTCTGGTGATGAGGCTTTGGATCTGGATCCATAGAGGTCCAGAGAGCCTTACTCATCAAGCTTTATGAAGAACAATGGAGGTTATGACCTTGAGTTATGGTATTTGGGGCTAAATCATCATATATGGTCATATAGATGTTACATGTGCATCAAAATAGAGACTTTACATGATTATTGAGCTTGGGAATGTTAGATCTAAGGATTAGAGGAATAGATCTGACCTTAGAAGGTTGTTTGAGGTTGTGCATGAAATGAACTCGCCGTGTCCATGAGCAGACTTGACGAGTCGGAGCGAGTTGTCCCGTGACTTAGATCAGTGGATGACTCGCCGAGTTGGGTGAGTGACTCGGTGAGTCGGAAAGGATTCAAAGGACTCGAGTTCACGTATGGACTCAACGTGTCTATGCAAGAGAGAACCCAACCCAACTCTAGATGCATCTCTATAGACTGTAAAGTCTTCAACTCCATCAGGTAAAGAAAGAACAGGTGCTTCACAAAACTTCTTCTTTAGCTTATCGAATGCTTCTTCATGTTTTCTCACTCCAAGTATATGTAGCTCCTTTATGGTTCAAAGCTGTTAATGGAGCAGCTATTGAAGAAAAGCCTTGGATAAAACTTCGGTAATATCTAGCTAATCCTAGAAAGCTTCGAATCTTTGTGGGACTTTTTGGTCGTTCCCACTTCATCACAACTTCGATCTTTGCTGGGTCAACCATTATTCCTTCCTAGTTAACTACATGACCCAAGAATTGCACTTTTGTAATCCAAAAATCACATTTGGAGAAATTTACATACAACTTCTCTTTCTTCAAAACTTCTAACACTTCTCGTAGATGCTTGCCATGCTCCTGTTAGCTCTTTGAGTAAATCAGAATGTCATCTATGAACACTATCGTGGATTTATTGAGGAATGGTTTACAAACCCTCTTCATCAAATCCATGAATGTTGCTGGAGCATTGGTTAGTCCAACCGACATAACCAATAACTCATAGTGTCCGTATCTCGTTTTGAACGCAGTTTTCTCAATATCCTGCTCTCTCTCCTTTAGCTGATGATATTCTGACCTAAGATCAATCTTTGAGAAATAGCTCGAACCTTGTAGCTGATCGAATAGGTCATCAATCCTTGGTAATGGGTACTTGTTCTTTACCATTGCCTTGTTCAGCTCTCTGTAGTCTATGCACATCCTCATGCTTCCATCCTTATTTTTCATGAATAACACCGGAGCTCCCCAGGGTGATGAACTAGGTCTAATGAAACCGTTTTCCGATAACTCCTGAAGTTGCATCATAACCTCCTTCATCTCCGTTGGTGCTAATCGGTATGGTGCTCTCGCTATTGGTGCCAATCTTGGCAACAAGTCTATTCGAAACTCTACTTGTCTATCAGGGCGCAATCTAGGAAGATCTTCGAGAAAGACTTTCGGATAGTCACACACCACTGGTATTCTTTGTATCCCCTTCTTCTCCTTCTTAGCATTGATCACAAATGCCAAGTATGATGCGCATCCTTTGGACAAACATTTTCTGGCTTTCAATAGGGAAATGATTACATAATTTATTCTATATTTGTCTCCATACACCATAAATGACTCTTTTCCAGGTGGTTTACTGTTACTATCTTCTTCTTGCCTAGTATCTTGGCATTGTTGGAGCTAAGCCAATCCATTCCTAGTACAATGTCGAAACCATTCAATTCAATGGGTAACAGCTCCTCATGGAATTCATTTCCGTTTAAGTCGATGAAGATGTTCTTAATGCAATCGCTAACAGGTATGAATTTGCCACTAGCAACTTCTATAACTAGAGCATTATCAAGTTTATCTACAGGCAATGCTAGTCTTCAACCAAATTTGTGCGATATAAAGGTGCAATTTGCTTCGTAATCTAATAATATATTGCCAGATAATCCATTTATGGGAAAGGTACCTAAAGCGACATCCGTTGCATCCTTTGCGGCTTCCAGGGTCATCTGGAAAGCTCTCGCCTTCGGTTTTGGTGGAACATTGGGCCATACTGCCTCCTTCTTCTTCAGGTAGTCCTTCGAGATATGCCCTTCCTCCTTACACCCATAAAAAACTTTTTTGTTGAGGGTGCATTCATTGGCATAGTGCCCAGGCTTTCCCCATTTAAAACAAGTGACCTCTCCGTCACATTTCCCATGGTGGTTCTTCTTGCACTTTTTGCACCACTTCGCTTCACATCCTCCCCGTCTGAGTTTCTTCGAACCAAACTTCGAGAATTTACTTTTCTTTTTGGACCTCGAAGATCCATCAGACTTCCTTTTCTCAGCAACCTCGGCTCTCTCAAGTCCCTTTTCCCTTATCTGGGTCTCAACATTCTTAGCAGCCCAGATGGCGGCTTTCAGAGTGGTTGCTTGATTGAACATCGAATCAAAGTCCATTGGAAATCTATTAGCAAACTTCTCTATCTTGGAGAGTAGAAAGCACCAAGTAGAGTGGGTCAGGCTTGGGAGCCTGGTGAGTACATAGGGTTTTCAACCCACAATAAATAGTCTATTAGTTTCATCCAATCAATCAACCCGATTACCCGTTCTCGTAATCGTCACCTTACGTCCCTAAAACATCTATTATAGGGGACCTATCCTAAGGATTTTTATCAGGATGGACACTACTGCTAAGGGGGTTCCTCAACAATAATTGTCCGTAAGGCAACCATGAGGGGGATGCTATACACCGGTGAACACGTCGTTTACAAACACCTACAGGTTGCGAGCATGCTAGAGTTCCACTTGATTGTCTAGAATTGTCCGTGGTCGTCATCTATACTCCGCTAGATGACTAGATCATCATCAACATCGAGGCCTCTCATCATTTTATCACACATCATCTATTTCATCTACCAATGTTTTATCCAACAATGTTGTAGATATAAAATACATATACAATTTAAATCATTTAAAACATGTATAAAATGTTCATCCCGCATAGATATCAAGAACACAAACAATTTTCACACATAGCACATAATTTATATTAAATACTTCATATCTATGGGCAAGATGAAAGTAACTATGCACTTAGTTGTTAAAGTGACGACTCGAAATTCGAGCAACGTTTCGCTTCTAGCACTTGTCTTTTCCTTTGATGTAATCTAGCATTATTATCGCTAAGTCTTAGTCTAATATTTATTGCGACTAATTATTAGTTTAGATTCATCATTAAATCAAAGTTTACTTTCATGATCTATCAAGTAAGGAACAACCAGGTAGGATCATATCGGAGGTTGGGTCCGTTTGTTACATGAAGTATACTGTTTAGAAATCCCACTTTAAACACCTCACTAAATCATAGCCTAGAAATCATCCCCGTAAGTAGATCAATCAGTATAAGGACTTGGAATCACTGATAAATCTTGTTTATAGGTTCATGATAACGATAATGAACTTAAACATAAGTTATACTTAAAATACGGTAAGCATAACTCCACTTACAAGGAGTTTAGTGAGGAATCGAGCTCTACGGGGCAGAACATCCGAGCTAAAAAGCTCTTTTTCTCGGAGCCTTCGGGTGCTCCAGGGCTTTCCTCTAGGATCTTGAGGTTACTAGGGCTTTAGTTTTAGGAGGTTTAGAGAGAAGTTAGAGAGAGAAAGAATGGGTTTTTGGTGTGATGAATAAAGCAACCCTCACACCTTCATTTATAACTGAATTTTGGCTCAACTCAATGAGTTTTGACCCTCCAACTCGTCGAGTAGGTTCCAAGTGTCACCATTCTGGTGGAGGACAAGTAGTGGCCTATATTGTGCCACGTCACCCCTTTTGCAATAACACCCTTCCGACTTCTAAACCCTGTAACTTTCGCATACGAGCTCTGTTTTTGACGTTCTTTATATGCATGTGTAGGTATTGACAAGATCTAAGACTCTTCTTCTGACTCCATCGGCAAATTCTCGACCGATTTTAAATTTAACAATATGAGAAGATTACACTGTTAAACGACCGTGTAAAATTCATAACTTCTACATACGAACTCCGTTTTCGTCTGTCTTTTTATCGATGAACTCTTATTAATGAGATATTCAATTCTCAATTAGGTTGAGTCGGCCAAAAATCCATCGATCTAGAATTCGAATTCATGGCTTTGGACTACTATGCTAAATCTTAGAAAAATCATAACTTCCTCATACGAAGTCAAATTTGGACGTTCTTTTTATGCACGTTCTTGGTTTAACGTATACTACGAGTTTCGTTTAGATTGCTAAGGCTAAAAATGAATTGATCAAAAATTCACTTTTTACATTACGCGGTGCTGTGCCAGTTTCACCGTAAAACTTCGACGGATCATAACTTCTTCGTTATAACTCGAATTTCGGCGTTCTTTATATCCTCGGAGTCGTTGTCACGACTACTACAACTTTCTTCATAGATATTGGGTCTATCTATTATTTTATTTTTGATGGTTATTTTTATTTTTAACTTATTATATTTTATAAATAAGTAGAATGCACATAAAATCACATAATTCATATAATATTCAAGTAATTCTTCTTTATTACTTCAAAGTAAGTTATAATTGTTGGCCCTAACTATTACATCATCATATTAATGCTTAGCCTAGAAACGCGAACGTTACACTTCATACAACAAAAAAGTCGTAACATCCTTTATTCATCAAAACAACAACCGAATGAAAGCTGAAAGGAAGCGACACAACCGATTTTGAAAAGAGAATTCGTGGGTCCCTATTCATAGTCCAAGTTAGTGGAAAACAATAAGGATAATAAGGAACGTTCTGATAAGTCTATATATCCTCAAAGTCGACATCGGATATGTTTGTGTATCCTCAAAGTCGAAAAAATGGTTCACCTAGGTGTACTGATCTATTTAGACCACCAAACAATGGAAGTGTCGTAAATAAATGAAAAATGAAAACTGAACATATCATTTATAATAAAAGCAACAATTCATTTTTAAAGTTTTGGAGTTTACTCTCCTATCATTTTTGTCCGCTTTGTACGTATGCCTTTATGTAGATATTGTGCAATACTTTGTTGATGCTAAGTTGGAAATTTGATGCCTTCTTACATTTATGAAGATGTACATTGTGCAATTCAGTATGTTCATCGAAGTGGCTTGGTTCATAGAAGAGTTCTTGCTGATCCCCCAAGATACTTGGTTAAAAATGTGTGTTTTGTGTAGAAATAAACCCACTTCTGGTTTTTGGATCCTACGGTCTTTATGCAACAATTTTTGATTTTTCATTCCATATCTCAAAACCTTCTTACAAATCACCAATTGAAATGGCCCTAAGATATTTTTCTTTAAGTTATGTTATTTTTCAATTTTCAGATATTTGCTTGATTTAGATACCAATTATTGATTCAATTACCATTAGTCCATTCTTATGTGTTGATATATTTCTTTTAAGTTATGTAACATTTCAATTTTCAGATATTGACTTGATTTAGATATCAATTCTTGATTCAATTACAATTAGTCCATTCTTATATATATATATATATATATATATATATATATATATATATATATATATATATATATATATATATATATATATATATATATATATAAAAGTTATGTTACTTTTCAATTTTTAGATATTTACTTGATTTAGATACCAATTTTTGATTCAATTACCCATAGTCCATTCTTATGTGTTATGTAGTGTTTAATACAATGGAACTTGAGTTGTAATGGAATGAAATCGAAATTTTCCCATTCTGTTAATTTCATTCCTCACGAAAGTGTTTTTTTGTTCATACCATCATGGAATGAAATGAAAAATCGTAATATAATCCATTTTTATTTATGAACTATTTAATAAAAAAACTTTTTTTTTTAAATTTTATGATTTTTTAATTTTTTTTTTATCATATATAACTTTTTTTTCTAACAAAAACTAGAAAATATATTTTCTATAATAATGTTATTTGGGTTTTAATTTGTTTTTATAGGTACTTGTCATTTTGATTCTTCAACTATATATAATGAGTAAATTACATGAATGATCCCTATGGTTTAGGATAATTGACGCGTTTGGTCCATAATTTTTTTTCTTTTAACTCGGAAGGTTTCTATTATTTGTTTTTGTTACGCACTTGGTCTATATCTTATATAAAAATATTATTTTGCCATCGATTTTTCAATTTATTTAAATAAACAAACCCCTCATCTTACTTTACCTACCCCAACATTTTTCCCTATTTAAATAATAATCTTTTAGCTAATATAGAGACCAAGTGCGTAATAAAAAACAAACAGTAAGAACCAAACGTATAGCAAAAAAACAAACATTTGGAACCTTCAGAATTAAAAAATAAGTTAAGGACCAAGCATACAAATTACCCCAAATCATAGGGAACATTCGTGTGATTTACTCTAGATGTATATATCAATCATCCTGTGGTTGAGTTACTCCAATATGTTGACATGTGATAGTATCCAGTTTGGAAATATTTCATCCAATATGCAACCAACATTTGGATATTCTCTTTAATAACACAATATCATCCAAAAACACTCGCATTGACACTTGAGATGTAATACAAGGTTAAAAATCAAATTTCATGAGGACCAGATAAAAGATCAAAACGACAATGGATTTGGGAGAAGAGGCCGACGGAGATCTACAAAGAAAGAACAAAAGATAAATAACTGAATGATCTTTGGCATTCTATGTTTCAAAGTGAAGAAAATAAGTAAACTTCATCACGGTTTTTTGTAACACATTTGTCATTGATAATGAACTCCTCATCCATGCATAAATAAATTAATGTTTTCCTTTTGAATATCATGGTTTATAAAGAAAACCTTGTAATACATCCGTAGTTGTTTTCAAGCGAAAAATATTATTTTTAACATGTGCCTTAGGTTACGTGTGATGATGATAACATTTATTTCTTTTATTGATCAATTAGAACATTTGATAAGTTTGGAGACAATTTTAAAAGAGCATCTGCCTTAAAGATAGCTAGACTGTTCATGTGTTTGTTTCGGTTGGACATCCTTTTGAGTTTTCATAAATAATTTGGAGTTTTTAAAAATGTTTTAGAATCACGGAAATTTTCTTTGCATTTCTGTTGTCAAAACACACTATACGAGGATGTTAAATAAATGCTACATACATCGATCGATTATGGGATTCAATTCTTCATTCAATGAATGCTGAAAAAAGTTTTTATACAATCCTCTCATTGCAATAAAGAACTAAGAACAAAAAGAAGGAAAAATAGCCGTCCATAAACATAATATATAATATTCAAATCAAATTGCCGTCCAAAGATTTGAAAAAATGGCACGAGGAATTCAAACACGTCCGAAAATGAAAGTTACAAGCTTGTACTCTTCGATATAGGCCATACACTCGTGAGGTTGGGAAAACGAAAGTTAAAAAAAACAAAAGATTTTGACTTTTCTCATAGACAAATACAGTTATGGACATGTTAGTTGCCTTCAAATTCTCTTTAAAATATAACCACATTTTGAACATAGTTGATTATTTGGTAAATTTTCACCTAAACCTGCTTGGAGCATGTGATGCATAAAGTTCGAATATTTTTATATTTAAGTGTGAATAATGGGTTGACTTTCATCCCAAAATACTGGGCCATATAATGGTATTCTAATGAATTTAAAAGAAGCATCGATGGAATGATAAATATATCTACTCTAGGTAATTAGTTTTACGTAGATTTTCATGCTATTGAATAATAATCTGATCGAAGGTTTATTTTAGTTATAAAACTAGTTAAAAGATTACCCTTTCGAATGCGCATATGACATTTTATTTATTTTCACTACTTTATAATCTGTGAAACTACGGCTATAAAATTAATTAAACTTTAATAGTTAGAACACAAAATTATCAATCAATTATAATCGTTAATTTAAATAAATATGTGAAATTATATCACCTTATAATTTGTATTAATTTTATTTTAATTTTTATTTCATTGTTATTGATTTATTGTAATTAAAGTGAAAATTTTAAAATTTAAAATAAAGAATTAATAGGTTGACAAGTGACATGCATTAATTAAGAGGTTTAATAGAGTGACAAATGACAAAAATAAAAAATAAAATATGTATTAGTTAGGAAGCCTATTATGATGATACATGTCAAAAGGAGATTAAAACTATTCTTTTATTAAAATAAAGATTCATTCACGGACAAAACACAAACATTTGAACCTTAGGGCCCGAAACTAAAACTATAAAGTTACATGTTTTCTTCTAATAAACTTGTCACAATTTAATAGTTTTTTCATCTTAATCTTAATATATATAAGATAACAAAATTAACTAAGAGTTAAGAAGAAAAAAATAATAACAATTCACAATTGTATTTTGAGAAATAACAAAGTATTTTAATTTTACAAAAAAATCTATATAAAAGTTATAATTAACTTTAATAACAATTAACAAATGATTAAATAACATCTAACAAAAAAAAAAAAAAAGACTAACATTTAAGATTTCATAGATATAATTTCCAAGTGTAACCAATATTATTTGTTAACAAATAATAATTAAATTTTTACAAGCTTTAGTGCTTTAATAGCTAAGACCTATAACACTGCTACTTCACATCTCTTTTCATATATCTTTTCATTGCATCTAAAGAGTAAAGATAGATAGAAGAAGAAAGATCGTTAGAGAGAGAAAGAAATAAAGTCTTACAAAGATGCAAGTCTGCTAAAGGTAGGAGACACTGTAGATGAGAAGAAGCTAGAGAACATGGAGGTGAACACAAAACCGTCGAAAAAGCAATCGGCTAACGACAGAAAGGACCGAGAAGAGACAAAGCTTGAACGCCTTAAATGAGAGAAAGGGCAAACATAGAGAGGGAGTGGTTAACACTCCGGCGGCGGTGGTAATTTTCGATGAACATATTTTTTTTCCTATAACATCAATATCTTTTTAGTTTAAGGTTTTTGTAGTTTCTATTGTGCCATAAAATTTGAAGTTATTCGATTTTTTTTTATATAAGTTTCTTTCCTAACTTTCAGAATCTATTGTTCTACTAACTAATATTAGGATTTGTTTTGGTTTTCTTCATAAATTTCGTGGATTTTTTGTTGATACTTAAAAAGTTCCAACACTTACCGCTAATTTTGATACACTACTAATTTAATACGATCAACAACGTAGTGCATGAAATTGTAGGATGGAATTAGTAGGGAATAGAGTTCACAAAACTAATCCTTCTAAATGAGTATTCGAAAATGGGGAACTAGACATGCCAAACATACATACAAATATATAAATAAATAAATAAACTTTGAAATTTGATGAACAAATCGGGAATAAGATTTTATATATATATATATATATATATATATATATATATATATATATATATATATATATATATATATATATATATATATATATATATATATATATATATATATAGGTTTAGGTTCATTTGAGACCATTCTAATTTTGTGAGACCGTGAGACCAAATCTAAAAATAATTTTAAAATGCAAAATAAATGGAAAAATCCAAAAATTCTTTTTTTAAATATTATTTTCGGAACTTGAATTAACTAAAAAAAATATAAAAAAAATAAAAAAAATTCCGTTTTTTTTTCTGAAAAATACGTGAAATATTCTAAATAGAATACTACACTGACATACTCTAAAAAATAATTTTAAAATGCAAAATAAATGGAAAAATCTAAATTTTTTTTTAAATATTATTTTCGGAACTTCAATTAACTAAAAAAAATAAAAAAAAATAAAAAAAAATTCTATTTTTTTTGAAAAATACGTGAAATATTCTAAATAGAATATTACACTGTACATATTCTAAAAATAATTTTAAAATGCAAAATAAATGGAAAAATCAAAAAATTCTTTTTTTAAATATTATTTTCGGAACATGAATTAACTAAAAACAATAAAAAAAAATAAAAAAAAATAAAAAAATGCGTCTCACGGTCTCACAAAATATAGGTGGTCTCAAATGAACCTAACCCTATATATATATATATATATATATATATATATATATATATATATATATATATATATATATATATATATATATATGTTCAGGTTTATTTGAAACCATTCTAATTTTGTGAGACCGTGAGATCAAATCTAAAAATAATTTTAAAATGCAAAATAAATGGAAAAATCCAAAAAAAAAAAAAAATTTTAAATATTATTTTCGGAACTTGAATTAACAAAAAAAAAATCCCGTTTTTTTTTTTTTTTTTTTTTTTTTTTTTGAAAAATACGTGAAATATTCTAAAAAGAATATTACACTGATATATTCTAAAAAATAATTTTAAAATGCAAAATAAATGGAAAAATCTAAAAATTCTTTTTTTAAATATTATTTTCGGAAATTGAATTAACTAAAAAAAAGTCCTATTTTTTTTTGAAAAACACGTGAAATATTCTAAATAGAATATTACACTGTACATATTTTAAAATGCAAAATAAATAGAAAAATCAAAAAATTCTTTTTTTAAATATTATTTTCGGAACTTGAATTAACTAAAAAACATAAAAAATAAAATAAAAAAATGCGTCTCACGGTCTCACAAAATTAAGCCGTCTCACATGAACCTAACCCTATATATATATATATATATATATATATATATATATATATATATATATATATATATATATATATATATATATATATTAAACATATTCCCTATTTCTTGAAAATTAAAAGGTATAACTCTTATAACACCATGTACAATCATATTAAGCTTACTATATTACCCCCCCCCCCCCACACACACACACACACACCTCATAATAGCTCCCATGCTCTCCAGCTTACTATATTACCCCCCCCCCCCTACACATACACACCTCATAATAGCTCCCATGCTCTCCATCTCCCTCTGATTGCATTTTTTTTTATTTTTTTTATTTTCTATCTCCAACATATTCATCTCTTATTTTTTCTTCACTCTACCTAGATCTTGCGCAAATCCATCGAAGCCAGATCCGTTTTTTCTTCCTTACAACCTTTTTTTTGCTTTGTACAAGATTTGAAGGTAGATCCATCAAAGACAGGTATGTTTTATTTAATATTTTACAATTTTAGGTTTCACTTTGTCATGGTTTTTATCAAAACTAAAAAACCTATAGGTGGATTGATATGCAGATGAGATATCAGTTTGGGATTTGGAAGAGGGGTATCGACAAGAGAAAGAAAGGGAGCCGAAAACCCTAGATCGAACCAACACTACCTTCCTCTCTAGAAATCGGCCATCGTTATTTTAATTCCCTTTCTCGATCACTCATTTAGACCTCTTCCTCTCTGGGTTTCATGTCGCCCTCCTCTCGGTAATGCCCATCAAGTTATAGCTCCCTCTTTATCGAATTTATAAAAAATAAGATTCAAATTCCTCCCAAAATATTCTTGATCTTAAAGTTTGGTTATAATCATTGATGTTTTATTATGATTTCTTTCATTAACAATAAAGAATTAAGTGGGTGCTTGATGATGTTAGTAAAAGGAAACAAAATAAGGGGATGAAGCCGTGGTTATAATGCCAACACCTTCATCCATCTCTTTCTGTCTTTCCTAAAATTTGTTTTTTGTTCATGACAATGAAGAGTATGCTTTTCTATACAAGACACATAGTTAGGGTTCAATTTCATGTGCAAGGAAAATTTGTGATTAGTCTTCAGGAACTTAAATTTTTTTGGATCCGTGGGAAATTATAACATTTACTGTTTTATATTATGATTTCTAGAGATCGAGTTTCCATTATTTTTTGTAGTTTCAAAATTGTTTGTGTAAATGCATAGTTGTACAATTCCTTGACTTGGTGCTTGACTGCTTGATTTTGGTTAATTAAGAAACTTTCTACATAAATGAGTCAAATCAAATGTTTTGAGTAGTAGATAATAACATACTTTTGTTATTAATTTTGATGTTTTTGATTGTTTGGCCAAATTTGATTTGATTTTTTTTGTGATTTGATGTGAACATTACGTGTTGCAGGTACCCCGAAGGGTGGACTACATAAAAAAGCTACTTTATTCATATTATCCCTCAAAAAGGTATCAAATTGCTGATTATTCCATCTTTTCAAGGGTATTGTGACATTATTTTATCTTACAACTGAATATGTAAAATCTATGGTTAGATTGTGGTTTTGGTTTTTTTACTTTTGCTTTTTTGCAGGATATCTAAAGATGCAATTTGGTATGAACTGTTTTTTGAATAGCTAAAATTTGAATAATATTATCTTTGGATGGTCTTTATGGTCTTCATTTTCAATTTTCCATAGTGAACTTCAATTTGACAGATGATGTTGTTGGAGTATTCCCTTAGCAGTCTGTTATTTACAACTACCCTAATAACTTTCAATATTATTCCTGGTGAAGTCCCTATAGTGTGTTGCTCTAGTGCTTTCTCTTTCTAGGCCGATCCAAGGTATAAAAAATCAAAATTGTTAGTTATATATAAATTAGAGTTCATCAATGGCGCACATTATCATTATTGATATTGAGACATGGTGCTTGTTTTTCAGTGCGCAAAGGAAATTTAAGGCTTTGAACATGTAATGGTAACACCTACACATGATGTGGTAGGATGTCTCAATGTAACCCAAACATAGGATATGGTAGCCAATGATTTCCATGGAACTAAATGGCTAAATGGTGCATCAGGAAAATATTTTGGGGTAAGTACTAAGGATGTCTGTTCAATTTGTAAACATCAGCTTCTAATACCATTTTTACATAGTCACCGTGTTATTTCAATTTGTAATGGTCTTACACATCTTTAATTTAAAACTAGACAAATGCCCGCGCGTTGCGCAGAAACGCCTATATAGTTGAAGTCTTTACAAATATATGTTTTTTTAAATATAATAATAACGTTGTTGTTAATTTTGATATAATAATTTATATACTAAATTGATATAATATATTTATTATTTTGAATTATATGATAATATATGCATCTATTATAACTTCATAATCTCAACCGTTTGAATGACTTCTACCTGCGAGTCACACATGAATAAAATTAAATATAATATATGGTTTAATGTTATTTATAGTTGTTGGTATTTCTAATTAGTTATTTAAAATTTAGTTGCTTAATGTTTTAATTTCTATCATTATAACTTTTTAAAACATCAAACATTATTTTTTGATTTTAAAGGTAACAATATAATCATTTATATAGAGTTATTTTTAGCTATTTTTATTGTAAGTTATTTTAAAATACTTATTTGAAAATTTTAACGATTATAAAAATATCTTTAGGAAATATTTTAGTTAAATTGATATTACAATTTAGTTTTTGTATTTATCATTACAATTTATCACTTTTAACCATTTACAAAATATTTTTTGGTTTTTTTAAGTGAAACTGAAATTTATATTTAAGTTGACATTGTAATGTACAGAAACACCTATATAGTTTAAGGCTTTACAAATATATGTTTTTTTTCTAAATATAACAATAACGTTGTTGTTAAATTCGACATAATAATTCGTATACTAAATTGGTATAATATATTGATTATTTTTAATTATATGATAATATATACATCTATTTTAGGGTTCCTGATTTATAGAACTCGACGACTTGGGTCAACCTAGATCATTGACTTTGACTAGAATGTTGAATTTAACCGGGGGTAAAATGGTTATTTTACACTAAAAAGGATTATTGGATTTTGACTAAGTGTTATTGTGATGATGTTAGCCGGGGAGTCGCGGAAGCAGCCGATACAGATTTCCTTACTGAGAGATTCAATAGCCAGCTTTGTGGAGGTGAGTTTTCCTCCTGTATGAACAGGTTGAAGGCACCAATGCCGACCCGTTTATGTATGTTAGCGTATGCCAGACTAAGGTACGATGTCGGGGTTAACCCAATGTAGGTTATATGTTTCCGGACTTCGGTCTGATGCCGGGAAAGCCCGAGGAATGTTTGTATGATTGATGTCTTCGTATTTCTTGCGTGTGTATGTTTATATGTTCCGGGCTTCGGTCCGATGTCGGGGCAAGCCCGAGGAATTTGTAACTTATATGTTTTGTGTTATATGTTCCGGGCTTCGGTGCGATGCCGAGACAAGCCCGAGAAATGTTTATATGTTTATGTTATTGCTTGTTGATATGTTATAAGCATACCGGGCTTTGGTTCGATGCCAAGCGGGGCCTGATGCCAGACTCCGGTCTGATGTTGGGTGGGGGCCGATGCCGGATTCGTCCTATGCTGGGTGGGGACCAATGTAGCGGGCACGACCCAATGTAGCGGGCACGGCCCAATGTATGTTATTATGTGATTATGTGTATGATATGTGGTAGTTTAGGGAGAATCACTAAGCTTCGTGCTTACAGTTTTCAGTTTTGGTTTTAGGTACTTCCGCTTGTAAGGGGAAGATCTCGGGATGACTGCATGACACACACCATAACATTTAGCCTGGGATGACTTATTATGCTGTTTTGACATTTGATTTTGATATATTGACAGATGTTATGATATTTTTTGAGATACACGGTGTATGATTTTTATATGATGAATGATACTTATGGTCTTTATTAATGATTTAAAATGAAATTTTTGGACCATATTTTTGGGATGTTTCAGTATTCTTCTGATTATTGATTACTACATAAGGCTCACGTCGGTATTCTTCTTAAGGTTAAAGTCAAAAAATGCCTCTGAACTCAAAAATTTCATCAAAGGCATTAAATTTCTGATTAAACTTCCTATTTGAAGAATTCGAAGTGACAATGGATTCGATTTGACAAATGCCACAATTGAATTTTTTTCTTACCGACAAAGGCTTCGAACACAAATTTTCTGCTCCCTACACTCCTCAGCAAAATGGTGTTGTTGAAAGAAGAAATCAAACTGTAGTTGAAGCCGCTCGTCTGATGCTGAATTTTGCAAACATTCCTCTCTATCTTTTTTAGCCAAAGAAGTCTATGCAGTGTGCTTCACACCATATGAAGAAATGAATGGTTGAAATCCGAGTATCTTTTTCCTGCACATTTTTGGATGTATATGATTTATCAAAAACAATCGTTATCAACTCACTAAATTTCAACCAAAATCCGATGAAGCTATCTTTTTGGGATACTCAGCCAAATATAAAGCTTACATAGTTCTGAATCGTTGGACTCGTGTAATTGAAGCAAGCTTTGATATTATTTTTGATGATAATGTTGTTTGGAACTTAGAGCCTACTCATGTTACAATACATATCAGGGAGTCTGATGCTCCACCTACTGGTTATCCGAATCCTCAAATTATCTATGAAGTTAACTTTGATATCTTGTTCGGACCAATAGAAACTGCTCTTGATTCAGAATCTCGATCAAGACAATCCCCATCCGCCACTTTGGATTCTCAAAATGTTTCTGGTCCGAAGCCAACCTTTCATCCATTTTATTTCGATGAATTTCAAACTTCTCTAGTTAAGGGTGAGAATAGTAACCCAACCTTTGAATCAAATGTAGATGGAATGCAACATATCAATTCATTGATCCATCTCCGAACAACAATGAGGATGACATCAATTTATTTGATTTTCCAAACTCTGACTATACCATCATGTCCGGTTCAGAAGTTCAGGGGGAGCATCATCCTCAAATTCAAGTTGTTTAGGGGGAGCAACACAACCCTATTATTGACATTGGATGATCTGCCGCTCAAGAACTTCGAGATTGCATATCTGGACAAAGGATCATCCTCCGAATGAATTTATTGGGAATCTCAACGCTGGAGTTTAAACTCACTCTGCTACTAACATTCAAATTGAGTGTCACTTCTTGGCATTCATATCAAAGGTTGAACCTAAATCCATGAAAGAAGCCTTAACCATTCTGATTGGATTACAACAATGCAAGAAGAGCTAGCAGAATTTGACAAAAATCAAATGTGGACACTTGTCCCTCTTCCTAAAAATCACCTTATTGTTGTTACGAGATAGGTATTCCGAAAGAAACTCAATGACGATGGAGTTATAATACAAAATAAAGCAAGATTGGTTGCTAAGGGATTTACTCAAGTCGAAGTACTTGACTACAATGAGACCTTTGCTCCTGTTGCCCGCCTTGCTCCTGTTACCAAATGGATGTCAAGAGTACCTTTCTGAATGGTGAACTTTATGTTGAAGTATATCTTCAAGAGCCTCCTGGGTTTGTAAATGTTCATATCCGAACTACTGCTACAAACTCCAAAAAGCTGTCTATGGATTCAAGCAAGTTCCTTGCATCTGGTACGAGACTCTCACTAATTTTCTTAAGTGTTTTAGTTTTCAAATAGAAGTTCTCGATCCCACATTATTCTGAAGAACAAACAGGAAACATCTCATGCTAGTACAAATCTATTTTTAGATTATCAATTTTGGGTCAACTGATCCAACGATGGTTGATGACTTCACAAAATTGATGATTTGTAACACCGTGATTTTCAAGGTAAAATTTTCATTTTTATTTAATCAAATTACTATTAAAACACTTGTTTAAAATCTCATACACATTTGAATTACAAAAACATAGTTCCATTATCACTTAGAAGAAAACCAGGATCCTCCAGAATTCAACTCTTTCTTTGGTGTGTACAATCGAGCCGATGCCATCCCGCGTTACTGAAAGAACCTGAAACAACATACATAAAACACTGTAAGCACGAAGCTTAGTGAGTTCCCCAATATACACCTTACGCATATACGCCTTTCCAGGCCCTGACCTTCCGGTCCACTGCACAATGCCTTCCGGCCCATGAGATAATCGCCTTCCGGCCCATAACGTGTTGCCTTCCGGCCCTTAGTACATTGCCTTCCGGCCCAAAAACATATACGACACCTATTACATTTACTCTAACACATAAAGCACATATATCATATATCATACCTGACCTTTTTGTCACATAACACCTTGCCTTCCGGCCCATATAAACATGCATATCACGCGTAGCAACTAACTTTCCATTTATAGCATATATACATAACACATAGCATATTCGACCTTCCGGTCACACAATAAAACCCTTCCGGGTACAGTATAGTGAGAAGACTCACCTCGTGGATGCTGGAAGTTAGCAACTCCTAAAATCACTTGCACCTGATCCGCCGAGCTACAAGCTCCCTATAACAATATATCTCTTATTAATACTTTTATCTTCCACGTTAACTGACCCTAAGAAATCACACACAGGTCAACTCTGGTCAACGGTCATCTCGACTGGACTCGGCGAGTACCATGGCGACTCGGCGAGTCTAGTCGTCCTCACAAATTCCTGGATGTTCCCTTTCTACTCGTCGAGTATCTCTCTTGACTCGACGAGTTCCTCGTGGAAGAATCGCGGGGCCACCCCGACTCCACTCGCCGAGTCTGAAGAACAACTCGACGAGTCCCAGCTATTCTTCAAGCTACTCGCCGAGTCTGCTCATCCGACTCGGCGAGTCCATGCCATGCAGTCGATCAACTGCTTCCTAAGATCAGAATCGTCCCGACCAATCATAGGTCTGGTCCTCCTAAGCTGGTCCATCACAAAAGGCCTTCATTTAGGTGCTCATGCTACACCCCAAGACTCATAATTCCCATGTTAACCTAAGGCATAAGGATTTCAATCCAAAACCTTCACCAATTCCCGAAATGCACAGACCTGGGATCTTCTGGACCTCCAAGGGTCCCAACATAGGGTTACAATCGTTTGGGGGACAAGGGTAACCATTAATCTAATCACAAAAGGGTTCCTTAAACCCTAATCCATGCACACATTCACATAACATAATATAATCCGGAATGTTACCTGAATAATGCCCTCTCTGTGTCCCCAAGCCTCAGAACATGATTCCCTTGTTGTTCCTTTAGCCAAAACCTTCCCCTTCTTGAACAATAACTTCTTCAAAATCACCAATAGCCTTCAATCCTTGCTCTAGATGCCCCCAACCGATTTAGGGTTCTTCTCAGCAGCTAAAAGGGAACAACAACGGCCAATGATCCCATTTATACGTCCCCAAACCTGAACGGCTAGGGTTTACGCTAAACAGCGCAGACTCGCCGGGTCCCTATCTGGACTCGTCGAGTCCAGTCGCGAACCCGCGACCAAATCTGCGATCCTACTCGGCGAGTCAGGCTCCAACTCACCGAGTCCCCCCCTTTAAAACACCCCAAAACGTGATTTAACAATACTTTGAGATTTCGGGCTGTTACAATTCTCCCCCACTAGAAACAGACTTCGCCCTCGAAGTCTCACTCTAAAAATAGTTCCGGATGCTGCTCCCGCATCTCACATTCCGGCTCCCCAGTCACTTCCGATCTCTTCTGAGGTTACCACCGAACCAATACCAGAGGTACCTCCTTGTTCCTCAGAACCTTGATCTTCCGATCCCTGATGGCCACTGGCTTCTCAGCGTAACACAGGCTCGCATCCACCTAATTGTTCTTTAGTGGAACCACTGTTGACTCATCGGCTATACACTTCTTCAATTGCGACACATGAAAAGTGTCATGGATCCATCCCAATTCCGTTGGCAGCTCCAAACGATAGGCCACCCGTCCTACCTTCGCACCTTCACGAAAAGGCCCAACATATCGGGGCCCCAACTTGCCCCTCTTCCTGAATCGAATCACCCCTTTCCAAGGAGAGACCGTCAGAAGTACGAAGTCGCCGACCTGAAACACATGCTTGCAACGGCGCCTGTCCTCATAACTTTCCTGTCAACTCTAGACGATCATTAACCTCTGATTAACCTGCTGCATCTGCTCTGTCGACTCAAGCACGATCTCTGCACTGTCCACCACTCCCTGTAACCGAGAATTACCCAAGATGCAACTCTGCTCTAAATCTCAACGATCACTCGACCCATAAGGATTAGGAAACCATGAATCACCGGATCCCCGATCCTAAGCCCACTTTATCCATCTCGGAACAACTGAGGGACCCAT
Source organism: Lactuca saligna (assembly GCF_052625555.1). NCBI lineage: Eukaryota > Viridiplantae > Streptophyta > Magnoliopsida > Asterales > Asteraceae > Lactuca > Lactuca saligna. The sequence goes on from NC_136424.1 coordinate 35,558,109, forward strand.
TCTCCATTCTCAGAGCAACTCTCCCGAGTTCTCCTCTTGCAATCGCATGCACATGCTGCACTAGCCCCAACATACCTTCTTCTTCCTTTATCTAGGGAAATCCTCTTGACGACCTTGCCACTACTCCATGTATCGCACATGCTCTGGATCTGCTCGCAAGGACTCTCGGGTCCATTCGTTACCTCTCCTCAGCAAATGAGGGTCCGGCACCACCTCCTATGCAACAGCTCAAAGGGCAGCATACTAATGCACTAATGATGGCTGTTGATATGAGACAACTCAACCAAGGATCAATACGTACCGCGGCTTTCTCAGAAATCTAATGCACATGCCCGAAGCATGTCTTCGAGCGTCTGGATCGTTTACTCTCTCTAAAGTGTCCTCAGATATCATCATGCTAAGCTCCTTTCCCATATTCCTCCTCAAGACTGTGTACTGGATCAGCTTTTGGCTCCACATCTGAGCCCCCAACTGTCACCCATCTCATGACCCAAATATTCCACTAACTTTCTCCCCGTGACCACTATCCCGACCCAGTGACATGCAAGTCACAAAATTCTCTTCTCCTCGTGCGAGCAATACAATCCAACCGAGGATCGTTTCAACTCTAATCTCTGGGTTCTGCTGCGCATATTCGTCGCGTATCTCCCCGCATCTCCCGACAGGGACGGATACCCCCGTCTTACCCCCGACTCAACATCTAGGCTCCAAAAACTCAATAATAGGACTACTCAAACCCAAAACTCTTCCACACCATAAACTGCTCGGAAAACATTCCAACATCGTATTCTCTTGCCATTTAATGAGTACTGCGACTCCACGCTGTATCACAACATCTTCTGAATAGTGAGTACTGCGACTCGAATATCCACCACAGACTATGGAGACAATCAACATAACAAATGCCCATCTCTGCGAATATCCACTCCCTCAAATAATCTCCCTGGACACCTATACCCGAAGGGCTCCCACTAGATCCACAGATACTTGATATGCCACACGTCGATTCAATTCAGGATTCATGAGTAACTCCGAAATAAAGATATCATACCCGGATATCTCAGAATACCTCAACCGAACATCACAAGATCCTGCCACGACCACTGATCTCCTGCCCCAAGTATCATGTAGATACAATAATACATCACCTCGGAATCCCATAAATAGATCTACATTTTCCCACATTACAACTCCGACGCATATAATTTCCCGATTGGAATACGAGAAAACGCTGACGCTACGAAATATGCTGAAAATTCTCCGAAACCCTTCTTCCGACGCTCAAAATCCAACCAAGAATGCGCATACCGACCCAAACATTATCTATCTACTTGTAACGACACCAAACCCCTGTCATAGATACATTCGTTCTCCTCCTCAAGTACTTCCCGTATTAACTCACTCTGACCCTTTTCCTCGATCATCGACACCTCTGGTCTCATGATTCCTTACAGCATATCCCTATACTTCACTTATAACCACTCTTGACAAATCTTTGCTTTCTTACATACTGCCCCCGGTTCTCCCCCACTCAGGGTTCGAACCATCACCAATTAGCACACACCCAACCCACAACTACTTTTCACCAGCGAAATCGTACCTGCTCCAGGAAAGTGCTATGTAACGCCCGGTAATTCCCCCTTAAGGAGTCAATCGACCCCCTATACTCTGAACCTCTGATGAACTCCTCAAGAACTTCTCATCACAACTGCTTCTAATCGTTCCAAATCTCATACCAATCCAACACTAAGCATCTCAACTGCTCAATAACATCCCTGGCTCATAGACTGCACCGCAATTATCGTTCCTCTCACCTCAGCTCATCAACCAATGTTCCAACACCGAGATTGTCCCAAGGACAGGGACCCACTCTCAACATAGACAAAAACTCTCTGCACTGCAAAACTTGACTGAACTCTGCGCTGCTACCACTATGACGCATCCTACTATTCTCACTTAGGTGTAGTGTGGTTTTCGACTACCTCAGTCCCAACTGACTGTCTGCTCACGATAAGTCACTGCCTCGTGGCACACCTGCTACCTGATACTCTGAGGGAAAACATTGTCGATAACCACCTGCAGGGTGTACTCCCAAATCCACAACTGAAACATCAAGCCCCTCGTGTATTGCTCACGAACATAAATGGCACCACCCTCCTAGAAGATGGCCTCTCCCTTATCGCCTGATTGTTTGACTCAACCGAAATTTTCCTCTGTCTTTAACTTCTTACCAAAATACTCTGATGGGCACTCGCCTTTCCTCTCGGGGAACGCCTCCCCATACTCAATCATGGTCTACAGGCCTAAAACCCATAACATCCGATCTCTACTTCATCGATCATGACCCGATAGCAAGATAGTCACAAGCATCATCCGCTACGAACCCTGGTACTCATCCCATGACATCCCTTCTCAATCTGTTCCGGTGTATAGTACCCGAACCATAACATCACTCCTCAATCTGCTCCGATGTATGATACTCGAACCATAACATCTATCCTCAAGCTGTTCCGATGTATGGTACCCTGACCATAACATCACTCCGCAATCCGCTCCGATGTATGGTACTCGAACCATAGCATCTATCCTCAATCTGTTCCGATGTATGGTACCCTGACCATAACATCACTCCGCAATCCGCTCCGATGTATGGTACTCGAACCACAACATCTATCCTCAATCTGTTCCGATGTATGGTACCCTGACCATAACATCACTCCGCATTCCGTTCCTTAGGACCTTCAGAATGCTCCTTGTATCAAGTATGGGTCCTCTGCTTTCAGTAGTACGAGCCCATACTACCTTCCACATCTACCCATACTTTCCACACGGACCATCCCATAGTTCCTAAGTAGCTGATCGACCTCCTCTTTTACCAATCCATCGTGCGTACTCGCTCCCCAGCGAAATCCTCTACTCTACCAGCGCACTCATCTGGCTAGGTTTACTCCCTAGTCCCTTCTGCCGTCCTCCCACTTCTTTGCTATCAGCTGCTGAAGAGCTCCTAATGATGCCAACCATCTACCTCCTGAGTATCGTCATACTCACGTAGTAGCTGACTCCCATCATCGAGAATTCCACAAAGCACAAAGCAAGCAGCATTCGAGCATCGAAGAATACATAGGACTCCCTATCTGTGATAGCTCCACCTTCTCAGCTCATCCTCGGAAGTACCACTGAACTCTGTAGCTCTACCCCTCGTGCGTCCTAACTGGATATTCTCGCTCATCACATATTCAAAAGCATAACGCACATATGACAACAAATCCTAGGCTAAGGCATCACAAATCAGGCCATTCTAGTCCTAAGATATGAAATACCTAGCCTGTCTCTAGCATGCAATAATATCTCATAAAGTGCATAATAGATATTTCATAACACAAAAGTAAGGGTATTTTGGGAAATCACCGTTTGGCTCTGGCTGATTGTACACACTGCTCTTTCTTGCTTTCTCTTTGAACTCTTATCCACTTTTAGAAAACTATTTATTTGAAAACTTTTTCTTATTTCCTCAGTTTGAGTCCAGATTTACCCGAAGGCGCATCCGAATCCCTCAAACCAAGGCTCTGATACCAATTTGTAACACCGTGATTTTCAAGGTAAAATTTTCATTTTTATTTAATCAAATTACTATTAAAACACTTGTTTAAAATCTCATACACATTTGAATTACAAAAACATAGTTCCATTTTCACTTAGAAGAAAACCAGGATCCTCCAGAATTCAACTCTTTCTTTGGTGTGTACAATCGAGCCGATGCCATCCCGCGTTACTGAAAGAACCTGAAACAACATACATAAAACACTGTAAGCACGAAGCTTAGTGAGTTCCCCAATATACACCTTACGCACATACGCCTTTCCAGGCCCTGACCTTCCGGTCCACTGCACAATGCCTTCCGGCCCATGAGATAATCGCCTTCCGGCCCATAACGTGTTGCCCTCCGGCCCTTAGTACATTGCCTTCCGGCCCAAAAACATATACGGCACCTATTACATTTACTCTAACACATAAAGCACATATATCATATATCATACCTGACCTTTTTGTCACATAACACCTTGCCTTCCGGCCCATATAAACATGCATATCACGCGTAGCAACTAACTTTCCATTTATAGCATATATACATAACACATAGCATATTCAACCTTCCGGTCACACAATCAAACCCTTCCGGGTACAGTATAGTGAGAAGACTCACCTCGTGGATGCTGGAAGTTAGAAACTCCTGAAATCACTTGCACCTGATCTGCCGAGCTACAAGCTCCCTATAACAATATATCTCTTATTAATACTTTTATCTTCCACGTTAACTGACCCTAAGAAATCACACACAGGTCAACTCTGGTCAACGGTCATCTCGACTGGACTCGGCGAGTACCATGGCGACTCGGCGAGTCTAGTCGTCCTCACAAATTCCTGGATGTTCCCTTTCTACTCGTCGAGTATCTCTCTTGACTCGACGAGTTCCTCGTGGAAGAATCGCGGGGCCACCCCGACTCCACTCGCCGAGTCTGAAGAACAACTCGACGAGTCCCAGCTATTCTTCAAGCTACTCGCCGAGTCTGCTCATCCGACTCGGCGAGTCCATGCCATGCAGTCGATCAACTGCTTCCTAAGATCAGAATCGTCCCGACCAATCATAGGTCTGGTCCTCCTAAGCTGGTCCATCACAAAAGGCCTTCATTTAGGTGCTCATGCTACACCCCAAGACTCATAATTCCCATGTTAACCTAAGGCATAAGGATTTCAATCCAAAACCTTCACCAATTCCCGAAATGCACAGACCTGGGATCTTCTGGACCTCCAAGGGTCCCAACATAGGGTTACAATCGTTTGGGGGACAAGGGTAACCATTAATCTAATCACAAAAGGGTTCCTTAAACCCTAATCCATGCACACATTCACATAACATAATATAATCCGGAATGTTACCTGAATAATGCCCTCTCTGTGTCCCCAAGCCTCAGAACATGATTCCCTTGTTGTTCCTTTAGCCAAAACCTTCCCCTTCTTGAACAATAACTTCTTCAAAATCACCAATAGCCTTCAATCCTTGCTCTAGATGCCCCCAACCGATTTAGGGTTCTTCTCAGCAGCTAAAAGGGAACAACAACGGCCAATGATCCCATTTATACGTCCCCAAACCTGAACGGCTAGGGTTTACGCTAAACAGCGCAGACTCGCCGGGTCCCTATCTGGACTCGTCGAGTCCAGTCGCGAACCCGCGACCAAATCTGCGATCCTACTCGGCGAGTCAGGCTCCAACTCGCCGAGTCCCCCCCTTTAAAACACCCCAAAATGTGATTTAACAATACTTTGAGATTTCGGGCTGTTACATGATTAGTCGATAACAAATGAGTATTAATCATGAATTAAGCTTCTTCCTCCAACTACAAGTCAAATAGACTGATAGAGGAATCTCCGTTCATCAAGATAAATACATTTTCGAACTTCTAAAGAAATATTCAATGGATACCTGTGCATCTGCAAAAATTCCATTTGGTTTTGGACACAAAATCTTCGTGGACCCATCCGGTGTTGCTGTAGATGAGAAGAATTATAAATGAATGATTGGATCGTTAATCTAACTTATTGCAAGTTGTCCCGAAATCATGTTATCGACGTGTTTGTGTTCTAGATTCTAGGTTAATCTGAAGATGTCTGTCTTTTGGTTGTCAGGCAAACCTTCTGATATCTCAAAGGAAGAAAAAACCTCGAAATTTGATATCCTACAATTGAAAGTTTCCTTCTTAAAGCTTATTTTGACTCAAATAATGTAGGACTTCAACTTGATAGAAAAAGTACATCTCTTGGTTGTTAATTTTTGGGAGGAAGGTTGGTCAGTTGGTCATCCAAGAAACATAATTGCATTGCTCTTTCAACAGCCGAAGCAGAATACATTGCATACGCAAGTCGCCCCTCGCAAGTTTTATGGCTGAAATCTCAACTTCTGGACTATGGTTATCAGTTTCAAAAAATTCCTATCTATTGTGACTCTCAAAGTGCAATTCTGATTTCGCACAATCCATTTCAACACTCCATGACCAAGCATATTGATATTCGATACCACTTTATTAAAGATCATGTTGTAAAAGGTAACATTGAGCTCATTTTTGTTCTATTTGACGATGAAAGTGATGATGTCTTTACTAAGGCATTAGACAAAACCAAATTCAATGGGTTTCTAAAAAAAATGGGAATGATGATGCTTGATCCTTAATTCTTTCAAGAAGTTTTTACTCCCTAATGGAAACATTAGAAACTCAAATAATTCTGAATTAATTTTTTTCCCTCCTTGGAATTGTTTCTTATTGGAAAATAAAGAATCATTATGTGTCTTTTTGTCTAACCCCTTCTTCTAGTCTTAAGATTTTCAGAACACTACCTTACTTGAAGATTCATCCAATATAGTCACATCAGATACTTTGAACATTTTGCCTCAAAATGTTTTCCTTGAAATACACCTCAAAATTCAAATCCGACATGGTAATGTGAGTATTTTACTTATCTCTTTCCGATCTCTATTCCTTCACTTCTCAGAATTTCAAATCTCTTGTTCAAAAAACTGTCCTCTAAGATCTTCATGCATATGCTACCTATGATATTCATTTTGAGATTGTTCCATCTATAAATCTATATCATGTACTGTAACGATGTAAAGACGTAAATTTTAAAACCAATTTTTCATTTTCGTAAACATCAAAAACATCGATTAATATTTCAAATTCAAACATGAACAATATTATCATAACAGAATACATCCCAATGATCATAAAATAGTTTTTCCCCAACAATGTGTACGATCACGCCGGCGCCTTCCCACGGTCCTCGCTAGTACCTGAAACAAATAACACAACAATTGTAAGCATAAATGCTTAGTGAGTTCCTGAAAATACAACTTACGCACATACGCCTTTCCAGGCCCTGACCTTCCGGTCCATGTGTCTCAGGGGACTTCCGTCCCGACTAGGTAAACCTTCCGGTCCTACCCACGTCAACCTTACGGTCCACATCATAACGCCTTCTGGCCCATAACATATTCGCCTTCCGGCCCATAACATAATGCCTTCCGGCCCATATCAAGCATGTCATACATGGCACATATAACGATTAACTTATCACACATAGTACATATATCTCATAACATATCCGACCTTCCGGTCACACAGTCAAACCCTTCCAGGTACAGTATAGTGAGAAAACTCACCTCGTGGAAAGTCTAAGATCTCGCATCCTCGCTATCACCGAATCCCAACGACGACTCTACCTCACCTAAACATAAAAATATCATTCAATACTCAAAGACTCCCACCACTAAAATTTATCCCTTATCATCATTCCTCAGAGGGTAAAAGACCATTTTACCCTTCCTTGAGCTAAAGTCCTCATGTTGACCAAAACCCTAAGAGTCAACAAAAGTCAACCCTGAGAGTACGCGGGGCGTACTGCTAGATGTACGCGGGGCGTACATCGCCAACCCGTGGATCAGGGTCTCCACCCAGTACGCTGCGCGTACTGGAAGTTACGCCCCGCGTAACCATCAGATTCTAACACTTTTCATTTCTGGTCTTAATCGGTTAAGCCATTAATCCAACTTCTAGATCCAACTCTGATAATGTGTCTAAACCCATAAAGTCGAGACCTTTAAGCCTTGGCATGGCTGTAAAGGCTCCAACACCTCTTAACAACATTCTATTCCAACTCAAGGACCTAGATCTCATGCATGGAGCAATATTCACGTCCAAGATGTCATTTTTATGAGTCTACAACTCCAATAGACCAGAAATATAAAAGATCTAAGCTTATGGAGGCCATTTGCACAAAAGTCTCCACCTTTGGGACTAAAACCCTAGAAAATGGCACTTGAAGCAAATAACATGAACCAAATGACAAGATCCGAACTTTTTACCTGATAATGAAGCTTTAACCCTTGCAAAGCTCAGATCTACACTTGAACACCACTTCTAGCCTTTCCAATGAGCTCTTCTTCTCCTTTGCAACCTTGGAATGGCACCACCAATCTTAGAATATACACCAAAAGGCTTAAGAACAAAGGTACACTCTATTTAGGGTTTCACTCTGAGGGATGGTTGCTGAGAAGTCCAGCCACACATTCCTTTTATAGTCCTCCAAAGGAATTAGGGTTTTTAGATCTGGGCAAGTTACGCCATGAGTAACCTTGGGTACGCCCAGCGTACCTGAGGGTGAACGTGTCCAAATGAGGCGCACGAGTACGCGCAACGTACACCTTGTACGCCCAGCGTACTCGTCTATCATGAAAGCCCTAAATTAACAACATAACCAAGATGCAGGGCCAAAAGAAGAATACCTGAATTTTGGGCTGTTACATGTACCTATAATGATATTCATTTCTTTCCGAAGCATCTTATGACATTTCATTTTGGAATCTGATTGTTCCAAGATTTTCAAAAATAAGAGAATTTTAAGGTTATCATTTAAGTTATGACTATGAAATGTTTCTTTCATGATTATCTTAACGGTAATTTCTTTTAGGACTATCTTAACCGTCGAGGTACAGTCGGGACCTAAAAGATCAAATGGAACAGTACAATAGACATGCCGAATGGCCTGTTCTCCCCGACCGGAATAGGTGGTGTAACATCCCGGAATATCAAGAGTAGAGTTGAAGGGCTAAAAGTGAAATTGTATAAGGGAAACTCGGCGAGTCCATGGGTGGACTCGGCGAGTAGGGTCGCCACTTTTATCACGTGTTAAGTGGCCTACTCGGCGAGTCCAAAGATGGACTCGACGAGTAGGTGCTGAGTGGAGAAAACCCTAAATCCGGAGGATGAGCCCTATTTAAAGGACATTATACCCTCTCCGCAGCCTCCTTGATCTCGCTTGAAGTCCAGAAACCCTAGATACGTGATTGTGGAGGATTGGAGTGCATTTGGAGCTTGGGGAAGTGCTTGTTGAAGAAATCTTGAAGGAGAAGGGACTTGGATCAAAGGGCTTTGCAAGGATTCGGATTAATCTTCTCTTGGAGCTTCCTTTTGAGGTATTATTTCATTGTTTGAGCTGCTATTATCTAGATTCATCATTTTTGGAGGTGTTAGAGATCATATCTTTTGATGTATTGGAGTTTAGAGGTTAGATCTGAGGTTGCTACCTCAGATCTGGAATGGAGAAGGGGTTTGAATGCATAAAGGTCTCTGTCTTTGAGAGATTGATGGAGCTATCTTGTCCCAAACCCAAACCCTAGAGTGAAAATGCCTAGATCTTCTTGGATTCACATAAAGATTGCCACTTTACGTGATGGATGGCCTTAGGAGGAGTAGATCTATGGTTTGGATCATCTGTATGGCTTGGAAAGCCTTTGTATGGATTCAGACCCGGTGGTACTCGGCAAGTCACATGGGTGGACTCGACGAGTTGCTTGAAGAAAGTTTTGGAAGAACAACTCGGCGAGTTGGATGAAGATGGCTTGGAACTTGGCGAGTTGGAAGAACAACTCGGCGAGTAGGTTGAAGATAGTCGTAGACTCGGTGAGTCTGTTCTTGGACTCGGCGAGTCTGGTCGTAGGGTCCAAGTTTCTTTTGGGAAGGCTGTGACTCGGTGAGTCAAGGGATGACTCGGCGAGTTAATTCGCAAATTGAAGGAGGTTCTGTGTATGGGGACTCGGCGAGTAGAGTCAGTCAGGGGTAGACTTTGACTTTGACTTTGACCAATGGTTGACCAGTTGACGTCCAGGGGCATTTTGGTAATTGTTGGCTTTTGTGTTGGTGTTAGCTAGTGGTGGAGTTCGGGTCGGAGATTTCAGTAGCGTGATCTTATCCTTTCAGTCAGCAGTTGCGAGGTGAGTTATCCTCACTATATCAACAGGGTCTAAGGCACCAAGGCCGACCCTTTATCGGATTGAGATCCAAGTATCTGTTGTTATGTTATTGCTTTGATATGTTTGCATCCGGGTAGTTAGGATGATATTCGTTAGAGACCTGGTTAAGGTCGGTATCCTGGTATATAGGATGATGCTATGCTAGTGACCGGTTAGGTCGGTATCCTGTTAGAGTATGTTGTGTTATGTGATCTGCTAGATCGATTTGACTGAATATGAATTGTTATGTGATTGTATGTTTATGTGCACATGGTTGTATGGACTGGAGTTGGGTTGAGGCGCGTCCTGCTTCGTGCTGTAGGCCAAGATACCCAGGGCGGACCGGTTGTTCCGAAGGCCCAGCGAGCGGTCCGGATAGGCTGTAGGCCCCACGAGGGCGGACCAGACGTGCCGAGACTCGGAGAGTGGACCAAGCCGACTGAAGGCCCGATGCGGGCGGACCAGTCATACTGTAGACTTAGAGAGTGGACCGGGTGGGTTGAAGGCCTGGTGCGGCCGGACCAACCACACTGTAGACTCGAGGGACATGACTGGACTCGGAGGGTGGACCAGGTGGACTGAAGGCCCGATACGGTGGACCAGTCTCATAGTAGACCCGATATGCATGGCTGTTCTGTGATTCGTTATGATATAGCATGTTATATGTATGGAAAGTCTAAGATCTCGCGTCCTCGCTATCACCGAATCCCAACGACGACTCTACCTCGCCTAAACATAAAAATATCATTCAATACTCAAAGACTCCCACCACTAAAACTTTATCCTTTGTCATCATTCCTCAGAGGGTAAAAGACCATTTTACCCTTCCTTGACCTAAAGTCCTCATGTTGACCAAAACCCTAAAAGTCAACAAAAGTCAACCCTGAGAGTACGTGGGGCGTACTCCTAGATGTACGCGGGGCGTACATCACCAGCCCATGGATCGGGGTCTCCACCCAGTACGCTGCGCGTACTGGAAGTTACGCCCAACGTAACCATCAGATTCTAAAACTTTTCATTTATGGTCTTAATTGATTAAGCCATTAATCCAACTTCTAGATCCAACTCTGATAATGTGTCTAAACCCATAAAGTTGAGACCTTTAAGCCTTGGTATGGCTGTAAAGGCTCCAACACCTCTTAACAACATTCTATTCCAACTCAAGGACCTAGATCTCATGCATGGAGCAATATTCACGTCCAAGATGTCATTTTTATGAGTCTACAACTCCAATAGACCAGAAATATAAAAGATCTAAGCTTATGGAGGCCATTTGCACAAAAAGTCTCCACCTTTGGGACTAAAACCCTAGAAAATGGCACTTGAAGCAAATAACATGAACCAAATGACAAGATCCGAACTTTTTACCTGATAATGAAGCTTTAACCCTTGAAAAGCTCAGATCTACACTTGAACACCACTTCTAGCCTTTCCAATGAGCTCTTCTTCTCCGTTGCAACCTTGGAATGGCACCACCAAGCTTAGAATATACACCAAAAGGCTTAAGAACGAAGGTACACTCTATTTAGGGTTTCACTCTGAGGGATGGTGGCTGAGAAGTCCAGCCACACATTCCTTTTATAGTCCTCCAAAGGAATTAGGGTTTTTAGATCTGGGCAAGTTACACCATGCGTAACCTTGGGTACGCCCAACGTAACTGAGGGTGAACGCGTCCAAATGAGGCGCGCGAGTACGCGCAACGTACACCTTGTACGCCCAGCGTACTCGTCTATCATGAAAGCCCTAAATTAACAACATAACCAAGATGCAGGGCCAAAAGAAGAATACCTGAATTTCGGGCTATTACAATTCTCCCCCACTAGAACCAGACTTCACCCCCGAAGTCTCATATTGAAAACAACTCTGGATATTGATCCGGCATCTCAGAATCGGACTCCCATGTCAGCTCGGACCCCTTCCGATGTTGCCACTGCACTTGTACCAGGGGTACTTCCTTGTTCCTCAGAACCTTAACTTTCCGATCCCTGATCGCTACTGGTCTCTCCACATAGTTCAGGCCTGCATCCACCTGAATATCATCTAATGGCACCACTACCGACTCGTCGGTAATACATTTCCTCAACTACGAGACATGAAAGGTATCATGGATCTGCCCCAACTCAGCAGGTAGATCCAACCGGTAGGCTACCCGGCGTACCCTAGCAATTACCCTGAAGGGTCCAATATACTGTTGGATAAGGTGTCTAAGTCCATAACTTATTTGGTATATACTTGACCCGACCCGACATGGTCCATTTGGGTTGCATTTCATCCAAACTATTTATGGATAATTTTATGAGAGTTATACACATATGATTATTAATATATTATAAGTTATAATATATTAATATGAAGTCATGTTATTTAATTAGTCTTAGTCTTAAATTAATTATGAATTAATTTAGAGATTAAAAGGAAGACTAATTAGATTGTGGGCTATTGGTTTTATATGGTATGGGCTAATACTCATTTGTTAATGGGCTAGGATTGTATGGAAGTCCATGGATGATCCATGGAACTTTTAACCCATGGATCCTTGGAAAAGGAAAGGTCATGGGTTATTAGGTTTTCACCCTAATCATGTACACTATATAAGCATGCTTATGTTGCATGAAATAGCCACTAGTGTAACTAGTATGTGTGTTTGTGTGTGGCCGATTTTATAAGTGTGTATACACTCTCTCAAAGTTTTCCAAGAGTTTGTGGTGATTTGTGATTCCATTTGAGGCATTCACACTATTGGTGCTTGGCCCTCAAACTCCTTAGGAATCAAACTCATCATCAAAAGGTATGTAATATCATCTAATTCTTTTATGTTTAAAAGTACCCCATGCCATGTTAGATAGGTTATGAACCTTGGAAAAATTATTATTTTGCATGTATTTAGACAAACATAGATCCAAGGTTTATTAGGGTTGCATGCACACTTAGGAAGTGTTAGATTGCTCAAAACCCAGCAGTAGTATCAGAGCCTAGGCTTGCTTGTTTGATACTTGATGCAAAATAGTGAAAAAGTCGAAATTTTTGCTGTCCGCATGATGGACTCGCAGAGTCCATGGGGGAACTCGCCGAGTCCAAGGCAAAATTCATCCTACTCGCCGAGTAGGTTCGTGCATTCGGCGAGTAGAAGGTTCAGAATGCAGATTTTCGACTTTTTCTGCTGGAAATGGACTAGAAACTTTACCCTAAACTGTTTTGATGTTTTAAAACTTATTTTAGTTGGTGTAATGGTTGTTCTAATCCATTTACAATAGCATATATCAAAATTTCATGCTTTGTATGTGTTCATATAATTCTTGAAAATTTGATAATCATGTTCATGTTCTTATGAATTTAGAAGATCATAGGAATTATTTGCTGAATTGTTTAGAATTAATTCTTGATCATTTATGTGTTTTAATGGAGTCCATAATTTGTCCTCAAGTTATGGATATCCAAAGGTCACTTTTCTTTAACACACATGAAAAACACATAAGTTACATAAAATGAAGAGTCTTCATTTAATGAACCTTTAATTCATAAATTATGAAATGAAAAGTTTTGAAGAGTTACAAAACTTGCCCTCAAGTTTTGGAATTTGGAAAAGTTTCACACACTTTAATAAACTTTAATTCCAACACTTAGAATTTTAAAAGTTAAAATTCAACACTTATACTATTTATAACATTAATGGTTAATAATATATATATATATGTATAAGAACAAGTCGTTTTACCATTAGTAGGCCTCATTCACGAAGCCGGTCTATAAGGTGGGTATAAGGTTGTTGCCTATAAAATGGCGACTTAATGGGTGTCCACTCTCACCCACCGCTTGCTTGATCGGTGGAGGGTCGTTAGCCGAACGGGTAGGATAATGATTTTAAATTCTCATTAAAAGTATAATGAATATTATGAAGTAACTAAATATTTTTTATTTAATTCCCAATCTTAGTTACTTTAGGAAAAATGTGAATTTGGTGCTAGCCCATGGAATTCACACTTTGTACCTTACCAAGTCGTTGGTGGAGTGTGTGTGGTTAACCGGCATACTAACTTGGACTAGTAAGGATCACGAAGGGTGACTTAATGTTTGTCATAGATCAATGGAGCGTGTGTGGTTAACCGACACGTTGATTAGGTGATAATATTAAGGGTACCAAGTGAATTGGTATGGTTATTCACACCTTGTTTTGTGATCCTCGGCATCCCAGTCACAAAATTTGAGAGGGCACACTCGAGATTGAAACATGCCATTGAAAAGTTCAATGAATCTCAAAAGATCTAGGAATTTCAAATCCAATTAAAACCTAATAAATTATTTCATTTTTCATGGTGGAAATTGGTGAATCGTCATTCCCTACCTTCAAATTTTTTTATAGTTTGGATTACGACATCCCTCTTCCAAGTTATAAAATATTGTGTTGGGTCCTAGCCTTAATATTTCATATTGGGTGTTATATTAAGGACTTTGAATCAACTAACTTGATTTTCTCCCATTATAGATGTCTGGTTCAGACAACTATGATCTTCCCAAATCTCTTGAAGATGGTGTCCCTCAACATCATGCTTCACTTCCTCCACCTCCTCCAATTATTCTCCCTCACCCACAAGTTCTTGAAAAGTTTAAAGTCACTCAATCCTTATTGGCAAGCATAGTCTATGTGTGCTCACATCTTGGAGATAAAGTCACATATTGACAAGCCGGGAGAGTTGGGTGTCAAAGTCTCGTGAAAGTTGGATGTTCAATCACTTTTTTAGGAACATAGTGAGTCTCTTTGGGACTACTATGAGACAGACTATGACATGAATCTTAATGGTCTTATCTATTTGCTTGGTGTTGTGGAATCAACAATGATTTGGAACACCAGTAAAGCAAATTTGATTAAAAGAACAACTTCCCAAGTCAACTCGGTTGACCAAATGGTAAAGAGAAAGGCTAAGTCTGAGATAGTCTCATGTGCCATTACCAAAGGGTCCATGTGTTTTGTTGCCAAAGGAAGGGGCATTGGTTGTGAAGCTGCCCTATTCACCTGAAAGGTCATAAGATTGATCAAGTCAAAAAGTTTGACTCTACTTCAGTTAAAGTCAACTAACTAACTCTATTAAGTTCCTATTTGGAGATTCTTATTACATAATGTGAATGGGTCACATGTTGATGTTTTTAAGAATCAAAGAAAAGATAGGAAGCTTAAAGT